>NC_080755.1:26322604-26922604 GCF_020826845.1 Diceros bicornis minor
AAATTAAAACTGTAAAAATACTGGAAGAAAAAAAGTGAATCTTTTGACTGTCTCAGAATGGGGAAAATCTATCAGACATTGAAAGAAACAATTGAGAAATGTTACTAAACAAAGTTTAAATTTTCTTCATTGGAAATGTTCCATAAGCAAAGTTAAAAATCAATGACAATCTGAAAACAAATATTTGAAATGCATAAAAGAGACAAAGGATTAATTCCCATAATATACAAAAAAGCACTTACATGTCAATAAGAGATATAGGGAAAGGAAGTTCTCAGGGAAAAAAATAGTTTTAAATAAAAGAAAGTTGTTAAACTTTTACTCACAATTTTTAAAATGCAAATTAAAATGGAATGAGATACCATTTTCCACTTATTGGTTTGGCAAAGAATAAACTATCAGCAAGACACTATTAGTGGCAGTGGAAACTAATGCAAACCTCTAAGGGAGCAATTGTTAGCATTTATTAATATTTTAAATGCATATAGTCTTTGGTACAGCATTAGTATTTTTAAAAATTATTCTGCAGTTCTACTTGTACATATGTGCAAAAATATAAACACAAGGATGTAGGTTTGCAGCAATGTTATAAACATAAGAAGACTGGAAACAACCTAACTGCCAACATTGATGGACTGGGTAAATAAATTACATCAATGCAATTGAAAATTATGCTTGTAAAGGCTTAAGGTAGATTTCACGTGAGTTGATACAGCCTGACACCTAAGCTCCAGAAAACTGCGTAAATGGTGCTCTCATTTATATCTTTAGGATTCCAGTAGGCAAAATGCAAACTGGATAATCTGAGGAATTTTCAAAGGGGACTGTTTATAAGTTCTGAGTGGAGTGTGAAGAAACCTCCAGAGATAGTACAAGGCGCTGTAACCACAAACAGGCCTGAAGAGGTGAAGGAAAGGTACAGTTACCAGACTGGAAGGAGAGAGTAGTTGGAGAGAGTCCTCAAAAGGATCTTAGGAAGCCAGGCCAAAGCCCCACCTTTCTTCTCTCCCCCTTAGATCTTCCAACATGAAGCCAGAAGTGAGGGAGTCTGAGGATGAATCCATAATGGAGCTCTCAGCAGGGAAAGAAAGATAGACAGTGGATCCGGAGGGGGAAATAGGAGATACAGAGCACTCTGTTTTTTGGAAAGTGGGAATATACACATACTTATGTACCCAAGAATCTGGCATGAGGGGCCTTTGAGAAAGAGAACCACGGGAATTGGGGTCTTTGCAGTAAGGAGTAGAAGAAAATTACACTTTCTCTGCATTCTTTATTTTGCCGTTGACATTTTTGTAACCTTATGCATATACTATTCTTTTGATTAAAAAACTAGCTGGTGGCAGAATTTCTCTTGGGGAGAAAACTCTTGTCTAGCAAAGCATCTTGGTAGGTCATCCTGGCTGAAGAAAGGGAGATCTGAGAAGCAAAGGAGAGAGAAAAAGCAAAAAAAAAAAAAAAAAAAACCGCCAGAACTCGGTTAAGAATAATTTGGAGAGAGTGGGAGAACCCAGGAATGGGTAGAAAGTGGGGAGAAGTGAAGAATTTGAGGAGAGAGGGAGAGAGAAGTCAAGATGGCTGCATAGGCAGACTCTGAACTCACCTCCTCCCATGGACACAGACGGTTTACAAGTACTCTGGGAAAAACTACCCCTGAGAGAGAACTGAAAACTGGATAAGAGGAACTCCTGCAACAAACAACAATCCTAATTGAGGTGGAAGACACAGAAACTCCCTTCTGGAGAGAAAAACATGCCACCTTCACAAGCCGCAATGCTTCACGGCCACCCCAGAGCAACCCACAGGTACGCAGCCTTCCCTGGAGGAGTGGGGGACCTGAGCCGGGGAGCATGCCCGCTATAGGCATTTTTTGGACCCAGCGCAACTGAGAAGAGTGTCATGCTATCTGGCTTTGCTGGCTACTAATAACATTGGGGGATACCCCCAGAAAAGCTGGTTCACAAAGAAATTAAAGCTGGCTCTTAAAGGGCCCATACACAAATTCACCCATTTTGGAAAGCAACCTAAAATCACCAAAAAGAAAGGTACACAGTCCTTTGGTGAAAAGAGACTCACCTGATAGGCTCTGAGTGCATCTTGGTGAGAGGTGAGACCTCTCCAGGGACTGGGACATTGGCGGCAGCCATTGTTGTGGCCTGGTGTGGGCATACTGACACAGACGCTGGCAGGCACAATTGGCATTCTTTTCCTGGCCTGCTAGCCCAGGGTCAGCCCCACCTACTGGAGCACCGATTTAATCCAGCTCAGCCAGGGCAGGCAGCCTGCCCTAGGGACTGGCCCCACCCAACAACAAGCCCTTGGGCAACTTATGGGCCTACTAAGTGAACTGCCTGGATTCTCTGCAGCCTGGCAAGTGGGTCCACCTCTGTGGGGCAGGGCATGTGCGAGGAGCGGGTGGAGAGTGTGGGGCAGTGGTGGAGTGTGTGGGGCTCCTGTCTTGGAGAGACTGGGTCCACTTCAGGAGGTCAGGGCACACGCACGGGGCAAGACTGTGTTGACTGTGTGTGTGGACCTGTGGGCAGTGGGGCCTGTCAGCTGCAGAAGACTTGTGCTTCTCAAAGAGCCACACAGGGGATTGGCCCCACCTTCCAAAGCCTGAAACAACTGGGTACTCCTGTGCCTGAGGCCAGCCCCACCTAGCTGCAATCCTCAGAGAGCTGACAAGAGACTTAAAGGCTGGAGGCTTATAGTAATTGTAAGCCCCTGAGCCTAACAACCTGCCACGGTGGGGGCCTACTCACTTAATAGAAATACGGCAACAGGAATGTGCTATTAGACCTTGCAGCCAACTGTGCTGGGGCTTCCCAAACATGATAAAGAGATTGAAGAGCCCACAACAACTACAGGCAGTTGAGCATTACAACAGCTGGCCAAGGGGACAACTCAGACTCCCTGGGCACCTATGGGAAGAGCAACCTCACCACAACAGAAGGACACACGTAGCCCACGTAGGGGTCACTCCTGGAACATTCAGAACTGAGGAAAGTACACTGCAAGGCCTCATAAGGCATCACTTATATAAGGTCACCTCTCCAAGAGCAGGAAACATAGCTGACCTACCTAATAAATAGATACAAGCACAAGGAAAGAAGCAAAATGAGGAGGCAAGGGAATACATTCCAAGTAAGGGAACAGGACAAAACCCTAGAAAAGGAACTAAATGAAACAGAAATGAGCAATCTACCCAACAGGGAGTTCAAACAAAGAGTGTTAAGGATGCTCACTGATCTTGGGAGAAGAATGGATGAACTCAGTGAGAACATCAACAAAGAAATGGAAGATCTAAAAAAGAACCAATCAGAAATGAAGAATACAATACTGGAAATGAAAAATTCACTAGAGGGACTCAAAAGTAGAGTAGAGGATACAGAAAAACAGATCTGCGAGCTGGATGAAAGACTAGAAGAAATCACCCAAGCTGAACAGATAAAAGAGAAGAGAATTAAAAAGAGTGAGAACAGTCTAAGGGACCTCTGGGACAACATCAAGCGCACTAACATCCATGTTATAGGTGTCCCAGAAGGAGAAGAGTGAGACAAAGGGGCAGAGAATCTATTTGAAGAAATATTAGCTGGAAACTTCCCTAACCTAAGGAAGGAAACAGACATCCAGGTACAGGAAACACAGAGAGCACCAAACGAGATAAACCCAAAGAGGCCCACACCAAGATGCATCATAATTAAAATGTCCAGAATTAAAGACAAAGAGAGAATCCTAAAAGCCACAAGAGAAAGACAAGTTACATACAAAGGAAACCACGTAAGGCTGTCCGCAGACTTCTCAGCAGAAACCTCACAGGCTAGAAGAGAGTGGCACAATATATTTGAAGTGCTAGAAGGAAAAAACCTACAAGGCAAGAATACTCTACCCGGCAAGGTTATCATCCAAAATGGAAGGATAGATAAAAAGTTTCCCAGACAAGCAAAAATTAAAGGAATTTGTCACCAAGAAACCAGTACTACAAGAAATGCTGAAGGGACTTATTTAAGGGGAAAAGAGAAGACCACAAATAGGAAAAATTATCTATTTCCATGATAAGAGGGTAATGGATACAAACGCACAAAAAAGAGGTTAGATATGATATCAAAAACATAAAATGTGGGAGGAGGAGAGTTAAAGAGTAGAGCTTTCAGATAGAAGTCACACTAAAGAGACCATCAACTTAATATAGATTGCTATATACATAGGTTACAATATATGATCCCCATGGTGATCACAAACCTGAAACCTATAAATACACAAAAAACTAAGAGAAAGGAAACTAAAGAAAGCCATGACACCACAAGGGAAGAGAGCAAGAGAAGAAGAAAGGAGCAGAGAAGAACTACTAAAACACCAAGAAAAAAAAGTTCAAAAATGGCAGTAAGTACATACTTATCAATAGCTACTTTAGACATCAATGGACTAAATGCTTCAATTAAAAGGCATAGGATGGCTGATTGGATAAAAAAACAAGACCCATATATATCCTGCATACAAGAGACACACCTTAGACCTAAAGACACTCACAAACTGAAAGTAAAGAGATGAAAAAAGATACTCCACGCAAATGGCAATGAAAAGAAAGCTGGGGTAGCAATACTCATATCAGACAAAATAGACTTTAAAACAAAAACTGTAACAAGAGACAAGAGCACTACATAATGATCAAGGGAGCAATCCAACAAGATATTTACAACATTTGTAAATATCTATGCACCCAACGTAGGAGCACCTAAATATATAAAACAAGTATTAACAGACAAAAAAGGAGAAATAGACAGTAACACAATAATAGTAGGGGACTTTAACACTCCACTTACACCCATGGATAGATTATCCAAACAGAAGATCAATAAGGAAACATTAGCCTTAAATGACACACTAGAACAGATGGACCTAGTACATATATACAGAACATTCCATCCAAAAACCGAAGAATACACATTCTTTTCAAATGCACATGGAAGATTCTCCAGGATTGATCACATATTAGGCCACAAAACAAGTCTCCATAAGTTTAAGAAGACTGAAATAATACCAAGCATCTTTTCTGACCACAACGGTATGAAACTAGAAATCAACTATAGGAAGAAAATCAGAAAAGCCACAAATATGTGGAGATTAAACAAAATGCTACTGAACAACAATTGGGTCAATGAAGAAATCAAAGGAGAAATCAAAAAATACCTGGAGACAAACGAAAATGAAAATACAACATGCCAGAATTTATGGGATACAGCAAAAGTGGTTCTAAGAGGGAAATTTATAGCAGTACAGGCCTATCTCAACAAACAAGAAAAATCTCAAATAAACAACCTAACAGGACACCTAAAGGAACTGGAAAAAGAAGAACAAACAAAGCCCAAAATCAGTAGAAGAAGGGAAATAATAAAAATCAGAGCAGAAATAAATGTAATAGAGACTAAAGAAACAATAGAAAAAATTAATAAAATCAAGAGCTGGTTCTTCAAAAGATCAACAAAATTGACAAAACTTTAGCTAGACTCACGAAGAAAAAAAGAGAGAAGGCACAAATAAGTAAAATCAGAAATGAAGGAGGAGAAATTACAACAGACACCTCAGAAATACAAACATTATAAGAGAATACTATGAAAAGTTATATGCCAAAAAATTGGACAATCTGGAAGAAATGGATAAATTCTTAGAATCATACAACCTTCCAAAACTGAATCAAGAAGAAATAGAGAATTTCAATAGACCAATCACCAATAAGGAGATCGAAACAGTAATCAAAAATCTCCCCAAAAATCAAAGTCCAGGACCAGACAGCTTCCCTGGTGAATTCTACTAAACATTCAAAGAAGACTTAATACCTACCCTTCTCAAATTCTTGCAAAAAATTGAGGAGGAAGGGAAGCTTCCTAACTGATTCTACAAAGCCGACATTATCCTGATACCAAAACCAGACAAGGACAACACAAAAAAAGAAAATTACAGGCCAATATCACTGATGAACATTGATGCAAAAATTCTCAGCAAAATACTAGCAAATCGCATACAACAATACGTTAAAAAGATTATACACCATGATCAGGTGGGATTTATTCCAGGGATGCAGGGATGCTTCAACATGTGCAAATCAATCAATGTAATATACCACATTAATAAAATGAAGACTAAAAATCACATGATCCTCTCAATAGATGCAGAGAAAGCATTTGACAAGATACAGCATCCACATTTATGATAAAAACTCTGAATAAAATGGATATAGAAGGAAAGTACCTCAACATAATAAAGGCCATATATGACAAAACCACAGCTAATATCATCCTCAATGGTGAAAAACTGAAAGCTATCCCTCTAAGAACAGGAACGAGACAAGGATGCCCACTCTCACCACTCCTATTTAACAAAGTATTGGAAGTCCTAGCCAGAGCAATCAGGCAAGAAAAAGAAATAAGGGATCCAAATTGGAAAGGAAGAAGTGAAACTGTCACTATGTGCAGATGACATGATTTTATATATAGAAAACCCTAAAGAATCCACCAAAAAACTTTTAGAAGTAATAAATGAATACGGTAAAGTTGCAGGATACAAAATCAACATATAAAAATCAGTTGCATTTCTATACACTAACAATGAAGTAGCAGAAAGAGAAATTAAGAATACAATCCCATTTACAGTTGCAACAAAAAGAATAAAATACCTAGGAATAAACTTAACCAAAGAGGGGAAAGATCTGTACACTGAAAACTATAAAACATTGCTGAAAGAAATTGAAGAAGACACAAAAAATAGAAAGATATTCCGTGCTCTTGGATTGGAAGAATTAACATAGTTAAGATGTCCATGCTTCCTAAAGCAATCTATAGATTCAATGCAATCCCTATCAAAGTTGCAACAACATTTTTCACAGTAATAGAACAAAGAATCCTAAAATTTATATGGAACAACAAAAGACCCCGAATAGCTAAAGGAATCCTGAGAAAAAAGAACAAAGCTGGAGGTATCACACTCCCTGATTTCAAAATATACTACAAAGCTATAGTAACCAAAACAGCATGGTACTGGCTCAAAAAGAGACACACAGATCAATGGAATAGAATCAAAAGCCCAGAAATAAACCCACACATCTATGGACAGTTAATCTTTGACAAAGAAGCCAAGAACATACAATGGAGAAAAGAAAGTCTCTTCAACAAATGGTGTTGGGAAAACTGGATAGCCACATGCAAAAAAATGAAAGTAGACCCTTACCTTACACCATACACAAAAATTAACTCAAAATGGATTAAAGACTTCAATGTAAGACCTGAAACTATGAAACTTCTAGAAGAAAACATAGGCAATACACTCTTCAACATCAGTCTTAGCAACATATTTTCAAGCACCATGTCTGACTGGGCTAGAGAAACAATAGAAAAAGTAAACAAATGGGACTACATGAAAATAAAAAGCTTCTGCACAGCAAAGGAAACCATCAACAAAATGAAAAGACAACCTAACAATTGGGAGAAGATATTTGCAAACCATATATCTGATAAGGGGTTAATCTCCAAAATATATAAATAACTCATACATCTCAATAACAAAAATACTAACAACCTGATTTAAAAATGGGCAAAAGACCTGAACAGACATTTCTCCAAAGAAGATATACAGATGGCCAACAGACACATGAAAAGATGTTCAACATCATTAACTATCAGGGAAATGCAAATCAAAACTACAGTGAGATATCACCTCACACCCGTCAGAATGGCTATAATTAACAAGACAGGAAACGACATGTGTTGGAGAGGATGTGCAGAGAAGGGAACTCTCATATACTGCTGGTGGGAGTGCAAACTGGTGCAGCCACTCTGGAAAACAGTATGGAGATTCCTCAAAAAATTAAGAACAGAACTACCATATGATCCAGCTATTCCACTGCTGAGTATTTATCCAAAGAATATGAAAACACCAAGGCGTAAACATACATGCACCCCTGTGTTCATTGCAGCATTATTCACAATAGCCAAGACTTGGAAGCAGCCTAAGTGCCCATCAGGGGATGAATGGATAAAGAAGATGTGGTATATATACACAATGGAATACTACTCATAAGAGATGATGAAATCCAGCCATTTGTGACAACATGAATGGACATTGAGGGTATTGTGCTAAGTTAAATAAGTCAGATGGAGAAGGTCAAAAACCGTATGATCTCACTCATAAGTAGAAGATAAAAACAACAACAAACAAACACACAGAGACAGAGATTGGATTGGTGGTTACCAGAGGGGAAGTGGGGAGGGAAGAGGGCAAAAGAGATAATTCGGCACATGTGTGTGGTGATGGATTGTAATTAGTATTTGGGTGGTGAACACGAGAACATGATGTAATCTATGCAGAAATAGAAGTATAATGATGTACACCTGAAATTTATACAATGTTATAAACCAATGTTGCCACAATAAAAAAAATAATAAATAAATAAAAGAATTTGAGGAGAGATACAAGGCCCCCAGAAAATGCTGGATAGCTGTGACCTAAGGAGAAAAAGGACAAGAATGACTCAGAATTCTAAGAGAAGGCTAATACTCAGCTTTGTCTTACCCTAGTCCTTCAGAAAAACTAGTCACATTCACTGCCTTGTGTTTATGGTATGTGGTTAGGGTGGGTGGGAGAGATTAAAGGAAGAGGGACTCTGTTTCCTATTTGGGCTGTTTTAGGACTGACAATAAAGAAGAGTTATAGTTGGACAGACACAAAAAACACATTTCATCCTAAACCAGAAATTGAAACACAATCTGATTTGGGAAAACATAAGCCTCTAGGAAGTATTCAGTGATGTGGAAAGGATGCTGATTTTCACCATATTTGAGATTGGAGATCAAGCCAGTATTAAGAAAAGAGTGAGCCTAAACAGCTAGAGCTCCGAGGCTGCCCGGGTAGCTGTGTGGTACATAGGGAATTAGAGGAAGCCATATAAATGTATTCAAGGACAGATCTGACTCAGGTTTCCGCAAATGTCTAAGAATTCATATGGAGAAATATGTACAGTTCTGAGTTCAACTACTTTGCATTGGCTCTGCTGCATATCAGCAGGGTTAAGAGGTTTAAATATTATTCTGGGAGTTGATGTCCAGTGCTTTATGATTTTAGAAGAGCCTAACTATCAGTCTTTTTCTATCATAATAAATAATGTATCCAGGCCCAGGATTTTAATCCTTCTTTGTTATCTCTATTTCTAGCAAAAACAACATTAATGACAACTAGAAAAGCTCAATATGGAAAACTGAACCTACAACTTTTGCAGTAAATGATGTCAGAATATCAAATACAAATAATAATGATGATTAAAAATTTTACAATTAATTACTAATCCGAAGGATCTAGAGGGCATCAAGATATAAAGGAATAATAGAATTGGTTAAGCAAAACCAAGATCTTTTATAAAAAAGCATAAGAGATCATTTTTGTACCAAAAAAGGCCTGTATCTATCCTCAGTTTTTGTTATCCCTTATCCTCAATATATAAAAGTGTGATAAATAGTCAGGTATTGGGATTTGTTTTTCTAAGAGTGATGATGGGTTACATCTTTAGAAGGCATAATCTGTGGGGGTTTGCTCTCTCCTGACCCATAATACATATTTGTGAATTAACCAATTGGTTTAGGGATACAGGCAATGGCCATTGAAGAGTCTTTTGATAGTAAAGGTAAGCAACCTCTGACAACCTCATTTGTTCAATACATACATTAATTGATAGTAGATCTTTTTGTATGACTTGTACATGAATTAAGGTCCAGGGTTTGGGGGAAGTGAAAAGAGTCACATGATTACTAATTAATTTAGAATTTGAGAGAGAGATATAGAGAAATGTACATAGGCATACAAAGTTAAATCTTGATAGCTATAATTCTATATTAATATTCTGTTTACCTACCAAAAGAATTTGGCATAGCCTATAATTTAAAAATCACAGATACAATACAATGCTAAATCAGTCAAATAAGACAAAAGCCAGGTAATAAATATGAAACTATATAAATGTAGCTATTCTCGATTTATAAATGGAAATATAGAGTAGAGCTGACCTGCTCAGGCTCAGATCTTTTCACTGCCTTATAAAATATATCTGATTTACCATATTTGACTCTGATTTATTTTCTTAACTCTACCAAATTAATGAGCTTAATAAAAGTACATACATAATAGGATTTGTTAAAAGATATTATTTAAAACTTGGCTGTAAGGCAGAGAGTGCAGTGTGTGCTTTAATGTCACACTGGGGCATTGCTTAACCAGCCCACTCACAGATTATTTCATTATCTAGGGTAACGTTCCTTTGTTTGACCTTTTTTTTTTTTTTAAAGCTTTGAATTCTTTTTTTTTTTTAATTACTTTGTTTTTGAGGAAGATTGGCCCTGAGCTAACATCTGTTGCCAATCTTCCTCCTTTTTTCCTTTTTTCTCCCCAAAGCCCCAGTAGATAGTTGTATGTCCTAGTTGTGGATCCTTCTAGTTGCTCTGTGTGGGACGCCACCTCAGCATGGCTTGATGAGCAGTTCGTAGGTCTCTGCCCAGGATCTGAACCAGTGAACCCCGATATGGAGTGCACGAACTTAACTGCTACACCACTGGACTAGCCCCCCTTTGTTTGACTTTTCTACAGATCTTTTTGTATGATTTGTACATGAATTAAAATCCTAGACTCTGTGAAGTTAGGTGTTAACTTGAACATAGATACAGTGGAACTGCAAGTAATTTCTGTCGGGTAGAAAAAATAGCCCCAAAGATTATGTTTTTTTACTGCCCTATAAATCAGTCTTATTCTAACATTCCTCTTAAATCCCTATAAATACCCAGTTCCTCAAAAGACTCTTTGAACAGCTTTATTATCTTGCTGATTCACTCATTAATGAGTTAATAAATCTTTAGTTAAATCTTTACATTTAGTTAGTACATCTTTAGGTTTAGTTAATAAATCTTTAGCATGTGTTCATTCTATATTGGAATGAGAATCATGTTTTTAGCTTCTTGAAAATTATATTTAGACAGGCAATTATGATGGTTAAATGAGACAACATGCCTAGAACATAGTAAATGCTCAAGAAATATTAGATTTCATTAAGGTTCATGCCCTAATTCTCCAACCTTACAAGAAAAAAATGTAACACTCTTCCCAGAGGAAATAAATACACCTATGTGTGTGTATAAATGTGTTAGATGTGTATATATACAGATGTACACATATTTCTAATATTGATGCATATATCTTATACATAAAACATTGGCTCACAAGAACCTTACAAAGCTTCTAAAGAATCTCTGTATGTTTCTATATTCCAACGACTCACTGACTTTAATATTTCCCAAAAAATATTAATATTAATAACCAATAACAATATACTCAAGCCTGTTTTAAAGAGACCAAATGAGAGACAAGATCCCTCTGAGAACTGCACTAAGTCTGGAAGAGAAGCTGCCTGAGTGATCTGTGAGATCTCTCAAACATTAACTGTGTTGACATATCTATGTGGCAAGAGTTGCCTATCTATAAACATCCATCTCGAATGGACATTTATTTATGTGGCCCTGGTATATACAGGGGAGGAGAATAAAAGGCAGAGGAAAACATCACAAAAAAACATAAATAAGCACTACTAGTCTATATTTTTTCTCTCTTCATAGGAATGGCTGCACAGCAAAGTGTCTGGGAAACTTTACCTTGCAAATAAAAATATGAAAGTCAACTGTTCTGAACTTTTTACTCAGGGACCCCAAATGATTAACTATACCCCTACCTTTGAGAAATATGTAGTAAATTGATTTATTTTTAAATTTCTTTTTTTTTTTAACATTTAATCCCACCTATGAAAATAGAATCTATTCCTCACTCTTCAATAAAATATTCATTCATGTTCCAAGATACTATAGAGTTAGTACATAGTAAAATGTTTCACTAGTCCCTGTAACCCAAACAATGTGTCTGGCTTGAAAGATAGTCATTTTATTTCTTTCTCACTCATCGATGTTGATCAACTGGACTCATTGAGAATTATAGCTTTTATCACAATGAAAAAGGTGGGCAGAGAATTTTGTAATCTTCCCTGTTCTAGATGAAGAGGTTAATTTACAAGGTAAGTTAAACATGCACTGCCTGTCATTTAGAATGTTTGAAAAGAGTACGCTGAGGAAAGAGATGAATAAAACATTTTTCACAGTGGTAAATTATTTAAATGCTGTTAATTAATTTAATCTTCCTCAGAAGGTTCCCTAACATTGTCACTTAAGGACGAGAGCTCCTGGGCAGTTTCTTATTTTAATATTTTCCCCCAATTATGCATGGTTCATAATATACTCATTATAAAAATTTAAAAACAGAAATATATTGAGCAGAAAGTGGAAGTCTCTAATACCACGGTAGAACACTGGCTTTATATTCTTTCAGATATTATACTTATATACATATATATTACATAATATGCTATATAGTACACATGCTATAGATTATATTACATATATATTAGAAAATAAATGAGATCATCTTAAACCTGATTATTCTTTAACCTGACCTTTTCACTCAGCATATTATGAACATTTATCAATATCAATTCATGTGGATCTACATTATCTTTTTTGATGGCTGCGTAGTATTCCTTTGCATGAATGTATCACAAAGTAATTTAATGCATTAATTAGCAAGTTTCAGTGTACATTAGGATCAAATCACCTGTGAATTTTAGTAATTATCCTGCTGTCAATGTCCAGCTTATACCTATTTAGATTCAGAAAGTCTAGTGTGGGACTCAAATATCCATATTTTTAAGAGTGTTCAGAGGAGATTCTGATACAGACCAAATTTTGAGAACCACTTGGGGCCGGCCCTGTGGCTTAGCGGTTAAGTGCGTGTGCTCCACTACTGGCAGCCCAGGTTCAGATCCCGGGCGCGCACTGACGCACCGCTTGTCCGGCCATGCTGAGGCAGCGTCCCACATAAGCAACTAGAAGGATGTGCAACTATGACATACAACTATCTACCGGGGCTTTGTGGAGGGAAAAAAAAAAAAGGGCAGAACCACTTAGTTAACAACTTTCTTGTTAATGAACATTTAATTTCTTTCTATTTTGTTTATACAACATTGTAAGAATATTGACACCTGAAAACAGAAGAAATAAAAAGTTAGGAAGGAAGAATCTTATTTTTATCTCTTTCCCTTTATTCCTTTCCACCTTTCCTCCTTGTTTCCCCCCTGCCTCTGACCTTGCCACTTATTCCATGGAAGGAAAAATAGTAAAAGATTAGATAGACTTTTGGAGAAAATAGAGCGCTAAAGGAAACTATGACAAGAAAGGCGTTCAACAGAAGATACTGGGAGAAGGCAAGACAAAATAACGTCAAGAAAACAAAAAATTCATTTATGCAACTAATATATATAATTAGAAAGATGCAAAATGGCGATGGTAATGTGGGAGAAAGGCCATCCTCAGGTTTTGGAATAAATAACTGGAAAAGAATGAGACCAGGTGTGCCATTCTAGATGCATCATTATGAAATAGGAATTCCTGTTTTAAATACTTTTTCATTTCATCAGGGCTTCTACCTATGTAGTTATTTTTCACAACTGTTTCCAACTTAATTTTAAGCAGTAAAGGTAAATGGGACAAGCCCTAGATTCTAGTTTTCTCTCTTTTACTCTCTAGCTGTGTGATCTTTGACAAGTCAATCTCTTTTGTATCAGTTTCCTTGTCTGTAAAATGTGTGAGCTAGATTAGATTAATCTACAGCACCTTTCATCTCTAATATTCTTTAATTCAATGAGAGAGCAATTTATTTCATTTTGTAATTAACCTCATTTCAGAAAAAGAGCCTCTTCTTTATTCTAATTAAAAAACCCATGGGCATTGGGGTTTGTGACAATGAGCATTCTACAGCCCGTAAATATACACCTCACTGCAACGTTTCTCATCCAAGGTGCATCAGATACCGTACATTATTCTGAAACACAGAGGGCCAAAGAGAATTCAGAGATTATAGGAAGGTTTTGATACTTCATTGGAAATCAATCCACAAAGATGAATAAGTAGGGAAATGATGTCTCTAGGATATCCACAATCTAAAACAAGTTCTAAGCAAATAGAAAAATTTAGGCTCAAACACAAAGATTACCCAACCACAACTCAGGGACTTTCCATCTTTCAGAAATAAGAAATGTGTAAATGGTAACTGTGCTTTTCTGATTAAAACAATTGCCTACTCAGGATAAAACCAAACCACACAAGTATAAATTGAGGAAAGACTGCCTAGGCTGAAATAAACACCAAGTAACAAATATTTGAATATCAGTGAACCATAAATTGATACAAATAAGCATCACACAATATCAGATGGGAGGTTCTTGCCTGCTCACAGGCCTAATGTCTTACCAAGACTCCCTTGTAGTAGGTTGAATGGCGGCCCCCCAAAGATATGTCCACCTAAAACCTGAGAATATGACCTTATTTGCAGAAAACATCTTTGGAAATGTAATCTGCATAGCCTTAAATCCAATGACAAGTGTGCTTATAACATAGAAGGCGGCGAGTGAAGACAGAGGCAGAGACTGAGGGTGTCTATAAGCCAAGGATTGCCAGCAGCCACCAAGAGTGGAATGGATATTCATGGAATGGACACTCCCTCAGAGCCACCAGGGGGAAGCAACCCAGCTGACAGCGTGATTTCAGACTTTTGGATTTCTGTCCTCTAGAACTGTGAAAGAATAAGTTTTTGTTGTTTTAAACCATCTAGTTTGTGGTAATGTGTCACGGCAGCCCTAGGAAACAAATACACTCCTTTAAAAATATAGTTTCCAAAAATACTGATCTGCTCAGAGTTCTCTGAACACACTGTACAAATGCACACGTAAGATAAGCCCCAAATCCTTTAGGGATTAAGTGATCTTGGCCTAAACCCCACTTCCATGACCTGTAACAGTCAAAAACCCTCCCCTATGCATCCTGTGAATTCCCATGCATACTTCCTCATTGTTGGGGCTGGCACATCAAGTTGTGCCGGCTGTGCACTGCCAAAGATCATCCAGCCAAGGAAGTGAGTGGGGGCTGCAACCTACCAGCACTCTGTCCTCAAAGCTGTGCACCCTGCCATAGGAGGATTGAGAGGAGATCCCAAACTGCCTTGGGGATGCAATGCCTCTTTTTTGCACAAAGCAACCACCCAGTCCCAAAGAGGTATCTTTTAAAAATTTGTACAAAAATGACGTAACAACAGCAGTGGTCTTGGTGGTTCTGTGTCTTCTTGCCCCTGGTCCCATGGTCTCAGCTCTTCCCCAAGACTGGTGTCTACAAATAATTTCCAAACATCAAGCATCTCTTAAGCCTAGTAAGAGTAATAAAGTTTGGGGGTAGCACAGAGAAAAAATTACATATACCACACAATTTCACCGTCAGTTCAGTTTTCCCTCATGTTCCCCTCTCCTTTCCAAAATTCCAAAATCCTTATACACGACTATGCTACTGATGTAAGCCATCCCACCAAACCTCTCTGTATACCATATTCTGGAGAATAAAATTTCCTCCATCTTTCTTCACTGTTTTTAAGTCTCTGGCCCTTATGCTTGGAATCACTTTCTCCCCTTGTCCACCTGGTAAACTTTTTTTCATCTACTCATCTTTCAAACCCTATTTCTAAATGAAAGAAATGGGATTATTAAAAAGTAAAGACTATACAGTGCCCCTCCAGATTCACCAGTCATCATCTATCTCCCACATATTAGCCTCTGTTCTCTCCTACCTCTTGCCAACTTGATGATAACTCTTTGAAAGCAGAGCCCTGACTGATTGTTCCCACCACCCTACATTTAGCTCATGATCAAATATTTGTTTCCTAAGGATTTTTCTCATAACTAAATGTCCTAAGAGGATTATAGTCACTCAAGTTTAAACTCCTGCCATTTTCCAATTATAACATTAAAAGTCTGACAAGTTCTGCGGGCCATCACTTCTGATGATGTAGACATAGGCTATAGCATAAAGTCTTTTTCTTATTTACCATTGGATTTCTGCAAGTTTGTGGTTGCCATTGTTTTTGGCACCTGTATTAGTACATCTTCTTTCCTTTTGCTTTTCTCACTGAGTATCTTTCAGGAAGATCATTTTCACTTCCTCATTCCTAATTCCCTTCATTGTGCTCACATTTACATTCATACCTTATTTTTAAGGGCTTTTGGTGATGTTATGTTCCATCTGAACTTGATTTCCTTTTCTCTTTTTGGTTCCTTTCCAAGTTCAAATTAACAATGCCACTAAGCAAGGAAAAGTGTGTTAATGAGAGAATTTCATCTTGACAGGCTCAAAATGCAATTATTTTCTTGCACAGTATATTAGATTATGACCAATGAGTTTAACCCCAAAAACACATGAAAACAACCTTTTCTTTTCTTTCCTCCATGTAGGCTGCAGCACTTTATTTTTGATTATTAACAAAAAAGTGCATTTTTTTCCATGCACTGCTTAGTTCTCACCAGTTTCTTTCAAAACTGGTGTTCTTACCTAAATATAAAAATTATAACTCAAATGAAAATGTTACTTTCTAAATTTTAAGTTTATTACTGAGCATGGATCTTAAGTGCTTTATACACCTCATTGTGGTAAAGCTTCATAACAACACTGTGACGTGGGTACCATTATTGTCTTCGTGTTACAGATGGAGAAACTGAGTTTCTCAGAGGCAAAAAGACCTTCCCAAAGTTGTCCCCTTAGAACATGATGAATCCAGCGTGCAATCCTACTTTGACAAAGTTCCTGGGCCCTTTTTTAGTCAGTCTGAGAAAGGTCCCTTCTAATTAATATTTGTAAAAGGCACCTCAAAGGTAGGAGTTTAATTAATTTACTTTTATAAGGGTGAAACAAACATTTTTCAAATAGGAATCCCCAAATCAAATGCCTGTGGCAGCTAGGCAGACAAAATAAATGAGGAAAGCAGGTGAAGTGTACAATAAAACAAAGCAAAACAACCACTGAGAAGCTCAAGTTGATTGGGGCCTTGAAGTTGACTTAGTGTTGCCAGATATCCTCTTATTTCCCAAAGAAGTCAGAAGTTCAGGTTTTCATTTAAAATCTCCCAATTATTAAATGTTGGCAACTAGGGGTCTGCCCAGTGGCATAGCGATTGAGTTGGCATACTCCGCTTCAGTGGCCCGGGGTTCACAGGTGCAGATCCCAGTCACGGACCTACACACCACTCATCAAGCCATGCTGTGGCGGCGTCCCACGTACAAAAAATAGAGGAAGATAGGCAGCAGATGTTAGCTCAGGGCCCATCTTCCTCACAAAAAAAAAAAAAAATGTTCGCAACTAAATCAGGTCTTCTTGTTTTTCTTAACTATGCAAACTAAATATGTCTATGTGACTCACAAGCTGCCAGCCAGTGAATGATTCTTGCTTATACTAATGTTGGCCCATAAACCATATGTCCAATATGGTAGCTACTAGCCACATGCAAATATTTTAATTTTTTTTTTATTTTATTTTTTTTATTTTTATTTATTTTTTTTTTTGTGAGGAGATCAGCCCTGTGCTAACATCTGCCAATCCTCCTCTTTTTTTGCTGAGGAAGACGGCCCTGGGCTAACATCTGTGCCCGTCTTTCTCCACTTTATATGGGACGCCGCCACAGCATGGCTTGCCAAGCAGTGCGTCGGTGCGCGCCCGGGATCCGAACCAGCGAACCCCGGGCCGCCACAGCGGAGCGCGCGCACTTAACCGCTTGCGCCACCGGGCCGGCCCCAAATATTTTAATTTTAATTAAAATTAAATAAAATTTAAAATTCAACTCTTCAGTTGCACTAGCAACGTTTCTGGTCTTCAGTAGCGACATGTGGCTTGTGGCTACTGTAATGGACAGTGCAGAGCATTTCCATCATTGCAGAAAGTTCTATTGGACAGCCCTGAACTAGAACAACAAGAAAATCTGGGCTGTTTTTCTATCCTCTGTCATGATCCACCAACTGGTGCTGCGGTGCTCAATTTACTGCTCCCCCAAGCCCATTCCTGCCACTTCTCGTCCACCTAAATGGAGAGAGGTTGCACAGCTACCCGCCTGGCTGGGCTTCATGGTGACTGAGAACAAGGCTGATCCAGGGCAGGCCTGGGAGTGGGCAAAGTGAGTATTTAGCCTCTCCCACATTCTAGCTCTCGGACCACAAGTCAGGCCACCATGCTCCCCTTTCCAAAGAGACCAGGGCCTCTTATTCTCTTTACTCACTCTCAAAAACTTATTTTTAGGTCATTCAACTACAGTAAAGTGTAAATAATGGATACTTACCTGAAGTTTCTACCCTTCCCTCAGATATTTACATTTACAATGCGTAAAATTCTAAGAGTAAAATGTCAAGCTTAGAGGAGATGGTGAGGAAGGAGT
The DNA here is from genome assembly GCF_020826845.1 of Diceros bicornis minor. Lineage (NCBI taxonomy): Eukaryota > Metazoa > Chordata > Mammalia > Perissodactyla > Rhinocerotidae > Diceros > Diceros bicornis. The sequence goes on from NC_080755.1 coordinate 26,340,977, forward strand.
TTTTATTCTTATAGGAGAAGACCATGATCATCTCCCTGGAGCAACTGAAATTCTGCCATGTAGGCAGCTCATTTCCCTCACTTTATAGCAGGCCCTACTCAGGATCCGGGTTAGTCATTTCAAAAGCAGTTTGCCCATGAGAATTACCTGTGTAGGATTGCCTTGCTTTAGCAAGTAAATATACAAGATTCCCAGTTAACAATGAATAATTTTTTAGTATAAGCATGTCCCATATGCCATGCAATATGTATTTTATCTGGGAATCCTGTACCTGTGGCCCTCTTATAAAAATACTGTTTTTCTGGCCCCACTAATTCTAATATTCACGCAGATTTAGGAACCATTGATCACAGTTAATTCACCTGCCTCTGGATAGTATTTCATTTCTTATCCAAATCTCTGTCACCTTTAAAACTGTCTTTTTTGGCGCTGGCCCGGTGGTGTAGAGGTTAAGTGCGCGCACTCTGCTTCAGCGGCCTGGGGTTCGCAGGTTCGGATCCCGGGCACACACCAACGCACCACTTGTCAAGCCATGCTCTGGCAGCGATCCCTATAAAGTAGAGGAAGATGGCCACAGATGTTAGCCCAGGGCCAATCTTCCTCGGCAAGAAGAGGGGGATTGGCATTGGACGTTAGCTCAGGGCTGATCTTCCTCACACACACACACAAAAAACTGTCTTTTTCAATGGAATCACAGCCTCTTATAGTGGAATATCAAGCTACACATAACTGTCGCCTTCATTATGCTATCTGAGCTTCAGAACAACCCTGTAAGGTAGAAAAGGCAGAGTCTCTCCATTTTGTCAATGAGAAAACTGGAGCTCAGAGACATATAGAAATTTCTCAGGCAAAATTGCTGGTAAATGGCAAAGCTAGGAGCCAAACTCAGGTCTTCCGGGTTCCAATTTTAATGGTCATTCAACTATTCAGTGCTGTGAGTGAAAGAGGATAGGACTAATATAAGACAGAGAGAAATGGAGACAGAGAGCTTCTGAGAATTTTTCATCAAAAGTAGGCTACTAACCAGTAACCACCCTATTGACTCATAGCTCTCCTAACCAGCAGTCAACTATGAAGCTGAAGGAGCAGACCTGGGACCCAGAGTTCAAAAGGCCCCAAGTCTCAGGAATCTAGGGGTCTGGAAGAGTGTTCAGAACTGGGTAATACAATCAAAATAGTCCAGAAATTGGCTTTGGGACTGGTAATGAGAGTGATGACAGAGAATGCCTGAAAGACTGTTTTATGCTCAGAACTGTTGTTAAACTGAGTAATGAGATGCTGTATCTGTAATTTACCTCAACTACCTAGTTCATACCCTAGAATTTCCTCAAGTAACATAATGAATGGCTCTGCACCTGATCTGACCCCATGGGCTGCACTGCAGTGAACAGGGTCGGAGAAGGGTTACCAGCGGAGAAGGAAAGGGAGGAGGGAGAAATCATAAACGTAGGCTCTTAGGCTCCAGAGGAGAGATGGCTACCCTGCCCCAATTGAATGCCAGGAGGTGATGGCAGAAGCTGAGCCACCTCCAAAACTCATCTCCTTCAGCTCTTTACGGTTGAGAGTGATTCCTTGAAGGTACCCCCAAGTCATCACACATCGGCAATTACAGAGAACATTAGTGTGCTACCAGAAGAGATTCATTCAATTCTAAGAAATACAACTAGTAAAGTGAATTTCCAAAAGAATTAGAGGAGTTGTAGCACTATCTATCCACTTTAGCACATCTCATGTTTAATCTTTTCTATGAGCTATTAATACACTGAATCTTATAATATCCCTGAATACTGACACTTGATTGAAAGGTACCCCCTACAGACACTTAAGGCTTGATGTCGTGCTCAGTCAACATATGATGCCTGGGATGAGAGCATATGAGTACCATTTGTAAGTCAATTAATATTCTTAATAACTAAACAATTCATTCTTTTTAGGCTTTAGCAGTGAATGAATTATTGTTGTAGACATTTGACCCTCATTAGAAAAGCTCAGGTAAGAATCATTTTGGAAGTGACTTTCTCTCTAACCTCTAAAACACTTGAACAGTGCTCCTGAATAATGTATAATACTATTATATTTCATGGCAAAGCGTACCAAATACCTAGATTTGCAGTCAGCTTTGTTTTTCACTCTTTCACGGTAATGAGATTGAGAATTTTTAAGCATACCAATAGTCTGAGCACAAGAAGCCTACGCATTATTTTCTGCATTTGACAAGGGTAAACAGCCTAAAAATTATTTTCTCAAGGAATTCTTTTGACTGAGGCTTAAAACATCATGCTCTTGCCTTTACTAAGACATCAGAGTTGGTAAAAATAGAGTTCGTGAGCTTACGTGTTGGTTTAACATAGTAATCTTACATGGAAATAAAAGGGATAGAGATGGGATGTCCTCAGAAGTTATTTCCAGATTCATTGCCAGATCCCTATTACAGGAGCAAATGTACACTTACCAAAATAAAACACTTAAACAAAAATTTGTGTTCCTACCTCTACATCAGCATAAATTGGAGTTAAAAGAAAATAGCAAGTGTGTTATCTCTTTTGTGGAAAATTTCTCACTGGATTCATTCTGGTATTGTAACAAGAATAATAATGGCGCTGATGACTGGTCATCAGCTGGTCTCAGGCTTGGCAGTCAAAGTTGCTAGGTAACAAAGAGCACGTGCACAGGCAAGTGAGAGGTCAGACCCCCAGGACCGCAGGGGGCACAGACTGCCTGTGAGGTAGGATATCAGTAATGGAGGCAGGAGGGAAAGCAGGGAGGGCCATCAGAAACCTCCGGGCATAGAGGCTCCAATATCTGCTGGAGGTAAATGCTGGCCTTTATGTTGGCACAACTCAGGCTTACTTATTTTCTCCCTTTAACACTTATTTATTTCTCTTTTTATAAAAATCAGTGCCCTGGGTGATCTTGTCTACTGTCATGGATGCCACCTCTATGCTGATGAAGGAGAAAATACACATCTGAATTAGCTGTAATAATTTTCTCTCCAATTGTTATTTCTTCTAGAAGCTTGAATCCAGTCTCAGTCGATGACCTACTTCAAATGAAATGCAAATGCTTTATTGTTTAGAACAAGGATGGCAAGCAGATTTTGTCTCACATCGGAAGTCCCATCAGGTTCAGCAGGAGCAAATGCCAAGATGGACAAGTGCCTCTACCATTGGAGTGGAGGGGAGAGAGCTGGAACACAGGCCAGGTATTTGCCATCCCTGATTGGAGAATAAGGTCAAGCCTGAAGCTAACAATGCATCTAATATGTAATGATGCATTTAATGGTGAAATCACAAGGCATTCTTTTTATAGTGGGGAACAAGAAAAAGAAGGAAATTATCACCAATAATACTATTTTCCAAAATGTTTTAGCCAAACAACACAACAAGAAAAAGAATTAAGTGCTATTAATATTGAAGAGGCAGTGAAAAAAATTCTGTTTATTTTTAAATGACATACTGCTTCCCTCCAAATCTAGAAGTATTACTAACAACTATTAGACTGAATAACAGTTTATTTTTTAAAAATTGCCAGTAACAAAAATCATGTTTAAAAATCAAGTGAGGACTTCCAGGATAAACATGGCTACCTAAGTCAGGATGTTTCCCTGTTTGCTTTGTGGAAATCACATAAAAGCAAAAAAATAGAATGAATAAAATTCCACAAATTCCATTTTCAGCAAAACTGGGAGACAGATATATTATGTGAATTCTAAAATATTTAGAAGAACTTCCAAAATCGGCAGAGATTGGCCAGAAACCATGCGGATATGGGTGAAGAGAAGCATGGAAAATGCTAGAAAGCACGGCAAAAATACATTTCTTGAAAATAGGGAGCTCATCTTAAAGGCAAAAGCTGTTTCTCTTGTTTGCAACAAGCGGAGGAATTGGGTTGAGAAGAAGGGAGGGTGGGGCGAGGGGGCAGGCAGAGTCTTCCTGAAGTTTGGTTGAATGAAGGAAAGGGAGTAGAGATGCACAGCCGAGGGGGCCGACAAGCCCCCTTTACAGGAAGCCAGCTCTCCCAGGATGCAAAAGAGAAACTCTTCCCATAGCCTGGCCTGTCTGCCCACCTCTACCCCCAGGAACCTTTTTTCTGGGAAAACTCAAATCATTTAATGAGGAATCATAAAATGAAAACCTGGCATCGCATTGTGTAAAGCTAATACAAGAAAAGAAAATTGTGAAAACACCAGCAAAACTTGATAATACATGAAGCACACTCATCAGAAAACTATAGCTATGAAGCAGCTGAAATTTGTAAGCATTTAACATGAAATTTTTAAACTTAAAGTTGACTTTATGAAGAAATACTACAAGCAGAAACTACAAAACCTCAGAGAAGAGATGTAAAATAAATAAATAAATAAATAAATAGACAAGCTGGAAGAACCTAAAAACAAGAAGACAAAATTTACAGAAATGAAGAATAAATTTAAAGGAGAATAAAATAATAAACAAAAATTTTTTTAAACACAATAAATGAAGATAGAGGAAGACATAGGTGAATATTTTATAACCTTGGGATGGGAAAGGTTTTCCTAAACATGACCAAAAAAAGTAAAAATAAGGAAATACTGATGAATCTGATTTTATTAAAGATTAAATATTTCTGTTTATGAGAAAAACATAAAATTAAATTTTGGGAAACATTCAAAACATATGTGATAAACAAAAGTGGATAATCTTTAGACACACATATATTTTACAAGTTAATAAAATTAAATTTTGGGAAACATTCAAAACATATGTGATAAACAAAAGTGGATAAGCTTTAGACACACATATATTTTACAAGTTAATAAGAAAAATATAACACCTCAATATAAAAAGTCAAAGGATATGAACAGACAAGGTAAAAATAAAAATAAAAAGTCAATGAATATATGAAAAGATGTTCAGTTTTACTAATAAAGAAATACAAATCAAAACAATGAAATAGCATATCTAGAATGGCAAAAATTAAAAAGAATGAGAGTACCCAGGTAGGTGAGAGTGTGGGGAAAAGGACACTCATGCCCAATTGGTATAAATTTATAAAAATGTACATACTGTTTGTCCTAGTAATTATACATCTTGAATTTTCCTAAGGAAATAATAGAATAAGTACAGGAAGGTGCATGAACCAGAAGTTATTTAAAAAAAAAATGCACTGATTATAACAGCAAAGAATTGGAAATTCTTATATCAAAAGATAATTGATAAAATTATGACATCCATACAGTGAAATACTATGCATTTAAGATGATGTAGATCTATATTTATTGACATAGAAGGATGCCTACAGTATATTAAAGATAAAAGCAAAATCCAAAACAGAATGACAAATACCATTTTCGTAAAGAAAAACTATTTAAATATTTATATGAGTATAGACAGGAAAAGAAAGGCTTGCATGGATAAAACTACCAAAATGTTAAAACTAGTTAACTTCTGGGCAAAACATTTTATGATGGGGCCGGCCCTGTGGCATAGCGGTTAAGTGCACTTGCTCTGCTGCGGCAGCCCGGGGTTCGCAGGTTCAGATCTCAGGTTCGCACCGACATACCGCTAGTCAGGCCATGCTGTGGCAGCGTCCCACATAAAGTGGAGGAAAATGGGCACAGATGTTAGCTCAGGGCCAGTCTTCCTCAACAAAAAGAGGAGGATTGGCATGGATGTTAGCTCAGGGCTGATCTTCCTCACACACACAAAAAACTGTTATGATGTTTTACTATTTCAAAAATCAGAAATAAGATATTTCCATATTATTAACATACAATTAAAGCACACGATTAAGCATTTAGCACACAATTAAAGCATTTCAGCAACGTCAAAAGAAGACCAAGGTCTAAATTATTGTTTCTCAACAGGGGTGATTTGCTTCCCAGGTCACACTCAACAATGTCTGGAGACATTTTTGATTGTCACAACTGGGAGGAAGTAATATTAGTATCTAGTGGGTAGAGGCCAGAGATGCTGCTCAACATCTTACAAAGCACAGGACAGCTCCCACAGCAAAGAACCATCCAACCTACAATGTTAATCACACTGAAGCTGAGAAACCCTGGTCTAAATGGAAATAAGATAAGACTTGTTTATAAGAAAGAAGTAGTGAGAAAATGCTATGTTGACTCCTTATGATTAGCCCACACCAGAAATTTCAAGAAACTATTTAAAACACTTCAGAAGTTGCCTCACATTCAGAATCTCCATACATCCCTGTGAGAACTAGCATCCTACTGCACCTGACACCATGTTCTACCTAGAGCTGGAAGGGTGGTGCTTGTCGAGTCAGCCTTGCAAAGTTGCTAAGAGCCAGCCGCAGCCCCAAGCCAGAAGAGGACAGCTGTAGAGGCAGAACGCTCTGAGATGAAGGTAAACGGCCAAGAGGGTGAAAGTGGCATTGCATTCTCTGCCTCCTCTCCACGACTGAGGGAAGAAGCTGCTGCCAGGAAAGGCACTGCTCATGGGGAAACCTTCTCTACCTCACTAACCTCCTTGTGGACCCTCATAACCAACTGCTTCCCAGAAGAAAGATCTAGGTGTTGGGCTTTTGATGACCAAAGTGTCTTTTTTTGAGTCCCTAGCAAGAATTTACTAACATAAGTTTTATTGGGAGAGAAATGATTCTCTAAATTCTTTAAGGTCCAATTAATATTTTAAGATTCAGACTTTGCTGACTTCCCCATCAATCCAGGGATAGGATGAAGTAAGGCTCTCTGTAAGGGAGATCCCAGCCATGCGGGAAGGCGCAAGACTCCACTTTTCATTCCCAGAGAAAGTGGGAAGGAGAGAAGAGAAAGGAGGAGCAAGAAGATATACCTGTTCTGGTAACCTGCTCTAGACCAAACCCCAGAGGGGAATAAATCTAAATAAATATGAGGGAATCTTGGAATTAGTTGCTTCCTTTGCCGTTTATAACCTGGGGGAGCTGAGAGCCTCCAAGAAAAGGTCATGTTGTATGTGCTGCGAAGAAAACAGGTAGATGAAATGCCTCTCCCGGTCCCTGCTGCCTGAACGGAGTGGGTAGCGGCTCCAGACACTGAGGTGTGCCCTGGGAAGGGGCAAGGGGCACTGAGATGACCAGTGGACCCCCTGAGTCCTGGGATTGGGAGAAGTCAAGGATTTCAAAACTGTGGACAAATGGCGGGGCTTTGGCTGTGGGTGCCATCACAATATCCAACACCCCCAGGTAGAGCAGTCAGTAAGACTTCAGAGGACACCAGACCTCAGAGCAGGAACCAGAGCGGGCCCAGAAGAACTGTTCCCCTTCTCTGTGGATAGAGACCCCTCAATTCCTTGTGGCCCCTTGAGGCCTCCCCCAACCTCAAATGTATGCAGACACCATTTTGGAGAAGAGAAAGGGGAGAAGGAAGAAATTTGAAGGTGGAATATTTACTTGAAAGAGACTATGTGAATTGAAAAGGACTGAAATAATGTGAATTGGCATGTGGGTGTCTCTCTGCCCTCCTTCACTACCCACGGCATAGAGTCCTCACAACTAGGATTAGGTCAGTGATGGAATATTTGAGACGCCTACATTTGCTTGCATCTCTGAGCAGTTGCATGTAAATGTGTTGCCCCTTTCCAGAGTTTTCTCAGGAACTGAACCAGAGTGAGCCACCCATACTTGTGTCTGGACTCTGTCAGAAGGAGCACCTCTGCTTTTAGCCAGAAAGTTTAGCCATGGGGGAGCACTTATCCCTATCCCCCATGTCTGTCTTTTGTTTTATACACACACACACACACACACAATTAAGGCTTTTGTTTTTAAACAATTTGAAAGTAGTAAAACAACTCTAGAAAAAGCTTTAATAAAGAAAAAAGAATCATAAAATCTCAGCACCCAAAATTCTTGCCCTGTATTTCCTTCCTTTTTTCCTGTTAATTCTTAACCTTTGTTGCCTTACTGTTTTACCCTTATAATCTCATAGGTTGTGTTTCATCTTAAAACTTATGTTTCTATTTTTTTTATTAGGCTTTCAGATTTTTTTAAACCTATTTTTAAATTTCATTTATTTCCATATTATCTATTAAGCTTATTTATTTAAATTCTTATTTTTTTTATTTTTGTTTTTTGTGAGGAAGATCAGCCCTGAGCTAACATCTGTTGCCAATCCTCCTCTTTTTGCTGAGGAAGACTGGCCCTGGGCTAACATCCATGCCCATCTTCCTCCACTTTATATGGGATGGCGCCACAGCATGGCTTGACAAGTGATGCGTCCAGTGTGCGCCCGGGATCAGAACCCACGAACCCTGGGCTGCCAGAGCGGAGCGCACACACTTAACCGCTATACCACCGGGCCGGCCCCCAAATTTTTATTTTTTTTTTTTATACTCTTCCCTCAAATCTTTTTTTTCTTTTCATGGCCAAGTTAAAAAAGAAAAAAAAATAGGGGCATGCAGCAGCAGAAAGGGTCAAAGTGACAGAGGGGTGAACAAAAATTTTCTTCTCAGCCTCCTCCATGTATATTTGGGCCACAGAACAATTTTTGAGAGAATTTCATCCATTATTTACACTTTACTGTGGTACAGAATTTCTACCTGCCCCATGCGGCCACGTGGTATTGAACTTCTCAATGGATAGGCATGGCCTGTGGCATGGCAGAAATTCCGTACTCGGGATCCTAGTGCCCTTTCACAGCAGCTGCTTCCCATCTACTTACGTACCAGGACATTCACCTCCCTCCCAAACATCGGCTAGATTAAAGGATCTCTAATATAGGCTTTTTTCTTTTGTTTTTGTTTTGTTTAATGGTATCACTTGGACCTCTATCAGGTGTTGCGAATTCAGGCATGCCTAGAGGGCAGATGGTAAAGCCAGTGAAAGATCTCCCCTTTACATTCTGCTCATCAACCATGGATCCTAGGGAGGTCCCACAAGAATGTGGTACAGGCTTAGGTGTCCTGAATTTTCCTCTTCCTCCTAGGACAGAACAAGTTGCAACTTTTGGGAGTCTCATATTTTGACAGTGCCTCAGGGTTTTCAGCCTCACTCCTCCTTTTGAACCAGTGTTTTAAAATTTTTCCTATTGTGAGCTAGAGTAAAAATGCATTTTACGTGGTGATCCAGTACACACACACACAAACATATACACATACACACAAATGAAACATTTTATCAAGTAATATTCTTATTCCATATGATAAAGTTAAAAAGCAACAAAGCTAATGTAAATGTGATTTATTATTTTATTGCAACATTGTATTCTACTTCTTCATTTAATTCTTGTAGCAACCTACTAAACTGATTTCTTTACTCATGCTTTGCAAATGGGAGTTTGAAACACTAAACAAAGGATTTTCCCCAAAGAGTGAGCCTTGCTAGGAAGGAATATAAACAAATGTAACAATAGCTAACATTTATTAAGATTTAGTATATGCCAGGCACTGCTGCAAGGGTACTTTGGATGATAACCCTGTGGCAAAAATGTTATTTTTATTCCCATTTTTACATTTTATATGAGCAGAAAAGCATATAGAGATTAAGTGGCTTAATCACAAAGCCAATAGGAAACAGACCTCAGATTCAAACCCAGGCTTTCTAGCTCCAAAACAACACACTTATCTACCACATTGTATTTTTCTACCCTTATCCGTCTTCAGAGACGTTAAAGTGAAATCCCCTCTCGTCCTACTCAGTTTAAACGAGAGGACTCACAGGGTGACTTTACCCCAACTACCTAACTTCTTCTGGGTACCCTGGAGATGTTTCACGGGTGAGCATAACTCTAGTCCAGTGACATGGGTGACAATGCCAATCAGGAAGTATTTATCTTGGCCTCTCAAATCCAGGATGTGGCGCAATGAACAAATACACACTGTAGGAAATAATATGCCACCAAGAGATACACTGTTTTAGCCTGGTAGAATCCCTGCCACAGTTCTCTCTAATTCTTCTTCTAATTACAATCAGAGGTATCTTTATAAACACAAATTTTAGCCTGTTACTCCTACCCTTCAAATTTTCTGTGACTCTCATCATCTACTCAGAGTCTAACTAAATTATGATAATTATGGTTGGCCATGATCTTGCCCCTACTTAACTTGAATCTCACTCTGTAGTTCACTGTGCACAAAACCTTCATCTCCCATTCTTGCTTTCATATGAGTTCCCGTATCTAGCTAAAGTCCCTTTCCCACCTTATTTGCCTAGATCCTTACTCATCCTTAAAATTCCAGTTCAACCAGAGCAGACTGTGAAAGCTTCACCCATGTGGATATAAAAATGGCCAATTAGAACAGAAATGGATACAGTCGAAGAGACTAACAGTGATCCAGGAACTAAAAAACAGAGAAATGAGGGAATGTGATCTGGGGGTTGGTAATGAACACCAATAATGAAGAGAAGTGGTTGAAAAGTCTGGTGACATGAGATTCAAGAGTGGGTGTTTTAGGGAGGAGGTATAATGTTCTGGAAGAAGCAAACAGGAACAAAGAAGATAGCACTCTCCTTAAGAAGCCTGCAGAGGAAGCAGTGTCCTAGGAGGAGAGAGAGATTTCCTTGGAAAAAGCATTGTTTACAGAAGGAATTTAAAGTTTAAAGGAGGCCAAAAAATCTAGTTTAATATCATTTTTGCCATCTTCACCAGCAAAATTAAGTACAGCCTCTAGAACATCGTTAAGAGATGACTCAAGTGGAACTATTCCTATTACTGGTATAATAGTACAAGGTGGTTTATAGAAGCAAACCAGAACCTCTTTCAAAATGCTTTGATAAATATCCTCTAACGCTACCTTGGGCTTGCCACTCTCAAACATTCTAGGTAAGAGAGTGAATCGGTACAGCCTCTGTGGAGAGTAACTTGATATGATGGTTAAATTTTATGTGTTAGCTTGGCTAGGCTACGGTGCCGAGTTGTCTGGTCAAACACTAGTCTAGATGTTGTGGTGAAGGTATCTTGTAGGTGTGATTAACATTTGCAATCAGTTGACTTTGAGTAAAGGAGACTATCCTTGATAATTTTGGGGGCGCTCATCCAATCAGCTGAAGACCTTAAAAACAAAACTGAGGTTTTCCTGAGTAAAAGGAATTCTGCTTCAAGAGCATAACGTAGAAATCCCTCCTGGAGAATGATGTCTTCAAGATGGCAACATAGGTCATTCCTGACTTCTGTCCTCATCACAAGAAAACAAACTAACAACTATCCATAGATGAGACACCATTGTAAAAAGCCCCCAAAACCCAGGGTTGATGCTGAACCACCACTGTGGACCACAGAGACCGAGAAGGACCACATCAGAAGGGTAAGAAGAGCGCTTAACTTTGACCACATTGCCCCTCCCCCAGGCCAGCACAGCACCGCAGCGAAAGGGCCCCCTTCAGTCTATGGTTTCTCCAGTGGGAAGAGCCGAAGGTGGACATCCAGCTTCCCCAGCATCGTGGGACACTTCCCCGAGGCCCACTTGGGTCTTGCTTCACGGGCATCACTGGGGGAAATCTGCAGGGCTCGACCACTGGGGATCAGATAAAGACAGAGAAAGGTTCAGGGCTTACAGCAACTGGGGCTCAGATCTTGGCGGACTATGTTTCTGCTTGCAGAGGCGCCTAAGCAGAGATCCCAGCCAGCCACTCTGCCCATCTGTGAAAGCTGGGGGGTTGTGTGGGACACATATCTAAGCCATTCAAAACAGGATTGCAGGCAGGAACAGGGCAGTGGGAAACTATTTGGGGTCAATAAGGGTGGGGGAGGATGAGGAGAGAAGAAGTAACTGTCTTCTTGGTTCAAGCAGGGAAAATACAGCAACTGCCAGAAATGTGACAGATTTGTCAAAAGCATGTGAAAGCAGCTCAGGATTGGGACCCGAGTCCAAAACACCCAAGTGTTTGCTCACATTATGGACCCTGTGCTTAGCACAGAGCCTGGAACATATTAAATATTTGTTGACTGAATTAAAAGTGAATGTATGAATGTATTAGCCATATAAATTTTTTGTAAAAGTCCTTCCTGAGTTCCTAACCTACCAGCCTGCTCTGTAAAATTCAGACCCAAGATTACAACATCGACTCTTGCTTGAGTTTCCAGTCTGCCAACCTGCCTTACAGATTTCAGACTCACCAGCCCCCACAATTTCGTGAGGCAGTTCCCTATTTTTAACCTACAGATGTACTCAATGTGTAAGTGAAATTATGCATGCACAAGATTCTGTAGTACTGCAGACACAACGAAATACCCTTTACTGAAATATTAGTTGAAAAATTATGGCACACTCATACCTGGAATAATTGCAGCCATACACAAGAAAGCTCGCTCTATTCTTACACTGAATTTTATCCAAGATAATATTAAGTGAAAGAAGCAAGATACAGAATAGAGTGTATGGACGCTACCATTTGTATAAAGGAAGGGAGGAGATAGAATAATACACACACACACACACACACACACACACACACACACACACACACACTGTCCCTGGAAGGATATATAAGGAAGGAGTAATATTGGGTAATATTGGTTGTTTCTGAGGACTAAGAATATCCTTTTGTAACTTTGAAATTTGGTACCATATATCATGAAAACAAAACAATTTGAAATGAAATAAAAGGGCACACTATATAACATTTTTAAGGAAAGAATGCAGAATCCTGGGTAGCTGTTGGTACACAGTTGCTCACAGGCTTGTGATTTCTCTGCCCTCTAGAGGATGCTGTGAGACCTGGACCTGACAGTTAACTGTGATCTGCTCGTCAGCCGGCTTCCAAATAGTCGAATGAAATACTGATACTTCTTTATTACTCAATTTTGGTCAAAAATATAAAACTAGGGCCCGCCCCGTGGCTTAGCGGTTAAGTGCGCACACTCCGCTACGGGCGGCCTGGGTTCGGATCCCAGGCGCGTACCGATGCACTGCTTCTCTGGCCATGCTGAGGCCGCGTCCCACATACAGCAACTAGAAGGATGTGCAACTATGACGTACAACTATCTACTGGGGCTTTGGGGGAAAAAAAATTAAAAAATATATATATAAAAAACTAGAAAATAAAATTGTAGAATGATTATTTATATTTATGAATATAGTCTTTGACATATAAATGAATTACATAATAAATTGTGATGTTGGATTTTAAATCCTGACACACTCAAAATGTACAGAAAGAACTTTGTAATCACATCTCACTGTGGGCTGCAGCTGAATAATGTGAAAAATAAACAATTTTTTAAACTATTTAACTTTTTGAAATTTAAATATCTATTATAATTTAACAATATAACAAACATGTATTTCCACCATCACAATATCATTGTTAATATTTTTCATATTTGCTTCCAACTAATTTCTTTTTTAAAAAAACTAAGATGTGTTTTCTGATCAGAAAATGACATACTCATTATTGACAATTTTAAAAATGTTAAAAGTTTAACAGTATTAACAGGGTTAAATTAAAACAGTATGAAATTGGCATAAATAAGTTTATTGTTTCATAACAAGAACTTTTAAGTCAATGCAAATATTCAGAACTTTTACAAGTCACCTCTAAACGGTCACCAAAGTTTATTTAATCCTGTTTTAATTAATGTTAAATTCTTTGCAAATTATTACATAAAGACATATTTTAGTAAGTGTTTAAAGGAGAAAGAAGCAGCCTATTTTATGTTCATTATAAGTATTCTTAGCAATCATCATTGAACAGTATTAAGTAGGCAGGAGCAAATAGATTGGTTTAGGTGCTTTGTAAACCCAGTTGAAGACACACACTTTGATTTTCCTGAACATAAACTCTCCCCAGTACTTGTCTATCCGACCATTACCTGCTGCTGATCCACAAGGTTCTTTCCCAGACGTCGTGTCCTCTGTAAACTCTTAGCGCCGGTTCCTTGCATTCTCCTGGTTTAGTTGTCACCAGAATGCTGATGACAGCTGGATCACTGTCCTAACTCTGGACTCCCCACTGAGCTCCAGGCTTGCTGGATCTTTCCATATGAATATTCCCTGGCTGCATCAAAGTCAACGTGTCTGAAAGTGAATTCACCATCATTCCCCCAAAACTGTTTCTTCATCAGTGTTCACTATTACCCACTCAGTCACCCACGGGCCAGGAAGCATCCTATGCCTTTCTCCCTCCTTGTCCTCATATCAAATTTCTCAAGCCTGTCCGATTTTACTACCTAAGTATCGTCCAATCCTCCTGCCCTAGATCGGGCCTCAACATCTTGCACCTACACTGTTTCAACTACTTCCTCGTTATTCTTCCTGTCTCCAACCTTGCCTCTCTCTTCATTCATCTATAATGCAACAGGAATGATGGGTCCAAAATGCACTCCTGGAGAGAAACTATCACTTGAGGTAACACAAATAAGTCTATGAAAAAAGCATGAAGCCAAATAATCCTACTCTATCTCCAGGTTTATTAAATATATATATTTTTAATATATGGAGAACTTTGTAATACATAAATAAAAGTTTATAAGGCAGTTTTCAACTTACGAATGCCTGATATGGAAACATCTCTTACCTGGACGTGGTTGTCTCGTTCAAGAGTTCACGCCATCCATTTCCTATTGAAAACAGGGCCGCCACGCAGTACAACTCCAGGGGCAGTGAACTCTGCGGGAGGAGAACCCTCCAGTGACAACGGTGCCCCCTAGCGTCGGCAAGAGAGCGGTACTGACTGGATGTCTCTCCTCTGAGCTGGAATCGCCAGAGATTCTAGCCTCTTGGCTGCTTGCCTTCCCATCACTTTTGCTTTCCATTTCCCTCCACTGCTGAGCGCTAGTGGGATCTCTGCCCCCGCCTGATGCTCCTGGGGCCTCTTATGTGATTCCCTACTACCACTTGAATCACCAAGACCCTCTTTAACTTCCCAGGGCTCCCTCTGACACCACAAGAACCTCAGAAACCTCACTGCTCATGCTGCTGAGACCCTATAAAGCAGGAGAACCAGAGTGGGGTGTACGGGAACTGGAGAGTGAGGGGATATGAGTTGACCCCAGTGAGTGGAATCCAGAATTAATTTCCTCATGGAAATAATGCTGTCATGCTGTTTATATACTGTTACTAATACCATACTTAAGTACAGAGGTGCTAAATAGGACTTTGGGGGTCATTCCGGAGTATTAAACTACTATATTAGCATTATGGATGTTGGAAAATGCATTCTGAACTGACTTACAAAGGAACATTTAGAGTGTCATCAACTGATATTTGAGCCCAAATAAATGAATCTTAGAATCATGTTAATGTTTAAAAATCCATTTGAGGCACTGCACACGATATCCATCTTCACTAATACGTGTATTTTCAGATGGTTTCTGTAGTTCGCCAGACCAATTAGCATGAGTTTGCAAGAGTGGCCATATTCCTGTCACAGGGTGCCCACTGAGGTCAGACTTAGAATGTTTTTTTGGAGTAGTGTAGACAAAGCTACCCATCTGACATCATTTTCTAGTGTTATTCTTTTGCCCCTTGCTCCAGCCTCACTGTATTTCTTGTCATTTTTTGAAAAACACCAAGGTCATGCCCACCTTAGCCTATTCCTATTGTCTGGAATATACTTCCCAAGATTTTTGCTTGGCTCTCCCCATAGATGTCTTTTTCCTCTCCTCAGAGACACCATAGGGGAGAATCCAATTTAAAAGAGCATCCCAACAACAACAAACACATTAATACAGAAGTTAGATTGGCGGTTACCAGAGAGGAAGAGGGGAGGGAGGAAAGAGAAAGGGGAGATAGGGCACATGTGTAGGTTGACAGACGGTATTTAGTCTTTGGGTGGTAAACACGATGTAGTCTACACAGAAATTGAAATATAATGAGGTACACCTGAAATTTATGTTTCTAATGTTATAAACCAATGTTACCTCAATAAAAGATAAAATGATAATAAAAATAATCAAATACAAAAAAGAAATGTGCGATGTTATGTCAATTATATTTCAATAAACAAAATAAATGTGCATTTTCAATTCTTAAAAAAATAAAATAAAATAGCCTCCCATCCAACCCCCTTGCTCTGCTTTATTTAAGATGCAAATTTACCTGAAATATGTACTTATTTACTCATTTGCTTGTTTTCTCCCTCTCCAACTAGAATGTAAGACTCATGAGGGTGGGGGATTTGTCCCTCATCTTCACTGCTGAAACCCCGTACCCAGTATATGGCACATAGTAGACATGTGATAAATATATTATTTTAAGGAGTGAATGAATTAATTTGCCATTCTTCACATTGTGTCTTCTCTCTTTTCTTGGTCAGATTTGTTAGACTCTGTAATTAATCTCTTCAATATACAGTGTGGTGCAAAGAATAGTGCAGGGGTTAGGAGAACAGATTCCTGAATCTGGTTGGAATTCTGGCCCCAGCACTTACTAACTTTATGACGTTGAACAAATTATCTCACCTCTCGATGTCTCCAATCCCCGTCTATAATATAGAGGTAACAGAAGAATTTTCCGTCATAGGACATGATGACAATTAAACGAGTTAATGCATATAAAGCTCTTAGTAGAGTGCCTGCATATTGTCTAAATATTATTAAACTCATGGTTTTATAGTTCTAGTGTATATGTGTGTATATGTGTGCGTGTGTATATGTGCTCACACGCACAGAGCTTTGCTTTCTAATCAATAAATTTCTACTTATCTTTTAAAACCTACTTTCTAGTGTTTTGGGGTTGTTCATTTTCTAGATTCTGAAATTGGATCTTTGGTGGCCATTTGCTCTAATTGGCTTCATCTTCTCTGATTACTAGTCCTGCTCAAATATCTTATTTTCCATTTATTGTCCATTTTAATAAATAAATAGTCAAGTATTTCCCAAGAGTGGCTGGTGGACTACCAGGTGCTTGGTTTAAAAAAAAAAAAAAAGCATATTCCTAGGGCTTCACTGTTGATCAAGATCCTCTTGGGATGGGGGCCAGGAACATGTATTTTAAACAATTTCTCCAGATGGTTCTTGTGTGCTCCAGAGTTTAAGAACCACCAAACGAGGTCGATGGGTATTGGCAGCTGGTGGAGGTTTGCTCAGACATGTAGATCCGTGTCCCCCTGCGGGAAGCCCTGCTCCCTCCTCTTCTCACTCCATCTCTCCCCTGCAGACAGCTCTCTGCTGCGTGTACCAGATGGGTCCAGGGAGACAGCACCAGAGCCTTGACTGGTATTCCTGAAGTCTTTGGGCATTTCTTTCTGACTGCTTCCTTGGTTTATTTTTTATTTTTATTTTTAAATTTTTTTCCAGTTTTATTGAGATATAATTGATTAATTGATGTACAGCACTGTATAAGATTAAAGTATACAGTATACTGACTTGACTTACAAATATTGAGAATCGATTACCACAATAAGTTTAGTTAACATCCATCATCTCATATAAATACCAAAATAAAGAAAAAGAAAAAAATATTTTTTTTCCTAGTGATGAGAACTCTTAAGATCTACTCTCTTAGCGACTTTCAAATATACCATACAGCAGTGTTAACTAGAGTCATCATGTTGTAGATTACACCCCCAGTACTTATTTCTCTTACAATCAGAAATTTGTACATTTTGACCACCAGCCTCTAAGATGGAAAGAACCTTGGTTGTTTTAAACCAACCTCCTTGGTTTAAAAAAGAAAAAAGAATTTGGCCTTGCTTGGCTGAGGAGCCTGTTTTACTTGCAACACTGTTTGGTGGACAAATTTACCCTCCAAATCCTTTTATAATATATACATATATCAGATTATTATGTTGTGCACTTTAAACATAGTACAATTTTATTTGTCTATTACCCTCCAGCTCTGCCACTCTTGGCAATCTTTCACGAAGAAAACTTCAGGGAATTTCCTGTCTTTGCCAAAACCAATCCGTGCAACCAGCCCTTGTCCCTAAGCTGCGAAAAATGAGCTGGGACTTCACTATTACCCACACTTGCCGTCTACCACACAGCAATGTGCCAAACAGTTCAGTTGTGAGTTGACTCCTGGAGTCTTCTTTCATTTAGTTCAAATTGTGCTTCATCTGGAAGATCCTCCTTGTGATTTATCGTCTGCAGTTGAGGACTCCGTTAGCTTCAGCCCTGGTATAATTTTGTGCTCTGTTATTGCTTCTTCAGGGGATTTTTCAGTGGCCGTGGGGAAGATATTTATTTGATCGTCTATTAACACTGCCATCTTTCCCCAGAGAGCGGTTTTTAGAAGGTAAGTCTCCTGATGGAATAGTTTCATTGCTATGATTTATTCTCATCTCAAAGAACTGGTTATGGGCCAGGACAGGAAAGAAATGTTCACGCTCCATTTGCATACACCTTGAGAATTCTGGAAGGAGTTGCTGCTGTCTGGAAGGCATAGAGAGCCCAGGAGTCAGAAGGCACGCTGCAGACCACCTGCAGGTGGTTCAAGCCTGGGAAAGGTTTATATCCCCAAACCTGGAGCTCAGACGGAAGGGCTTCTGCCTGCAGAGACCGTCTGGGAGCAGCGATTGCTAGCGAAAGGCTGTGGGGCAGGCAGATTTGAAACTGTTACTGAATTTGGCCCCAAAAGGAGGGTCTGAGACTCTAGTCATTATTGACATCAGATAGTCTTGTTCATAACATCATTATTAAAAATAGTCCTTTGGATATCTTTTTCCATTTTGCTTATAAGTAGCCCAGGTTCTTAAAAAGGTGAGATCTGAAGGTAGCACATACTAGGGCCACGTCTTATTAGCACAGGCTATTCCAGAAATTGCGGCCACTGGGCTTTCTTTATTCATGAAGACAGCCGAATATGATCAGAAGTAGACGGGCCAGGCATTCAGGGCCTGAGCTGCCAGGACATGCCTAACCTTCCAATCCTTTAAAAATAAGAACTGAAAATCCAGTCCCATGTTTACTTATCAAATGTGGCATTGGCCCTCCAAATCAAACTGCTATATTATACTCCAATTGCTTCATCCAGCTAATTTTGGGAGCTGACTGATGACCAAAGAAGGTCACATTATAAAGTGATATTTGTTGATAGAGCCTCAGACCCCAAAATGGGATTTCTCAGGTACCCATAACAGGGTAACCTAATAATTCTGCCTCTTAGTCACAAACCTATTTCATCGGAGATTTTTTTCAAATTCATTTACTTAAGAAATTAGATCATTCATTACAATTAATTTGGCAAGCAAAGACAGCCAGCTGCCCAAGTGCGATTCCAAATTTTCTAACAAATTGAATAAACTAGTTTATTTGTTGATACGATTATGGAATTAGCAAAATGGCCTGTTCCTCAGCATGAAAAATTAAGATCCAAGTCATTTCATTGTGGCTTATTTCTGTTACAAGTTAAATGAAGTGGAGAATGTATTGGTCACACACTGAAAAAATAATTGTTAAAAATAAAGGCCATTTGAACATAGTTTGAAACCTCTAACTTGAAGTTGTGATCTCCAGGTGGTCTCACACTTTCTCTCTGATACGGAGCCCGCATCCTACTATAAATGCTGCTGATCCTTCCCAGGCCTCTATTCTCAAATCGCCTTCCCCCCATAATAGAAATCTTATTTTTAATAGGATAGAGTTTCATTAAGACCTTATATTATATACTCTCTATACACGTTTCCACTATTTGCAACAGCTTTTCAAGATTCCAGGGAAAACGCTAAAGAGAGTTTGTTTATTGTCTTCTCATCATTTGAACTTAAGGGAGATTAATTTGCAGAAATGACGCTTTTTATTCAGTGGAATATCTTGTGTGCAGTCGAGGGAAGGGAAATGCTTCTTTTCATGCTGCTCTCAGTTCCACAAAGAGGAAGGAACAGTGTTCAACATTTCAAGCCTCTCCTCCCTGCCTCTAACTCCCTCTTTGCCTTGAGACAAGGCAGACTCATCTGTTTGGAGATAGTGGGGACAAAGAATGGGCTCATCATTCTGTGGTTCTTTCTCAGTCTTCCTGCAGATTCTCAGTTTCTCCTTCAGCTCACTGGTGAGCCATGAACAGCGAGCAATGAATATACCAGGGAGGGGCCTAGGCCTGCGGATTGACCTGGGGGCCTAGAATGCTCTGGTCTGCAGTGGCTGGGCATAAGGCAGGCTAGGATTGTCTGTCTTCCTAGAGAGATGAGTGTCTACAGCTCTAATCAGGGGAGTGGGCGAGAAAGCTCTAGATTTGGGATCAGACAGAGGTATAGGCAGATCTACTCCATCTCAGCACACCAGATAATTGTTTGGGATAATTATTTGATATTGTTCTGTAAGCCTCAATTAATTCCTCTGTCCCTTTTTTCCTTCAAATTTGCTGGAAGGTGAGAAGAGGAATAATTATATTTCTTGAGTTGGCACACCCCTACTCACCCACCCCACCCCCAATCACCAAATCATCCTGTTCATAGCCCTGAAGACTCTGGATTAAAAGATTGCTGGAAATCATTTCTCTGCATTTTTCCTTAAATAATATTAGCTTAGGGGAAAAAAAAAGGATTACTAAAATTCAGAGTAAGCATCTAAATTCAAAACTAGATATCACCATCCTGATGTTTTGAATTAGGTATTCAACCATTTTTTCCCCCAATCTGTTCTATGTTCTTCCTAAAAATAATAGTAATAAATGCCAGATATTTTATCCTAGATTATCATTAGCCAGATGATTCTTTTCAGGAATGCTTTTCCTTGCCACTGGTTTAGGCTCTGAGAACATCAAGTCTGAGGTATAAGAAGCACATTATGGTCTAGAGCAGTGGTTCTCAATCTTGGTTGCACATTAAGGTCATCCGGGAATTTTTTGAAAAATGCCTATGCCTGAGCCCTTCCCAAAGACTCTAATTTAAATGGTATAGGGTGGAATTTGAACAGCAGTGTTTGATTAAGGTTCATCAGGTGGTTCTAATGTGAAGCCAAGGTTGAGACCTCTGCACTGGTGGTAAGTGGCTCCTAAACTTGAGTATACATCAGAATCACCAATGAGGCCCCTCCTCAGACTTACTGAATCAGAATTTCTGGTATGTAGCCCAGGAATCTGTATTGCTAAATGATCCAGCTGAGCCCTGGACCAGCATTTGGGAGTTGCCAGAACTGACTTCCACTTCTCGTCTCATATGTCTTCCATGATCTTTTCAGACACACAGTTATTATGTTTCCAATCGGATCTCCAATTCCAGCCCCAATCGCTTCATATCTAGGTTGTTCTAATGGGTCTGTCTTTTCCCTCCTTCAATTTCTCTTGAAACTGCCACAAGATTGGCTCCGTAAGTGTGACTTTGTTACAGATATTTAGAGAGAGGATGCATTTTACCACTTTGCCAAATCAAAGGTTCCTGGTCAAAGCATAAAATCACTTTTTAAAAAAACTACTTCATACTGAGTACAGAACTTCAACAGACATTCCTGGCCCTAAATCCATTCCTAACCTTCAACAAATTGGGATCAGAGTTATATCAGAGGCCCTTATTCCCCTCTCTGACTCATCAGTATCTGTAACTCCTTCCCTAATTCCATCGGGATCTGCCTCATTCTGAACCCCATCACTGATGCCCACCCCAGAGATACAAATCAGCAATGGTTTGAGGCTCAGGGCTGGGGCAAGGATTGATATTCTGTAGATAACTTGGTGACCTAAAAGGTTGAGAGTTTAGTGACTTTTTTCCCTGAGATCACACCAAAATCTCTTCTCCCCCACCCTCCCCACTGCTCATTTACCTCCCCCGCCCCCAAGGTTCAGACTCCACACACCCTGTCAAAGCCGTATTCAGCTCAAGGAATAATTCCAGGTGCCACATCTGCGCTCTTTGAGGGAAAATCGAGACATGGTGTGGGGTATGTCTGGTCAGAGAAGTGGAAAGGGACATTTTCAAGGAATAAAAAGCTGGTGGAGCTTGGGAATTCAAGCTGGTGTTGATGCCGACTGTTGCTACCGAAGGCTGTGTAGCTGACAGCTTAGTTCAACTCATTGCGCCAGACTCGCTCAGGCTTTGTCACCATGGGGAGCCCTGTGTTCCTGTGGGCTTCACCCTCTGGTCCAGCAAGACCAGCTGCCCCTTGATCAGCCTGATGATTTTGCTGACTCTCTTTACTTCTCAGACCCGCCCCCCTATTCCACGCAAACGCCCGTTAGGACACACTCTTATTTCCCTTGGGTAGCAGCCGCCTGTCCCTCTTCTTCACTTATTTCCTTTAACACATAGAACTTCCCCAATTTACATGATTCTTATATTTTCCACCCTCTTATGTACCTATTCCCCTCGTTTCCTTCTACAGAGCCTTCACAATATGTCCTCAAATTAATATTTTCTGATCTGCATTCTCACCCAAATTTCTTCATTGCTTTACTTCCTCTTGGCAAGTAATCTGTGTAGGAATAAAATAGATGGAATCTAGTAGTCCCTCTTACACTAATTTGGATTGTATGATTGAAGCCCACTTTATCAATCTCACATCATCTGCTGACATGACACAAATTCTGTCAGTAAGTGACTGAGAAGGGCGAACAGTCTGTTCTCTTATAATTAAAACATATTATAGAACATTTCATACCATAGTTCAGTTTTGCAAATACAGCATAAATTCTGTGAGTACAGGCAAGAAGAGAAGTATATTTTTATCTAAAGTAAGTCAATGCTATTTCCCAAGTAATTTTCAAGGCTTATAAACCTCCAAAATCATCAGCAAGATTGCCTGCAACATAT
This sequence comes from Diceros bicornis minor, assembly GCF_020826845.1. Taxonomy (NCBI): domain Eukaryota; kingdom Metazoa; phylum Chordata; class Mammalia; order Perissodactyla; family Rhinocerotidae; genus Diceros; species Diceros bicornis. The sequence goes on from NC_080755.1 coordinate 26,363,519, forward strand.
CAGTCATTAAGAAATTTCTCCATTACCAATGAAGTTCACTACTAGATCCCACAATAAAATGCTCTATGACATTCCATAATTAAGTGGCACAGAGGAGGATAATATGGAGCCAGTAAGTTAAATGTAAATTCTTTCTCATGTACACTAATTTCACACTATCACAACTTAAATTGGCATGTAGTTGAAAGATTGCACGTTTCTTGAAAAATATAATGATCCCTAATTATGTTCACCTGTTGAACTTTGAGAAAAAAGGGTGAAACATCTTCCATTGTTGGTGTCTGGTACAGAGCAGTCACTCAATAATTATTTATCATATGTGTTGAAGCTTGATGATTACCTTAGTGTCATTCCATTCTCCCTAGAACAGTAATATGAGCCTCCTCTCTTCCTGGGACTAAAACCTAACTTTTTAAGGGCCAGTAGACTACCTGATTTTTTTCTAATTAACTCCTCTCTTTAGATGTTGAGTCGTCATAGGTAAATTGTCTTTTTGGTTCTGCCTGTAATTATAGAACTTTAGGCAACTTTTCCAGGTTTCATAGTGTCAACCTTAAAAATAAAACAGCCAGTTATTTTACCAGCCAAACGAGTTTATTTGGGAATAGCCAAAGAATTGCAATTCAGGACATGCACGCTATGGCAAACCACAGGTAAATCCAACAAACAAGTGAGAGGAACATTACTTTATAGAAACAAAGAAGGAAATTGGGAGGGGTTGTTTTGAATGAAAGTCCATTGGAGAAAAGCAGGAGTTCAGGGTGGTGATGGCTTCTCATTGGCTGAGTTGCTGGGATGGTCATTTCTGTTTGGGATGCAATGTACATTTCTTCCTGTAACTAACATTCTTTCCTGTTGATTCCTTCTGTTGGGGTCTGTAATTGACTATCTTTCCTGTAATTAACCTGGAGTGGTACTGCATGGGAGCTCCCCCTTCTGGCCTCCTGATTCCAATTGAAGTGAGGTTTCCCTTTGTCAATTTTCACAATAGATTAAACAAGAAGGTTTGACTGGAAGGTCATAACTCCAAGCCAAAACACACCAACTCGTGCTATTTTCTGAAACTTTGAGTGATATGTGCCAAGAGGTGCCATGCTCATCTACCCTGCTTAGTCCTTTTTATCTCTTCCCTCCTTGTCCTCCTTTTCACCCTCATGCCCTCTCTTTCCACCTTCCCACACCCCAAAATGGATAAAGCTAAATTGTTAACATATTGTTAGCAATACAGACCCTCAGTGGCCCTCAGTTCTTCTGAACATAAGCTCTGAGAAATCAGAGATGGGAATTCCTGCTCGGCTTCCTGGGATTACATGTCTGTTATAAAATCAAGAATTTACCACGGAGTGATAAAATGGTTAAGGGCGTGATGGCAGGGCAGCGGTATCTGTGGCAGACAGGAAGGTGCGAAATGATAAGTGAGAACTTGGGATGCAATTTGACTGGACTGAGTGCAGTCCCCTGGGCAGCAGGAGAGCACTGGTTACCTCAAGTAGGTGTGCCAAAGGTTCAGTGAGAACTAGGAGACAAAGCAAATTTACCATGTTGAAATCCAATTTAACCTACTTCCCAATTTTGTCTAGGGCCAGCTGTAGTCTTATCCACTCATGTCAATTAGAAGTTAAACACATCCCAGAAGTAAAGATACTATATGAGCTGGGTCTAAGTATTTCTTCTAATTTAAAAGTAGGATTCTTTGGAAGAAGCGAGTTATACATACTGGCAGTTCTTACATGTACACAATTACCAAAAACATAAGATAAATTAAAAAATATTTCTTTGCTCTGTTAACCTCTCCAAAATATCACCTTTTAACAAAGTGAAGCTAAATTTGTTAGAACTTTCTGCCAAAGAAAAGAATACAACCTTGACAATGTTAGCAGCATCTCAAGAGAGGGAACTCAGAAGAGAGCTATTTATAGGGCTCTGGAGTCTGAGCCCAAGTGATTTAAGATGGGTCTTTCAAGGCAGGGAACTTTATATATATTTAAATTACATAGAAATATAAAGTTTATTTTTACATATAATATATAAAAATAACTTTATAACATATGTATGTTATATACTATATATATGTATATATATAGGCTGGTAGACAAAGCAAAGTTAGGGTCTTGAATAAGTAAACTGCAGTTAATAAGCAAGGTAAGCAATCTATTGTCTCTAATTACTTGGTTTGTGGGAATTTTCTGAAGCAAACAGTGTACTGGTTTGCAACTGTATCTGCTCTAGACAAGTGTTTCCAGGAACAGACAATTAAGTCATGTTGACATAGGTGGTCTACAGTCTTAGTTAAGTCGTATTGACACACTTGTAGCAAGAATTTCTTAAAGAGGGAAGGAGGAAACTTTTAGAGGTGATGGTTTCTTTTATGACATTGTTTATGGTGATGGTTTCATGAGTGTATACTTATCTTCAAACTCATCAAGGTGGATACATTAAATAAGTACAGCTTTTTGTATGTCAATCATACCTCAATTTAAAAAAAGGAATTTCTTTTAAGTATTTGCTTTGTTAGAATTAATGGGTAAACAAGGTGGAGAGGAGACATGGAGCATCTAAGAGTGGCTAAATTGTTCCACATAAGAAAGAGCATGGAGATAACCGTGGAGAAGAAGTATGGGGAGTGGAGAAAGTAGGAAGTACTCAGCAAAGCAGGTACTGGAGAGTCAAGAGGAGAACTAGTTTGGTGGCATAGGGGCAGCATGTAGAATAGAGAGAAAGAGGGAGGGATATGAGAGCTTCTGTGAAGCTTGGAACTATGAGGAGCAGGAGAATTATTTAAATACTAGTATTAGTATTTAAATTAAATACAATTATATTAAAATTAGATACAATTATATTTAAATGCAATATAAAGTCTCTGCCTCCAAATTCTCAAGAAATGTTTGGTAAAGACCTGCATGGAGACCAATTTGTGTTTTCTTATATGTGTAACCATTCAGACTGGCCTCACGGGGAACCGAGGGACCTGGACGTTTAGGTCCCTCTTGCTGAGCTCCAATATTCAGATGCCAGGAAATGTGTACATGGTTGTTGTCCTTGAAAAACAGTAACAACATGGATGGGGAAAGGAAGCGGGGCAGGGGATGGAGGAGAGGAGGGGAGGGAAAGGAAGGGGAAGGTCAAACTGAAAGAAACAGAAAGCAGAAAACTGGTTGCCAGGAGCTGGGGATTGGGGGAAATAGGTAGCGGTTGGTAAAAAGGCACAAACTTTCAGTTATATGGTGAATAAGGTCTGAGGATCTAATGTACAGCATGGTGACTATAGTTGATAACACTGTATTGTAAAATTGAAATTTGCTGTGAGTGGCATTTAAATGTTCTCACTAAAAATATAAATAAATGTAAATATGTGAGGTGATGGATATGTTCATTAACTTGATGAGGCAATCTTTTCGCAATGTGTGTGCATATCAAACCATCACATTGTACACTTTAAATATCTGAATCATTTTATTTGTCAATTATACCTCAGTAAAGCTGGGGAAAAATATAACATAGGAGAAAAACAATAATATTAAATATACAAGGCAATAAAAATTAAATAAAGCATTTATAGAAAAATATTAAAAAATAAAAACAGTAAAGGCTGCAAGTCGTTTTGTCATTCTTCAATAAAAATATATCAGGTCAACTATATTTCACTTAAAAAAAAAAAAAAGCAAGCCAAACAAAACACTTGTAATAAAGATGTTTCTAAGAAAAAAAGAAATGTCAGCTTGTTGATTCTAAGTTCACCCTGAGAGGCCCTGACAGCGAAGGGGGTGAAATTTGATGTCTAAAGTTAGAAACTTTGATCATAGTCATCAGCATACCCAGTCAAGAAGAAAAAGAGGCCTCAGATAGTAGGGGGAATAAAATGGGCAAAATAGTAGGATTATTACATCCAGACAATGAAACCATTAGAGAAAAATCAAAACAACAGATCCAGACAAGAAAGGAAGGATTAGATATTTGAAAGGAAATAGTAGTCAAAAAGATCAAAATAGAATCCACGTTGTCAATGTGTCACCCAGGGAGGTTCCTAAAATATTTTCCTTGTCTGATGCTTTGTTTTTAAGTTGTGCTTGCTTATAGGAACCAAGGCAGAACAAGCCAGGTAGCCAAACGGCAGAACCAGTCCAAACCAGAAAGGTCCAAGATGGCGACAGGGTGCTGTGTGCAAAAAGAAACGTGTGTAAAAGGTGCTGTGTGCAAGAAGGGAAGATCTGCCCATGCCCCAAATGCCCCCGCCCCGAGCCATGACGCAGAGACCCCTCCCCCTTCACGTCCCATAAGAACCCTGCTCACTGTCCCATCTGGGAGAAGGTGTTTTAGAGCATGAGCTCTGCCTCCTCCATTCATTGATCAATGAATAATGTTTCTGCTCTGCTATTTGGAACCCGTCTTGTTCTATTGGCGCCAGTGACTCCGGGCAAAAGGACCCACTTGCAGGTCAGCAGTCCTTCAGGGCTCGGTAACAAATGTTGGAGAGAATCCACTTCCAAACTAGAAAGATATTGGGAGAAATGCAGACGGTGAAGTGAAAAGAAGAGAAAATGATAACAATAGTTTCATGACTTGAAAGCCTGTCATTAGTAGATGCCACGTTAGGTGTCTTACTTGGCATTTTATTTCGTTAATAATTCAAAACAACCATTTGGGGTAAATGTTACACCTCTTTTCAGATGAAAAACCCAAAGTCACTTGCCTAATGTCATATAACTTGTTAGTAGTGGAGTCAGGATTTGAACACAGATAGGTCTTGTTCTAAAGCTTATGTCCCTTACTACTTGTGGTCTATACTGTCATTTTGATGTGTTATTAGAGAAATTCCTGGGTGAAGTTTATCGCCATTAACTGCAGATTCTGATGAGAAGGAAAAGATTTTCCCTAGTGCAGAAATATCACGCACCATTAGACAGACAGAAGGGTAATGTCACGCTGCTAGATGAGCCCGCAGACCTGGCACATCAAATCAAAATGTAAAAGCAGTCCGAATAAACTCCCACACAATGACTGCCTCATATGAGAGATGGAACCGTTTTAAAACAAGCATGGCAATTTCCTCTAAATGAGCTGGATAAAATTAAAGCCAGGCTAATCCAAAAATCCTAAAAATCAACAAGTCCCCAGCTATTACAAAGTATAGGAGGGAGGATGGCGAAGGGGATGACTGGGGACATGTGTATGGTGATGATGGATGGTAATGAGTCTTTGGGTGGTGAACATGATGTAATCTACACAGAAATCGAAATATAATGTAGTACACCTGAAATTTATATAATCTTGTAAACCAATGTTACCTCAATTAAAAAAAAAAAGCATAGACACTACAAGTGTTTCTTAAATCATTAACCTCATCCAAGGATGCTATGAAGATGTGCTCCCAGTCGTTTTCCTAAGGAAATGTTACTGAAACTTTTTTTAAACTACGATTTTTTTAAGTTAGAATACATATACCAAGAAAAGTGGATTTGAGTGTAATCTTTCAGGAAAAGAAAACAAACATTATATCCAGGAGCACAAAAGCTGGGAATTCAGAGCCAGCCACTTAGGCCTTAAAGCATTTTCTTCAAAATAAAAAAAAAAAATAGGTGATGGTAAGGAAAAGATGTGTGAAAGGTAAAATGTTCTATACACTACATGGAATTTCACTGGGGAAAAAAGTGTCTGAGGTTTTAAGAGGCATAAATTAAATCACCTTGAAGCCCATTGAAGCCCACCCAGGACTATCCGGGTATTTTCAGGAGCAGCAGATGCTTATGTTCATGTATGTGTATAAGAGATGAGAGGAGACCAAAATGAGCCAGCTCCCAGGAACAGTGGGAGACTTCAGCCACAAAGTAGGTCATAGCGTCAGGCTACATGGCCCACTGCCGTGCACTGCCCACAGTCAATGGAGTCGAATGACAGGCTTTCTTGGGATCAAATGATTCTACGTCCATCCCCCTAAAGCATTCCTATAGTGAATTGCTCTTGAATGAATCATATGAACTCCTGAGTCCTCTTTAAGCTTTAGCGAAAAGAAATAAAACCTTTTCATAGAAGAATAGAGGAGTTTCCGACATTCATACTAAGACTGATTTTTGTAGCAATGCCTTTCATTAGAAATTTAATTGCTGTGTATTCAAATATTAGCACTGTTGGGGGCTAGAAGTTATGCTTTGTTTTCTTTTGTTTTGTTTTGTTTTGCTTTGATTTTTTTCCTATTATTGATAGTGATTTCTCGCTTTTACCAAAGCCCTTCTGTGGAGATATTGGCAATCAGAATGTTATAGAAACCAGAATGCCCTTTCTAGCATTTATTAAAGAGAGATTCTCATGGTCCCATGAGTGAGAGAACATTATTCCTTCTCAATCCATCCTCCACACTAGAGCCAAGGCAATCATCTTACTAACAAATCTGACCACATTTTCCCCCTGCTTAAATCTTTAAATGATTTTCCACCTGAAGGATAAAGGTCCCTCATGATCTGATGTCTTTCTACCCTTGGGCCTATCTGCCAACACATCTCCAAAGACACCCTTTGCTCCAGCCATATCAAACTACGTGTGGTCTCCAGAATCAAGGATAACATGCTATTTGACACTTCTTTGCCTTCATGTTGATATTCTTTCTGCCTGGAATGTCCTTCCTTCTATCTCCTACTCAGCTTCTGGAAGGCTTTCCTAACTCCACAGTCTAAATGAGGATCCCTTCTCTGCATCACACTCTATGCACACCACAAGTGTGGCACATGTCATACTCCACTGTATCCACAGTTCACTATGCTTACAGCTTTTTGAAGACACAATATACTTCTCATTTGACCTTGTATCCCCAATGTCTCAGCACATGATAAGGTCTTCATCTGCTGAAGAATGTTGATGGCTCCTCTATTACTCATGGGTCTTGGTTCAAGTGACAAAAATACAATTCCAGCTGATGCAGGCAAATCTAGGGAGTAGGGAAAGAAGGAGGAGGCAAGAAAGAAAGAAAGGAAAAGAAAGAAAAAAGAGGGAAAAAAGGTAGTGATTGATCAACTTCCAAAGCAGTTTTCCAGCTCCTCTCATCTGCACCAATAGGAGTGGGCTGTGTGGCCCCAGAGGGAGGGAACATTTCCTAATACACTTCTCGGTCCTGGTGGTTTGGGTGGGGCTTACCTCCTCCTGCCTCCTGCACTTGACAAGTCCAGGATTAGGCAAGTGACTTTCCTTTCCAAGAAAGGAAGGAAGAAAGTAAGGGAGAGAGGGAGGGAGAAGTGGAAGGAGAGAGAAGGAGAGGAAGGAAATAAAAATAAAAAGTGAAGTGGAGGAGAGAAATTTACTGGCTCATGTAACCGAAAAGTCCACAGGTAGAAATCATTTTAGGCATTACTGGATCATAGAAGTTCAGCCACCGTCATTAGTACTTAGTGTTTCTCTTCACTTACATATGTCCCAGCTCTATATTCCTCAGTTTTGACTTCATTTTCAGTCAGCTCATTCCACACAGTGCCATCCTGTGACTTGAAACTTCCATTCTGCTAGTTTAGGAAGTCCAGGGTGAAGTGCTTCACTTGCAAAACAATTCCGGGATTGAGTCTCATTGGAATTACTTGGGCCTCATGTCCATATCTGAAGCAATCACTGTGGTCAGGGGGATGAAATTTGATATTAATCAAACCGGTGTCACTGCCTAATCCTGGACTTGTCAAGTGCAGGAGGCAGGAGGAGGTAAGCCCCACCCAAACCACCAGGACAGAGAAGGGTATTAGGAAGGGTTTTCCCTTTGGGGCCACACAGCCCACTCCTATTGGTGCCAATGAGAGGAGCTAGAAGATTGCTTTGGAAGGTGAGCCACCATGACATTTGGTTTTGGGCAATGCAACTACTCAGTTTTAAAATGAGCAGCTCCATGGACCAATAACCAAAGCCAAAGATGTTCGGTCATGGTTCTTGATTCCAGAGCCTTTCTTGTGGGATTTTGTCTCTTAGCAACAGGCCCCAGTGCTCCGCCATTCCGCCTAGTCTTCAACCGCTGTCTTCCATCCTGGCTCCCCCAGGGCAGATCTAAGCACAGCCAATTTGGCCCTTGCCTTTTGGTTATGTCACAATGGATGGCTCTTTACAATGGACACAATTGTCACCTTTTTCAGGCTGCTAAATGTCTGGCAACTGTTTGGGAGGAGCCTAGAGCGATGGAAATGAAGTTTCTCTCTGGTCCCTATCTTGTTTTCTGATGTGTATTCCACCTCCTAGCCTTTGCTAGAAGTAATTTTAGCTGATGACAGAGAATCCCACTTTTAAATTCAGAGACGCTCAGGCATCTGACTTTCCAAGTTGATGGTTGCAGGAAGAAGGAGCCTCATTTAACAAAACTATCTTTCCTTTGCTTTCTGCTTTTAGATGGCCTGTGTCTAGCAAAATTTATCTTTCTGGTAGGACCTCAATGAAGGCTACAAAATATATTGATCTTACTCTGACATACTGACATTTTTCTACTGTGTTTCTTTAACTTTCAACCTCGGTAGCCACATGATCTGAGCACCAAGATAAAATATTGCTACCATATAACAGATTGCCAGATTCCTGCCCAAAATTGAGAGATATTCACTGCCCCATCCCACCTTGATTCAGCCAATTCCTTATTTTAGAATCTGTAGTATGTACTTTCTCCCTTCCAGAGACAAATTTAGGAATTGTTCAGAGTCTTATATTCATTTGCTCAGGCTGCCATAACAAAGTACCATAGACTGAGTGGCTTAAATAACAGAAATTTATTTTCTCACAGTTCTGGAAACTAGAAGTCCAAGATCAAGGTGTCAGCAGGTTTGGTTTCTTCCAAGGCCTCTGTCCTTGGCTTGCAGATGGCCACCTTCTCACTGTGTCCTCTCATGGTCACCCCTCGATCTATATGTCCTAACCTCTGCTTCTTATAAGGACACTGGTTATATTGGATTAGATCCCACCCATATGACTTCATTTTATCTTAATTACTTCTTTGAAGGCCCTATCTCCAAATATGGTCACATTCTGAGGTACTGAGGGTTAGGACATCAACATATGAATTTGGGGCAGGGACACGATTCAACCCATAACAAATCTTTCAGTGACAAAATCTCCACTCAAACTGGGCTTGAGCAAAAAGAACGTGTTGTCTTCCATAACCAAAAAGTTGATCGGGGTCAGGCTGGCTAGATGCAGGCCCACATAAGCTCAGCAGGAACAGTCTGTCTCCTTCCTTTGATTCTCTTTTCCTGTGTTGGCTCTCTTTCTCCGGCATAATGATGGTCAACAGCAGCTCCAGCTGTACAATCTGTTGTTTTGACAATGTCATTTGACATAGATTCTCTTTGCTAATAGTTCCAGAAAAGTCTTAGGGTTGAGACTCATTGGTCCACCTTGTGTCACATGTTCAACCTAGTTTTTGTGGCCAGGAGAATGAAATGCATGGATTGTCCATATCTGAATATCAGGCTCACCCTGAAAAGGGGGGTGGGAAGTGGGGAAAGCATCAGCCACATCCCAAACAGATACACTGAGATAAAAGGCAGCAATGTATAGAATCAACATCACAGATTCTAGAGCCTCACTCCTGGGTTCAAATTCATACTGACCAGCTATATGACCTTGGGCAAGTTACTTAACCTCAGTTACTTAACCTTTTGTTAAATGGAGCTCAAAGGAAATGTTGACACCTATAATAACCCATCTCTGTATTTCTTACTTTGCAAGATAACAACATACTTTCTCTCCTTCTAGATTGCAAGTCAGAAATCATTTTACCCAGAATATGCTTAATCAGAAAAAAGCAATAAATCTGGAGCCAGAAGAGGAGAAAGAAAGAGAGAGAGAATAAAAAATATATTGGTTGCAATGTTTTTGACAGCAAGTAACAGAATACCTGCTAAAGTGATGTAACAATACAAATATTGGTGTCACACTTAACCAAGAAGTCAATGGTTGGGCTACTCCAGAGTTCATACAGAGTCTCAGCAATGTCAGAGCTCTGACTCAACGTCTCTGACATTCTTTTGGCTTCCCCTCATGTAAGATGGCGGCTGCAGAAAATCCAAGCATAAGGTCCTCTGATTACGTTGCTCAAAGTTTAAAGGAAAACAGATTTCTCTTTGTAATACTTTCTCGCTTATACAGGAGGAAGACATTTCCCTGGAGCCCCTAGAATACTTTCCCTTTTCTCTCCTTGGTCACATGCCCACCCCTAGATCAGTCACTGACAAGGAGAATGGAATTACCACATTAGCTGAGACCAGCCTGAGCACATGGCACTCTGAACAAAACTGGTGGCCATAAATAATGTGTAAATGAATGACTGTGGCTAGGTTCCAATAAAATTTTATTTTTTGAAACTGAAATTTGAATTTCATATCATTTCATGTGTCATGATATATTATTCTTATTTGATTTTTTTGCAACCACTTAAAAATGTAAAAACATTCTTAAAACATTCTACATTCTTAAAAACATTCTACAACACATGTGATGGGCTAGGTTGGCCCATGAGCTGTGGTTTGCCAACCCCTGGTATATATGAAACCAGTGGGTCCAGAAGGCACAACAAATTGCCCCAGCAAAGCCAGTGGTTCAGGCTCCCATGGTGGCTACTCCTTCTGCTCTTCCTTTTCTGCTTCAATCCTCTCTATGATGCATTAACAGAAGAGAAAAAGATGTGGGCTCAGTTTGTGGGTGGATCTGCATGGCATGCCGGCAACAGGAAGACGTGGATGGCTGCTGCATCACTATCCCAGTGCTTTGAATTTGTAGATCTGGAAAATACTTTACAAGGTCTTCCAGTCCAGTGTTTCTCCAACTTTGGCCTGCGAAATAACCACCTGTGGTGCCTGTTTAAAATACAGATTCCAGACCCTGCCCTTTGAGTTCTGATTCAGTCAGTCTGGGGGATGGAGAGCTGGGGATATGCTTTTTTCTTTTCAGCTTTTGAGGTATAATTGACAAATAAAATCGTAAGATATTTAAAGTGTACAACGTGATGATTTGATATACGTCTATATTGTGAAAGAATTTCCCGCCATCGAGTTAACACATCCATCACCTCACATATTTACCTTTTCTTGGTGAAAACATTTAAGTTCTACTCTTCTTTTACGTAATTTCAATTACATGATACAGTGTTTTCAACTATAGTCACTGGATACGCCTTTTGAACAAGCCTGCCCAGGTGACTCTGGTGGGAGATCCTATAAGTCAGAAAGTTAGTGGCAGAGCTAGGACCAGAATCCTGAGTGATCTTTCCAGATCTTCACACTGTCTCCTAATGGAAAAGGTTAAATGTAAACATAAGTAAAACAGATACTTATTTTGTTTCTGAAACTCCAAGACTCAGCTCTGCATGGGGCAAACCCAATAGTCAAATGCAGATACCAGCTTCTCTGCCCCACAGGACTAGCTTTTTATATCTTACACAACATACCCCAATTTTAGTATTAATTATATGAGTTTTTAATATGTTTCTTCCTCTGCCCAGTATGAATATCTTTAAAACCTTGTAGGACGTTTGGTCCTGTCCAAAACGTCCAGAAGACGTTTGGTCCATGCCAAAAGGTCCTTGACACTTGCAGGACCATTTGATCTTGTCCAAGATGTCCAGCAGACCGTTGATCCATGTCAAAAGGTCTTCGACATCTGGTCATCTTTGGTCCTGCCCAAAACATCCATGGAGACATTTGGTCCACACCAAAAAGTCCTTGATATTTGGTCCTGTCCAAAACTATTCCGCATGGACCAAATGTGCTCATGGATGTTTTGGACAGGACCAAATGTCAAGGACCTTTTGACGTGAACCAAATGTGTTATGGACCAAATATCCAGGACCTTTTGACGTGGACCAAATGTGTTCTGGACCTTTTGGACAGGACCAAATGTCTGCTAATCTTAAAAACAGGAACTGTGTCATATTCACCTTTGTGACTCCTGGTAGGAAAGCCTGTCATGCAATAGGCCCTCAATAATATTTACGGCATAAATATTTGGAACAAAGTTCCCTTTCCAAAATTATTTCAAAGCAGAGGAAAATTTAGAGAGCTAACATTGCATGGTATTTTCAATCAATATTGCATGACATTTTAATTACAGAAAACAATGTAATATCCTGCCAGAAATAGGCAATTTTTGTAATCAAAGCAACTAAACTAATGTGTAAATTAGAGTAGGTAGAGCTAACCAGCACGGCTTCAGCTTGGCATTTATTTATTTGAAAATATGTTTTTGATTAATTCCAGTGCTAAACAAAGTCACTGATGATGTAATATTTTATTTGAAGCACTAATACTATCTCTCAAACCACATTTCCAGTTTCTCCTTCCTTAGGATTGTCAATATTTACATTTTTAATAGAATCTCCATTTGGAAATTGACACCATCGTGAACGTGAAGGGATAAACCTCTGAGCTTCTCTGGGAGAATGGGTTAATGGCGCTACAGGGACACGTCCAGGTCCTGTGCAATGGGAAACTCTTATTTATACCTCAGACCCCGACAGAAGTGACTCTTCCCCACAAAGACATAGTCAGACTTAGAAATAGAACAAAAAGTTAACACAGGCACAAGAAAGCTGTGACCTCGAGCAGCCACTCCTTGAGTAGTTACAGAATCAGATTACCAGAATTTTGAAAAGCACATTGGAGAGAAGCAAAGTCTTCTTGGTAACACTGAGATAAAGATTCAATTCCTAAAGTGAATGTTGGTATTTGCAGATGTCAAGGCCAAGAAATGTCTGCAAATACAAATCCATAATCTCTTATCTGAAGCCCCTGAAGCCATTGTGTTTCAGAATTCAGAACTTTTCAGAATTTGAAAAAGAATATGGCGAAATCCAACTAACGCAGAACACTCATAGCGGGATCTATAACGTCTCATATTCAAACACATTAAAACCCTGCAGCGAATTATTGTTGATACCCACACCAAGTAGTAAGGAGTGTGCACAGCCTGCCATCAGCTCAAGCATGGCTGTGCAGTCAAACTAGGTCAGGACAGGGCAGTTTTGCCACCAAATGGGTTTCATTTTCAGAGTTTTTTGAACTTGGAGTTACAGATAGTGGCTGCTTACCTCTGCGGTAAAGAGACCTACTACAAGAAAGCGATAAACTAATGTAGCTGAGAGCAGGGAGGGATGACGTGGGAAACAGGAAATATTAGCAGAATCAAAAAGAGAAATACTGGCCAGAATGAAAACCTGGCCATTTTCTCAGCCACAGTGGCTGAGAGTTTTCATGATACAGAATCAGGAAGTTGGTTTCAGAAACAATTGCATTTCTTCAAAATTGCTTTGCAACAGGAAGATGAAAATCAAGCCCTCTCCCACACATTTGGGGGCCTGAGGTTGGTAGACACCCAGCCCAGCTTTCCTCCTCTTACAGAGCTTACTCAAAAAATTGCATGAGCATTTGACATGACCCCCAAAATAGAAAAACAGAAAAACGCTTCATTTTAGAGCATCTGCTGGGCCTTTGATGAGCTTAGGAATGAGCATCACTAGGTGCTTTGCTCTTTTGTGTGTGTGTGAGTGTGTGTGTGTGTGTGTGTGAGAGGAAGATCAGCCCTGAGCTAACATCCATGCTAATCCTCCTCTTTTTGCTGAGGAAGACCGGCTCTGAGCTAACATCTATTGCCAATCCTCCTCCTTTTTTTCCCCAAAGCCCCAGTAGATAGTTGTATGTCATAGTTGCACATCCTTCTAGTTGCTGTATGTGGGACGCGGCCTCAGCATGGCCAGAGAAGCGGTGCGTTGGTGCGCGCCCAGGATCCGAACCCGGGCTGCCAGTAGCGGAGCACGCACACTTAACCGCTAAGCCACGGGGCCGGCCCCTGCTTTGCTCTTTAATATGTTCCAAGGCAGAGTCAGAAAAGAGCAAGTGGCACAAAGGGAATCCGCCTCCATTGTTTACTCCGTGCATGACTCTACTGTAGGCTGGAGCAAGCGTGCTGAGTATTTCGCAGATAGGAAAAGGTGTATAGGATCCTACTGACATGTCTGTGAGAATCAATGTTTGCCCTTGGGAGCATGGTGTGTGTGTGTGTGTGTGTGTGTGTGTGTATAAGAGGTATATTTACTAGTTACCCATTGGAAGGTCTATCAGGATGGAGAGCCATATCTGTGTCTGACACTGGCCTAGAAACCACAAAGGGGACCAGACTTGAAGTGGTGAGGCCCATGGCTGGTGGTTCTGTGGGGCTGGGAGCTGCAAAGTATGCCTGGGCCTGTGCTGCTGCAATTCTGATTCCCCAGCTCTACCCTGTCCCTGCTGTGGCTGAAGAGGGAATAAGTTGGACTTGAGAAATCTCCTGCTGGTTGCCACATCCCACAGGTTGCTCTGGATGGCAAGAGGGGGGTTGAGGTAGAGGAGCAGGTAACTTAGAGCCAAATTATCAGCCCCTAACAGGGCTTCCTAAGGGGGTGGAATTGTAAGGAGACCCCCTCAGAAAGCGGTGTGGACTGAAGGATGGGGAAGGGAGGTTAAGATTTGAGGGGTTCCACAAGGTAGACCCCCTTTGATGGATTTACATTTTTGCACTTTTCAGTTGGACTACAGGGAAAATTTTGTTGTACAAGGAACAGCCTCCTTTGACAGGAGACTGTTGCTCAGGAGCTCCAGGCAGGTACCAGCAGGGAAGTGAACAGTGGCCCACAGCAGAGTTGGAAGCAGTAACAGCAGAGAGTGGGTGGATGGCTCAGTAGTGTGCATGAATCGAATTCCTCCTTCCCCAGTATTCTGGAGCAGTGCTTCCGGAGCGAACTGTAATGTGCATAGTAATCACCGGGAAACACTGTGAAAATGTAGATTCAGATGTAGCAGGTCTAGAGTGGGGCCTGATTCTGCATTTCTAACAAGCTCCTAGGCCATGCCAGAAGCTGCTGCTCCTCTAACCACACTCAGGGTACAAGCGAACCCGTGACCACTGAAAGGGGGAGGGCTGCCAACTCTTGGATACATGTGGCATGTTTGGATACATGACAGTTCTATATTAATTTATGGGGAGGTAATTATGGTTCTTCAATCTCAGAAATCCTTTTATTATCTTCATAAAGGCTAAATTAAAGATGCCTCCAGATATTATTGTAGATAGCTATCTGGATCACACGAACCCATTTTGAAATTCAGCCTCCCAGAGTGGACAAAAATCTTTCCAGATTGTTGCTGGCAGTATTTGGTACTCATCATGTTAAAAGAGGCAACAGTGGTTGAACATTACTAGGATATTTGTGATTCCTAGTAAAAACTATAGGAAGGTCAGCAAGTTTTCTTCCTGTGATAAGCCAAATTAAGAAAAAAGAAAACAAGAAATTCCAAATTGTAGGGAATTATCAAGCATCACTAGTGAAGATTCTCCTCATCATACTCATGCTAAGACAGCTACAAACTCCTCCTGCAATGTGCAATGGTAATGCCTGTGGTGCATACACACCTTCTTTCAGATATTCATTCAAACACTAATCTAGATGCCGCAGTGAAGGGATTTTTCAGATGTGATTAAGGTCCATCAGTTGACTTTAACATAGGAGATTATCTGAGTGGGACTGACCTAAGCATATGAACTCTTTAGCTATACATCTAGAGGTCAGAGACAGAGGAAGTCGGATATTTGAAATCAGAGAGATGTGCTCCTGTTTGCCAGGAAGAAAGCAAACAGCATTGTTGTGAATTGTATGTGGGGGCCAACTGGCAAGGAACTGCAGGTGGCGTCTAGGAGCTAAGAGCAGTCCCCAGGGAACAGCCGGCAGGAAAACAGGCACCTCAGTCTTACAGTCACAAGGAACTGATTCTGCCAACAACCTGAATGAGGTTAGAAGTGGCCCCTGGGCATCAGATGAGAAGCACAGCATGACCATCACCTTGATAGCAGCCGTGTGAAATGATGAGCAGGAAATCCACCTAGGCCATGCCCGGGCTTCTGACCTCTAGAAACCGTGAGACAGTAAAATGGGTGTTGTTCTAAGCCACTAAGTTTGTGATAATTTGTTGCACACCAATTCTACGCAGCACAAAAAACTAATATATATACTGACTCTTTTTTCTACCAATTCTAATCTGCTATTAAGCCTGTCGAGTGAATGTTTCATTTCAGTTACTGTACTTTTCCATTTTATAATTTTTATTTGGTTCTTTATTGTAGTTTCCATTTTTCTGTTCATTCATTAAGACTGTATTTTTTTAAGTCCTTAAATATAATTATAATCACTTCTAAAGTGTTAAATTCAATGTCTGGGCTATCTTAGGATCTATTTCTATTAACTATTTTCTCCTAACTATTGCTCACGTTTTCCTGTTTCTTTGCATGTCTGGTAATTTTTTTATTGTCTAGTGGATATTGTTGATGATACATTTTATAGATTCTGAATTCTGTTATCTCACGCTCTGAACAATATTAAGTTCTGTCTATTAGGCTGTTAATTATGGTTAATCATTTTGAAGTTGCATAAGCTTTGTTAGGGCAGATCTGTGAAAAACCCCAAGACATTTACTAAGCCCGTGGAATTCAAATTCCAAACTCTGTCTACTCAGTAGATTTTTTTTTTTTAATTTTTTGTTTATTGCAGTAACATTGGTCCATAACACTCAGTAGATTTTGACAAGACTTGGTTTTATGGGTTTTTTTCTTTACAGTGGTCTAGAATAGTCCTTGCTCTAGGACATGATTCTCACTCCTAAGACATGGTCTTCGTGGATGTCTGGGATGTTAACAAGGTCACTCTACTCTAGCTGGAGCTGAATTCCAATGTTTAATTTCTAATATCTTTTTTCTAAACTCAGCTGTGCAGCAGTAACTCTCTGGTAAACTTCCCACATTCTCAATCTGTGCACAGCCCAGTCCTCAGACAGACTCACAGGGACCCCACAAACACATTGCTGCCCCCTCCACAGCCCTTGCATAGCTCCCTCCTTTCCAGGTCCCTGCCTTGCCGGATCCAGCTGTTTTAGCAGCCCGCAAACTGCTCTCTGCCTCTTTAGCTCAACAAGACCACTATGCTCTGTTAAGAATCCACTGCCTTAGGCTACAGATGGGAAATTGTCCCCAGAAAGAGACCCCAGATAGATATAGGGCTCACCTCTTGAGTTTTCCTCATCTCAGGGATCATAGTCTTGCACTACCTGTTACCCAAAACCTAAAAATTTTATGTCATACAATTTTAGAGTTTTTTGCAGAAGGAGGGCTATTCTGGTCCAGTTACCCAGATATGACTTCCTGTCCTTGGTTTACACATACACACACACACACATGCTCACATGCACTCATACAAGGCATTCATGCATCTCACAGAGTTTACTGATGTTTGGGGTCAAGATAGGTTTTCACAAGACAGCAATTCCAAAACCTAAAAATTAGATAAAAGCTTTTCTTAAAAATCTTATCACTACCTTGTCGTGTTGTTCAGCTGCCCTCATTCCCCCAACACCATTCTCTTTTTAGAGTCGCCCTTCCTCAGACAATCCACAGAAACTCAACTGCCCGCACTGTATTATTCAAAACAATTAAACTCTCCCATGCTCTTTAATAGCGTCAAGGGAAAAAAATAGTCCCCAAATTAGGAAATGGAGAACTATGTATTATGTGTCTTTGTTTTGAGTTTGAAAAAAATCATTACAGGCAATAGCCTGTTTAAAATTCAGCTGCAGTCCTTAGAGCTCAGCTTCTGCTCTCTGCCTGGCCCCATTTCCCCATTTCAGGCTGATTGGCCGAATCAGCACCTCAGCTGGGGGATGAAACTTTGTTTTTCCAATGAATAGCACCACAGATGTATCTTCATCACTTGTTGCACAGGGTTTTTCTTTCTTGATTGGTAGACAGCATACCTGGCATCTGGGACCATACTGTCACAGATGTCTTTATAACCACTGATAGGGTTGTGATATGAAAGGAAACTGCAAACTTTTTTTACTTTAAAAAACATTAGCTACCTATGTAATCATTCTCTTTCCCAACTATGTAATCCTTTTATTTCCATTCTCTCTCTCCTTTGAACCTTACTGGTTCCCTTGCGCCTAGCAAATTAATGAATTTTGACAAATCTCAAGATCAAATTTGTCAAGAAATTTTGTTTAACAATGAGCTTTTCTAAATGAATGACCAAAAGATGCTGAGAAGATGCTCAAAGTCATTATTCATGAAGGAAATACAACTTAAACCCACTATGAGTTACTACTTCACACCTATTAGAATGGTTAAATTTAAAAGACCAACCATACCAAGTGTTGGTGAGGATGTGGAGGAACTAGAACTCTCATACACTGTCAGTGGCAATAGAAAATGATACAGCCACTTGGGAAAACACTGTGGCAATTTCTTAAATGGTTACACTTATACCTACTATATGATCCAGTCACTCTGCTGCTAGACATTTTACCAAGAGAAATGAAAGCATATGTCCCTAGAAAGACTTGTACACAAAAGATCGTAGCTATTAGCTATGTGCACTGTGATAGCCAAAATCGAGAAATAACCTAAATGTCCATCTACAGGTGAATGGATAAGCAAATTGTAGTATATCCAAAAATTGGAATACTATTCAGCAATAAGAAGAAATGAACTATTGATACAGACCACAACATGGATGAATCTTAATATAATTATGCTGAGTGAAAGGAGCCAGACAAAAAAGAGTACATACTTATAATTCCATTTATATAAAATTATAGGAAATGCAAACTAATGCTTGAAAGCAGATTAGTGGTTGCCTTGGGGATAGAGGGATTGAGGAGCAGCAGGAAGGAGAAATGACAAGGGGATATGGGGAACCCTTGGTGGAGGCGGGTAAAGGATATGTTCATTATCTTGACTCTGGTGATAGTTTCATGGGTGTATACATATGTCAAAACTTATCAAGTTGTATGCTTTGAATATGTGTGGTTTATTATATGCCAGTTCTACATAAATAAAGCTGTTTGTTAAACAGACGTTCTGTAACCATTTTCTAAATGACAATAAAAGAATGTTCTGTAAAAATAGAATTATCTATCTTTTAATCTTTGTTCTATTTTCTAAATATTTTTGGTTTTATGATAAAACACCAATTGTGTGTGATCTGCATTGTTTTTAAGTGAGTAGTTTTAAAAATTATCTATGAGATGTTTTAATCTATATGTATATTATTTGGTATGAATAGATGTTGGGCTCAGTAAGAGTTCTCAGGAAGTTTAGAAAATGACACTTGTTATGGGTTGAATTGTATTCCCCTCAAAATTCATATATTGAAGTCCTAACCCCCAATACCTCAGAATGTGAACTTATTTGGAACTAGGGTCTTTATAGAGGTAATCAAGTTAAAATGAGGTCATTAAGTTGGGCCCTAATTCAATATGACTGGTGTCTTTACAATAAGGGGAAATTTGGAGTCAGATACACATACACACAGAATGCCATGTGAACATGAAGACGGCCACCTACAAGACAAGGAGAAAGGTCTAGAACATTCTTCCGTCATAATCCTCAGAAGGAACTAACTCTGCCAACACCTTGATTTCAGACTTCTAGCCCCCAGAACTGTGAGACAATAAATTTTTGTTATTTGAGCCACCCGGTTTATAATACTTCATTACAACAGCCCTAGCAAACTATTCAACACTATTGTGTAGCAGAGAGACAATGTTCTCACCTGGAACTTATGACAAGTAATGGCATTTTTTAAAGAATGTGTGAGGAAAATATCACTTGGATCACTCAGGGTAAGAAGCTACTTGTGCCAAAAAGAATATATTGGCTTAAGGAGATTAATAACTCCTTAACTAAGTTATAAGGAAAAGAATGTCAGTGAGCAATAGCTGATCCTCTGGTTCCTGTTAGAAGTCTCTTAAAAGGCTACTACGGGAAGAGGTGCTAGAAAATAGGGACTGAAGGGCACCAGCTGACGGAACTTTGACTTCTGAAGAAACATGTTTTTAAGGAAGTTATTTTTTTAACAATGTGAATGTAAATATTAGATAACAGATAATACTAGATAACAGTTTTAATGTGATTTGCTCCCCTATGCATTTCATATATGATTGTATTATTTGTTTATAAATGAATTGTTTAACTTACATTTATCTAAAAAAAAACCTATAATTAAAAACTACTGATTATCAAAAATCAGATTGAATTACATTTATAACACAAGAAGTCATAGAAATAATAAAAATAAAATCAAAATTTATAAATATGGCATTTATACCTATGACTTTATTAATTTTGCTCACTAATGTTTAAAATAATGAGTTAAAATAGTTAAAATAAAAACTGAACAGGGCTGAGGATAATAAACACATCATAAATGGAGAGCTTCACGGCAGCTGATTTTCAAGAGAAATGTTCTACTCTGTTTTCATCCTACTTTCAGAGGTGCCTGGGAGTTATCTGAATGCCAATCATGACTCTCACTGAAACAAGAAATTCAGCCTCATGGCAGTCTCTATACCAAAAAATGTATCAGGTAGTTCAAAACAATAGCCATTAAATTTATGAGACACTTAATGTAACTGCTCTCCAATTCATTTCTATGAATCTCATTTTCTCTGTATCATAGTCAACGACTTTTGTTTGAAAAATGCAACAGAACATTTCAAAGTACCTGCCACTTCCACCCACCCTCCCTAACCAGCTTCTACCTGTTCTTGGAATAGTGCTCTGAAAGGGAACAAATGAAACCAAGAAACATCCAGACCCTTCTTTAAATCAAGCGACGACTTTAGTCACTCCCCATGCTCATAGGGACATTAAAAAATAAAAGAGAAGGAAGTGAAAGTTTCTAATCTTGCCTCTCCTCTGGTCTTTCCTAGAGGCTAGTGTAGTTTTGGCCCAGCCTGGATTTTTCAAGAAGGCTGAATGCAATAGGATTTGATGAATCCCAGGAAAGAATCAGACTCAAATTTCCTTCTACCTGGATCTGCTATTAATGAATGAATTTTCCACTATGAAAGAAAAATTATTTTGGTTAAAATGTTGTCCTTTTTTAAAATGTAAAAATCCCAAGAAGACAAACACTAAACAAAGGTCCATATTTAATGCCTTAGTTGATCAATGACAGCTGATAGAAGATACTGATTGGATGGAAAGATACCAATAATGTTTTACATCTGCTAAAGCAGGGTTTCTCAGCCTCACTACTCTTCACTTTTGGAGCTAGATAATTCTTTGTAGTAAGGTGGGAGGAGGGAGCTGTCCTGTGCATGATAGAACGTTTAGCAGCATCGCTGGCCACTAACCACTACATGTCAGTAACAACCCCCTCAGCTGTGACAACCAGAAATGTCTCCAGACATTGTTAAAAGTCCCTGGGAGGCAAAATTGCCCTTGATTGAGAACCACTGGACTAGAGCTTTCTATGTAGTAAAGTTATCAATACGTCGACAACGTGGATGAATGGCAAAAACACGAGTGAAAAAAGCTTTGTCCAAAAAGCACATATTGTAGAATTTCATTTACATGAAGTTCTAGGACAGGAAAAACTATGAACAGGAGAAAAATAGAAGAGTGGTTGCCTGTAGGGGAGTGGACACAGCAGTTGATGGCTGAGACATGAGGGAACTTTCCGGGGTGATGGTAGTGCTTTACATCTTGATTGGAATTTGGGTTATATAGGTGTAAGCATTTGTCAAAAATCAGGAAATGTACACTTAAGAATTATGCATTTCATTTCACCTACAGGAAAAATAAAACTAAAAAACAATGGAACTAATGCTATGTATGATGAAGTATTTAGGGGAAAGTATTCTAGTGTCTTCAATTTACTTTGAAATACATAAAAAAGATAACTTGGATGAATAGAGGATGGATAGACATGCAATGAAGTAAAATGTTTACCATGGAATCTAGGTGGTGGTACATGGTGTTCATTACAAAATTCTTTAAGCTTTTCTAAATGTTTAAAATTTTTTATAATAAAATATTAGGAAAAAAATTACGTGGCTGGCTAGTGGTGTCAGATATCCTAAGCCAGCAGCTTCGTAAACATTCGTGCTGATAAAAAGACCCCTTTGTTTTCTCACTTCATTCAGGTCCCCACTCAAATGTCACCTTATCAGAGCTGTCTCTGACCCCCTTCTATAAAATAATGCCACAATCCCCTCTCAAGTCCATAACACTGCATTATTTTTCTTTATAACACGTATCGTAACCTGACATATATTTATTTCCTAGTTGTTCATCTCCTTCTCCTAGAACATAAGCTCAATGCGATCAGATTCATTGTCTTTTTTATACACTACTGACCCCCCAAGGTCTAGAACAATGTCTAGCACACAGCAGCAGCTCAATAAATATTTGTTGGATGAAAAAAGTGCTGAAAGAATCAAGAAAATTTTTCATGTGCGGTTGCTGTATGCAAGATGCTGGTCCAGGCATATAAAGCTCTTAAGATTGGATATCATCTCTGTTTTCAAGGGACCTTCAGGCAGTAATAAATAAGATAATAATAAATAAGATAACAACAATATAAATAAATAATTAATTAATTAATAATATAACAATAACAAATAATAAATAAGATAACACATAGTAGCATATGCTAAATTCCAAAGGAAGGCTCAACAACAAAGCAGAAAAGGCCTCGTGGAGGAGATGAGATTTAAGATTTGTCTCAAAGGAGCAGTAATGACTGCTGGGTTTCCTTGGAAGTTATACTTGTCACTTGCATTTCCAAGGTCCTGCCTCCGGGGAACTATGCCACACTGCGCTCTGTTTCTTCTTAACCTGCAACTCTGATGAGCCTTGTGAAATAGCCCCCTCGTGGGTCAGCTGGCCCTCATGATGACCGCTCTGACGCTTCCACTCTGTCCTCAGTTTGGGGATCCTGTTGTCACTAATGCCCAGAGGACAGCTGAGACCAGACGGTGGCTTTTATTAATTTTTAGTAAAGTAGGAACACAGAAAATGATGCAGAGACTACTGTGTAACTGCTACTAAACCTAACCTCAAGAATTCCTGACCAGCTTGCAACAGACCGCACAGGGCAGGAGCAGGCTTCACTCCCCAGTGGGAAGCCCAGGCATCTCTAGGCATCCCCACAAATGGAGTCTAGAGCCAACTGCACCCCAGAGGATGTCTGCCCCCTCCCATCCTACCTCATGATGATTGACAATAGAAATATGTATTCTCGTGGGGGGAAATACCCTTCCCACTCACAATGTGGTGTGGGCTCCATGGCTCCAACATGGCAATTGCAATAGTCACCAGTCCCCTAAGTCTAGAAAGATTCCTTTCTTGGCAGTCCCACCTTCTGAAGATGCCATATGTATGGATGTGACTGTAAAATATTTCCCAATAAATTTTAAGAAGGAGATACCACGTTAACCCCTGAGTGTTAAGCCAGTAAATTACAACATAACAAACGTGATTCATTCTGTTCAAAAGTTACCTTAGAGGTTAAAGTTTCTCCCAGGCATTCATGGGAAGGAAGTAGAAGAAAAGCAACCGATGCCTGACTGGATGCAAAGAAACTAGCTCTATCACTGCTATGGGCCTATCTGAAGCCAGAACAGGTGAGCAGAGGATGTTGTCTGCACAGAAGGTAATAAATGGGTACGGGATGATGAAACGGATTCTTCAGGGTTCAGCCAAGAAGAAGAAACATTGAATCTGGGAAACTCAGTCATCAGAAAGCCCTTTTCAGGAAGCTGTGGTTTATAGGGAAGCAAGGACGCAGGCTGGAAAACAAGAAGAAAGCAGAGGAAAGCTGTTTCCTCACTCCCCAGGTGGGACCCACCTTGGCTTTCTTTGGTGTGTGACTCTTGTTAAATTAGTTAAACAAGGAGCCCATTAGACTGAGGTGACTCTGATGCCTGGGTGGCCTACGTAAGCAAACCAAAATCTAGGCCTGTAAATGCCTCAAGGTTACAAAATTAAACGCTAAGGACAACCAATGACAAATAGCCAACTAGGCTTTAAGCTACAGCTGATCAAATAATTTCCTGTCTTTGCTTCTGCACTTTCTCTTAGCCTCTCCCCAGCTCCCGTCCTTGGAGCCCTCCTAACCACTTTCTGGTTTGGCTCTGCCTGATTCCAATGGATTGCTCAAATACACTCTTGAAATCTATAATTTGCCTCAGTTTATCTTTTAACACCCTTGAGACCTAATTTTTATTTGGATTCTGCTTTACAGTTCACAGAGGGTTTTATTTGCATCTCATTTGCTGCAATCACTGTGAGGGGAGCAAAGATGGTGCTGTTAGACTCCCATTGCTGGGAGGAAATTGGGACAACATCATACTGCTAGTAAGTGGCAGAACTGACCTGTGGATTCCAAGCCAAAGAAACCTTCCTTGTAGGACTATTGATCCAAAAAAGATGTTTGTCTCACCAGACCTGCCATTTCTTGTTAAGTCTCCTGTCATTTCTCTTTTCTGCTTGTGTAACCACGGGCCCTCCAGGACCAGTTCAGCTGACCCCACCTCTTATCAACAGAGTGATTAAGAATTGTCTTTCAGAAAATGTGCAAAGGCACTTAGAGCATGCACAGAAGAAGAAATCTTGACCTGAAATGACCGCAGAACCAAAGATCTGGAATCAAAGGTCCAGGACACGACCAGAAGTTGAAAGTTGGACTCAACAGAAGCGAGGGGTCCCTCATTCAGGAAGATCCAGTGTTAAAATTCCTTCCCCACCTCATCAAAAATATTTAGAATCCTATCATAAAAGTTTAGAACCTCATCATAAATGTTTAAAACCTTACTATAAATGCTCAAAGCCCACCAGTCAAAACATTTCTGTGTGCCAGCCTGTTCTCCCCAACCTCTTAAATTTTGCCCTAAATCCTGAATCAGGGAGACAGAACTGAAGGCACATGCCCCCTGTCTCCCTGCAGGTCAATCTTGCATAATAAAGCTAATCTATTTTCCCAAAAGCTGATGCTGTAATTAATTGGCCATTTATGCACATCGGGCGAGAGAACCTCAATTTTGTGCAGTAACACTTGCTTTTAAATCCTTCCCCTTTGCATTCCTCCCAATTTGGTGCCATCTTCACGGTGCTGTGCCTGGATTGTTATGGGGAATACATAGAAACATCACAGCAGCACTGTTCTCTCCCTTCACCCTTTGTATTGCTAGCACTCTGCTTTGGGATTTTTCGTTTAGGCAATAACTGAACCACAGAATTACAGCATGTATTTCTTTCCTCTTTTAGTAAGTGCTCTCAGGTAAGGTAACACTAACCTGGACGGGTTCTGGGAAGAGAAGACTGTGAGGAGAAAGAGGAATAACAGCCATTTATCGCAATCTGTATTGCTAAGTGTGAAGCAAAATGGATGGTCTCTGCAAACACACATTACAGCTCATGAGATGTAAACTAGGTGGGAAATGGACTATACTTTTTTTCTTTTTTTTGTGAGGGAGATCAGCCCTGAGCTAACGTCCATGCTAGTCCTCCTCTTTTTGCTGAGGAAGACCGGCTCTGAGCTAACATCTACTGCCAATCCTCCTCCTTTTTTTTTCCCCCAAAGCCCCAATAGATAGTTGTATGTCATAGTTGCACATCCTTCTAGTTGCTGTTTGTGGGACACGGCCTCAGCATGGCCGGGGAAGCAGTGCGTCAGTGCGCGCCCGGGATCCAAACCCAGGCCGCCAGTAGCGGAGCGTGCGCACTTAACCACTAAGCCACGGGGCCAGCCCTGGACTATACTTTTAAAAGATTATTTTTCTTGCTTATCTTCTTCAGTCTCCTTGACTCTGAAACTTAGGAAAAAAAATCTTCAAAGTTGTGAAGAGAGATTCTGGAGACCAAACCAGAATGCTAGATGAATATCATTTACATCAGAAATCATCTCCTGGTCTTTGCTGTTCAGCAACATCTGTTAGCCTGGTTTAATGGGGACAGTGCAGTCAGAATGGGGTGCATTGTGCTGAAAGAAACCATTATGCATTTATCCTCCTTTCCTTTGGGTCTAAAGCAGGTTCTGATATTATCTATGTGCAGAAGACTGGCATTTAATGGCCCTGTGTTTGCATAATGACTCTCCTTTTGTAGCTGTGCTGTCCCAACTAACTGCTTTAGAATACTTCTGTTGGGTTTTACCACTTTCTAATAGAATCAAAGTCCTCAATCCCCTCCAATTTCACAACGCCTATATAAAAATTTGAAACATGGAGTAGTATGAAACATCCAGAATTCATATCATTTGTCTGGTGATTATGTGATTTTCATACATGGTGACATATATGATGTACTATCAGATAGAAAGTAATAACCCAGAAAGGACACACAGTCATCAAAAAATCCTCTGTACCTCTCTGGAATGAGCTTTGAACAAAGCCTTGTTCCCTCTCATGCTAGAGGCATCTTCCTATTGATAGAAGCTGTCAATGTACATAATCTATAATCAGTCTATAGATCAAAATTGGGGTGAGTTTATTGTGAGCCAGTTCTGAGGACTATAGCATAAGGCCTTCTTTCCTCAAGGAAGGAAGGGCACCAAAGAAGTGGGGTGTACACAGCGGTTATATACTGTCTTGGAACAAAGAACATACATCACATATGACAGAAATATCCGTTTTACAATAGTCATGAGATTGCTTTGCTGACATAGCAGATCAGGGGGTCACAAAGCGAGCACAGCAGCTCAGTAATTAATCCTTAATTTCTAGGAGGAGATGCTTATCCTTAAGGAAATGCCAATATGGGGGAAGATACATCCCAATATTTAAGTGCATCACTCTTGTTTTTGGGACATTGTAAATGTTTAAAGCAGATGTACAATGCATGCTCGACAGGCCATGTCAGGCCCTTTTGGAGAAACAAAGTCAGGCCGAATTAATTTTAAACCAAACGGCTTCCTCATATACTCCAATCCTATTGCTTTTCATTTATTTATCAAAGCTAAGATTCTATGTTCCAGACAGTTCTCAAACTCCTCTAAGTAACCCTGACAGCTGTCCCTCACTGCTAGGAAGAAGGGTCCTGATAACTACAAGCAATTCAAAATCTGGAATAATTGTGGTCTTCTCCACTGGCCATTTTGCTCTGTCCCTGTAGCAGTGGGTACACGAAGTCCCCAGCCCCACTTAGGCTGGGTTAGAGCTCCTATTGCGTGACTGGTCACTTTTCCCATTAGGTGGAGCTGGGGCTTTTCCCAGAAATGAACAGCAAGTCATCATGCTAAGGTGGAAAGCACAAGGACCGGAATCAGTAGATCTGAATTCCAAACTTGGTTGGCCACCAACAACTTGTGTGACCTTGGGCACTCAGCTCTAGGGATCATTTCATAATAATAAGAGAATAATGAACAATAGCTACCAGATATTAAGAGCTTAATATGTGCCAGGGCCTATATTAAATACTTCACATATTTTAATTTAAAAATATATGTAAAATAATAAGGCATATGAAATAAAATTAATTAAATAATTCTCATAACAACCCCAATGAAGTAGGGTTGTTAGTGCTCCATAAATGCCACCTAAAGGTCAAAGCCGTGTGAATTAATATACCAAATGGCTATCATCTAATACATCGATTTTCATTCTGATAGCATTGTGTTTCTTAGAACAAATGAATAGATTTAGCTCTACCTGATCTATAAAATTACTTGGACCAGCTTAAAATCTTCAAGTATTTCATTTTAGGCAATAGAATGCAAAACTTGGTTAATGCCATTATTGGGAAATTCTCAGAATAGCAAAGATTTCCTCACATAAGTCAATGGTTCACTTAATAATACAGATAAACTCTAGTAAATACAACAAGAGAATAGCACCTTGATGAGTTGGAATAGGGTTTGATCTATCATAAAATATAGTTCAGGTTTATTTCATTATTAAAAAGATCAATTTGAAAACTTAGGGGAACAATCAGAAGTGTAGCAAACTTGGATCAAGGGAAAGCAGAACATTGTCTCTGAAACTGTGACTTTTTCATTTTGTCAGCAAATCGATGTTGTCATCGATCTAGGGTTTTCCAGAACTGGGAAATAAGGTTAACCTTTGAAATAAAACTATTAAAATCCACTACAATGTATGAGTCAACCTGCTGAAAAAAAATAACTAATCGGGCCGGCCCAGTGGCGCAAGGGGTTAAGTGTGTGCACTCCGCTGCGGTGGCCCGGGGTTTGCTGGTTCGGATCCCGGGCATGCACCGACGCACTGCTTGGCAAGCCATGCTGTGGCGGTGTCCCATATAAAGTGGAGGAAGATGGGCACAGATGTTAACCCAGAGCCAGTCTTCCTCAGCAAAAAAAGAGGAGGACTGGCAGATGTTAGCACGGGGCTGATCTTCCTCACAAAAAATAAAAAATAACTAATCTACAGAAAGTTTTAAAACAAATAGTGGTTGAAGACATGTGGCAAATCCTATCTATCCAGAGGATCAAGGCATATTTTCTGGAAAATATAATTTTACCAATATATTTGGAAATTTAACACAAGCATGCTGTAGTATGATTAACTATAAGAAATTAATTCAGCTAAGTTAACAATAAAAATTTAAGTATATTAAAGTAGTGATATAATCAGTTAAATATTGTTTTATATATATATATATACATATATATATATGTATATATATATCTTATACCAGAACATAAGAAGGATGGTATCTGAATAAGTAGACAAATGTCTTCAGCACAAATTGGACCTGGGTTCATGAAGTTACTTTCTTCTGAAGTAGGGGAATTCATTTGACTTAGACCAAAACCTAAGTAAAACTAATCCTTTGTAATAAGGATGGCAGACTGGGTTCGACATGTATATTTAACCCTGATTATTGGTAATGGCTATGTGAAACCCTGCATTATGATGAATTCTGAAGTTATGTCTGGATTAGCATAACATTCACTATGGGCACAGATGGTGTAGTGGTGGCACATATGTCATGTTTATCTTTTAGATGGAAAATTTTTACTTTATCTGTAAAAGTTATAAAAATGTATTTCATTTGTTAAAGTCATAAAAATTAAGCACTCTAGTGACTAATAATTCAGGTGCCCTTTGTGATGGTTTTTAAATTCTTTGACCACCATATTGTAAGGAAGCCCAAGCCACATGAAGAGGTCACATATAGATGTTCCAGCCAACAGCACAGCTAAGGTCTCGGACAAACCTAGGCTCAACCACCAGACATATGAGAGAACGGTCCTTCAGGTAATCCAGCCCCCACCATCAATCTTCCAGCTGAGGTACCAGCCATCGTGAAACAGAGATGAGCCATCCCCTCTGCATTATCTGAAGTCCTGACCCACAGAAACTGTGAGAGATAACTGATTATTGTTGTTTTAAGCCACAAAAATTTGGGGTAATTTGTAACTGCATGGTGGTCTTGAATATTATTAACACTAGAAAAGAATATCCCTCACTGAAAATTAATAAATTAGTATTCTAATTAACATATTGGTTTTTGTGAATTTGAATAACATAAGTCATTTCCACTAGAAAACAAATATCTCTGGGACATTCATAATCAAGTTGCTAATCTATAAAGCTGAAAACCAACCCCAGATGGTGGTGATCCTCTGGAGAGCCTGAAAAAACCAGCCTGAGCTGGATTTTAAAGTGTCATCTCTTATCACACTGTAACTACAACAGTTTCTTTAAAAAACCAAATGGAGAAATTGGGTCTATAATATTAAATTTATAGTTCGATTTAATTTTTTAAAAAGTCCCTTTAAGTGGTTTTGTATGGATTTGTAATTCTCTTTATGAAATCTCATCCACAGGTGTGTGCGTGTGTGTTATGCTTCACTAATTACTTGAAAAAGAAACTGAGGCACAGAAATGTCGCAGGCTGCCAATTGCAGATCACTCAGAAATAAAAACTAATCACCTTTGAAATTTTTGCACAATGAATTAACAAATATTATCTCATTTAAATGGAAACATCTCTTAGATAAAGCAAGATGAGTCTATAGCACCAAATCACATTATATTATTTATGACCATTTAAAAAAATTTTTTTTCAAAATGTTTTTATGCCCTTCTCGAAATTGTGGGGAAATTGGGGGGTCAAGAAAGATCTCAGAATTACTCAGAAATATTCCAGACTTTGGACCTCCACTCTGCAGGTCTGGAATCTCAATGTTCTGTTCATCCTGGGGTGACTAGGCCCGGGGAAAATTGGGTCACAACATTCAGGCTCAAATAGGACTAATTTGATACAGAGAGCCAATTTCAACATTAACAGTTAGAAATCTCTCTTCTCACTGGAAAACCTACTTGGAAAATGGAATTGAGATTTTTAAGGATACATGGAATCAGAACTCAAGTGTGTGTGTAAAAGCACATTCTAATCTCAGCTCATCTGGACACCCTCTCCCCACCTCCCACACTCATGCCAGTGTCAGAAAATGTGTCCAATTTCTGTCAGCCTCTTTCAGTATTTAAACTTGCTATTTCTATTTCTCTGATCCTAATTGTTTCACAATACTAGTGCTTCAGGCAGTACTAATTGTCCTCCTGTCTCCAAGCAAGAACACGAGGACTGCTGTCCCCACGCTGGGGGGCAGGCAGGTTAATATTAATAAAAACTTCCAGGTTCTAGTTATCATGTTTCTTAAAGCCCAGATCCTGTTGCCAGTGTTTTCTTCTTTCAGTTCCTCTCCAACCATCTTCTCACAAAAGCCACTGAAGTCCCAAAAGTCTTTCCAGGTTAAACGCACTTCTCCCTATAAGGCTTGGGGGAGGGAAGTGATTTGAAAGAGAGACAGTTAATTCCTGATCTGAAGACCCCAGAGAAAAGTGCAGAGGAAGGGAATCCACCACCAGCTATCTCAAGTTTGACATTCAGGAAAGAGATGAAGGGATGACAGTGGAGGCAACAAAAGTCCCCCCATCCCACCCTCACTGGCCAATTCTCTCTTACTTCTCTCTTTTCCCCACCTGTTCCCCTTGGTCACCCTCATTCCCTTTATTGAATTTCTCTTTGCAGCTCTCTCTCCTTGAGAGGACTGCATTCTACTTTAAGCTAAGCAATTCTGTAAAATCTCTGTTCCTCCCTGAAGAAGTCATCACTGAACACTCAGCACAGTAAGATGGACTAATAGTTGCTTATAACTACCACCACCACCATCACCACCAACAACAACAAGGAAGCACCTCTGCCATGGCCTGTGGAACAGAGACCAACCTATGGGGAGCTTCCACTGCTACCCTCATGATGTAATAACGTGCTGTTTGGTACTCACATCAGAGCACCTCAGCTTTCTTCCCCTCCATGTCACCACATTTCTTTTTTCCTCCCTTCTTTATTTCTAGATGTCCTTTTTAGCCTTCCCTCCACAACCTCCCCCTCACCTCCACCTTCCTTCTTCTGAGAATCATTCCTCACTCCCACCCCTTGGCCATAGTCCACTGCCCAGGAGTGTAGACCTGAGTCAAGTAAGTGCAATGAGGCCCATTCCTGGGATTTGAGGTTTTGGTACCAAGAGAGAATCAGGTCTGTCTCTTTCTAATGGTTGAAACTAAAATGCAAGGGATTTGGAGCGTTGGTAGCCATGTTGCCAATAATCCCGGATTAGTCTTGGTTTGTCTTTCTCACTTGCAACCAAAAGGATACAAATAAATACATGCCTCATGCCAGCACCTAAACACAACTTCAATAAATACCACTCAAGTCATGTTTTCCCTCAAGGCTCCATCAGCCAATAAACATAGAGCAGACAACTTCTCACTTCCTGGCACATGGTCATTTTCTGTGTAACAGGCCTATGCTAACTAATATGTTTGGTCAGTTAACACATTATTTGCAATCACAATCTTCTACGTGGAGGTAATAGATGTTTCATATTTTCACTCCTTAGTCTAAGTAGATCATACAGCAAAGAAAATGCCACCTTGAGAGTGTACATAATCATTTTATCTTTTAAGAGAATCTCAGCAAGTTGTGGTAAATATATTATATTCAAATTTTTTAACTAACATGGTTAATTTTGTTAACTTCCATGCCTTAATGTCCCATGAGCATATATTGTAGGTCTTATTTCTGTGAGCATCTAAGGGAGCTTGCTCTGGATTTAAAATTTGTAGACATGTAGGCTACCACCAGATAGAAGACTCAAAGAATAGGAGATGAGTTCCAGAGAATATGGCTCATTTATCAAAGTGTCAGAAGCACAATTAAAGTAAAATTTCATGCTCCATGAAATTCAACTTTAATTGAATTCAGAAATTCAACTTCTACAATGGGCCTTTATCTGCTTCTAATGTACCAGCTATTTCTGACACGGCACTCAGCAAGATAAAGCTTCAAAGAGAATGCCAGTTCCACTGCCCTCTTCTTGGAAGGGCAGCTAAATGAGGTTCCCTCATTCTTTGGGTAAGTTGACCCTGCAATCCTAAACACAACTGATTAGACCAGAAATGTATGCCTAACACAAAGATAGCCATCTAAAGCAGTACTTCAGAATCATCTAGAGAATTTCTAATAAACAAGTCTCGTGAGAACCCAGTCAGATCCAGTGAATCGAATTCCCTGAGGAGAAAGCATGGTTTCTGTATTTTTAAAACACCCACTGGGGATTGCAATGCTTAACCAAATTTGGAAACCACTGACCCACGATCAGAAGATGAGAGGACCAACACACGAGGTGGCCTGGACTGAGACTTCTTCCCAACAGGGCAACGAGAAATAGACCCAATCAGATCTTCCCCTCGGGACATCTGAAGGTAACACACAGAAAGAAGGGAGTCCTCAGTCCTCCACATCAAAACCTGAGACCTCCAGAGAGACCAATGTAAACTTGTAAGTAGAGGCCACGAGAAGGGCAGAGAGGAGTTTAAGCAAGGGTAGAAGCAGCTGGCGTCATGAGAGGTACTGGAAGCAGAGAACTGAGCAGTAAAATGGAAGCATCGTCAGAGCAGGAGCAGTGGGTGTGGCCACAGTCGTACTCCGAATGCAGTGATGGCCTAGGTCTCCATGGAGCTGGCTGCTCAGAAACTGGGATGGTTTCCTCCACTTCTTGACTTTCCTGTGTTTCCAACAATAAACCCCATCACCTGAGACACCCTGAAAAGACCTAATTCACTCACTGGTTTTATTTCTTTAAAAAGAGAAAGAAAAAAAGTATTTTTAGAGGAAAACGTCCTTGCAACAGCCAGTGCGAAAGCTTCTGAAGATGATTTCAGTCAACACGCTCTCCTAATACCATTGGAGCCTGAACATCTTTTATGCTTCTTCATAATAAACTTCTTACAATTACCTTCAAAACAAATTCAACCTTTACAATACCTCTGTTTAAATGTATTTAAACATGCTATGCCATCCTGGTCATAATTATTTTAATAGCATAGCTAAATCTGCCAGTCATTTGCTTTTTCTCTAAAAATATGTGTTTTAGTCCATTAGGGCGGCTATAACAAAATTCCATAGACTGGGTGGCTTGTAAACAATAGAAATTTATTTGTCACAGTTCTGGAGGCTGGAAAGTCCAAGATCAAGGTGCTGGCAGATTCAGTGTCTGGTGAGAACCCTTTTCCTGATTCATAGACGGTGTCTTTTCACTGTATCCTCATATGGCAGAAGCGGCTAGGGAGC
This sequence comes from Diceros bicornis minor, assembly GCF_020826845.1. Classification (NCBI taxonomy): domain Eukaryota; kingdom Metazoa; phylum Chordata; class Mammalia; order Perissodactyla; family Rhinocerotidae; genus Diceros; species Diceros bicornis. Next base: position 26,396,927 of record NC_080755.1, read on the forward strand.
TCTCTGTGGTCTCTCTTATAAGAGCACTAATTCCATTCATGCGAGTCCCAAAGGCCCCACCTTCTAATTCCATCACACTGGGCATTAGGATTCAACATGTGAATTTGGGGGAGGCACAAACATTCAGACCATAGCACTTAGTGTGAGGCTATTTGCATTTTCTAATGAGGAAAATTCAGAAGGGTCTGAACTTCACATCAAGGTCAATGACTGGCGGGATAGAGGCAGGACACAGGGCACAGAGTCAGGAGGCTCATGTGGCCTAAAGTCTGCACACGGGGCACCCTCTCTCCTAAACGTGCTTGGATGGGTGCTGCCAAGCTCTGGTTCTTTGGGAACAAGTTTTATAGGTTTCAGATTGACCAATCCCCTTGTGTTCACTCAGGCTTTCTCCAGACAAGGTTTCACATCATTTGGTTTTCCCCTTACGAAATTACAATCACTTTCCAGTCCTTTGTTCCAGAGTAATCTAGATTGGAGGATTGGATATTTGTAAACTTTTCAGACACATCATTTATCTACAGTTTCAAATTTTCTGAGATACATCTTCATGGAGATTGATATAAGTCAGAGCCATTAATGATTCAAACCAAAATATTCCCTTGGCTCTGACTCTACACTCATCAGACCTCATTTGGATTATAACTTGGCTTCCTTTGTAGCTTGCCTGCAAGAAGCCAAAGGACAGATCTGACAGTGCTATTGCTTTTCGTAAATTAATAAATGAGTATACATCATACATTCACCTCAGTTTATGTGTGTGTGTGCATGCCTCAATCTATACAGGTAATGAATCTCTTCCTAGGTTTCTGTCAAAGCCAGATTTCTGAGAATTCAAAGCTTTGGAAATGTCCATTGAAAGCGGTGAACTGGCTGAGGCAAATACCACCTTGCGAAAGTTGGGAATGGCAGCCAGTCTTGGCCTGGCGACAGACACCCTCCTGCAACACCTGGGTTTATATCTTCACATTCAAAATGGCAACAGTATGAGCTCATGTTCTTTAAGAAAATTTGACAGGTGAAAATTTAAACTTAATTTAAATCAACAAATTAAAGAACTCCCTTTGTATAAAACCTCATCATCAGTTCCAACCAAATAGGGACATTGTTTTGATGATTACAAATAATTCTAATTTTCAAAATAGCATTTCTATGAATCACTAAATAAATATACACATACATGTATTTTAATGTTACAAACCAGGAGGTGTATATATCACACACACATAGGGGACGTGACATTTTCTAATTCATAAATTGGAGGACACAGAATTTTAATTCCCAAAGCCACAATCACTTGAAAGTTGACATACAGTTCAGAGTTTAGTTTATTCAGTTAGGGTCAGCTTATCTTTCTTTCTTTTTAAAATTATATCTTTCCTATTGTTACTGCCCAAAAAGGAGGTTCATCTGCCCGCTGCGAGACATGCCAATAGTCAAGAGGCAAGGTGGTAGGAGAAAAAGGACTTATTTTATTACAGCTTGCCAGCAAGAGGGAAGATGGCTGACTAACGTCCAAGAGAACTATCTTAAAAGGGCACAAAATTTTACAACAGTTATATGGGCCGGTGGGTTATAGGGGAGGAGGTTAGGAATGGTGACATTCTAGTGTTACAGACTGAGAGTCGCCACACCAGATCTGTTGGTTTTCATTGATGATGGCTATTAGCATAGATTCTCTGTTGGGGGTCATCACGTTCCTAAGGAACTCAAAAGGACAAAGTTATCATCTTATCGCAGCTGGGAGGTATATGCATAGGCAGGGGTTGTAAAATCCACATAGCAGTTAGATCTCCTGGAGGGTGCATATCCAGCTGGGTTAGTTTGTCAGAGGTACTCAAAGTTACAATAGGGTTTCTCTTCTACAACATGGCTTCCCTTATGTCAACCTTGTCTTGACCCGGTATCACTACCATATTATCCCATCCCAGAAAACATGAAAGGATCAAAGATACTACAAAACATGAGAGTTGTGATATTTCCGTCATAAGTAAGGAACTAAAGGTAAAGCTACTTCACCTGGCAAGAGTTAAAAATCTCCTATAATATCACACCATTTCGTATGGGGGAAGAGCAACACTAAATATAGAACATTTGACTGCACGCAAAGCCAAAATGGGGAAGAAGAAGGTGGAAGAGCAAGCTGTGGGCCAGGTGTCAGCCTCCCCAAGCAGAGAAGTCTGCGTGAACATTGGGAACCCTGGAATTGCGTTACCAGTCGTTTGAGGACATACAGACTCCAGAACAATTGTCTTTCTCTGCAAAGGATTTCTGATTATCATCAGACAATCAAGTCATAATACCAAGAAATAAATGTCTAGCACAGACTTTCTGCTTATGATCTAACACTAGAGGGCATAGAGATGGTTTCTAAGGCTATTCATACTCCTTGGTTCTTGGCTGGCAATCCTAACAATTTCTTGATATATCACTTCCTTTTTCCTTTAAGATCATATGCTATGAATAATTTTCCAGGTGGAGTGCATTCCAAAAGTGTTTAGCTATTCTTAATACTATTCAAGAAAGCTTCTTACATGTTAAGGTACCCTCGAGGGACATAGTGGCTTCCTTCTGTTGGGAGACAATTCTCCACGGTCCTTGCATTTCTGCATGTCTTGTGAACACTAACTGGCCTTTTGTTTCAGACCACCTTCTCCAGAATGTTTGTATAGTGAACAGCCTTGGAAGCTAGTAGTGTCCAGGATAACAAAACTAATGTCCCCCTCTGCAGCAAACCTCAATTGGGTTTGCTTTCAACCCATTATAAAATATATCTTATAAATATTTTATAAAAAGCACTTTGAATCTATGTTGCACAATCAAGCAGTGAAAGTCCCTGAGACAAATGGATCAATGAAGACTGGACTTTAAACTTTTGTTTAAATCAGGAAATTTGGCCATTTGGGCAATTTCACTCTATTTTGAAAACAGACTCTAGTTTGTGTTCTTGTTAACAGCAAGTCTTCAGTTAATTCTTGTTTCAACGATACAGCTTATCATCGGCTGTGCTTTGGGACCTTAAGGAAGGGCCTGGGTTGGCCACACTTGGGGCTAAGCATCATAGAAGAAGCTGAGGCTGAAGGGAAGCCTGTTACCTGCCCATTGGCCAGAAGTGGCTCCAGAAGCCAGAGCAGCAGCTGTCCAGACAAGCACAGCCAGGATGGACTTACAGTAGGGTAACTATCCTTGGGGATAGTGAACAGAACCTGGTCAAAGACTAGACTTTAAAAAGATAAGTGTGGGAGATGGAGAATTTGAGGCATAATTGGACTATAACAGCAATGCTAAACTCAACCAAATTAACTGCTGTATTAAAAACTAGGTATAAATAATCAAACATGGTACGCCAAACTCGCCTGCCTCCATAATATATCAGGTTGATCCACTCATTGAACAAATATTTTTGAGCATATGGCTATGGCCAGCACTGTGCTAAGATCCAGAAATGTAATGGTGACAAGACATTTGCCCTCAAGCATCTTAATACTTAGAGGTAACAACACATCTTACTGGCAATGGCTACACAGTCCCACGCTACTATGTAGACATTAGAACCATGGGCATCTACTAATTTGTTGCTCCATTATCAACACATGGCTTCCACCTTGTGGCTGAAGATGGCTACTCCAGCTCCAGCCATCTGATTCTGCCCATCTTGGCCTTCAGCAAGAATAAAAAGAGAGAAGGAAGGCACACTCACTCCCTTTAAGGACACTTCCCAGAAGTCACATATAACACTTCCAATTGTATGCCATAGGCTGGAATTTAGAAACATGGCCACATCTACTCACTAGAGAGTTCCTTATTCTGACAAGCCATGTGCAAGCCAAATATGTGGGTTTCTACTATGTGAAAGAAGGGGACGATGGATATTGTGGGATGACCTGCAGTCTCCACCATGGTATACATTACACAATAGAGTAGGCAATGCATTGGGAGCTATGGGAGCTACTTCTGGGGATTTAGGGAGACTTCAGGGAAGAGATCTAACTGGAATCCTGAAGGACAACTAGAATTGCCCTAAAGGCGTGTGTGGGAGGGTACATTCCAGGTAGAAGGAAGAGTTCATACAAAGACCCAGAAGTGAGAGAAAGCACGATCCTTTGGAGAAACACAAAGTCATTTTGAAAAACAGCATAAAGTACAAGGTTGAGGTGTGGTGAAAGATGAGTCTAAAATAAGCCTGTTGGGAGTTTAGATATTCTTGTAAGGAAAAGAAATGTCAAGCAAGAAAATAACTTGATCAGATTTGCACTTTAGAAGGAAACTCTGGCTGTAATTCGGAAACTGGATTGGAGGTGAGGGAGCATGAGGGTTAGACCCATTAGGTAACTTTTGTAATAAACCAGACCAATCATCACAAAAGTCTGGAGTCTGGAAGTAACAATGGATAAAGAGAAAAGTAGACAAATTCACGTGGTAGGAGATAGTATCAACGGGACATGGCAGTTCATTGGATGTAGAGAATGAGGGAGAGGAAAAAGTGAGGGACTAGTCTCCATGCCCTGGCTTTGGTGTGTGGCTAAACAGTAGTGCCACATACAAGATAAGGGAGTTGGTAGGAGCATAAGGGTTGGGGAGGGCAGGGTAGCTCAGAACGTGCTGAGTTCAAATGCCTGTAGGACATATAAGTGGTGATGTCCGGGGCTAAAGCTCAGAGAGAAATTTTGGTTGGAGACATAAATTTATGATTGACCATCATGTTCAAAATGGTGGATCTAAGCTTATATTTAAAAATAATTATAACTGGCAAATGTGTGTTTGTGAAAAGTATCCAGTTCCAAATTCCTACATGGTAGACCTAAAGTTACATTTTAAAATAGTTATAACAGGTAGATGAGTGTTTCTGTAAAGTAGCCACTTCCAAGTTCCTATATATAAGAACATAAGAATTATTACATTAACTGTGTTAATTATTATATTAGCAATCATTTGTTTTATAAATCATACCTGAGTTGCAGTTATCCATTTTCCAATTGATTCAATACATTAATGTGAAATATGCAGCATAAAAAATTTAACTGCCAGGCAGCTTCAATTTTCTAAAATTAAACTTAACAAGGAGTTTTGAATCTCCCCAAACCACAATTCATTTTAGACTAACAGACATTTCCTAGATTTTAACTAACTTTCCTGAAGTCTACAACTCTGTTTTTCATAACAGAATAGCTTTCTAAAGAATAGCATTAGGTGTAGCTGTCACTTATTATATAAGAATGTTTTAAAAATTCATTTTATCTCATTACTCTGGAATGTTTTTTCTATTATAAAGCTATTTCTTTGTTTTCTTTATTAATTCATCTATTCCTTGAGCACAGTTAGTTTTTAAATGCTTAATTATGCACCCTAAAAATTCAGGAGAAAAGGCACTTTCCCTCTGACTTTCTGTGGTTATTAACCCAAGATTGCATGGAAGCATGGAAATAAAAATATGAGCAAAATCAAGCCCCCTTTTTAATGGAAACCTCACAGTGTGCCAAAATCAGCCCACCTTTAACAAACAATTAGACCTAACTGAAGGTAGTGGAATACAGAAAAAGGAGTTTAGAAAGAAGACTCAAAAGGAGCATGAGAGGTGTTGGAAGAAAACCAGAAGGGTGTTCTGTCATGAAAAGTCAAGGTGAGAGTCTCTCTTGTTTGGGTTTGAATCTGAAGAAAAACAGAGAAGGCAGAACTGAGCAAGAAATTGTATTAAGGAGCCATTTTTGTAAGAAAAAATCTTGCACTGAGGCAGAGGGGAGGCAAAATATTCAGCAGCAACTTCCACAGCTATTAATCCTGCTTGGCTAAATAACAGCAAAGGCTAATGTTACTCATATAACCCTCAATCATAGGGAAAATTACTGGAACACAACATTATCAAACACACACAACCCTCTCTCCCATGAACCTCTTATAAATAATTTGTCAAGGAACTCGTTTCTTTTAAAGACGTGTTTAGAAACCAGAATTTCTTTTAAAGATGAGTTGAGAAGCCAGAAATAAGTAAATTTCTTATTACTACAAGAAAAAAGGAAGAACAAGAAAAATTATTTGAATGATGTAACCATAGAGCAGAGTATGTGACCCAAGATATACCCATCAAATTTAAAAGCAAACACTTAATGAAGCAATTCCCTCTATATAACAAAAGCACAGGCAGAGATACAAGATCACAGGGACAGAATGATAAGAGTGACATGAAAAAAGTGGAAAAGAAAAATATAAGCAGGGCACAAATGAAATCTATATGGGAAGGAGCATAAACAAAAGACATTGCTGAAAATACGGGAATACTGACAACAGGGTTGAGAAAATAGAGAAAAATGAAATGGAAATGAAGAGAGTAGCATTCCTCAAGAAGAGAACAACATCAAAAGCTTTGATAGGTCAGTTTGGTTGCATTACCTTTTGGAAAAGGCCAATATGCAATAACAAAGACACAAAGAAATTTTAATTGTTCTATATAATAAATGAAATAAGTTAAAATGGAACTCTTTCTGTTTTCATTTTCACAGATGTCTCAGAATTAAAATTTTAAGAATAAAAGAAAAGGTGGAAGGTATTCTCATATTCCAGGTATTAAACGGGTTCACAGAGTTCACAAAGGAGACAGTCAACACCCAGGTGACTCAACATCCACAAAGGGTTAAGTCCAGAGTTCTAGAGAGGGCTTCAGTGGAACTTCTCAGACAGTTTGACCTGGGTCTCTTGGAGACTGTAAGGTACAGAGGTGAGTGCCATGCCCATGGCTGGAAAAGCCTAAAGTCAAGAACCTGTGTTTGGCTAGTTCCTCTGATAGAAGAGCAAGGCATGGTGGTGACAATGGGAATAGTGTGCCTTTACAGTTTGTTGGGACTAAGTACCAGATATGGGCTGTATACAAGAGAGGGCCATCCTGCTGCTGGATTTAAAAAGGGTTCACCAGAGGGAACTGGCAACCCTAGAGAGACAGCCATAAACAGCCACCCGAGGAGGTATTGCTTACATTTGGGGAACTTTAGATGAGAGATCACCGATGATGGGAGGTCTCCCGAGAACCCACAAAGCATTCCTTGCTGGAGAGTCAGCTTTAACCAACTACCAAGACCAGAGGGCCAAGAGGACATCAATGCCCCATCACCACAGTACCAGTGAGCTAGGATCTTTCTTAACCCTTGCTTCTCCTACTTAGTGCTCTCACGGAATTCTGGAAGATTCGGAGGCAGCCAGGTATACGGAGACGGAAGGGGAAATGCACACAATAGCAAAAGGGAGAAGTTGGCCACCTTCTTCTCTAATTTAAGCTTCCCAGTAGAGGAGCAAAGCTTTAACTTTATATAAATTCAGAATGCTAGTTATTAAAGTGCTTGGGAAATTTAATGATTGAAATTGAGGCTGTTCTTGAGATTTAAAGTGATTGCAGGGCACTGGCCAAAAGAGCTGTGATACTCAACATTATATTCACTGGGCCTGAGTGGTTTGGGAGTGCATATTGGGGACGGGGAGGGAAAAGAATAGAATTGTTTTCTGCTGCATCCTACAGAGTCCTGCTCTTTCCAAGTAACAGCTACATAAGACAAGAATATTGCATTTCAGGAGACAATCCAAAAGGGAGAGAGTGAGGTTTGGGAGCCAGATGATGAGATGGAAACTGGGAAAGTAGGTCAGTGGCAAATGATGCCCAGGGATAAGGGTCATCAAAGAACTTCTATCTGGACATCCGGCATCCAGTTTCCTGTTGCTGTTGTGCTGTGTGCACTTCAGTATAACAACCATCCTTTGCCACAAATCTTCAAGCTTCTGCTAAACATAGAGTTTGGGTCATTGGTACTTCAGAGAGTGAAACAATTGGGCATTGTATAAGGAAATAGGATGCGTTTTGCCCATGAGTTTTATATGAGTGATGTAAAATAATTCCTGAGACTCTGTGAGAATACACGCTTCCTCATTATCAAGGGGAATGGATCCAAAAATGTCACTTAGAGGCAAAAACTAGATTATCGTTAATCTAGTTAATGTGAAAACTACAGTAATTACCAGCAACAAATGGTAAATGTTGATCCTATGCATTCATTCAGGAGACAATTCTAAATTCTATCATTGCATTCATCAAAATGCCAAATTCCTGAGGAAACCTAAAAAGTCAACATTTTTATTGTTAAATATGTAAATTGATGATTCCCTACTCAGATCTGCTTAACTAGAATATCTAGGGTAGGGGTTAGAAATTAGCTTTTAAGTTATTTGTTTTTAATTTAATTTTACAAATAAAGATATTTGCATGGTTTGATATGTAAATGGTGACAGAGTATAGAGTAAAAAGGAAGTTTCCCTCCCACTCCTATCCCACAATCATCAACTTTCCAGTCCAGGGGCAACCACCAATATCAGGTTCTCCTGTAACCTTCTGGAAACATAGTCTAAAAAGCATGCATTTTCTGAAACATGTATTTAAATAGCAGTCACAATCAACTCATGTTGGTGTGAGTTATAATCCATTCAAATTTTAGAAAGCATATCATAACCTAATTTTTTTTAATTAGTAGTAACATTTGCAATGCTTCGAGGAAACTTTTTTTTTGAACAAAATAAGGTTGTTAGATTGTTTACTGGATTTAAGATAAAATACTATATTTCAATGCAAGAAACTAAGAAATAAGAAAGCAGCATCAAACTGAGGCATGATGGCAGAATTATGTCACATGCTCCTTGACATATTACAGGGCTTAAGCCTTTAATGAAAACAAAATGATTTTCCTTATAAGCAAAAACATACAAAGAGAGCCCTCAAATGTCGAGAGATATCTGGATTTACACATGTAACAATTACAGGATGAACAGTGGGTACCCGACACATTAACAAAAAAATTTTTAATGGAACTCCTATTAGAGAAATTTTAATTAAAACCACTAAGAATTACCACTACACACCTATTAGAATAGCTAAAATCCAAAAAACTGACAATACTAATTTCTGGCAAGGATGCAGAGCAACAAGAACTTTCACTCATTGCTGGTGAGAATGCAAACTGGCACAACTACTTTAGAAAACAATTTGGGAGTTTCTTATCAAGTTAAACATATGCTACTGATGCAGTAATCCTACTCCTAAGAATTCACCAAAAAGAAATCAACACTATGTTCACATAAAAATGTGAATGTGAATGTTTAAAGCAAGTTTATTTATGATCTCCAAAAAGTGGTAATAACTCAAATGTCCTACAACTGGTAAATGGATAAACAAACTTGGTACATCCATTCAGTGGAATACTCCTCAGCAATAAAAAGAAACTACTGATACATGCAGTAATGTGTATGAATCTCAAATACAGTATGCTGAGTGAAAGAAGCCAGTGGCTGCCAGGGGCTGAGGGTTGGGGGAATGGGTGACTACTGTTACGGGTTGAATTGTATCCCTCCAAAATTCGTATGTTGAAGTCCTAACCCCTCAGTACCTCAGAATGTGACTTTATTTGGAAATAGGGTCATTGCAGCTGTAATTAGTTAAGATGAGGTCATACTGGAGTAGGGCGGGCCCCTAATCCAAAGTGACTAGTGTCCTTATAGAAGGGGGAAATTGGGACACAGACATGCACACAGAGAGAACACCACGTGAAGATGAAGGCAGAGATAGGATGATGCTTCCACATGTCAAAGAACATCAAAGATTGCCAGCAAACCATCAGAAGCTGGGGCAGAGGCATAGAACAGATTCTCTCTCACAGCCCTCGGAAGGAATTAACCCTGCCAACACTTTGATCTTGGCCTCCAAAACTGTGACAATAAATTTCTGCTATGAAATCCAGCCAGTCCGTGCTACTTTGTTATGGCAGCCCTAGCAAACTAATTTTGGGGGGAACTTTAGGGTGTGATGGAATTATTCTGTATCTGGATCATGATAGTAGTCACATGACTATATGTGTTTGTCAAAACTCAAAAGTGTATACCAAAAGGAATAAATTTTACAATATGTAAATAAAGTGAACAAAACATTTTAAAAGTAATAACTAGAAAAATGTAAACAAAAGATTTCATTGCTTGGTCTAGTAAGTTCACACAGCAAAACATTTTCCGGTATCTTACAAATATGAAATTCCTATTCTTCACAAACACAGTGATCATATAGTTTTCTGAAGGTTGCTACACCTGTTAAGCTAAAAATTAATATCTTTAACTTAACATTAGATATCAATGCAGCGAAGGCTCAGGATAGTATTTCTAGCACCTAGAACAGTGCCAGAGCAAGACCCTATTAATATTTGTTGAATGAATGACTCATTAGACTTCTATACTTGAAATCACTTTTAATGAAAATGGCAAAAAAGCACAATACCGAAGCAAATCCAGTGTTTTCACCTACCTAAAACTCCTAAAATTTTTCTCATGGATAAAGGGTCAGTTGTTCTTACTGTTTTTCCCATTCTTTTAACAGGAAAATGAATTCCTATGCATGCAAGTATGTGAATTTACTTTTAAAACCTCATTTTTACTAAACTTAATGCCAGGATTATGAATATTTGTCATTTATAAAGCATTACACATGTTATATTAAAGCCATTGAAGAGCTGTTGTACATTAGCACTGCTAATCACAAAATTCATTTAGCTTGTAATAGACAAAGGTAATTTACTCAATTCAGTTCTTCTATTCAACCCAACAGGAATTTCTAGTGTGTGTCCTGCACTGCTCTAAGTATTAAGGGATGATATGAAGGAAGCAAATCTAATGGTTGATGTGCCTGAGGCCCAAGCCTGCAATCAAAATAAAGCCTATAATCTTGAACAAAATTGGAAACTTAAAATAATGCAATGGTTGCTACAGATAGATAGAGTTGATTATAGGTTTATGGTTCATACAGCTATTTGAAACTGCATTTTTAGAGGGCCTTACAAAGGGCATTCTCAAATGGAATTTATGTAAATCATGTTTAAAAATAATAGATTTTTTTTTTTTTGTGAGGAAGATCAGCCCTGAGCTAACATCCATGCTAATCCTCCTCTTTTTGCTGAGGAAGACCAGCTCTGAGCTAACAGCTGTTGCCAATCCTCCTCTTTTTTCCCCCCCAAAGCCCCAGTAGATAGATGTATGTCATAGTTGCACATCCTTCTAGTTGCTGTACGTGGGACGCGGCCTCAGCACGGCCGGACAAGCGGTGCGTCGGTGTGCACCCGGGATCCGAACCCACGCCGCCAGTAGCAGAGCGCGCGCACTTAACCGCTAAGCCATGGGGCCGGCCCAAAAATAATAGATTTATTGACTATTTACTACCTGTCAGTCACTGAACTAAGACATTTATGGAATTAAGTCACTTGATCCTCACAAGAACCCCCTGAGATGGGAACTACTGTGACCACACTATATAGATGAGAAAACTGAGGTGGGTAGTTTTCTTACTTTTACTTTCTCAAGGTCTCATATTTGGTAGGGGGTAAAGCCGTGGATTTAAACCCAGGTAGTCTGATTTAGGAGCCACTCATAATAGATCTTCCAGGGTAGTCTTGTTCCCAGAGATGATGGTCTATTATCCACAAGTAGACTCATACACCCCAAATTATAGACCCTTACTTTATTGCTTAGAAAATGTTACAATCTCCTTTTCAATACCTAAGGTATTTAAGTATTACACTTGATATCTAAGTCCTGGGATTGATTTTGAAATCAATGTTTTAGTTTATAATACTATAACTTCTGTTTTAAAGTTTGAAAGATTATTTATGCCAACTTTTTCTAAACAGTCCCAGATTTTGACTTTGGGTAACTGTGAGATACTTTAGAAGCTGCCCAAATGACTGCATCAAATTGGTAAGTTTTCCTGTTCTCCACAAGAGCCTGCAGTCCTTCTGGTTTCAGTTGTCTTGCCCTATAATGTCATATCCCACTAGGAGGGATCTTGGGTACAATGAAACCCCAACAAGTAGCTCACCAACACATGATTTAGCTAGTATGTATTGGATACCAACTATGTTCCAAGCACTTGAAAACCCATTATCTCACTTAGATAGACCATAAAAGGATTTTGTGTCATAAGGAAACAAAGAGGTTAAGAGGTTTGCCCACAGCCGACAAGTGGAGGTGGAGGCATTCTTACCCACATCTTTTCTTTTTCTTTTTTTTTGGTAAGGAAGGTTAGCCCTGAGCTAACAACCATTGCCAATCCTCCTCTTTTTTCTGAGGAAGATTGGCCCTGAACTAACATCTGTGCCCATCTTCCTCTATTTTATATGTGGGACACCTCCCACAGCATGGCTTGATAAGCAGTGTGTAGGTCCGTGCCCAGGGTACTGAACCTGTGAACCCCAGGCCACTGAAGTGGAGCACATGAACTTAACCACTCTGCCACCAGGCCAGCCCCATTACCCACATTTTTTATCAGGAGTTTTATTGATTTAACAATTTTCCATTTTAACCTCCATTTTATTTATTTATTTATTTATTTATTAAATTTTTTTGTTTATTGCAGTAACATTGGTTTATAACATTGCAAAAATTAGATTGCACTATGACAAATTAAATGACTTCTGGATCAATAAAACTTTACAGTATCTTAAAATATTAAAAGTTTCAAGAAGACCCATCCATCTTGATTCTCTGGATGTGGTAAAGACTCCTAAAAAGTCAGCAAGTTTTAATTATGAAGTATTTCCTGGATTAATACTGTAAATACTTTAGGTTGGTAAATTATCATTAACTTGCCCAATTCTAATTCTCTGTAGCAGAAGAAAAAAATGTTTAATGCAAACCCCAACTCCACTAAGTGCTATCTCCCAAAAGGCTAATTTCAACATTTTAAAAGCAAATGGTAAGAACGGCACTGATGCAAAATTGCACTCCTGGTGCCCTCTAGTGGATATAGTTGGTTTCAGACTCACTTGCTAGGTTTTAGTGAAACCTGCCTTAGAAAGGAAAGAGGCATCCCTTCACCCTATGCTGTCCCCTCTCTTTTCTCCTCCTTTATTCTCTAGTCTTGTCCAGGTTCCCAAGATATACCGACAATGTCACTCAGTGTTAAAGCTAATAAAATTTTATTTACAGAAACAGGTGTTATGTACAAATATAGCCACACCACTGTTGATTTACATAGCGTGTTAGGCAGCTTTTGTGCTAGAGCGGAAGAACTGAATAGTTGCAACAGAGCCTGTATGACCCGTAAGGCCTAAAACACTTACTATCTGCTCCTTTACAGAAAAAGTCTGTCCATCTCTAGTCTCTGAGCATATCACTAGCTCTGAAAAATGCTTTGGCTAGGACGGGCCGGTCCCTGTCAAATATAACTGGGAAACTGCCCATTAATGCACATGAGCAATAGAGAAACCTCTTAAATTTTGTTTAATTCCACAGGGAACTCTTTTTTCACCTAATACATATTAACATCCTATTCAGTGGAACACATTTTGGGAAATACTATTTTATAATATTGTACTTAAAGACTTAAGTCTTTAAGTTCTCATCAATCTAAGAGGAAATATTCTCTTTTGGAACATCTATACTCATCTACTTACTTTGTGATCAAATGTTATATTGAGTATAATTTACTTTAAAATATTTCACCAAATATATATATAATGGAATACTACTCAGCCAAAAAAAAAGACAAAATCGTCCCATTTGCAACAACATGGATGGACCTGGAAGGTCTTATGTTAAGTGAAATAAGCCAGAAAGAGAAAGACAAACACTGTATGATCTCATTCATATGTGGAATATAAACCAACACACGGACAGAGAAAACTGTGTTGTGATTACCAGGGGCAATGGGGGTGGTGGGTAGGCACAGGGGTGAAGGGAGACATGTATATGGTGATCGACAAACAAAAAAGTACAACCCAAAATTTCACAATGTTATAAACTATTAAGACATCAATTAAAAAAAATATTTCACCAAAGACAGTGTGATATATACGTAAGTTAGTTTTAACCACGTAAGAGTAGTTAAACATTTGAAGTACCTAACCCAGGGGTGGTTATTTAGCCTTTGAAAAACTCTGGTCAGTCCATAACCCAGAAGTGGCTACCAAAAGTCTTTCAAATATCAGCCGTCTCAATTAGCACTAGTTTAACTAGTTTGTTACTCAACATAAAGGAGATATAAGTGGTGTTCAAGATATGTGTGTTGGCTAGAAATATTGTACAAGCTCCTCCATGCTTGCACGAAGAGGGTTTAAGAATCTTGTTAGGCCAGTCAGCCTATACCCTTTGCAGCGGCATTCTTAGCCCAAGGCTCAGATCCAGTCCTGGTTCCGGCCACTAAATTAAAATCCTAAGATTTAAAAACAACAAACAAAAACAAGATTCTATACCCAAACCACACCAACTGGAGGCAGACCAAATTGCTGGGGAGGCAGCCTCTGGAATTACATTTGTAGTAGCTGCTCCAAAGACCATGCCCTTACATTTTGAGAACCACTGTCCTACAGAGTCTAAAGGCCTGAAGATTCCATAAAACACCTTAGCTCTTGCCTAACTGCGATGTGGATGTCAGAACACTAACTTTTTCATGGTCTATGCCCACACCCAGAGGTGTGCTGATAAGTGTTTTATCAAATTACTCCCCAGGAAAAAAAGTTTTATATAAAAAGTTTATATAAAGTCTATGTAGCACACAATTTATGAATAATAATAAACTACACAATACTTTTTACTGTAAATTCTATATAGCCCACTGATTCTCACAGAGGGCTTTTGTTGAGTTTTGCCAAGTTCTTACATAACCAACCTATGCTGCAATTAACAAACGAGAATAATCCCAGCATGAATGTTGGCTGATACTTTTGTTTACATTAAGGAGGAAGAGGAGAGTGAGAAGACACATGGCAGAGCCTCACTGTTCATCAATGACATGAGCAACTTCTTTGCTGAGCTGGATAACAGTTTCCGGATACTGGAGGAATATTTCCTCAACTATTTGTGCTATTCATAATGTAATAGCTACAGGCATGCTACACTTTTAAGTTTAATCTGAATTATTAACATTTTTCTCCATGACTTTCTTAGGTCTAGAGTAAACAGCAAAAATCAATAACTCTAGCCCTGATGTGTAGCATTTGCTGATTTCCCTGGGGCAAATATTTCCACTATGGCCAATTTCAAGCTACCAAAGCAAGACGTCATTGAACGCGGAGCTGGGAAGAGATGAGCAGTAGCGCACCATTATGGTCAACCTTCAGTATCCACAGGGGATTGGTTCCAGGAACCGCTGTGGACACCAAAACTCCATGGATGCTCAAGTCCTTTATCTAAAATGGCGTAGTACAATCAACACAGTCAGCCCTCCCTATCTGCAGTTCCGAATTCATAGATTGAACCAACTCCAGATGGAAAGGCCTACAATGGTTGTGTCTGTACTAAACATGTACAGACTTTTTTTGTCATTATTCCCTAAACAATACAGTAAAACAACTATTTACATGGCATTCATATTGTATTAGGTATTGTAAGTAATCTAGAGACGACAAAGTATACGAGAGGATGTGCATAGGTTATACCCAAAGACTACAGCCATTTTATACAAGGGGCTTGAACATCCTCGGATTTTGGTATCCACGGGGGTCCTGGAACCAATGCCCAGTGGATGTCAAGGGATGACTGTATAGTCCACCATACACATACAATAGACATAAATGATCTGGGAAATATAGGCAATAGTAAAATATTTAGGAAGTGATGAATTTTGAGTATTACCTTTATTTTTAATATGATGTATTCATTCAGTTGTAGGTTTATATAAGTTTTCATTAATGGCTGTGTTTACAACTGGTTCACAGAAATACTGAAAATTCAATAGTTGGCTCTGGTGAGTGGTGTGAACATGCTCCAGGACACCATTAGGACTACGCCTCCCTCTTACCCTCATATTTTCTCTTCTCAGACTTTTTTCCAAACCCATAGCCCTAAATTCCAAGAAAGAAATGTGTCCCTAGATGTGACCTTCCTTTCCACCTTGCCCCACACACACTAAAACGCAGTGCAGGAGGAAGAAGACCAGAGACTGACATAAGATCCAGAAGCACAGAGTGCATTCCAGCAGCCCAGCTCTCACCAAACGTTGCTCTGCGTCCAGGTTTTCTGCAGAATCTTTTTGAACCTGGAGAACAGGGTCTTCTGATCTCTCCTCACTTTTGTGCAGATCCACGCTGGAGGGACGCTGGTACTCAGACTGGAAGAAACAGTGGCAGCTGCCAAAGGCACAGGGGTTGGGGCTCCGCCTAGCCCAGACTTGGCTGAGCCTGGCTCCCAAAGAGCCTCCTGCCCACATGACAGCCCGTCCTCTTCCTTCAATTACAGAGGCCTCCTTCCAAATACCCTCCTCCCCTTCCCTCACCTGCATCAGGGCTTTGCGTTGACATTCCAGAGAGTTCCAATGCCCCTTCTCTGGTTAAAAAGTTATTTTGAAACCAGACTTTCTAACCAACAGATACTAACATTCTTCAAAAGATTTCTGATTTTTTTTTGTGTGTGTGAGGAAGACCAGCCCTGAGCTAACATCAGATGCCAATCTTCCTCTATTTTTTTTTTTTGCTGAGGAAGACTGGCCCTGGGCTAACATCCGTGCCCATCTTCCTCTACTTTATATGGGACGCCGCCACAGCATGGCTTAACAAGCGGTGCGTCGGTGCACACCCAGGATCCGAACCGGCAAACCCCGGGCCGCCACAGTGGAGCGTGTGCACTTAACTGCTTGTGCCACTGGGCCAGCCCCGCCAATTTTTTAATATACTACATCCTGATGGAATGTTTACTGAACTAAGATATACCATTCAAATACAAAAAAGAAACACTCATTTTTGCCTTTCACAAAAACATCCAATTCTCCAATGCGTCCCTTCCTGCCACCAAGTACAGCATAATTAATTCAAGTAGATAAGGAACTGAGAAATGTTGAAGTTAGTAAAGCTGACTACCATCACACCTTAAATGGGGAAGAGGGGCACCATGACATGCAAACTTCTCCTGAGATGAAAAACTATAGCCCAATGATTCTGGGAACAAGCAAGGGAATATCATCAAACAGGGGTGACCCGAAGCAAAACTATGAAATGGGCCAAGATTTTCTTTAGCATTCCTATCACTTCAGACCCCTGTTCCCTCTCCTGCTCCTCCCACCAGCACTTTCCACCTCCCTTCTGGGCACTACTCTGGTGTCCCGTTCCATGTAAAGCCTTGCCCTTACAAGCTACCCGACAAATCCTACCTTTTAAAGATCAATTAGGGTACGCTGTTAGGGTACCTACAAGCATTTGCATTTTAACAGAGTTTTCTGGAAATCAATCCTAAGGGTATGAATCTTGAGTGGAAGAATTTCAGTTGACATTGAAAACAATTTGGGCTGCACAAGACTCAAAATACTCAATACCCTTCTAAGCAGCCAATTCATAAGGTAATTCCTGTTAGAAGGTATTTCCTTAGCGGCATGATGAATGGACCCTGTTCCTTGCAGCTCCTACAAGGCCCCACTACAAAGCCTCAAGTACCTTGCCTATCATCAGACCTATGACCTACCAGATCTCTCATTGAGGACTTTTATAGTTAGGGTAGACTTTCTCTTTTAGAGTGACTTCAGCTCACCCTTAGCCCTCTGCTCTTTTACCACCTTTCCACACTGTCTTTCTGGATTCCTGTCTTCTTCATCTCCACTCTTACAAAGGCTTGCAGTAGATGCTTGAGATAGCTTGTTGGAATTTAGTGCTAAATTTACCATTTACAGATAATTTGAATTTGGCAGTATTCTCTGTCTGGTTATGCTAAAAGGATGAATTAGGTGTGGTTTCATTTGCTCTTCTTGTTGATTTGTATACTTATTTGGAGAATGAATGGAAAGATTTAGATTTAGGAAGACACCAACTGTCCTAAGGGCCATCAGGAAGTGAACTCTGGTTTTATTTGTCTGAAAATACCTTTGTTTCATTTCCATTCTTGAAAAGTATTCTTGCTGAGTTTAGAATTCTGGCTTAGGAGTTAGTTTCTTCCAGCCCTTTGAAGATACTCCACTATCTTCTGGCTTCCATTCTTTTTGTTGAGAAGTCTGCTATCAGTTGAATTATTGCTACTGTTCCAGTAAGTTTTGTCTTCTGCATTCAAGATCGCTTCCTCCTTCATCTTTAATTTCTAGCAGTCTCACTATGATGCATCTGGATATAGGTTTCTTTTTATTTATGTTGTTTGGGATTTACTGAACTACTTGAATCTGTAACTTGATTTCCATCTTAGAAAATTCTCAGCGATTCTCTTCAAATACTGCTTCTGCCCTATCCTCTCTCTCGGACTCCAAATAATCATATTTTCTCACTGAATCCAGGAGGTCTCAACTTTTTTGCCTCTTTTCCACTCTTTTTCTCCCCTTGTGTTAAGTTTGGATTATTTCTCCTGACCTATACTTCTTGTCTCAAAGCCTGTCAAATGTAAGGCTCTGCCTCTCAGCTGCTTCTTCCTAAGTGGACAAGCCTCCCAAGGCAAAGTAGTCCCAAACGATGGTCTCATCTCCCTGGACTCTCTTCTCCTGGATTTTGGCCCACTAATAACTAATAATATTGGTAAGAGTTTGGTTTTACTAAGATGTTTTCTTCTATTTTGTTCAGACTTTTTACCTTTCTTCAGCAGGAAGGCTCAATTACCTAGTCTGCTACAACCAGCATCAGAGTCTGTAATGTGCTTATTTACAATAGGTTCAATAAGCATTTATCTTCCTTTCTTCCAGGATATAAAAGGATTATCCAAATTTGTAACTGGGCATCAGACATGGCACATTTAAAGGTAAAATTCACTTGCTCATGTATAACAAGGCCACCAACGGCTGCAGGACAAAGACTGTACTTCACTTTGCGAAACAAAGATGATGAAGCTTTCTCAGGAAATTAATCTAGTACCTGCTATAATAATATGATTAGCATTCATTTTAAATAAAGACTATATTAAGTCCTCAAAATTTAAAGAAAGGCATCCAATAAAGCTGTACAGTGAATAGCATGTCTTTATTCTATTTACAGTACATTTGTTATAAATATAATACATTTTTGAAAAGCTTATTTTTAATTAACTTGAGTAGATTTATATTTTAAATGGATCAACTCAATTGTTAAAGTTACATTATAAAGAATATGATAATTTAAATGACAAAAATCTCATATTGTGAAATAGTGCATTCTATGTTGAGATGAATGAAGGGGAAAAAAGGTCAAACTCCTTTCAAAACTATATTCAAAGCATCAGAAAAAAATTTTTTTCTTTTTACAAAGTTATGTATGACTCATGGGACATCAGATACTGAAGTACGAAGACTCTATAACCAAAGTTCAAAACTGATTTCAGAGAACTGTGTGAAGCAAGACAGAAAAATTTGTATTTAACACTCCAGAGAACTTCACAGTAAAGCTGGAATTTATAGACTAATGGCTTAACAGGAGTATTGCCTATAAGGCCTTTCCTTCCTCAAATTATCTCCTAACTTTCATATACCATCAATAAGTTGTAACAGCAGACTTAGACATTGGTTTTTAAGATGGGGCTTAATAAGGTGCATGGATATGCTGAAATTCTGTATTATGACATGTAAATTATTACCAGGGTTTAAAGAAATACAAAAAAAGAATATAAGTATTCTCAGTCCAACATGCTTTGCGTCATCAACAAATTGACAAGTCAAAAATATTTTGCAGTGATCCGACACCAACCTCCATAACAAGTTAGGTATTTCAAATACTGCTGTAAAACTCATTCAGTAAAATAAAACTGATTCTTGTGGATTTCAGTACAAATGTGCAAGTTGTCACACATTATTGATGATGATCAGGGCAGGCATGGAGTTCTGCTGACTTGCTTCAAATACTGTAACTTGGTCCGATAACTTGGCAAATACCCTAGGAGTTCCAAGGTTATAAACACCTGCATGGACAAAGCATGCTTTCAGCTGCAAACTGTGAATCT
The DNA here is from genome assembly GCF_020826845.1 of Diceros bicornis minor. Lineage (NCBI taxonomy): Eukaryota > Metazoa > Chordata > Mammalia > Perissodactyla > Rhinocerotidae > Diceros > Diceros bicornis. The sequence continues at coordinate 26,416,805 of NC_080755.1, forward strand.
CCTGGCTTTTAAGCTGAAGTTTATATTGTGTTTGTCCAAGCCACGTAAATGATCCATGGACTTCCAATGCTTCCGGACTAAGGGAGAAGGAAAATGGTAAGTTGGAGGGTTTTTTCTTCATAATTTTTTTCCCAAGGTCCCTTAATAACACATCCCTTTAACCTATCAATTCTATTTCTAGAAATTATTTTATCAAACCCACTGTTTATTAATAATAACAATAATGGCAATAGCTTTTATTACTATTGCTATAACAGCTAACATTTATTAACAGTTACTATGTTCTAGGCACAATGCTGTGAGTAAATTATCTCCTTTAATGCTCACAACAGCAGCTAGTAAATGATGGAACCTGATTTCAAATCTGAGCTTTTAACCACTTGGTTACCCATACATAAATATAGTTGGGGATACAAGAATGCTTATAACATTGAAACTGTTTATAATATTGAGAAATGGAAAGCAACCCAGTACCTACCAGTAAGGCATTAGTTAGTTAACTTATGATACATATATCAAACAGACTGTGCATGGATTTCAGAGAGCTGCCCCAGATTCTGTTCGAGGTGTTATACAATAATAATCAGTATACGCTTCACATTACTTTTCTAAAAATCCCCCAAATTTCTGAATTCCAAAAAGCATCTGGCTTTTGCAGTATCAGATATAGGAGTAGGGACCTGCAATATTTTTGTAAAGTATTATTTTATAATCAGGAAAAAAAACTAAAAAAAAATACTTCTATCACAAACTTGCTGATTTTCAATTTTAGAGTTCTTTATCACCCAACAAACTTGCATAAAACTTTTTGTCTCCTAACAAAATAATTTGCTGCTTTTGGAAACTGCTTTCCATTTTGTCACTATTGTAATGCTAAGACAATCCTTCGTAACTCTTCTATAATACTTCTATAATACCAAACAAAAAATCAGGCATGCCTAAGTAAACTTCCTCTATCCATGTTTGGTAATTATTTGCATAATTTCAAAATATTAATTGCTCTCAAATCAATCGTAAACTATGACATAATCTTGCACTAAATAAATCTTTACCTTGTTGTTTTATGCCGAAGATCAACTATTACATCGACATCAGCCTTAGAACAATTGGAAAGTAAAAGAGTGACTGGTACTAGACAAAGGCTATGGAAGAAAAATAAAAAAGATTAGCTGTGTATTAAAAAAAAAATTCTTGAAAATAACACTTAAGAATACCTAACAGTGCATAAGCTCTTTAAAAACAATTAAATTCTAGGGGCCGGCCCAGTGGCACAAGTAGCTAAGTGTGCGCGCTCCACTGTGGCGGCCCGGGGTTTGCCGGTTCAGATCCTCAGTGCACACCGACACACCGCTTGTTAAGCCATGCTGTGGCGGCATCCCATATAAAGTAGAGGAAGATGGGCACGGATGTTAGCCCAGGGCCAGTCTTCCTCAGCAAAAAAGAGGAGGATTGGCATTGGATGTTAGCTCAGGGCTGGTCCTCCTCACACAAAAAAATATAAAATAAAATTAAATTAAAATAAAATTAAAATTAAATAAAATTAAAATAAAATTAAATAAAAACAATTAGATTTGAGTAAGGAAAAAGCTGAGTTCCAAAATCACTCAAGACAAAATTATTTGTGTAAATAAGAAGTAAAACATATTAATACAATGCCTGAATACTAGAACATATACATCCACAAAGCCATTTTATTTCCATTTATTATAGCTAATCTTAAAAAATAACTGAAGTGTTTCCAGGTGGTTACTTCAAAAAATGAAACAAAAGTAAATAATCTCAACTAAGAAAGATCAATAGAGAAAAAAATCGTGACATTTTTAACAACTAATCCTGTTCTCTGTTATGTCTCTTGAAAACTGTTTAATTTTGAGAACTTGGCCTAGATTGACATTTGCTTTTCTATCAAATTTGCATAAAAGCCATCATGTTTTGGAGAATGTGAGAATTATTTCCATACAACAAGTTATGAGGAAAGCCCTTTCGAGTGGACACATTTGCTCAGGTAACCTAGTTTCTGATATCACTTTATAATTAATAAATTACTAAAGCATAGGAGAAAGGACAGGCAATGACAGAAGAGGACATAGGAACAGACTGGTGCATATTTCAAATCAAGAACATAATAAATGAACATAACCTATGCACAAATGAAGCCTCGTTACACACTATTATTTATATTTTGCTCTATAAACCACAAAGAACAAAGAGAGAGTAAAAAAAAGAAAAATAATAACCTAATAAGCTCACACAAAATAACTTTAAAATTCTGCTCAGATAATATATTTCATGCTTTCAGAAATTTTATATACTCTTACTGAGAAATACTTTCTAAACAGTACTGCAAATAACAGATTTCCCTACACAAAAACTAAGATAATTTCAAAAACAAAACCTTAGCTTGTGCCGGTGTAAAGCCGTTACCTCCCCACTTAGTTCTCACAAGGAAAGGAGGGCAACAAAGACTACTGAGCAGGTTTCCAGTCTGAAGCACCTCATTAAGTTAAATTCCAACTGCGTAGTTTGTAACCCAAAGCAAAACCTCAGGAACTTCTGCTATTCTGTTCCCATTTGATCCTCAAATGTCCAATTCTCCATACCTTATCTAAATGCTTCTAGTAAAAGAAGAAATGTGAACATCTGAATGTTGCCTAGCCCCAAACCAAACTCATGATCTTCATTCCTTCTCTTCTTCCACTCATTGTTTCAGTGAATGGCACCCCCATCTACCCTAGCAAACCTTAGGCATCATACTAAGTGTTTTTTAATTGGGAATGGGGACTACTGCCTCACTAGCCCCCATTCCCAATTCTGTTATTCTTCACCAACTCCTGTCAATTCTTGCTCCCATACATCGCTGGAACCTGGTTACTTCACTCAATCTTCATTTTCCTTATAAGTTCAAGTCATCATGTCTCTTGGTTTTACTAAAATAGCCTCTGAATTTGCGCCCTGATGCAATCCATTCCTTATACTGGGTGTTTCTCAGATCTGATCTGTGTTTCTCACACTTGAGCGTGCACCAGAATCACCCGGAGGGCTTGTTTAAAAGGACTGCTGGGCCCCACTCCCAGAGGTTCTGTTTTGGTACATCTGGGGTGTGGCCCAAGAATGAGTATTTCTAAGAAGTTCCCAGATGATGCTGATGCTTCTGGTCTGGGACCACATTTTGAAAACCATTGCTTTGTACAATAGTTTCCAAAATGCTAATCTGATGAGCCACGAACAATGCCTAGAGACCAAACTGCTGACAACTCTTCCCTCACGACCAAAATTTGGCATTATTAAAGGCATAGGTTCTACAGTCAGATTGCTAGAGTTCAAATATCAGCTTAACAACTCTGTACCAAGTCTTCTCAACGGTAAACAAGGAACAATAACTGTACCCACCTCTCAGGTTTGTTGTAGTGATTAGGTAAAGTCAAATATGCTAAGAGCTGAGAGTAACACCCAGCACATCTTCAAAAGCCCCATAAACATTATCCAATTTGACTTCTTACTTTGAAAAGCTATGGCAGGGGGCCGGCCACGTGGCTTAGCGGTTAAGTGCGTGCGCTCCACTACTGGCAGCCCGGGTTCGGATCCCGGGTGTGCACCGACGCACTGCTTGTCCGGCCATGCTGAGGCTGCGTCCCACATACAGCAACTAGAAGGATATGCAGCTATGACATATAACTATCTACTGGGGCTTTGGGGAGAAGAAGGGAAAAAAAGGAGGAAGATTGGCAATAGATGTTAGCTCAGAGACGGTCTTCCTCAGCAAAAGAGGAGGATTGGCATAGATGTTAGCTCAGGGCTGATCTTCCTCACAAAAAAAAAAAAAACAAAGAAAAGCTATGGCAGCCAAACCCCATCTGTTTCACGTTTGTCATCTCTGGTCACATATTCTTTCTCATATTCTCATTCTTCTACTGCTCTGTGTTCCACTGCCATGACCAAACCTCCTACTGTCCCATTCATTTCCACATTACATTAAGAACACTCCTCTAGATCCTCAATCTCTTTTTATGTTTCTACATCTTACTTTTTTTTTTTTTTTTGTGAGGAAGATCAGCCCTGAGCTAACATCGGTGCTAATGCTCCTCTTTTTGCTGAGGAGGACTGGCCCTGAGCTAACATCTATTGCCAATCCTCCTCCTTTTGTTTTTTCCCCAAAGCCCCAGTAGATGGTTGTATGTCATAGTTGCACATCCTTCTAGTTGCTGCATGTGGGATGCGGCCTCAGCATGGCTGGAGAAGCGGTGCGTCGGTGCGCGGCCAGGATCTAAACCTGGGCCACCAGTAGCGGAGCGCGCGCACTTAACCGCTAAGCCACGGGGCCGGCCCTCTACATCTTACTTTAACTGAAATTTGGCTGAGTACACAGCCTCCTCTAGAGCCCTCTCAACAACAGATGCTGTTTTTCTTCCCACATCTTCCACATCTCGGGGCAGAATGTACCATTAATGTAGTTCTCAGTGCCACTTCTTGATGATTTGTTCGTCTTATTTCTTCTGTAAAAACACTCATTTTTGTCATAAACTACTTCAAAGTTTTTAATCTTTTTTTCTGTCCCCACACTGACAAACTAAAAACCAGTGACAATAACTCAGTACAGCAGAGATTCTTTGAGGGAGAGGGAAGGGATGGGCATTTTGAAATATCTGAAGTAAAGATTAAGGGAAACATCTGCTTCACCTCTCACCCCCCATTCATCTAACACATCTGTCAAGCAGAGGCATACCAGCTAGATGAGAAACACTAGGCTTCTCTTCCACATCATCTATCGGCTTCATTTATTAAAAGCTTCAGCATGAGTTTGCTTTCTTCCTTTCTTCCCGAGTCTTCTCATCATTTTGAACAACTTCACTGTCTAGGCAGACGATTCATGAAACACCTCCCTCAAATCCTTGACCTGTCACCTCCATAACCACCAGTACTATTCAAAACTCAGCCATCTAACTTCTGGGATCATACTGTCAATTGTTTTTAGTTACCTAAAATAACTGCCTCTGTAATAATACTCAAGTCACTCCATTCTCTGACCACTATCTCCCATGTCTCCAGCTCTTTCATTCAATTACGCTTCTGTTCTTTAGTTTCACAAGGATGCCCAATCACTCGACCCTCTATTTCAGTGATTCTCAATCTTGGTTACTGTGGTCATTGTAATTATTGTTTAGCAGTTATTCACTCCCTTCACCTTCCTATTGCGGGATTATGGATCATCCTTGCTGACTGTGAAGGTGAAGCTATTTGGCCAAGGGAATATTAATATCTTCAATGCAAACAAACCTTTAAATGTACTATTGCAATAAGGCTCACTTTTCGTACTCCAGAGACAGGCCTTGAGAGAACATATCCCAAGTAGCTGTTGCCCATTTGGACTGAGCCCAAACTGTATGTGGTACAGACGTGAACCCAACCAACCCACGGCCTGAAGCAGAGCTTTAGCCAAATCGTAGGTGACCTACAGATCCATGAGCGTGGGATTAAATGCCTTGTAAGCTACTGAATTCTGGAGTGGTTTGTCATGAAGCATTATTGTGGCAACAAGGACTGATACAGATGCACTCTAGTCCTCACATGCACATCTGAGGACATTTAAAAAATAGAGATGCTTGGGTCCTACTCCCAGAGATTCTGATTTAATTGGCCTGAGCATCAGCCTGAGCAATTTTCAAAAATTTCCCAGATGATCGCAACGTGCAGCCACAGTTGGAAAAAACTGCCACATTTTATCCTTATCTAACCTGCTTGTTTTCACATACTTCCACGCACAGTTTTGATTCTGTGATGCTTTATTTTAACCCACTGCTCGACTTTAGTTTGATCAAACCTGTCCTGCTTCACATACGTCCCTGAACTGCCTAGGTTCTGTGATGCTTTTTAACCCCAAGAGAATCATGTGGAGAACTCCTAAATATCCTAGCCTCTAAAGTAGAGCCAACATTTTAACCCCTAAGGTTAAAAAGAAGCACCATGGAATCTAAGATATTCAAGAAGTACACGAAGCAGGACAGGTCTGATAAACAGAGACAAAGTAGAACTGTGAGTTAAAATGAAGCACCATGGAATCAAAACTGTCCGTAAAGTATGTGAAGTCAAGACAGGTTCTACATTTTTTTCCTCTCAACTTTGGCTGCACATTAGAATCACCTGGAGAACTTGAGGAACTCTGGATGTCCATGGCACCACCTCTCCTGCCATCCTCCCCCCCCCAACCCTGGCCAATCAAATCAAAATCTCTGGGAGTAGGACTAAAGTATTTGCATTTCTTCAATTTCCCCAAGTGATGCCCCTGTGCATCCTGATATCAGTCAAAGGCACACAGAATGAGTACTAAGCAACATTAAGACCTAGGCAAAGAATTAAGAACAAAAGCATTTTAAAATTAACTTAAATGGCTAAAAAAAATCTGAAAACATGAAGTGTTGGTGAAGGTATAGAGCACAGGGAACTCCCATATACTGCTAGTGGGATGCACAAATTGGCAAAACTACTTCGGAAAAATTCCTAGATAAATATGCCAAAAAAAAAAAAAAAAAAGGCAAACACACGCACCAGGAGATATATACAAGAATATTCACAGTAGAATTCAGAATAGTTCAAATATGAAAGTAATCAAAAAGTCCAACCACAGTAGAGTAGATAAAATAATTCTGGTGTGTTCAAACATATTCCTATGACAATGGAAATTAATTCTACAGCTTCATGAAATGGTTGATGATTACTAACATAATATTAAATGAAAGAAGCTGGACATAAGAATATACTCCTTATAATTTCACCTATATAAAAAAGTTCAAAAAAACACATGAAAATCAAAATACAGAGATGTATACTTAGTTGGAAAAATTATAAAGAGAGGCACAGAGGTGACCACCAATATTGGGGTTAGACAGGATAGTGACTGGGGGGGAGTAAATAGGGGGCTTCTGAGATGCTAGCAATATTCTATTTCTTGAATAGAGGTGATTATTTGGGTATTAGCTTTGTGAAAAAAATCACTGTGGCCATACATTTTTGTTTTTGGGCATTTTGTGTTATATTTCACAATGGAAGAGTTTAAAAATGGTTAGCTCCATTTTAAGTTATTTTTTAAATATTTCTGATGCTAAGTCTCTGTGAAGGTCTTAATTTTGCCCAGCACTCTTTCTGTGTGTTCTTAGCCAGCTTCTTCTCACTCCTCTCAGTAGTTACCCTCAAGTTTCACTTTTAAAAAATTCTCTACCCTTTATTCTCTTACCTCCTAGATTACTTGGATGAGCCATAGGTTAGCTCCTATAAAACTCCCTAAAATGGAGGCACTCCACTTTAACATGTAAACTTGTTAAAATTTCTCCCTACTTTCTTCTCTCCCTGTTTCAACAGTAAGGAGGTCCCTTCTTCAGTTCAAAGCTAATCCTGTCATTCTTTGGTGTATGTATCTTTCCATCCATTAAGGATTCTGTTCCTCTCCCTTTATCTCATCATTTCCTTCAAGATCATAAACATATCCATATCTTACCTACTAAGAAAATAATATCAAAAGGATATTCCCTGATCCTCATTCACAGCCCAGCTTGCTGAAACGGTGATCTACCCTAGTATCCTTACTTACTTGCTTCCCTTTCTTCGACCTACTATGTTATGCTTCCACCTCCACTATGTAGTAACATTCTTCTCAAAATCACAGACAGCCTCTTTATTGTCAGATCCAATGAATGACTTTTTGGTCCATTTACTATTTGACCTTTCTGCAGCATTTTAAACTGCTAACCATCTCCCTCTCCTTAAACCGTTCTCACTCAACCTTTGAGATACCATTTTCTCCTCACTGGTCTCTTCTTCCTAATTCTTTGATTGCTACTTCTCAACCAGTCTTCTTTATGGACTCCTTCTTCCATAGCTCATCTCTCAGACACCACTGTACTGCAGGTCATCATTCTCTTTTTGTTCTATCCCACCCTGCCCCCACCTCTATTCAGGATGCCTTAACCAAAATTTATACCTTCAATTATCACTTACAGACTAGCTCTAATAGACTTCTCTCCATCTTTTCTTATATTTGCAACCAGCAACTGTTTGAAGTGTCATTTGATTTAAGACATTTTACTTTCAGAACCATACGTTTATATAATCAAGCTATTTACCAAAATTATAAATACATCATTTCCCAGGAAGTTTAGCACTTAGTAAATCTTAAGTAAATGACGCTGTCTAAATTTGAACTGTTTGATGAGTCTATGTTGCAGTCATGGCTTAGGTTTAATTTCTACATCTAAAACAAAAACAAAATGATACAATCTTTTTTCCTTGTTTGTGACAATGATAAACCCGCTCATCATAAGGAAATTTTTAGCAACTGAGGTGGCTGAGGCAATATCCCTCTCTTGGACCACAGCAGCAACACATAGTAATCGTAGTAAAGGGTAAATTACTTAAGAGCAATTTCTATAGACTCAGTATTATTCTAAATTTCTTCTTCAATATATGGGTTAATGCCATTGTCAAAATAAATAAATACATAAGTCTGTATGTGTATGTGTGTGCCTGTACGCACACATGTGTGTCTGTTCTGTAGAAAAATTTTAACAAAAATAAACCTCAAACCTTTTTTGATGAAATGGATGATTAAATGATTCTGGATAGTGAAGACTTGTTTTAATGAGATTAGAAAGCTGCTCTACTGATGGTCTTGAGGAAACTGAGGTGTTTTCCGGCCTGGAAAATTTTAATAGTTCCATTTCTGGTGGCTCCTAAGAAAAGAAAAGAAAAAATATATGACAATAAAAACATTGCCTTGCTAAAATAAAGTATAGCATATACAAACAAAAGAAGTTAAAACCAATAGAGATAAAGTAAAGCATGAACAATACGTTTTCTGCTCTTATTTTAAACTAACAGTTGGAATCATATGCAATACAATCTAGGATAAAGAAACTAGGATCCGGAATCATTTATGCATTCCCTATTTATTATGTGCTGAGGTTAGACTTGAATTCCAGCAACTTTACATATTAGCTCCGTGATCTTGCATAAGTTGTTTAACACTTAATTGAAGACTTACTTTCTTCTTTTGTAAAAGGGGTTCTTAACAATAATTCCAAAAGTTGTTGTGGTTCTCACCTGGTAAAACTGCTTAGTACTTAGGCTACAGACATTCAATTGTAGAGCATCTGTTTTAATAGGTGAAGAACTAAAATTGCCTTAAAACTTCATTTTGAAATTAGATTGCTGAGTTTTATAGATTACAGTGCTTCAACTATATTAACTGAGGTTAACATGCCCGTAAAAGTCTTAATATAGCTTAGTGTCAGGCACACTGTAAACAGTTCAGTAAGTATCATTATCATCTAAATAAAAATAAAGAATAATGTCCCATTTCTACTATTATTATTTTCTTTCATGGTTATTTTTTCTCCATTTTCCTTCACCTTCCAGGAAAATTTTGGTTTTTAATTTCCTGCTAGCCTCATTGGATTCTGATCTATACCAAGAACTGGCAAACTACAGCCCATGGGCCAAATCCAGCCTGCTTCCTGTTTTTGCAAAGAAAGTTTTACTGAAACACAGCCACATCCACTTGTTTACATACTGTCTATGGGTGCTTTTGGACTCCAACAACAGAGATGAGTAATTATGACATAGACCTTCTGGCCAGCAAAGCCTAAAACATTTACTACCTGGCTTTTCTCAGAAAAAGTTTGTTGACTCTTGATTTATATAGCTGCAAAAGCAAAAACCAAATTTTTAGCTTTTGACTCATAAATCAGAGAAAAGTGACTAGAGGTTTACCCTGGAGGAAGGAAGACTTGTGACTGGAAGAGAACTTCTGGGGTGCTTATTATGTTCTATTTCTTGATCTGGGTCCTGGTTATATTGGAGTGTTTTTCAATTTGTAAAACTCAATGAACTATTCACTATTCTGTATTTATGTTACACTTAATAAAAAGTTCAAAAAATGTGTAATGTTTAATATAGTCATGCGCCACATAACGATGTTTCGGCCAATGACAGACCTCATATACGATGGTGGTCCCATAAGATTAGTACCACGTAGCCGAGGTATGTAGTAGGCTATACCATCTAGGTTTGTGTAAGTATACTCCTGATGTTTGCACAATGACAAAGTCACCTAAAGACGCATTTCTCAGAACGTATCCCTGTCATTAAGCGATGCAAGACTGTATATTCTAATTATAGAATATAGAAAACAAGCTATTGTTTGAGACTTTTAAATTATACTGAACAAATTTCTATATACCATCTATCAGGAGGAAAAAATGTGGACAATGGCCGTAAAAGGATATCAAAAATCTGAAGCTAATTTACTGAGAGAATATTTAGAAGAGATTCCCTCTCTCTCAGCTTAAGAGTAGCAACAAGTATTTTCACCATCAGTGCTGGACAACTTGTACAGTAGCTTCACAATAAGGATTTGATTTATCTTATGCCAGTTCTACCACAAGAGAGGTGGAAAAACTGTGAAGTACTATTATCTTGTGAAGTACTATTATCCTTGTTTTATAAGTGAATAGTAAGGTAAATTCATCCAATTATGCAAGTAATTTGCACTAGGTCATCAATTTGAAAGTCTTTGGGCTCCAAATATATTATTTACAGTATGATTAAACTGCCCTATCTCCCAAGCTCAGTTAATCATATAAAGAGAACATAAAATATTTCAAAGGTGAAGACAGAGAAATAAAAATGATATGCCATACACACTATGTAGAATGGGAATGTAACAAGAGTAAATTTTACAGAAATTACTTTGTTTCATTTCCTAAATGCTAATCTTGCCATTGTTTGATATGTTTCAAATGATTAAAAGTTTATGACATTTACAACTAAAACTTGGAATTTTTGTATTAAAGGGAGAAAAATGATTTTCTTAAAATAAGAAACAGATTTGGGGTTAAGTTTGATATTTTCATTAAACCTAACAAAAAATTACCATTAGTAACCATCAAAGAAAAAATTTATTCAAGTTATAGAATCACCAATGGATGCTAAAACTTTGGACCTAATATTGATGAGAAATCAGACATTTACATAGTTTCCAATTATCTCTCCACAAATTACTTATTATTATAAAAAGAAAAATAGTAACTCTACTATGGAGAAACATGGCAGACACCACCTTAACCAAATAACCCATCACTGATGATGGGACAAAGTAACATCATGTGCCTTCTGATGTAATACATTGGCAAGGACATAACATCACTTACGTAGTATTTCTGCCAAAAATGTATAATCTTAATTTAATCATGAGGAAACACGAGAAAACTCCAAAGAGGCATTATTTTACATTAAAATAACTGGTCCATTATCTTCAAAATGTCAGTGTCATAATCAACAACTAAAGACTCAGAAACTATTCAAGATTAAAGGAAACTAAAGAAACATGACAAGTAAATGCAATGCATGATCCTGGACTGGATCTTGGATAGGAAAAAACACAGTTGTGAGGATATAATACAGACCTTTGATGATACTTGAATATGGACTGCATGTAAGAGTATTGTATCAACGTTAAACTTCCTGAATTTAATAATGGTTTTTGTGATTATTTAAGAGATTGTCTTTATTCTTAGGAATACTAAATGAAGTATTCAGGGGTAGAGGGCAGGAATGTTTGCAATTTACTTGGGAGTAATTACTTGAGAATGATTAAGAAAAAAATCACTACTGACGTAAATAGAGAAAGAATGATACGGCAAATAAGGTAAAATGTTAATCACTGGTGAACCTGAGTGAGAGGTATAAGAGAGTCCTTTATACTATTCTTGCAGCTTTTCTGTAAGGTTGAAAATTATTTCAAAATAAAAGTTGTCAAAAATAATGGAGAGAAAAGCTTGAAAATCAGGATCCATTATTTTAAACACAATACAAGATTACTAAATTACTGGACTAAATATGCTTAAATTTTGCTCATATACACTGTGAGAACTTTTTGGTAAGATTAAATAGTATTTTAGGAAAAATAAGAAAACATATTAAAACAGTATTACCAGGTGCTGCACAACTCCAGAGGCCATCCTTTACATTTTATGATATGCCCCCTGGAGTTCTGCAATGGTGTGGGTCTATTACAATAAGAAAATATAGAGCGTACGGTTCCCTTCCTCTCAAGCAAATCAATTCTCTTTGTAACTATGAATTTTAGATTCAATATAGAATGTATTCTTGGAAACCCCAAGATCACAAATGTATCTTAATACTCTTTTAAGGTGCTAATGAATTTTAAAATCAATTTATGTTCATTTCTAATTTTAATCAGTCTTCTGCCACCAACCCCCGACTCAAATCCCAATATAAAAGCCTGCACAAACCAGACCCCTTCAAAAACACGAAAACCAACCAAACAAAAAACCCCACAGCTCACAGGGAAGCCCCAAAGCAAACTCTGTCATTACCTGTTTCTGAGGATACGAAAAGGCTTCTTTTCCTATAGTGCGAAGAATAACATGATGCTGACCTTCCAAAATAAGCTGCTTACTGTCTTCCACCACGTATGCCTAAGAAATACAAAGCACAAAAATGTTACCCTGCTTGGCAGTAACCTCAAAAGTAACCAATGCAATATCTGATGGAAAGTATAAATATTATGGCTAATATCTATAAATCATTAGCACTCATGGGTGTGTCAGCACTTCTACTTTTTATTTGTTCATTCAATCAATAAAATATCTGCCAAAATCTGTTTTGCCTCAATATAACACAGTTGGCCTGAATATTTCAGAGACACATCTTGAAATCTTTTCCAGTTTTCTCTAGAGCTCTTAAGAAACTAGTCCAAAAGAACAGTACCATAATACAAGCTTGTTCCTTTATTGGACTGCCAATATACAGGAAAAGGTTTTTTTCTTATATTCTTGCTTCTGAAATGCCCCAGGATTTATCATATAGTAGAGCAAAATCAGTGAGTACAATCATAAATCCTATAAGTGGAAATGTCATGTCCTTGAAGATCTTAAATATAAGTACATATGCTTTTTTTTTCCCTTGCTGAGGAAGATTTGCCAATCCGTTGCCAATCCTCCTTTTTTTGTTTTAGCTTCAGGAAGATTAGCACTGAGCTAACATCTGTGCCAATCCTCCTCTATTTTTTTGTATGTGGGACAGAATCACAGCATGGCGGGTGAGTGGAGTAGGTCCATGCCCAGAATCCGAACCCGTGAACCCCAGGCTGCCGAAGTGGAGCTCGCAGAACTTGAACCACTCAGCCATGGGGCCGGGCCCATATGCTTTTAAAAAAAAAACTTTTTTCTTCCTATATAGTGAATTGATTTCATCTGTATCAAAACACTTATTCCAGCATATAACTGTTCTCCCTCTTGAACTGCTTCCATCCTGAAGAAAATATAACCTGTAAATGGATCTCATATACTATTATTGTCACATCATGCAAATACAAAGGCTTAAACTTTTTTTTGACAAGCCAAATTATTTTACTATTAGATTCAACAAACACAAAATTACTCAGTCAAAATGTTATCAAAGTTTCTAAATGTTTATTTTCAATTTCTATATGTATCATGACTAGTGACAGTTTGTCATTCACAGATCACACTTGGAGTAGTGCTGCACTAAGACATAGGACAGCCCAGGACCCACTCACCACCCAGAAACGCTGGAGTTAAACACCTGATGGGGTGACCTTTTAATCAAGAGAGGATGATAGTCAACAGATAAGGTCGTGAGACATGTCATAGGTCTTTTCCAATGGTCTCAAGGGATTGAGCAAAAGCCATAGCCATACATAATTTTATAATCATTCTCCTCCCTGCATATATGCTTAACTTTTTACAACAAACCTTTATTTTTGGTTAAGATTGGTTAGGAGTTGTACTATGCTCCTTTTTCAACTATTTTTTCACCAAAATGTTAGTTTTTGTGAATGTTAGCTTAGTTTTCTCTGGAATCATATTTTATTAGATTCCTATGCTTCCTGTGCATCCCACTTGACAACATAAATTACTTTTCAAGTTTTCTTTCATTCAATGGGTTCTTTTTGCATTATCTAGAGCCCTCACTAAAGAAAATCTACCAGTCACTTTCTCAAGCGAGTAAATGATAAACTTATCATAGATATTAGCCACTACCAAGCTTAATATAAGGAGCAATGCTGCTGAGTCTGAAAACAGGATCCTCTTAATTCTAAGCTTCAAGAACATTTGATTTCAAGCCAATAATGTGTAACTGATCTTTTTAATATTAAACACCTTCCAGAACCAACAAAAGTGTCAGCTTAAGTAGTTTTATTGGAACTCAGGCAAAGCCAGCTTGGTTTCAAAAAAATTTATTAAAAAAATATATGGTTTAGTAAAAGAACACTCTAGAACATCTGAATCAATTTCAAATATATGTACTGATCCTCTACTATGGGCATGTCTCTATGTTAGCTCTTACATAAGATAACACAAAATCAAACCTTTTCACATAGTTCAGCTGAACATCCTTGGACAAGATTCTAAATTCCACTGTAGAATCATTTTTTAAAAAAATAAATGATACATGCATAAAATATAAAAGGGTGTACTGTGAAAAATAAGTCTCCTCTGTATTATAGTGCAGTCAACGTTGGGGAAGATTAAACAATCTCATTCTGGTCTGCCATGTGTGGATCTTATTTGGATCTGACTATAAAAAAAAAATTAAAATATTTTCAAATAGTCTGGAAAAGCTGAACAGAGACCAACAATTAGATAATTATTAAGAATTACTGTTGTGTGGGGGCCGGCCCTGTGGTGTAGTGGCCGGCCCTGTGGTGTAGTGGCTAAGTTTACACGCTACATTTCGGCAGCCTGGGTTTGCAGGTTCAGATCCTGGGCGTGGACCTACACAATGCTTATCAAGCCATGCTGTGGCAGGCGTCCCACATATAAAGTAGAGGAAGATGGGCATGGCTGTCAGCCCAGGGCCAATCTTCCTCAGTGAAAAAAAAGACGAGGATTGGCAACAGATGTTAGCTCAGGGCTAATCTTCCTCACCAAAAAAAAAAAAAAAAGAACTATTGTTAATTTGATTGGATGAGATAATAATACTGTGGGGTTATGTTAAACAATATAATATAAACTTCTGCTAGAAGTACATACAGAAGCATTTACAGATGAAATATTATGTCATTATTAAAAATATACTACAGCAAAAAATAAAGAAAGGTAAAAATAAAACAAAGAAGAGGGGCAAATGGAATAAATGAAATATGAATAGAAACAAATTAGTGGCTGTTAGAGCCTAAGTTAATAGGTACCTAGAGGTTCATGGTGCAATTTTTCCTTTTGCAGTGTTTGAAAATGTCCATAAAGAGTTTAATAATAATACCTGCTTTCATAGAGTTTATCACATCTACAAAATTCTCAGTACCACTTAGAAGTAACAGTAACACAGAAGAAAAGCATCTAATTTGAACAAATTCTTTCATTAAACAAACAAAAAAAAAGTCATTATGGAACTGTTAAAAAGGTTATAAAACAATTTTAATATTGAAACTGGAAAATTTAAGCAGAAAAAATGTAAACAGCAGCTTACATTTGTTCTTCAGCTTAAGAATCAAATATCTGTAAGTAGGCTTGCTAAAAATAATTTAATAACACATACCTTCCATAATACAACAATATTCAAATCCACCTCACTGCACTTCTGAATTAATCTCACAGCATCCTCTGCTGACTGTTTTTCTGTATGCCCAGATGGCTGGGCTTGTGGTGTCTTCAATTCAGAGGATAAACTTCGATAAAAGAAGTCTGCACATGGGCTTGCTGAACTTACTATCTGTTAAAAGAAAATCACTTGTCTACATAAATGTTTTCAATTAAATATACCCTGCCAAAATTTATATATCTATAACTTATATATACCCAAAAGGTTTATTCAAGAATTTTTTGTCAATTTGGTTGAATATAGGAAGGCCACTCTAAGACTTGAATACCTAAAATATTTGGTACAAATTACCCTGAATCTTTAACCTTAAAGCTCAAAATCATTAATCTACACTGCCATGACATCAGCTTTTGACCTTTCAGGTATCCAGAGAGAATAAATGAGTATCTCTAAGAAAATGAATAAAAAATAAATTGTTGACAAAAAAGTATTATTATTTTTACTATTAAAATAACCTAAGTATTTCTCAACATCCAATGAAAGAGAATGCAAAAGGAGTTTCAGCTTTATCAGCTAATATCAGTTATTAACTTGCCTTTTATACTTAAAGGGAGAAAACATGAGGAAAGAATCTTAGACTCAGAACTGTAAGATTTCCCTTAACTAATGGAATACTGTGTTTCATAGTAAAATCTCTACACTGACGATTTCCTGCATTATAGGCGACATTATATAGATGTTAAGCTTCACGTTAACTATTAAATATTAATAAATATACACATATTCCCCCTGAGAAGTGAAGTTTTTCTGGTAAACCACTGTCCACATAGTTTTCTCATTAATCTGTAATGCTTGATAAGTTCTATTTACTTAACCAGATTCATCAAAAGGGAAAATGTCTTTGTTTCTGCCTTCTTCAGTGCTCCTATACAAAATTAACAACAAATACAATAAAAATTACACGCTTAATATAATTTAAGCGTCCTGATGATGTTTATAGGGGTTTTAAATATTAAAAAGACATAAAACAAACAAGTGAAGTCCTGAAAGCTAAGTTCAACCATTCAGGAAGCACACTATCTCCAAAAGTCAACTTGTTTTGGAATTACTGGGCTTTTGGTGCCCTGAGATATTTCTAATAGCTGCTTCGTCAAATGGCCAAAAGACAGTCACAAACAGTGGGTCTGATGAAGGCAAATGAGAAGAGAAATACAAAAGTATAAAGATGTTTGGAAATTATCAAGAAGAACACAAAGAAGAAATAATACCAGTAATAGCACACAACTACATGGAATTTTACATCCTTGGTCCAGTATTTTTCAAAGCAGGCCCCCAGATCACCTCTTCAATTACGTGCAGGGTTGGATGAAAATGCATATTCCCAAACTCCACTCAAGGCTTAGCAAACCAGAGCTTTAGAGGTGAGGAAGCAAAGCTTCGTTTTTACAAAATTCTCTAGGTCAGAAATAGGGTCTGCAGACTGATAACCTCAACATCACCTAGGAGCTTTAGCAATTTAGAATCTCAGGTCCCACTCAGTCCTACTGATTGAGAATCTGCATTTTAACAAGCCCCCCAGGTGTCTAATATGCATATTTTTGAAAGTTTGAAAACCACTGCTCTAGGTGATTCTTATATATAATTAAGTTGGGAGTATCATTTACATAATACATTTAAAACCACAAAAGAGGTTATTATTTGGGTCTCAGAATCATATGATATACCAAAATCCAGAAGATTATCATCTGTATGTTCCACTGTGATCATTTTCCCTAAGAAACAGGTTCCCTCATATAATCCTGTTTCTTGTTTTAATCCCAAAGATTATACTTATTTCATGGATACTCTCAAAAGAAAGTTAATTTTAAATAACTAATTAAAATGGTATAGTCCATATACCATTTTTGGCTTGCTTTGGAGCATGAAGGCAAGTCGCAAAACCCAACAAAGTTGACATGTACACCTGCCAAAGAATCTGGGGATTACCAAAGCAATAGTTTTGCCAAAATAGTCAGATATTCCAGAATTGTGACTTTATAATCACACGCTATTGTGCTTATTTGCATACCTGTTCATTTCCAAAGATGATATCTGCAAAGGTATATTTTTCTGAGGACTGTGTGGCAACTAAAAAACAGGGGAAAACAAACTAATCATATCATTGGCATGAAATATAAAGTGATCATTTAAGAAAGTGTGAAAGTAAAATGAATTTACCTTCTTTTTCTTTACATCGTATTGCCTTGAAGCAAAACTTTCCCTTCTCCCTACTGGCAAGTTTGGCATCTATGAAGAAAAGAGAAAATTTCAAAGATCTTTCTCAGCGTATGACATAGTAAAATCTAATTCATTATTCAGATTTCCTCAGTCAAACTGGAAAATAATTCATAATTATAAATAATGTTTTAATGAAAAAACATCTTTGCTTTCATCTCAATGATGCAAATCTCAGTCAGCTCTTAAAAAGGATAAAATTCAATTTTCTTGAAACACACACATACATATATATGAAATTACAGATAAAGTCTGAAAGATCAGAACTTGGGGGCCAGGGAGCCCACAAGGCCACTACTCTACCATTTCTTCATTTCCTTTCAGTATTTTTTCATATGTTTGATTACATCAATATTATACGCACACACTTTGTTTGCTATGATGCATTTTCCCACAATTGCAGACACTTTTTAAATGCTACTATATTTTAATGACCACAAAATAATCTGAGTTGTAGCTTAATTTACATTAAAGCTACACTGAATTTTTCCCTATTAAACATAATCTTGCAATAAATTCCTCTAAATAGATGGATTTTCCCATATTTTGAATTAATTCCTTTGTATAAATTCCAAAAATAAGGATTACTGTGAGGCTAAGGGTTTAAATATTTTTATATCTTTTGAAATATATTGTACAATTCTTTCCAGAAACAGCAAATACCATTTTGCCAGCTTCACTCCACTCTTACAAGCACTAGGCACTCTGATATTACTGGCAGGATGATAAACTGATAGAAACATTCTGAAAAATAATTTGTCAAAATGCATCACAAGTGTGCATTCTTTTGTTTGAATGTTATACAGGTGTGGAAATATACAGAAAAGCCAGTCAGGATACAGGTATGGTTATACACAGAAAAACCAAAGGAAACAAAACGGCAAAGGAAACAAAGAGAAACTTCCATATTCTAGTCTGTATGTTTCTGTACTGTTTGGAATTTTGAAAGTGATCAATATTTAGGCATAGATTTTACAAGTGAATAAAAAAAAGAAAAAGAAGAAAATGCAAATAGGAAGGATGTGGAATACAAAGATGGGAAAGAATGGATTAAGATAGGTAATTTGATTTACAGTCACGTAAACTAATGAAAGCACAATTTATTTTATTTTATTCATTTTATTTTTTGTGTGTGTGAGGAAGACTAGCCTTGAGCTAACATCTGATGCCAATCCTTCTCTTTTTTGCTGAGGAAGATTGGCTCTAGGCTAACATCCTGCCTATCTTCCTCTACTTTATATGGAATGCCGCCACAACATGGCCTGACAAGCAGTGCATCGGTCTGCACCCAGGATCCGAACCTGTGAATCCCAGGCCGCCGAAGCGGAGCACGAGCACTTAACTGCTAAGCCACCAGGCCGGCTCCATGAAAGCACAATTTAATGCTTAAAAGAATAAGAAAGGCACCAATAATCTTACAATATTCTGGTACTAATCTGAAAAAAAAAAAATCAAGCAATAAAGATATAAGAATTTATTATGAAGAGCAAAAAAGGCACAAACCTTTGTTTTCAGAGAGATTTACAGATTTCTGTAACTTCCAGTGTTTGCTACTACTTGATACTTGTACTATATGGAATTCCTTAACACCTGCTTCACTCTATCAAAAAGAAATAAAAGTCATTCAGGATTTAGGAGCACTAACTTGGAATATTCTAATGCGAACAATATTCAGACATTGTTACTAAACTCAATGCTGATTAACATAAGATGAAATTTTTATTTTGAAATAAATCAACAATATACATCTCAGAAAGTTTAAGTTATTTAAATCTCTCTTTAAACATTCTTAAAACAGAGAAGTCAACATATTATCCAAGAAATATAATGCACTCAGTGGCAAATTTTAAAATACTGACAAGGCATTCAGTTATTATAATCTATCATAATGAGTTATTAGTAGTATTTAATAGATCAAAAATTATTTGACGTCAAGTTTTAATCAAAATTATAGTATTTTCTTTTTATTTCTTCTGATCTCTCTGAGATATTCATTCTCATTAAGGCCAAGAACAACAAAAAACAGAATTCCAACATATAGCCAATGCACATAAAGTTACTTAAATTGTACATAATTTTTTATTCTCCTGAATTAGAGCTAATTTGAAATTATTAAAATTTTCTTACTCTTACAAATATTGGTTTTTTTTAAAGATCACCAAAGTATCAGCACACTGACCCTAAATATCCTAAAAAGAAGTGATTTTACAAATTTAAGAAGCTAAAAGATAAAGACATTACAGAATTAATAAGTAACATTTCAAATAGGTATCTGAACTGAATAAATCTGAAGCTAAGATCCTATTTTAATCATGATATCACTTCTTCAAGAATACTCACTTTGATATTTAAGAGCATACAAACAGGAGAGGCAAAATGTTTGAAATGCTCTATATAAAGGAAATGATAATGTCAGAAATGTATAAGTGAAGGGTTATCAAGTTAATACTGAATGTGAAAGCCTAACAGAACTTCATAAATTTAATTACTTCAATAGATTCTCAATGTTGAGACTGGAAAGAATTTTATGAGATCTTTGAGTTGAATTACTGGCAATATAGAGCTATATATCATATGAGTATGTACCATATTTATGCCACTAGATCCTTTTATTTGAAGAGGGACTGAGGGATAAAATTACAAAGCTAATGGAGAATTAAGATGTTTTCAGGGGCCGGCCCCGTGGCATAGCGGTTAAGTCCGCACGCTCCATGGCTGGCGGCCCGGGTTTGGATCCCGGGTGCGCACCAACGCACTGCTTGTCAGGCCATGCTGTGGCGGCGTCCCACATAAAGTGGAGGAAGATCAGCACGGATGTTAGCTCAGGGCCAGTCTTCCTCAGCAAAAAGAGGAGGATTGGCATGGATGTTAGCTCAGGGCTGATCTCCCTCACAAAAAAAAGGAAAAAAAAGATGTTTGCATATTCCATTCTATATGAATATTCCTAAATACCTAGTTTATGCTGTCTTGTGAAGAAAAAAAAATCCACTACTAAAAACAAAGGATACACTTCAAATATAATTAAAAACAAAATTTAGTTATAAACCAACTTACAGTATTGGTATTTTCCACATCCACAAAGACTAGCATATTGCCTCCTCTGCCCTCCTCATCTTCAAGAGAATTACTTCTGCAGACAGTGGCTCGTACATTCAAAGATCGGCTGGTACAAATTACTGCAGTGTGTCTTAATATTCTGTGACTAAAGAAGTAAAAACACGCAAATTTAATCTAAGAACCTCTCCCTGTGTTATGACTCTCTAATTCCAAATAAAGCTTTCAAAATCTGATCATTCTCAGGACCATTTATACTCTAAAAGCACAGATGAATACAATAAAGTAAAATTATCTAGTTAGCCTAACTTTAGTTCAATCCTTTCTTCTCAATTTGAAAGGAAACTATTAGTCTCCCTGACTCTAGGCATTTTCCCTGCTCATCAAACTCATCTGTATAACACATGAAAATAATCTTCATATAGTCATGTCCTGATTATGCCTCTTCTCTGACAGTAGATCCAAAGTTACTGAATACCTACCAAGTAAACACCAAACTTGCACCTGGCATTCAAGGCTCTCCACAGAAGAGCTTTACAATTCAATGTTTATTCCCCTTTACTTCTTTTATGTATGTTTTACATTGTGGCCAAACTAACTACTTTCAGTTTATATTCCCTAACTTGTAAATCTTCATTCATATATAGCTACTCCCTGGAATACCCACTACTCTCTGGCCTATCCCCCTTGACATCCAAATTCTGAAATCTTTACTTTCCTTGGAGGTTCATTTCACCACTACTACATTCCACAAAGCCTTCCCTGATTGCCTTGGCCCGAGTACTCTCCATCATCTTCTTAAGGAAAATTAGCATTTATTGAGGACCAAAAAATATTATAGGTCCTGTGCTTACAAATATTATATCATTTTGTCCTCACAGTAAGTCTGACAAGGTATCTTAAATATTCCAATAAATTTTAAAATGTAGCACAATCATTCCTAGTTAATTTTATAAAAATGATAATGGCATTATCACAAATAAAATACTCGGTCATGTAATACATAGGCTATAGATCCTTGTGTGAGTCAGTTATGACTGATTTCTTCAGTGATCCGCATTTTAACACCACCCTAATCATCTTTTCTACAAACACATAGATTCTAGGGGGCAGGGGAGGGCACCAGGGAAAAGTAAAAGTAAAACAAAATAATTTTCTTTAAGGATGACCGTAGGCAGGTTGTCTTCACATACAAACGACATCCTGTTTTAATACATGGTACCTGTGAATTTCACTATTATGTGATGACTTTGGCCACAATACTTAGTTGCATCAAAGAATCATGAAGTTTATAGATAGAAGCACTAAAAAGATTAACATGGCTTAATTTTTTCCACTTTTGGCTACTTAGAACTTACAGTTAGATTAGGGACAACCTCAGATAAAACATCATACATAATTGGGAGGGGATAATATCTTAATAAGCAATGATATATGTCAACAAATATCAAAATGTTTATTTGAGGGGCCAGGCCAGCGGCACAAGCGGTTAAGTGCGCACGCTCCGATGCAGCAGCCCGGGGTTCGCCAGTTTGGATCCTGGGTGCGCACCAACACACGGCTTGTAGAGCCATGTTGTGGCGGCGTCCCATATAAAGTAGAAGAAGTATGGGCATGGATGTTAGCTCAGGGACAATCTTCCTCAGCAAAAATAGGAAGACTGGCATCAGATGTTAGCTCAGTGCTGATCTTCCTCACACACACAAAAAAAGTTTATTTGAATTTGTGCACATATATTAAACACAGAGGTTAAACCAAAAAAAGTTTTATTATACTCACCGTATTTTAGGCTGCTTCTTAACACTTTCATAGTAAAACAAAAAATTAATTTCATGGACGCCTTCTTCATCTGGCCCACGTAACCACATTGGCAGCTGGACTGAAGCTCCAGGGAGAAGAACAGTGTCAGGAAGGGGAACAGGAATCACCTCTGGCTGACTTCCTATGCCAATGCCAAAGTCTACAGAAGAAGCTGATGATATGAGTGCTGTACACACAGAGGTAGAATCTGTCACAACAGTCTTGTAAGCACTACAGTTCTCAGAAGCTGAGGGACTCAGTGGTGTTAGAACAGCTGTGTTACCACCAAAAGTAAAGAACTCTGGACGTTTAGAAACAACCTTCAATCCAGTAAGAGGACATTTGCTGACATTGACAAATTCTACATATGCTTTTCGGATTTCTCCACAGAGGAGCCCTGTAGGAAAATGTATAAAGAACACCTGCATTGGAGGGAAAAAATATTATTATATTGTCTGTTAAAAATTCTGAAGCTCTAATAAACAACAATTTAAGATGCTGTACTTCTTTACTACAGGTTTGTAAGCATTTTATTAATTCTCTTTGCTATCTCCCTGAAGATGTGGGAATTAACAACTCCTTAAAAAAGATAATGAGACAGAAACCCATGTTACTCTAACGGATTTCAGAGTTAAGAATTAAAGGCAAAATGTCAATAACAAGAGGGCTATCAGCACCTTTCACAACTGTGTAGATATCGACAAGAGGTTAGAAGTAATTTAACTTGGCTATACAAATTAAATAATTATCAGTCAAAAAGCCCTTATTACTGTCAACTTAAAAAGCAGGTCAACTATTTATTTACACATCATTAAAATGAAAAGACACACCCATAGGTCTTAAAAGGTAAGAACATACAGATCCATGATTCCATACCCATAATTTTAAAACCCAAAAAGCTCCAAACATCCTCAGGGTTTTAGTAAGCAACATGGGAGCAAAATCTGATTTGACTAACAGAGGCTTTTTATAACCTTTCCCATTTAGTGTGATATTCATATGGTTCACTCAAGCAATATTAATGTGTTTGATTACCAGGTGCTGCAAAACTCAACAGGGGTTACATAAACTTTAGATATAAACACACACATATATACGCACAATTTCTAAAAATTTTTTTTTTTTAAATTGGCTTCCAACACACATCTGGCCTCAGGATTTCAGATACGGGATTGTGGACCTGTACTAAAGAGGTAGAAATATGGGCTAACAAAATCATCCAGTAAGTTATTTGCATTTCAAAGATACTCAAGTGTAAATATCATAAGTACACTGACAGTATCTACGAAAGGAAGAATATAAAGGTAACAAGTATGAGGAAAAATGTTCTAATAAAGTTACAGCTGGCAATCCCAAAGGAGTTACAAAAATCCAGTGGAAATACCTGTCTTTTAATCTAAGTTTGAATGGGACTTCATTATGGCTATATTCTTAAGGAATCAGATAAAATTTGGGGACATCAGAAGCTTTAAAAATGGATATGAGAAAACAAATATAGAAATCCAAAAGATAGATTAAGAAGGGAGAAAAAAATAAACTAGGCACAGTATTATACTGAAGACACTGATTATGTACTGATTAGCCAGCTGAACAGCCAGCTGCATGAGTAACAAGTGAAATAGAGTACCGTGAGGACACTAAAATACAGACACCTGGATACCATCAAGAAGGCTACGGCGTTGGTAAAATGGGAAGGGTGATGGAATAAGTAAAAGACCAAGGATACGTGTAGGATACCGTGTAATGTATCTTCAGAGTAAAGATTTTACTAAATATACTATGTTGACTCTTCAAGGAGAACCAGTATATCTAGCCTTTAATTCAAATGCATAGTTGCTAAAAGTCCTTTTAAACAGTTGATGTTTGTGACAGCTTCAAATTTAAATGGAAAATAAGATCAAGAACCAAGAATCTCAATTCTCTTAATTTTTCCTAAAGATATATGTGATATGTATATGCATCATGCATAAAAATGATATGCTTAAGGTTACTCATTGCGGCTTTAGCTGTGACACAGCAAATGTCTGGACACAAATCAATTGTCTATCACACAAGTCTGGTTGAATAAACTATGATACATATACACAACATAGTGTCTATGCAGTGGAAACCTGAAGGGGACTGCTGTTCTCTCTGCTTTTCTGTTAAAATTTTTCCTAACAAAAAGTAAAAAAATAAATGAAAAAAAAGTTTTGGAGTGATACCGTTTTCTCCAAAAGAACCTAAGAACAAAATATGTCTAATCCACAATTTCTAATAAATAGCTCAGTACACTATACACATGACAGTACACAAATGACACTTTTATTTTTATCTTTTCTCAATGAGCTTCAGTAATTTTCATCCTCACTCTTGTTTTGATAACTATACATTATAAGAGATTATTGTATCAGACATTGTAGATTGGTAACTTCTTTCATTACTCCCTTAACCACTTAAAATTCTATAAAATATGGCTGTCATAAGATATTAGGAATAGGAATATGCTATGAATTTATTTTACCAATATTAATGTCTACCAGTGTTCATCCTAACATAATAGAAGTTCTCTTAAATGACTCCCATCATACCATGTTTGATGGATTAACCAACTTCTCTACTATCTTAACAGAAAATACTAAGTGATGTTTACGGAACTGAACATTAGTGGCTTTTGGCTTTCTACTATGCCCAACTTCTTATCAAGAGTCACTATTTGTTCCCAAACTCGTTTAAATTGTTATGTAAACTATTTCCATCTATATCTGAAAGTACAGCTTTTATCTGTAAATAAAATCTAGACCTATATTGTACTTAGACTACTTGACAATTTTCTTTTTTTTTTAAATTTTTTGTTGATTGCAGTAACATTGGTTTATAACATTGTATAAATTTCAGGTGTACATCATTATACTTCTATTTCTGCATAGATTACATCATGTTCACCACCCAAATACTAATTGCAACCCATCACCACACACGTGCTGAATGATCCCTTTCCCCCTCCTCCCTCCCCCATTCCCCTCTGGTAACCACCAATCCAATCCCTGTCTCTATGTGTTTGTTTATTGTTGTTATTATCTACTACTTAACGAAGGAAATCATACGGTATTTGACGTTCTCCCTCTGACTTATTTCACTTTGCATAATACCCTCAATGTCCATCCATGTTGTCACAAATGGCTGGATTTCATTGTTTCTTATGGCTGAGTAGTATTCCATTGTGTATATATACCACATCTTGTTTATCCATTCGTCCCCTGATGGACACTTAGGTTGCTTCCAAGTCTTGGCTATTGTGAATAACGCTGCCATGAACACAGGAGTGCATGTACCTTTACGCATTGGTGTTTTCAAGTTCTTTGGATAAATACCCAGCAGTGGAATAGCTGGATCATATGGTAGTTCTATCCTTGATTTTTTGAGGAATCTCCATACTGTTTTCCAGAGTGGCTGCACCAGTTTGCACTCCCACCAGCAGTGTATGAGAGTTCCCTTCTCTCCACAACCTCTCCAACACTTGTTTCCTGTCTTGTTAATTATAGCCATTCTGATGGGCGTGAAGTGATATCTCATTGTAGTTTTGATTTGCATTTCCCTGATAGATAGTGATTTTGAACATCTTTTCATGTATCTGTTGGCCATCTGTATATCTTCTTTGGAGAAATGTCTGTTCAGGTCTTTTGCCCATTTTTTAATTGGGTTGTTAGTTTTTTTGTTGTTGAGATGCATGAGTTCTTTATATATTTTGGAGATTAAACCCTTATCAGGGGGCCGGCACCGTGGCTTAGCGGTTAAGTGCGCGAGCTCCACTGCTGGCGGTCCAGGTTCGGATCCCGGGTGCGCACCGACGCACCGCTTCTCCGGCCATGCTGAGGCCGCGTCCCACATACAGCAACTAGAAGGAAGTGCAGCTGTGACATACAACTATCTACTGGGGCTTTGGGGGAAATAAAAATAAATAAATAAAATTATAAAAAAAAAAAAAAAAAAACTCTTATCAGATGTATGGTTTGCAAATATCTTCTCCCAATTGTTAGGCTGTCTTTTCGTTTTGTTGATGGTTTCCTTTGCTGTGCAGAAGCTTTTTAGTTTGATGTAGTCCCATTTGTTTATTTTTTCTATTGTTTCTCTTGCCCGGTCAGACATGGTGCTTGAAAATATGTTGCTAAGACCAATGTGGAAGAGTGTACTGCCTGTGTTTTCTTCTAGAAGTCTCATAGTTTCAGGTCTTACATTCAAGTCTTTAATCCATTTGGAGTTAATTTTTGTGTATGGTGTAAGGTAAGGGTCTACTTTCATTTTTTTGCATACGGCTATCCAGTTTTCCCAACACCCTTTGTTGAAGAGACTTTCTTTTCTCCATTGTATGTTCTTGGCTCCTCTGTCAAAGATTAGCTGCCCATAGATGTGTGGGTTTATTTCTGGGCTTTCGATTCTATTCCATTGATCTGTGTGTCTGTTTTTGTGCCAGTACCATGCTGTTTTGGTTACTATAGCTTTGTAGTATATTTTGAAATCAGGGAGTGTGATATCTCCAGCTTTTTTCTTTTTTCTCAGGATCCTTTAGCTATTCGGGGTCTTTTGTTGTTCCATATAAATTTTAGGATTCTTTGTTCTATTTCTGTGAAAAACGTTGTGGGAACTTTGATAGGGATTGCATTGAATCTATAGATTGCTTTAGGAAGTATGGACATCTTAACTATGTTAATTCTTCCAGTCCAAGAGCACGGAATATCTTTCCATTTCTGTGTGTCTTCTTCAATTTCTTTCAGCAATGTTTTATAGTTTTCCGTGTACAGATCTTTCACCTCTTTGGTTAAGTTTATTCCTAGGTATTTTATTCTTTTTGTTGCAATTGTAAATGGGATAGTATTCTTAATTTCTCTTTCTGCTACTTCGTTGTTAGTGCATAGAAATGCAACTGATTTTTGTATGTTGATTTTGTATCCTGCAACTTTACCGTATTCCTTTATTACTTCTAAAAGTTTTCTGGTGGATTCTTTAGGGTTTTCTATATATAAAATCATGTCATCTGCAAATAGTGACAGTTTCACTTCTTCTCTTCCAATTTGGATCCCTTTTATTTCTTTCTCTTGCCTGATTGCTCTGGCTAGGACTTCCAGTACTATCTTAAATAGGAGTGGTGAGAGTGGGCATCCTTGTCTGGTTCCTGTTCTTAGAGGGATAGCTTTCAGTTTTTCACCATTGAGGATGATATTAGCTGTGGGTTTGTCATATATGGCCTTTATTATGTTGAGGTACTTTCCTTCTATCCCCATTTTATTCAGAGTTTTTATCATAAATGGATGCTGTATCTTGTCAAATGCTTTCTCTGCATCTGTTGAGATAATCATGTGATTTTTATTCTTCATTTTATTAATGTGGTGTATTACGTTGATTGATTTGCGAATGTTGAAGCATCCCTGCATACCTGGAATAAATCCCACTTGATCATGGTATATAATCTTTTTAACGTATTGTTGTATGTGATTTGCTAGTATTTTGTTGAAGATTTTTTCATTGATGTTCATCAGTGATACTGGCCTGTAATTTTCTTTTTTTTTGTGTTGTCCTTGTCTGGTTTTGGTATCAGGGTAATGTCAGCTTCGTAGAATGAGTTAGGGAGCTTCCCCCGCTCCTCAATTTTTTGGAAGAGTTTGAAAAGGACAGGTATTAATTCTTCTTTGAATGTTTGGTAGAATTCACCAGGGAAACCGTCTGGTCCTGGACTTTTATTTTGGGGGAGGTTTGTGATTACTGTTTCGATCTCCTTACTGGTGACTGGTCTATTCAAATTCTCTACTTCTTCTTGATCCAGTTTTGGAAGGTTGTATGATTCTAAGAATTTATCCATTTCTTCCAGATTGTCCAATTGGTTGGCATATAGCTTTTCACAGTATTCTCTTATAATCTTTTGTATTTCTGAGGTGTCTTTATCTGTAAATAAAATCTAGACCTATATTGTACTTAGACTACTTGACAATTTTCTTTAGATTCTCACTCAAAAGTTTCCAAAACTGGAAACTTAAAATGACAACTTATGAATGTGGTTGAGTGCATGAAAAACAAAAATGAGACTCGCATTAGCAAACCCATACCAACACAAAGAACTCATGGAAAAGCCCTCTGACCTAAATTCATCCTCCTAAAACAGGGAATAAATGTACACTTGTATGTTTTAAATTAAAGTAAAATGTTTAGGATATGGATCTATTGTGTTTTTTGTTATTCACTTTTCAAGCTTTTTTGTTTAATCAACCAAACACCAGTTATTATCATTATGTAGAATAAGAGGTCTTCTGCTCTAAAATACCCTCTTCAAGAACTGCATCTATAACAACACAATTAAAAAAAAAAACCCACTATGGTATGCAAGAAGCAAAGTACAGAACTAAGAATATCAAAAACAAGATGAATGTAAATTTAAAGACTGTTCAGTTAAATAAAATTTAAAGTTAAACATCATCGGGTTCAACTTTCCTCATTTTATAAGTGAAGAAATTTGCCAAGGTCAGATAACTAGAGATGCAGCTTAGACAGAAGCCTGAAAGTAAAGCTCGATCCCTAACGATATATGACCTGAGAAGCACTGCACTCAAAAACCACTCATAGGGCCGGCCCCGTGGCTTAGCGGTTAAGTGCTCGCGCTCCGCTGCTGGCAGCCCGGGTTCAGATCCCGGGCGTGCACCAATGCACCACTTGTCAGGCCATGCTGAGGCCACGTCCCCCATACAGCAACTAGAAAGATGTGCAGCTATGACATGCAGCTATCTACTGGGGCTTTGGGGGAAAAAATAAATAAATAAAATAATAATAATAAAATTATAAAAAAAGAAACACTTATACATTTAACAATCTTAATAAGTGAAGAACATTTAAATGATATGGTATAATGAAAATTATAAGCTAGTAGAATCCAGGAAAACTGAGTACTTTGGTGTCCTCTACTGATTTATCTCAACAACTTTAACCAGAGGGGTCAGAATCTTCCCTTTTGCAATTAAGCTCTAGCAAATTCTTACATATATAATTCCAAGCAAAATGTCTATTAGGTAGTGACTTCTAAACTACAATGGTGAATAGCCTTAAAATGTTGGGATCCCAACTATTTTAATCCATCTTCAGCCTTAGAACTCCTAGCTACAGCAATGCAATCCTAATAAAAGTCCAATGCATCATTGTGGGAACTTGACACATTTGGACAAAAATGGTATAAATATAAGAAAAAAGAAAAAAATTAAAAATTATGAGAACTTGGCTTGCCAGATTAAAAAAAGATGATAAAGCAAGAGTATGGTATTGACACACAAAGAGATGAGGAAATATTATCAAGCAGAATAGGTATCACCCAGAAAAAAAAACAGGTATGGGTGCTTTCAGGATATTAGTATATTAGAAAGATGGCATAATGAGTTGCCAATATTCAATTAATGGTAACTGCGACTAGAAACAATTAAAAGTTGGATCTCTATCCCTGGACACTCAGAAGAGCACATTCTCTTGGATTTAAAAAAAAACAGAAATTAAAAAATAAAACTATGAAAGTTTTGACTAGGAAAGTCTCTGTAAGTAAACATAAAACTTAGAAGCAACCAAGTAAAGGATTATCAAATAGGACTTCATACAAGTTAAAAACCTTAACATGGTGAAAGACACCAAATTGAAGTTAAAATATGTGCAAAATACTTATCAACCAGAAACTAGCCCTGAAGTCACTCTATGTGTTAAGTCTTATTTGCCCTACATAACCCTTTAAATGCAACATAAGCAAGCAAGTGTAAAACTCGGGCAGAACACAGGCAGCTTAACAATATTTTCCCCTTAACACACACACGCCACCACTTGCATGAGCATGTCACCTCCCCACCACTATAGGATTAGTACCCATAAAAAGTATTCAACGAGAAAAGGGAAATAACACCCAATTAAGGGTATCAACAGGCAATCATATGGACATATGGAAAAAAAAATCATACGGACAAAAAAAAAACATATGAAGATTGACCAACCTTATTATTTATCAGAAAAATGTCATTTTTCACCAACCTCATTTGCAAAAGTTAAAAAAAAAAATCTGATAATATCCAGTATGGCACAGATGTGAGGCAATGGGCCCTCTCATTCTGAAGAAAAGTGCAGTTACTACAGCCTTGTTGAAGGTAATTTTGTAGTATATTGCAAAATTTTAAATTTATATACCAGCAATTCCATTTCTAAAGTCTGGTTTAAACCAGAACATGCACAAAATACATACATAATGATGTTTACTGTAGGACTGTCCATAATGATGAAAAACTAGAACCACACTCATCAACACATAAATGGTTAAAATATATTACGATCTATCTAAATAAAGAAATAACACATGTAGCTGTTAAAAAAAAGTTTTACTGAATGAAAACAAAGACCAAGTTATGTTGTTAAAGATAAAAAGCAACTCACAGGATAAAATGTGCAGTATGATTCCATTTATAATTACTAAAACTATATATAAGTGTACAACGAAAGGTCTGAAAACAGAAACATCAATTTGGTATCACTGGAACTTTTTGAAGGTAATTAGTTAAGCTTACATAATTCCCCCACTACAGAAACTTGAGGATGCAGGAGAATGGACTCCCAGTGTTCACGCTTATACTACATGAACCTGCCACGGGACTGCTTCTCAGGTAGACAGCTGATCCAAGGTAGGCCAGATTCCTCTCCTGGAAACTTGAAATTTGTAATCAAGTGGCACAAAGAGTGCAAGTTGTTAGACTAAGGTCATAGCAAAAACAATGCTTTCTAAACGCTTATAAATGTTTGCTGTAAACTCCCTGGAGTACCAAGTGCTTATTCTTCTTTGAGACTTACTATTCTATAAAACTTTAGTTTCCATAAGACATTCCAGTAACCTTCAACTAAATAATATATTTTCTCTTTTTTGACTTACACTACCTAGCATCAGCTTCTATCTTTTTCAACTAAAAGACATTTAACTCGTATGGCATCAAAGTAGGACAGGGCAAGACATAATGAAGGTGAAGGGAATATTGCTTTTTACTCATATACTTATCTATACTGCTTAAATTTTTTACAAGCATTAATTCTCATATTATTTTCATATCTTACCAAAAAAGAGCCACTGATTTTAATAACAACCAAAGTGTTCTTTTAGAAGTGTTTTCCTAATTTCCATTAATATTTTGATGGTTATATACATATATATATATATATTTGTGTGTGTGTGTGTGTGTGTGTGTGAGGAGCACCAGCCCTGAGCTAACATCCATGCCAATCCTCCTCTTTTTTTCTGAGGAAGACTGGCCCTGGGCTAACATCAGTGCCCATCTTCCTCTACTTTATATGGGACGCCACCACAGCATGGCCTAACAAGCAGTGCGTCGGTGCGTGCCCAGGATCCGAACAGGCGAACCCCGGGCCACCACAGCAAGGCGCGAGCACTTAACCACTTGTGCCACCGGGCTGGCCCCGAGGGTTATATTTTATAACCTGGCTGTGACTTAATGCCAATTTGGATGATTACCTTATCTTTGTGAATTAGATCTCTTTAATGCTAGCTTAATAATAATTTAAAAGTGTGGTTCAATGTAATATCAAAAACCACAAAGTCTAAAATTAATTTACTTAAAATATATCTGACCTTATAAATTATTACATCCATGATATTTTAAAAAGTGAAATACCTCCAATAGTGGCATTTCCTCAGTGATTATGGGATCTAAACGTCGATCCGGACCATATTTAATAGATGTTTTCTCTTCTTTTGTGTTGTTAAGTCGAGGACCTTGAATTTCTAAATCCTGTCTCCCTCGGACTGACATACTGAAGAAATGTTTTCCTGAAATAAAAAACAATCCATGCCCTAAAATAATTTGATATGTTAACTGACATCAATTTGGCTTGAATATATGAACACTGTACATTTTAGATTATTTCTAGAAAAATTCTAGACAATTATTGATTAGCATGGTTAATCAACGAATTAAGCATATTTTTATTTTCATGTGTAACCACACCTATTGTATGCTGCTTAATTTCTCATTTTATTAGGATTTACTTACTCTGCAGAAAGACTACACGGCACTGAATAGGAAGTTCTTTGAAATCTATATTTAATCATAATGACTATTAACCAAAAAGATCTATCTGAGAGAACATCTAAGCTGGGACCAATAATTTGATTCAGGCTATGAGAAAAGATCTACTTTCAGAGGAAAAAAGTTCCAAAACACCTAACATCAATTGTTTACTTTTACTCATATTCAAATATATATACTAATTTGAATTACTTCTGGATTATAAATAACTACATCTTCAACAGACTGCACAAAGAAAATTAAACATAATATAGGTATCTTTTCAAATTAAACTTATTTAATATTCATGTGAAATTTTTCCTAAAAGCTTCCACGCAGTGCATGTAGGTGTGAAAAAAGCTAGAGTATACAATTCTCTTTCCTGCAGGATTACTTAGACTTTAATGTGCAGAAGGTCACTGTGATACTTCCAGACCAGATATATAACATAGCATTTCCCATACTTCATCTGACTCAGATCCCTACTAGCATTTTACATAATAATCAACTACACTAAAACTTCATGAAAATTCTGTTTACAAGATGCAATTTATTTTAATAGTTAATTCAGAGTCTCTTCCTACTAATGTCATAAAATAACAAATTATTATATTAACGCATATGCTTGATACCTTAAATGAAGCAATTAGCTATATTTTATTGACAACCATAACTTTGTGGTCCTCGATTAAGTTCCTAGGTATGTACAGTTGGAAAAGGAAAGGAGCTTCAGAAAGTTTTTAATACCCAGTTAACTTACTTAAAATATGCAATAAAGTAGCAAGATTATTTATAAATGAACCTTGTTTGGTACTTGTCAACCAAGAATTACAAATATAGTACTAAAATGCAGAATACCATACTCAATTTCAGTGTAAATTTTTTGGTTATAATTTTTGAATTCTCATGGATTCATTCTACTTCTGTTTACTTTTTTAAAAAATTTTGTATTGAATCATCCTAGACATGCAGGTAAGTACAAATATTCAGCTGAACGTTAAAAGGACCAACAAATTTTCCAAGTGTTCCCAAAAGATTTCTCAATATTAATAATCAGCTTTTGTAAATGCTAAATTCAAGTCTGTCAACGACCATTAATTTGGTTAAAAAATAAAACCTATCTACTAAAAATGAAGAGCTGTGAGAGAATAAACTCTCTCCCTAGCATCTTGTCAACTTAAATAACTACATATAACAATTACAAGGTAATATTAGATCTACAAGGGTACCATGAACTTAAAAAAAAAAGTAAACTATGTTAAACATACATCTTGTAGTTTAACTCTTCAAAAATTTGTAAAACGTATCAACTGGGGCACCAAGAATATCAGCTTAACACTAAAATCCTACTCCTTACAGAACAGATGACAGAATCTAAGGCGCTTAACATCCAATGATGTGAAAACACTGATCTTTAATTTCCTCCACGTTTTATAAAAAGACAATATTCAAAAATAGAATAGGCTAAGATGGTTTCTGTATTGGCAGCAGACATAATCAACAGTTAGAATATATTTGGTGACAATTTACTAAATTTGAATCAATAATAGTCAAGAAAAATACATAGGGTAGAACCTAAGAATTATCAAAAGAAAATACGTTAGAAGGGAATAAAGTTGTTTATTTTTGAAGGAATGGCAGAATTTAAAATAATCCAAATTATCCATTCTTCCATCTGACTAAATGCCTTTATTAAAGGCACAGTAAACTTATTTTAAAAATACCACATTTTCATTCATTTTATTCTACAGAGATTTAAGTATTAGTTTTCTAATTGTTTATCAATGCTATAGCTTTACCTGTGTGACATCCAGGAAGAGCACCAATGCCATCTACTGCCATGGAGCCCTGAATAGTGCCAAGATTATAAACAACTCCCAGAATATGCAGTTCCCCTACATGATGGGGAAAGAGCTTTAGTCTTGCCTGTGGAGATATTTAAGCCACACTTATTATCTGTTTTCACAGTATCTTAAATAGTGCAATACCTAAATTCTGTAATGTTGCAGACACATAAACTCATGATCTAAACTTTTTAATTATCAATTAATTTCTCTTACTGGAAGGCATTTTCTTCAAAAGAAAATCTCTAAATTCAACAATTACAGGCCAGGGTCCTCATCAATACTTTTAATAAAAATCAATATATTCCAGTCAACCAAATATCATATGAAATTACCACACTGATCCCAAGAAGACAGCAAAAACTTTTCACAGACTTCTTAGGAAATTAACAAACCAAATACCACTGCAAAATTTACTTTTCCTACCAATTTCCTCCTGTGCAATTCCAATTTCCTAATCTTCCAAATTTTAGTTTTTAAGAAAATTAGAATATAAAACAAACAATAAATTGATTTTTAAATTTGTTTTCATTCTTACTTTTAAAAATATTTTAAGGCTTAAGACAGAAAAATAAAACAATTACCACTTTAGATTCTTCACTATTAAGTAAGAATTCTGAAATAACTTCAGTTCCAATCATTTCAGGTTCACTTGTTACCTGAAAAATAAATTATTTTGTAAAATATACATTCTAACGAATAATGTATCAGATTACTAACATTCTTATATATCAATACTTATGAACAATAACAAAAATTATAGTGAGTATTTACAAGGTTCTTACTATGTGCTAAGCAATATGCAAAGCGTTTTATTTTCACCCCTGGAGTAGAACCAGGCAGTAGTAGGCACTTGATATATTTTGTATTTCGTTTAGTCCAACTCAACTGAGGAGAGCAAGTGATCTACTCAAAGTTGCAGCCACTAAGAGGATAAAACCTCAAGAAATCAAGTTTAGCTGTTCATTGTCAACAATGGCCAAAAAGGCCTTTTAATTTAATCTTGGAATAAGAGCAAATTTCTCCATCTTTTACTCTGACCAGCCTCTTTTCTCAAATTGGCTAATTACACATAGAAAAAGCAATGGCAGCTTAAGCAGGATAGATAAAAGACTGTGGAAAATAAAGGCAGTGGGGGAGAGCAAAAAAGGCCTATTTCCTCCAAATCAACGACATGTCTAAGAGACTACAGTCTCCGGTCATCCAAGCTGAACTAACTGACTCACACTGGGGGTAAACCTCATCCTCATAAACACTGTGTTACATTTACCATAAAATCAGTTACTTGACACAAGAAATAAAAATCATATCTCCCTAAATTTCAGTTCAGCATCTTAGTCCAGCACCAGTAGAAGCTCATGAAGAAATCCAGAAAGTTTGAAATTTTTAGGAAAAAGTGTTACTTCATTACACACAATGAAAATTTTCACTTAACTTTAATAAGCCTCCTTTAAAATCTAATATATTGAACAGACTAATATACTTTAAAAACTAGCAAATCTTTTAAAGAATCTTTTCCAAAAATGAATGATTCATACTCTTCTAATTTGTATTCCAGGCATCCAAAAACCATTAGAAAAACTACTGAGGTTGCCAAAATTCAAGTCAGAATAGAGCCTGGGGAAATCTCAGTCTTTCAAATTACTCACAACGAGTATAAATAATTACAAAATGTCTTCAATGAATTTAACCAGCCAGACTTTAAATAAGGCAACCTTTAAAAAATCAAAACACTTCAAGAGAAATAGTATAAAAAGTTAGTACAACATACTTCTTCCAAGTTCTCCCTTCATAAATCGGCACCAAAATGTTAGGATATTTCCCAGTTCCAAAATAAATTTTACCAAATTATTAAAGTACACAGCAAGGTAATATAAAGAACTAAAAGTTATATAACAGATATTGGTGAATAAACTAATAAATAGCTAAGTAAAAAAATGTATTTGTCCAAGTTATTTGTCACAATCAGCTGGGCAACAAAAATTACTTGTTGAAGTCATTCCTGCTTCAAAAATAACTATCTTAAATATATAAAGAGCTTATTACAGACATGGATAAGAAAAGAAAAAGATAAACATATATGAAGAATATGAACAGACATTTCACAAAAGAAATACAAATACAAGAACTTCGACTTCACTAGAAATCAGTAAGATGGAAAATAAAATAGTAAAATAGCATTTTTTTTAACCTATCAAATCAACAAGATTCTTTTTATAAATAAGGCTTAATCTTGCAAAGATGAAATACCCAACCCCATATGCTGCCAGGGAAAAGCTCATTGGCATGACTTTTTGGGAAACCAACAGAGAATTAAAATATTTATTCCCTAAAATGTTCTAACTTCATGCCTAGGAATCTTTCCTACAGAAATAATCAGAATAAAAAACTATGCACCCAAATTTTCATCACTGAATTATTATGATAGTAAACAAATGGAAACTTCCAAAACAACTACCAATGGAGAGATAGTAGAACAGCTTATAGATCATCCATATGATGGAAGAGTATGCAAAAATGAAATACGAAGATATTTTAATATCAAAATATGCATATAAACACAATGAAAAAAGCAACAAACACAATATGAGAGAATCTCATACATGAGGGAAAAACATACAAATGGAAATGACTGGAAAGACATACAGAAAGTGTTAAAGTGGTTATTGCTAAACAGAGGGAAGACATAGTTTTATTTTTATTTCTCAATTTTTCAACAATAAGCATATATCCTACTTTTTATAATGAGGGAAAATAAGCATAAAAAAGAGTAAGTATACCTCACTGAACAGAATAAGTTTAATGTTATTACAGCATCTCTTAGGCTATTACTGAAACATGCTTATTACAAATACCTTTTAATAACTTACTAGTTCTTTAACTTCTTCATTATCCTTTCCACTGAAATCTTTAGGTTGAAACTTCCAGAGCAATGACAAATCAGTCAACAAAAGTGGAACCTTCAAAGGGTTTCTAAAAGCCACTTCGACTGTTATTGGTTCTATAAAAGAAAGGCCTAAATTAATAATAACTTTAATAAACCTGCACATCACCCTATGCTTCAACTCCTTTAACACACGCTTCTTTCATAGCTCTGCATTTCTACCCAGACTGTCCTTTACCACCCTATAAAGTCCATTTATTCAGGATTCAGTTTTAAAATTATCTTCTCGGGCCGGCCCCATGGCTTAGCGGTTAAGTGTGCGCGTTCCGCTGCTGGCGGACCGGGTTCAGATCCCGGGCGTGCAGTGACGCACTGCTTCTCCAGCCATGCTGAGGCCGCGTCCCACATACAGCAACTAGAAGGATGTGCAGCTATGACATACAACTATCTACTGGGGCTTTGGGGGAAAAATAAATAAATAAATAAATAAATAAATAAATAAATAAAATTATCTTCTCTAAGATAAACTAACACACGGACAGAGAGAACGGTTTGGTGGTTACCAGGGGCAAGGGGGTTGGGGGGTGGGCATAGGAGGGGAAGGGATGCATTTATACAGTGACTCACAAACAACAATGTACGACTAAAATTTCACAATGTTGTAAACTACTATGACATCAATAAAAAAAAATTTTTTTTTAATTATCTTCTGTAGAGATTTTCCCAATTTTTCTGTACTAAAGAATATCATTCTCTCTTCCATATTCCAAAAGCACACTGCATATACCTGTATTAGAGCCCCAATTGCTTGGTTTTATAAATGCAGCTCACTAAATTATGAGTTCCTAATTTACTTTTGTATCCCCATCTTCCAGTGATTTTTGGCACACAGAAAATTATCTTGAATCTGCTGTAAGTAAAACAAATAAACAAAAAAATATGAATAAAAAGTCAAGTATTTCACCTTCTACAACTGCAAGGGGAAATCTTGAATTATCTGAATAACTGTTCAAACAGTATTGCGTGGGATGGAAATTGGATGGAATTACTCCTCTGTTAACCACAGCCACAACTTGTTCCTCAAGTTCTCGCCACTGCTGAGAGGATTCTGAGTCATATTCTTGATCAAGACTTATATGAGTAGCTGCTTGCTTTTCACCTTAAAAAAAATTGTCAACATTAAATACACGTCTATTAATACCTGCCCTCAAACACATTTTAAATAAAAATCTGAAATATCCAAATAAATATATATACACTCGCTCTTGTCTATTTCTAATTACCTGAGAGAAAAATATCTTATTAACCCTAGTCTAACTGGAACTTGCTTACAATATTAATACTCTTTTCCTCCTGATTCTGGAAGAATATATTTTCCCTAGTCTTCCACAATTTTATATGAAACACTTCAAACATATGGAAAAAGCATGGAGAGTAATATAACAAATATTTGTGTATCAAAATTTAACAAATGTCAGGGCCGGCCCTATGGCCAAATGGTTAAAGTTCCGTGGGCTCTGCTTCGGCAGCCTGGATTTGGGGGTTTGCATATTGGGCATGGACCTACTCCACTCATCAGCCATGCTGTGGAGGCAACCCACATACAAAGTAGAGGAAGACTGGCACAGATGTTAGCTCAGGGCTAATCTTCCTCAAGAAAAAAAGAAAAGAGGAAGATTGGCAACAGATGTTAGCTCAGGGTGAGTCTTTCTCACCAAAAAAAAAAAAAATTAACAAATACTGACTTTTGTTATAAGATCCCAAATATTTTTTATAAAATAAATGTTACAGATAGAGTTGATATCCTCTATGTAACCCTCCCCAATCCTATAACTCTCCTCCATCTCCACTGGCACCACTTCTTCCCAGAGCTATTCCAAAGTTCAAGTATAGCGTTCTCATCCATATATTTTTTTTTTTTTTTTACTTTACTATATGAGTGTATACATACAATGCATAGAATTAGTTTGCATGTTTGAAATTTATATAAATGGAATTATATTTGACCTATCACTCTGTAACTTTTTTCATTGAACATTACGTTGTGGGTATCATACGTATTGAAACAGGCAGAACCAGTTCACTCATGTCCTGTAGCATGAATCCATTATATGAATACACCAAAAATTTATCAATTCATTCCCTCCTATTGTTTCACTTTTTTTGTTATTAAAAACAATGCTGCAGGGCCGGCCCCGTGGCTTAGCGGTTAAGTGCGCGCGCTCTGCTGCTGGCGACCCGGGTTCGGATCCCAGGCGCGCACCGACGCACCGCTTCTCCAGCCATGCTGAGGCCACGTTCCACATACAGCAACTAGAAGGATGTGCAGCTATGACATACAACTATCTACCGGGGCTTTGGGGGGAAAAATAAATAAATAAATTCTTTAAAAAAATAAAAAATAAATAAAATAAAAACAATGCTGCTATGAACATTCTCATAAATATTTTTTAATAAAAATACTCAATTAGATCTCAAGGAGAAACATATTAAGTTCAAATATAAGAATGCTTAGAATTACAAAGTTTACTTCAACATGCATCAAGAACCTTAAAATAGTTATACTTTTGGCCCAGCACTGCCATTCTAAGGCTCAATCCCAACGAAATAATCCTATATTTTAAAAAGTCTTACAATAAGAACAGCAGAATATTAGCAACTGTTCTCTGCTTCTGTGTACATCTGAAATTTTCAGTAAGAAGAAGACCACAAATTTTATCCACAAGGAGGTCCATCCCAACATGATTTTATATAAGCAAAAAGATGGAAAACACTCTAACTGTATAACAAGTGAATATTAAAGTACTATATATGCACTGAATGGAATATCTTACAGCCATTAAAAACGTTTACCAAGATTATGTAATAACATGAAAATTCTTTATAT
Organism: Diceros bicornis minor; assembly: GCF_020826845.1. Taxonomy (NCBI): domain Eukaryota; kingdom Metazoa; phylum Chordata; class Mammalia; order Perissodactyla; family Rhinocerotidae; genus Diceros; species Diceros bicornis. Next base: position 26,457,185 of record NC_080755.1, read on the forward strand.
TATGTGAGTAAAGACATTATAATTACAGCTACTTTGTTGTTATTGTTTTTTGTTTTTAAGGCGGGAAGAAAAAACACTGAAGTAGTGGTTATCTTCAGATGGCAAGATGATAGGTGATATGGTATAAAGTTGTTTATTTTCAAATTTTTTTAACAACCAAACATTATTTTTTTTTTTTTTGTGAGGAGATCAGCCCTGTGCTAACATCAGCCAATCCTCCTCTTTTTTTGCTGAGGAAGACGGCCCTGGGCTAACATCTGTGCCCATCTTCCTCCACTTTATATGGGACGCCGCCACAGCATGGCTTGCCAAGCAGTGCGTGGGTGCGTGCCCGGGATCCGAACCAGCAAACCCCGGGCCGCCGCAGCGGAGCGCGCGCACTTAACCGCTTGCGCCACCGGGCCGGCCCCCAGACATTATTTTTTAAATGGAGAAAGAAAAACAAAATCTAAAAAAAAAAAGTCACTAGGTAACAACTTTACTAACCATCCGCTGGTCGTCTGTCATGGCCGAAGAAAACACGTGTTGCTGAACTGTTAATATACGGTAAAGGAAGCTGCGGTAAAGGACCATCTGGTGATAGCTGACTTACATTCTAGGAGAAATACAAAAGAAAAAAAAAGAAGAATTTTTGAGAAAACTCCATTTTCTTCATATTTGCTTCCTCATTTTTTATACACAAGATATTAAAAATATGTTAAGGAAGAATATTAAGATAAAGAATTACTAAGTTTTACTTAATACATAAGAGTTAAATTTACAAATAGGAAGAACTTAAGATCTCCTTTATTCTGGCATAAGAGAATCTTCCTAAGGACACTCCGCTAGTTAGCTTTCTTTGATTGTTAAACTTCCAAACATTATTTTGGCATGCATTTTACTTCCTGTGACTCATTACAGCATCCTATCTGCCAAAATACTAACACATATGATTTCAAATCAATAAAGTTATAAAAGGTACTTATTTTCTGCATGACAGATACAATAGTCACTATTCAAAGGCCTTGAGGAAAAAACAACTTCTCATTTTTCCATAAAACAATGCTTCGTATTTTCTATCCTCCTGATCAGTGAAATATTTTTCCTTCTCATTAATTTTTCTGGGTTACATCACAATAATTTGTCTACTTCCCACAGATCTGTACCTCCTCATCTTTCATAGGGAAAAGAGAGAATGTACTTTTTCCAAAGGATGGTAAGAGAACTCTATATGTTATAAAACCAGTTATGATTCAAAAAAAACATAATGAAGAAACAGTCCAGAAAGCTTGTGGAATCTTTTCTTTTTTTTTTAAGATTCCAAGAAGAACTACAAATCAAATGTTTACTGGAATATTAAAATTCTCTTTTAAAGAACTGTGGAAGGGCAATGCAAATCAGATCAATGACCAAAAAGCCTAGCCTGCCACACTTGATTATGACAGATAATTACATATATTCCAATAAAACCATTTTATTAGACTCCTACTAGATAGTACTGACTATGTTTTTTGCTGAAAATGATTTAAATATAATTTTAATAGCTACTCCTGAAAATAAGTATTTACCTTGTAAACATAAAGATATTCTCTGAGAAAGGCCCCTTGTTGAGCAGCAGATTGTTTACTTTCATTGATTAAAATATGTCTAAAAGCAGACACAGCATTGTCCAGTTGCCTAAGAGTATAGGACTGGCGTCCAATAGTGAAGTTAATGTGATCCTCTGCAAGAGACCAGCCTTTTCCTTTGTAAACTTGCATGGCTTGACAATAGCAGCGTAAAGCATGCTTTTTCTGTAAGAAAATAAACAAAACAAAGTATTACTATCCAAACTTCTCTTGGACTGGAAAAAATAAATACACACATACAAGTAACTTGTAACCAGTTTTTCCTCTAACAGAGACTGGAATGATGAGGAAAATGAAACTAACATTTATGAAAACTACTTTGCAATTATTACTAAAAACCAAGAGGTCCTAAAGCAGGCAAGCAGCTGCTTTGTCCAAGGGCAAGAAGTCAAAGAAGTTAGGAATAATAATGACTTCATGCAAAACCACCTGGGATTTTCCAGAGTAATAGTATATGGAGTTATGGACTAATTAGAGGCTTGGCTGTTAGCTTGTAACTGAGAGCTATCTTACGAAGTCTCAATTTTGTTACCGTCATCTCTTTATATCACTGCACTGGGCTGAATGGAAATACTCTGTGTGTGCCAAAACTGCATGTGTGAGTACATAGTGTACATGTGTATATATATTTATGTACAGATACACATTTTTAAACTTCTGTTTTGTTTGTTTGGTAGTGACAGAGTTTGGCATTCCTTTTCTTTTGCCCACTCCTGCATCCTGCCACACTCATGAGCAGGCATTTAGTGTTAATTACATATCACTGCCACCCTCTGAACTCATAAAACCTCAATCTTAAAAATGGGATTTAGTACCATGGAAGAGGCTTCTCTTCACTAAATCTTTTGCTTCAGAGTATATTTTGTACCGACTCCCCTCCCCAGGGTAGACTACACACTTTGTACCATGTATAGCCAGAACTATTTGTTTTTTGTTTTTTTGGTTTTTTACTGCGGAAGATTTGCCCTGAGCTAACATCTGTTGCCAATCTTCCTCTTTTTTGCTGAGGAAGATTTGCCCTGAACTAACACCCGCTGCCAATCTTCCTCTATTTTCTACGTTAGCCACCACCACAGCACGGCCACTGATAGACGAGTGGTGTAGGTCTGTGCCTGGGAACCGAACCTGGGCCACCGAAGCAGAGCGTGCTGAACTTAACCACTAGGCCACGAGGGCTGGCCCCAGAATTCTTTTTTTTTGTTTTTTTTGTGAGGAAGATCAGCCCTGAGCTAACATACGATGCCAATCCTCCTCTTTTTTGCTGAGGAAGATTGGCCCTGGGCTAACATCTGTGCCCATCTTCCTCTACTTTATATGGGACACCGCCACAGCATGGCTTGACAAGTGGTGCATCAGTGCCTGTGACGCACCTGAGCCTGTGAACCCTCGGGCTGCCGAAGCAGGGTGTGTGCACTTAACTGCTGCGCCACCAGGCCAGCCCCTGAATTCTTTGTTTTTTTAAGAAATATTTTCTTAACAAAGAGATGATAAAAGCAAATCAAAATCATGTGCCACTTGGCAGCATGCAATGAGAAGAATACAGGCTCCCTTTTGTGATATTCCTACAAAGATACCTGATTTGAATCTCATCATGAGGAACCATCCTCATGGTTCATGACAAACCTCAATTGAGAGACACTCTACTAAATAAAGGCCGGTAATCTTCAAAAGTGTCAAGGTCACGAAAGTGAAAGAATTCGTCTGAACAGGATCCTTTTGATATAAAGGACATTTATGGGACAACTGTCCAAACTTGAATGGGCTCTGAGGATTGGATAGTAGTATTGTATTAGTACTAAGTTCTTGATTTTCATTGTTGTATTATGGTTATACAGGAGAAACATTCTTGTTTTTAGGAAATAGGAAATATGTCCTAAGATACTTGGGGGTAATGGGGCACCAGGTGACAACTTAACTCTCAAATAACTCAGGTAAAAAAAGGTTTCTCAACTGTACTTGTAACTTTTCTGTAAGTTTGAGATTGTTTCAAAATATCTTTTAAGCAACGTTCCTTAAAAAAAAACGCTAATCTTCATACTGCATTTAGTAAGGGAACACAGATACTGAATCTTAAAAACTGAGATACAGAGAAACAGCTGAATGTGTCTAAGTGTCAAGTTCAGGTGCATTTTTGAGGATTTCTTAGAAAAGCATCTAAAGAGAGTTAAAAGGTAACAAGGATTTAAAGTCTGCCTTTTAAAGTAAGAATAGAAAGACTGTCCAGGGTATACTGGACACAAACACATACGCCTTCTCCAGCACTTACTTGTTTTTTTTCACTGATTTTAATCTTTTATAATGCTAGTTCTCTTTATTTTTAAATGCCTTTTACTTATTGATTTTTTTGGCTGGGAAAAATTCGCTCTGAGCTAACATCTATTACCAATGTTTCTCTCGCTTATTTTTTTTTTCTCCCCAAAGCCCCAGTATACAGTTGTATATTTTAGTTCTAAGCTCTTCTAGTTCTATGTGAGCCACCACTACAGCACGGCTTCTGACACACGAGTGGTATGGTTCCACACCCGGGAACCAAACCCGGGCCACCGAAGTGGAGCCGCTAGGCCACCAGGGCTGGCTCTACTTATCGATATTCTTAATGAAAAAAAAACTGAACTATAAAAATTTCTGAGGATAAGATAAGCAATGCAGCATGAACTCTCAATCAGTGAGGACTGAGAAATGGCAATAATATATACATAATCTCCTCTATCGTCCACATTCATCCCTGCCAACACATGCACCTGGTTTTTAATGGAAATGTCATGAAAAGTTGGTGCTTCTCAGAAACAACTTGGCCTCAATCTGAATTGTGTGAGCTCTATATGTCCTATTCTTTCACATAAGATACTGTTATTGACCAACTTCAATAGGATATGTTATTTGCTTTTCTAATAGATCTGCATTTCTTATCATGTTTTCAGGATTCTACATACTGTTCGAGAAAGAGATTTCCAGAGTTCGGGGTACAAAGAGTGGTCAAGAAAGAGCAAAACCAGCTACACTGGACTCATGAACCCCATGAGATAACCACAGTTCGAGATGATAATTACACTAAATAGCAAATGTACCTCAACCTACCACAAATGTAGCATTTTTAACTTGCTACACATCTCCTAGAAGCAATATACCCTATAATTTCAGAAGGTAAATACAAGCCGCTGTTTCCAGTTCCAATGACATCATCATTCTCACAAATGAAACCATTCACAAAAGTGGACAAAGGTGTGGAAAAAGGATGACATTTTTAATAAGAGACAATGGACTATTCCTAATGGGGCATATAATTTTCCTTCTAAGCAAAGGAAATCACATGCTTATAATACATTTTGTAAATTTTTAATAGAACACTTTTAAGCAAAGATTAAAAAATGGGATAACATGTTTCAGATACATTTGTACTTACTAGGAAGAAGGGCTATGAAAAATGATAGCTATAGTTTTTAATTTTTTTCCCCACACTTTAGAGCCTGAGAAATTTATATTCATGGGGTACATAAATTATTATAAAAAGACATTTAATTTTATAAATATTTTTACAGTTTTGTATTTAACATAAAGCAAGTTCACGTATTTTGTAACTTGCCAGTTTCTAAAAACAGAGGGAGGAACCCAATCTTGAAATGTTGGTTTTTAAAAATTATAGCATTTTTGGGCCGGCCCCATGGCTTAGCAGTTAAGTGCGTGCGCTCCGCTGCTGGCCGCCCGGGTTCGGATCCCGGGCGTGCACCGACGCACCGCTTCTCTGGCCATGCTGAGGCTGCGTCCCACATACAGCAACTAGAAGGATGTGCAGCTATGACATACAACTATCTACTGGGGCTTTGCGGGAAAAAATAAATAAATAAAATTTAAAAAAAAAATGTTAAAAATTATAGCATTTTTACATGAAATTGAGAGTAATTTTTGAATACCTTTATTTCTTTGTACTTTTGAAATAACATACAGTTTAAAACACTGGCATGTTTTGGTTAGCACAGACTTGGAGAAATTTAAATATGTTCATAAAAATTCATATTAACTAAATTAAAAAAATTCTAATACCCCGCCCCCCACTAGATAAAAAGCTCCTTTAGAGAAAGACCATGCCAGTTTTATGGATGTATGTTCAGCATCTAGTATAGCCCCTGGAATCTAGAGATGATTATTCAATCCACACTTCTATCTATATTTACAGTAAACCACGATCTCACTGCTGCTACCACTTTGCCTCCAGCAAAGCTCCAACTAATGCTTAAAGGGACAACTGGGGCTGGAGAAATCTCTCTAAATTAATAAAGATCTCTCCAACCCAACTGCTTCCCAGAACAAGAGACAGAAGATTTCCACTCATTAAATAATAAGTACATACCATCATAAGGCACTCTGAGAGACAAGAGAAGACCAGAGCTGAAGTAGGGAGAGTTCAACCGCTGTTAAGAATAGTTAAAATTGCATTCAGTATATCTGGCCCTTCATATATATGATTTGGTTTAACCTCACAAAAACTTCGGCAAAATTCCAAATTTTATAAATTTAAAAATAGAGGCTCACAGAAGTAACTTGTCCAAAGTTGTGAGCAAAAGATCAAGATTGAAACTCAGATTTGTAAATATCCAAATCTCATGCCCTTACCAATATAGCACATTACCTCGGAACAATTTATTTCCATTTTTAGGATTAACTTCAAATCATAAAAAATAGAGAAATGACATACATTTATAAAATAAATTATAACACGGGGCAGCCCCGCTGATTAGCGGTTAAGTGCACACACTTTGCTACCGGCAGCCCAGGTTCGGATCCCAGGAGGGCACTGACGCACCACTTGTCCAGCCATGCTGAGGTGGCATCCCACAAACAGCAACTAGAAGGATGTGCAACTATGACATACAACTATCTACTGGGGCTTTGGGGGGGAAAAGGGAAAAAAAGGAGGAGGATTGGCAATAGATGTTAGCTCAGGGCCAGTCTTTCTCAGCAAAAAGAGGATTGGTATGGATGTTAGCTCAGGGCTGATCTTCCTCACAAAAAATAAATAAATAAATAAATAAATAAATAAATAAAAATAAAAATTAAAATAATTTGTTATAACAAATTATTTTCTTTTTAAAGAAAATGCACTCACCTGCCCTGCTTTACTAAACCGATGGCCTGCCAATATCATATGAAACGCGTATTTTCTAACCATGGGACTCTTCATGTTTATAAAGCAATGTGCCGCCTGTTCCAAAAGAAGTGCACTTCGAAGATCAGAATCCTATATTGAATGTTTAAAAGAAAAGAAGGTTAGTTTCACAAAATTAAAGTAAAAAGATAATTGGTGAAAAAACATTTACATTCTTAAAATAACATGTCATATTCAATGTTTAACTTAGAGTATCTGAGGATAGAGATCAAGAGGCAGTCCAATCTTGATGACTCTTTCTTCCAATAACCACAAATGTTTTTTAAATCCTCCAAAAAATTCTCTACGATGAAATATTTTCTTTTGCTTTTCATAAAGCCAAATGTCTGGTTATGATATGCACCATGTAATAAATCTCTGAAGAAATGCAATCTCTTTTCAAATGGCAAAAAAGGTATATAAACTGGGAATTTAATACAGGTATACTGATGAAAGATAAACCAGAAAACAGAGCACAAAAAAAATATTCACACCAATCTAATTTCTTCTGAAATTGATCTGTGACATCCAATAGCATATTTCCATCTATCCAAGATAACAGGAAAGATAAAACAGAATGTGTGTAGCTTATAAAATAATCTAATCTACTACTTTATCCTCTATAAAGCTTTACTGTATTTAAAAACAATTCTCAATTTTTGCTTTAATTTAAGAGGGCCAAAATGACTGCTTTTCCTTAAAAAGTTCAGAAGGCTTCCCTTTCAAGGATTATCACCTGCTATTAGTATATTAGTAAATGGTACAACTCAAATTAGTTTCCACTTCGACTCTTACAACAGTGTCTACAAAAAACACATACTGCATTTACATCCTCACCGATAAGGACAACCTTTCAACTCAAAGAGCCACCATCACTTTACAAATAACTGAGAAAGTACTGAAGGTTGCTGATCAAGTATCAACAACATTTTCAACAAAACTTTCTCTAGGTTTTCAGCTATTCTCAAGCTGAACTTACCATGCCCTTCCATGTGTTCTGCTGCCATTATTTTCCCCAGGGAAAGTTGAAAACAGAAAACATTGACTTTAAATGCAATAATTTCAACAAATTATAGTTACATCAAAAAGTGTTCATAGACCATTGATTATTATAACTGTCTCTGTAGCAACCACAAAATTATATTAGAGCAGAAACAGATCTGAGGAAACAATCTAAAAAGCATTCAGTAAATGGTAGATATTATTACCTATTTCAATCCCTCAGGACAAAAACTAAATGATCAAATGATTTTTCTAGCAAGATCCAAAAGCTAGTAAGTGGAAAAATCAGGAATATATAATTGACAAGTGGTTCTTAACCAAGGATTTGTATCAAAATTACTTGGGGGAGCTAGGGAGCTTACGTTTTATTTTATAGAAAATGTTTCATTTTTAAAAAATTACTAATATAGACTTTTTTTCCCAAGAATAAATGTTTGAAGAAAAAAAGCGAACATCTTTCTTTCCCATCCCATGCTTCATCTGATTTGCCAGCAGTAACTACAGTTACTAGCTTGGTGTTAGTGTGTGGCATTTCTCTTTTTCCATATTTTTATATACATATGTCATATATGTGTTTATATGTTAAATACAGACTTTTTTTTAAATATACACACTTTTTTATACATAAATGGTATTATACAGAGTATTCTTTATCTTGTTTTTTTAACTTAATATCATGGACATCTTTCCAAGACATCTACATCTCATTTCTTTTAAAGCTACACTGTGTTCTTAATATAAATGTATCATAATTTATTAATACAGTCTCCAATTAATATTGCTTCCTACTTTTGTGACTACAAAAAAATGCTTCGATAAACATTTCTGAGTAATTACACAAATATTTTTATTAGACACATTTCTGGAAGTAGAACCACTGACTTAATGAAAGCTATGCATATACTTTAAATTCTAATTGACATAGCCAAACTGCTACCAAAAAAAGCAGTACCAATATATATTCTCATCAACAGGGAATGAAAGTGTATGTTTTCTACTCTACTCAGCCAAAAATCATTTTTAAAAATTTTTACCTCTTTAATAAAAGAAAAATGACATTTTGTTCCTCAATATACATTTCTTTAATAGTAAGGCTGTTAAACTTTCATATGTTTAAGGGTCTTTGTACTTTTTCTGTGAATTGCCTGTTTACACCCTTCTGTGAATGGGTTTTTGTGATTATCTGGTTTGTAAGAGCCCTTTGTACACTTAATCAATATTAGGCCTTTGTCATACATTTGCAAATAGTATTTCCCAATTTTGACATGAAAGAGTACTCTTTAGTACTCAAGCATACCATCTTTGCCTTTATGGCTTCAAGATACTGCATCAAACTAAAAAAAGATGTTATCATTCCTAGATTTTAAAAAATGCTCTCCTACATTTCTTCTAGGTTTTTCTGATTTCATTTTTTCATATGATAACAATCAGGCTATGATTATATTATCATGTAATAAATAAGATAAGGAATCCAATTCCAAACAGCTAGTTTGATGTCACATACCATTCAGCAAATAACCTAACATTCTCCACTAATTTTATTTTATTTACATTCTCCACTAATTTTATTTTATTTATTTATTTATTTTTTGTGAGGGAGATCAGCCCTGAGCTAACATCCATGCTAATCCTCCTCTTTTTTTGCTGAGGAAGACCAGCTCTGAGCTAACATCTATTGCCAATCCTCCTTTTTTTTCCCCCAAAGCCTCCCAATAGATAGTTGTACGTCATAGCTGCACATCCTTCTAGTTGCTGTATGTGGGACATGGCCTCAGCATGGCCAGAGAAGCAGTGCGTCGGTGCGCGCCCGGGATCCGAACCCAGGCTGCCGGTAGCAGAGCGCGCGCACTTAACCGCTAAGCCACCGGGCCGGCCCTCTCCACTAATTTTAAATGACATCTAATCATATGTAGTATTTAAATTCTCATTCTATTTCATTAGTCTGTCTATTCTTATCACTGTAAACAGTTTTAATTTCTGTAGTCTTATAATACATTTTAATACCTAGAACAAGTAATTCTCTCTAATTCTTCTATTTTGGAATTTTATTTAGGCTTCTCAACCAAGTTTCAGTTTTTTTTTTTAAGTCCTATAAATTTCTTAAGTTTATTCCTAAGATGCGTGCACATACGCGCACACGCACAGCATAAAAACATATTTATTTCTTTAACTGTCTATGAAACTTGACTGAACTGCAAAACTCAGATGGGCAGCAAACCTGGGCACTCTTATTAAGAGGCCATAAGGAATATGGCCTAGATATCTTTGATGGTGTGTAAATGATTCTAATGCACAATCCAGCTGAGAACCAGCAGAGTAAATCCTCAGCATTCTCAAATTTAACACTCAAGGACTGACCAATTCAAGAGAGATCTGGAAGTCCATGGCATATATTTAGCTGAAGCAAAATTTGACTCTTGCGTCCAGTAAAGCTGTTTGAGAAAGAATCGATTTGCAAAGCTGAATACTCTACGTTCATATCTCACTGCAGCTTTGCTCTTCAATAGTCCCTGTCTCTTATAGTGACACCTAAAGTAGAACAAGCACTGCTTCGAAACAAAAAAAACAGCCCTGAAGAGACAACTGCTATCAGTGTTGAGAGAAGAAAAAACGAATTTCACAAAGTGATAGTTTTATCCAGAAAGCAGAGGCTTTGAATGAGGTGAAGAATAAAATTTTATTTTAGTGGTAGTTCATATCTATGATATGACAAGTCTATTATATATGCTCTATAAGGAACAAAGGGGAAAAAAACCCATGATACCACTTCAACAAGAACTCCAGCCTATGAACTTTGCCCACAACCAAGATGTAATTTTAACAAAAGCTGAAAAGGCAACATCAACTTAAAATATGAGGGTAAAAACAGGGAAAAAAAATCATCTGAGGTAGAGGCTTCAATAAACACTTCCATAAAAACACAGTTGATAAAGGTACCAGTTGCACAAATTTAAGTGAACCAAATCTCAAGGACGGCTCTAAGAGTTTTTCTTTGCATAACTGTGAAATTAACAGGAAAGGTGCTATCAGCTGATCAATTTACCACAGAAACAGTTCCTCCTGAGCTGGAGAAATTTATAAAAACTGCTGCTATAGTATTTAAATGCAGTAACAGACAAAAAAGGGCTATAAGACCACAATAAATGTTCAACACAGAAAGAGACACAGGTACGGGAAGAGCATCCTGTCTTAAGCACCAAATTCAAACATACTATCCCATGTCATGGTAAATGTGGCATGTTTTATCATTAAGCTAGGTTTGCTCTGCCACGCTGAGAATCCCAGGGCATACCACAAGAATAAGATCCACTCACCCATAAACTTGCAGTCCAAAAAATAAAGTCAAAGCACAACTCTGGTCACCTAAGCCTCACAGCTGTCTTTTACTATAATGGTATTAGCAAAAATCTAGGAAAAACAATTCATGAATGTCAAGAGTACGTAACTCAGTTCCCTATCCTCAAGACGAGTGCACTTTTCACAGTACTACACAGCTTTTCTAGTTAACAAAATACATACAATAAATATAATAATTAGTCAAAATTTAACATAGTTTTTTTTTTTTTTTTTTTTTGTGAGGGAGATCAGCCCTGAGCTAACATCCGTGCTAATCCTCCTCTTTTTGCTAAGGAAGACCGGCTCTGAGCTAACATCCATTGCCAATCCTCCTCCTTTTTTCTCCCCAAAGCCCCAGTAGATAGTCGTACGTCATAGTTGCACACCCTCTAGTTGCTGTATGTGGGACGCAGCCTCAGCATGGCCGGAGAAGCGGTGCGTCGGTGCGCGCCCGGGATCTGAACCCGGGCTGCCAGTAGTGGAGCGCGCGCACTTAACCGCTAAGCCACCGGGCCGGCTCTTAGCACAGTTTTATACACATTATGCCTAACAGTCTTAACTTTCAAGTTATCTCAAAGAAATATCTGAAAGGTATAGCAGAAAAGCCCATTGAGAATATAATTTCTGGGGAAATGTACCACCACTTGCCCCCACCCCTTCACCCCAAAGCAATAAATGACAATGATAAATTTCATGACAAAATAAATCATCTAGGTTTGGGGGAAATAAAAAAGGTGAAAACAAAGAGTTGGAAAGGAAGAGAACAATGACAGAAAATAACAAGGTAACAATGCAGACAGAAGAATTTGCTGTAAAGAAATTTTATTCAAGCTCCTAAACCATAAATTCCTTTACATTCACTGATAATCCCTAGATTGAAAAACAGAGCAACATATTCAAACCCAAGTTAAGATGATTTACTATAACACAGAACATCAACACACTCAAGAGCCTATATTTATCTATACCAAATAGTTTATCTCTGGCAATTGTTCATATTGGTCAGTGTCGAAGCCATATCAATTATTAAACATTTTTAACACCATCCCTTAGCCTAATTAATTATATCCTACAGAAGCTTTTTTAGAATAATTAATAGTTCAGTTCAACAAACATTTGTAAATCATATGCCATGTGCCAAGCCTAGTATTAGGCTTGTTAAGACTTGTCAGGTCTTACAGCATTATGAGAGAGGGCAGGACAGAGACACTTAGAATAACCTAGGTTACTGCAGATGACTATCTGAAGGATATGACTGATGCCAGGATTAGTAAATTAAGTGAAGAAAGAGGGAAAAGGGCCACAGTCCAGGAGAAGAACATTAAAAACATGAAGCAGGACAGTAGAAGGAGGGATGTTAAAAAAAAAAAAAAAAGAGAGAGAGATAAGTCGAATATTTGGAGATATAAAAAGAAAACACATTAAAGAAGTTAAAAAAATCACCCCCAATTGTGTTACTGACAGGATAGAAGAATACAGGAGCATCTCAAGCAGTTTCTGCCTTGAGCAAATGAGGAGCTAGTTGATTATAACACAATTGAAGACCGTATTAAGATCTACAATGTAACAAAGTTTTTAAGCTTCCTTATTGATATGTGAACTTACAGGTGCATTGGAAACACTCAAGTAGATAAATCTAAAAGGCAGTTGACCATACAAATCTACAGCTCAGGAGAGGTCAAGGTTGGAGACAACTTGAGAGTGAAAACCATGACTGTGAACAGATCACCCAGAAAATGTGTAGAGGCAAAAAGTACACTGATCCAAGGATTAAAACTTTAGGGTACATTAACACTTAAGGGGCAAACGAAGGAGGTGTTTGATTTTGTTCTTTTGTTCTTGAGCATTCATCTAAAAAATGTGTCTTTAACTATACTTACAAAGAATTACTACCATTCTTTACAAGCCTGAGTCAATGTAACAATGTCTGTTGTAAACCTTCAACAGCAACTATAAATGAATTGCTTTTTCTCTCTTTTGAAATATTTATAATATAGATTTTTTAAATGCTTAAGATGATTTTTTAAATAAGTTCATACTAGTGAAAAAAGATTAAAAATTCCTGAGTGATTACTCTTTAAGTACCATTTTTATATTAGGAATGATGCACACGCACATTGCTTTAAATACTGTTATGCTTAGGTCAAAACCTAATTCATAGAAGAGGCACAACACAGGTTTGCAGTTAATAATAATGTAGACTTAAAATCTGTATATAAATAAATTCAGTTTATAAAATATTGCATTTAAAATTAATTCAACAAATTACTAAAATAGCCATGTTATAAACTCCCAAGAGAGATTCCCCTCTAATTTTATATTTTGCATACTCTCTCAAGAAAAAAGAAACTTTAAAAAAATTATGAAACAATACTAATTAAGGCAAAAATACTACACAGTTTCAGTACCTCACTGGTCAACCGTATTAAGAGAGCTGCAGCCTCTGAATATTTGCTTTGGCTTTTTAAGATTTCAGCACTAAGCAATACGCATCTTTCAGCCAATACCATATTCCTAAAGAAAAAAAGACAAGAAAGTATAATTAGCACTGCAATAATATCTTAGTACATCATAGTAACCATGCGTTAATAAGTTTCCAATTCTAGTTTTCGAGTAAAAAGAATTCCATGTCCTCGTTTTCCACTTATCACAAAGGATAAAAAAAAAAACTTTGAATAATTCTCATAACTCATCAAAACTTTTAGTTAGCATCATATAATTTACAGTAAGAATAACAAAGCAAAATCACATTTCCTGTAAAAAGCTGGAATCTAACTGCTATCTCTGAACTAGCAGCTAGTAAACAAACAAAACTTGATTTGAACAGGGATATAAACATTTCACCCATATTTCTTTCTCCTTCCTCAGTGCAAACTCTATGTTTCATTTTACTGGCTACTTTTAGGAATATTTAGGTGTTCTTCCTCTGGTAGTACCATTGAGATGTTTCAATTAGAGACAGCACGGGACCAGTATTGCCTGATTGATTCCTGAGTAAAATCCTCTTTGTAAAAACACACAATCAGTTGATATTTCTTCGTAGACTACTACCATCAATATTCTAGAATTGAATTATTCATGCTTAAAAATAATAAAAATAAATGAAAACATTCTTACTGTGAAATTACAAGATGGAATCCTTCTTGGGAAATAACAACAAAGTTTTTCTCCTTTTACTTTCTATCCTTATATCAAATACCGTTTCATTTTAAAACTACAACAAAAGACTACTAACTTAAAGGTCATTCTAAACAGTGATATTTTTAAAATATAACTTACTACCTCCAAAAATTACTGTAGTGATCTGCCATGAACTTTCTATAAATTATGTTTTTTTCTTAAATGGTTAGTATTTATGAACTTCTAAGAATGTCATCATGAACACAAAATACTAACTCCTAGTTGCCAGCACCTACTCACATATAATATGCTCAAAAACACTCAGTTCTTAGAGTTTAAGCAAACTTTATAAATTCTCTTAAATATTAACACTATTGTTTTACCTATTTATGTTTGATTCCTCACCTATTTCTCCATGTGGTCAGTTATTAAATCACAAGGCTACCAAGCCCAGGACGTTATTAACTTGTTTATTCAAGTAACATTTAAAAAAATCGTTTTTGTCAGGCAGTGGAAGTGCTAAGGATCCAAGTATTTCTATGATAAGATCCCTATCTAAAAGCAGAAACTGACATAAAACTGATAATGAAGAGGGTATGATTGATTTTTATTATGACTTGGGGAGAGAAAGGAGGGAAGGAACAGCTTCATAAAAGAAACGAAATTTAAGAAAATCCTTTAAGGATAAATAGGATCTCACCAGTTAAAAAGTGGAACATGGCATTCTAAGAAGAGGGCATTGCGAAAGTAATGTTTATTTCCCGTATTTTAAGAAAATTTATTTACATTTTAATATTTCTGAGATCAGGGAGCTTCTTAAAATTAATATGTACAATTAATGTAGTGTTTCTAATTTATCCCAAAATATCTATTAAATTGATGATAAATCTTACCAACTTAGAATGAAGACTAGAAGGTAAATAAATGCATGACAGTAGGGTGTATTTAGAAAAAGCATATAGTGTGTTTTGGACAGGAGGACAAACCTGGATTGCCAAGGCTTATCTGGCTACTTGGGTCACTAGGTATTATCCCTTTTCTTTTGCATCATTCCATGTGCATCTCTCCACAAACTGAGCTTCATGAAGACGAGGAAAATCTTGTCAGAGAAAGAATGCTCAAACTTCTTGAAACTTTTTTACTACTCTGACTTCCCTGATCTCTCACTCTCATAATTTTTCTACCTTTTGAATCTCTCCTTTTCAGAATTCTTCAATGGTTCCTCTTTCACAGGAAGCTATATCTCCTGCCAGAATCTCCAAATACATTCTCAAATAAACTACTTGAAGTAGAAGAGGTAGGATTTGATACTGGCTCCCCCATTTATTAGCTGCATGCCCTTGGGCAAGTTAAACTCTTAAGATTCTGTCTCCTCATCTGTAAAATGGGGATAATAATAGAACCCACCATTTCATAGGCCTGTTGTAAAGATTAAATGAGTGTGTGAATTACTCTGGCATAGTGGCAACTGCTGAGCACTCAATAAATGTTAATTATTATCACTTGTTTGTGTTGTAAACACATTGCTCAGACTACTACTATTTCTACTTCGACAATATTATAAAAGACAAACTGTCTCTATATCTCTGTCTTCTAACTCATCCATTCTACACAGAAAAGTCAGATTAATCTTTCTGAAAAGTAACTTTTATTCTGTCAAGGCTCTAATCAAATATTCAGCAACTCCACATTTACTACTACATAAATCTTAACTACAGCTTAAAAATACAATAATAAATGAGATTGTAGGCTCCCCATGCTGATTTCTCTCAAGACGCCTTTCCAAATACACAAATCTTCCAACCTAGCCAGGGCTCTATTCCGTTTTACCAGTAATGCTACATCCAAAACATTATTCTTGCCAATCACAATTCCTGAAATACCTTCATGGCTATCAAATCCCAACCACCTTTCTTTCAAGGTCTATTCCTCAAACATCCCATGACACCTCCTCTGACCACTTCTGGACCGGTTCATAGTCTCCTGACATGTGGTGAGTTCCAACTCCTATAAAGTTCCAATAGAACTCACTATGTGTACAAAACACTTCTCGTTTTCTTTCCTGGACTACTATTTAACCTTTTGTGTTTTGTCTATTTAACAAGGAAAATTCAAAATGGCTAACTCCTGGCTTAACAGTAGTTAAGGTTAGAGATGTCCCCACAATAAAAACCACCCTCAATATAACATATAACTCCAACATTACATTATAAATTCCTAACCACAAATCCAAACAAAATAGGAAAGGAAAGAGAATGTAAGATCATCTTGTCTCTGACTATATTAACTTGATTTGGGAGCTTATTTAAGTTTAAAGCATGAAAAACAAAGAACCATTTATATCTAATAACAATATGAACATCAAATTTACCTCTAAATGGATGGGATATAAATATTCTAGTCACCTACTTGCAGATATCCCGGTATGTCTGGATTGCTGTATCCATGTAATGTGCAGGGTATGGCCTAGGTGCTCCTGGCTGAAGAAAAGCTGACACTGCTGCCATTTCCTAAAGGAAAAGACATTATTTATACTATTTCAAGAGGAGAAATATTCTTGTAGTTTAGCATTCAGAAGCCTAAAAGTTGGAATGAAGTTTGCTGGAGTTTTTTATGTATGCGCATGTATAAATTTCATAGCCTAATGTAGACTTGAAAAATATATTTATAGGCTTTTAGTTTTAAAACTCTCTAGTCAAATTTCAAAGTCCATCATTCAGTATTTAAATGAGCTTTTCAAGAAGACCTAGTAAACAATTTCAGTTATGGTACATATAACTTCCAAACGAACCTAGCTTAAGATTTCTGCTACCATCTCCTCCCTGTTCTTCTCTTTTTTTTTTTATTTCTTTGTGTTTATTTTGCTGTTTTCTTTTTTTTTGTGAGGAAGATCAGCCCTGAGCTAACATCCATGCTAATCCTCCTCTTTTTGCTGAGGAAGACTGGCCCTGAGCTAACATCTATTGCCAATCCTCCTCCTTTTTTTCATTCCCCAAAGCCCCAGTAGATAGTTGTACGTCATAGTTGCACAGCCTTCTAGTTGCTGCATGTGGGATGCAGTCTCAGCATGGCCGGAGAAGCGGTACGTCCGTGCACGGCCGGCCGGGATCCGAACCCGGGCCGCCAGTAGCGGAGCACGCACACTTAACCGCTAAGCCATGGGGCCGGCCCGGTTCTTCTCTATTCTTGAGTAGGGAACAAACCAATGACAAGACCATAGAGAGAGATACAAAATAAAGAACATCTCTTTCCAATTTATTGGCTTCAAAATTTGAAAACAGAGGTCACAACAGCTTGCACTATAAATATTTTCAGCTATTTACATACTCTACAGTTTATATCCTATATCATACAGAAGGCACAAGACCATTTCTTAGACCCAGATTACTGTCAATTTTATAGGCCTTCTTATTTCATTTTTAAAACCCATTCTAGGGCCGGCCCAGTGGCACAAGCAGTTAAGTGCGCACGCACTCCGCTGCGGCGGCCCGGGGTTTGCCGGTTCGGATCCTGAGCGCGCACCGACGCACTGCTTGGCAAGCCATGCTGTGGCGGCATCCCATATAAAGTGGAGGAAGATGGGCATGGATGTTAGCCCAGGGCCAGTCTTTCTCAGAAAAAAAAAAAAAAAAACAGGAGGATTGGCAGATGTTAGCACAGGCCTGATCTTCCTCACACACACACACAAAAAAACCCATTCTACTGTTAATAATTCAAATAATATACAATGGTGCTAACGGATTTAGAAATGAAGATGAAAATACAGGTTTTGGCTTCTTAGTAAAATATCCTATTATGTCCATACTTGTGGTCTCACTTAGATCAAGTTTTAATAAAAATTTAACTAGAGGGACCGGCCCCATGGCATAGCAGTTAAGTACGCGCACTCCACTTCAGTGGCCCGGGGTTCTCAGGTTCAGATCCCGGGCACGCCCCGATGCACTGCTTGTCAAGCTATGCTGTGGCAGCGTACCATATAAAGTAGAGGAAGATGGGCACAGATGTTAGCCCAGGGCCAGTCTTCCTCGGCAAAAAGAGGATTGGCATCGAATGGTAGCTGAGCACTGATCTTCCTCACACACACACAAAAAAATTTAACTAAAATAGATGAAACTTTCATAAATTGGGGAAAAAAGTTGTTAATGTCAATCTACTTTTAAGATGAATAAACATTTTTCTCTGCAACATTTTTTAAAATAGAAAAAAAAAATACAGAAATAATTTAATTATCTAAAAACTGGGATACGTCTAAAGCCTTTAACCTGACAGACTATAAGTCCCATGACAATACAAAGCATATCTGTTTCAGAATACCTCTGTATCCTCAGTACCTAGCAGTGTCTGCTCCAAAATTCATTGAATGAACTGAATGAAAATATGTCATATCCATGCAACGAAATATTCTATAGCTCTGAAACATCATGTATTCTTAATTAGTTTATATTTTAACTAATATACATAGTGAATATATATAGGGTTCTACATTGTACAAGAAATATCTAATATATATTGAATTATGGTATAATATTGTACAAAAAATACATTAGATTTACTACATGTATATACAAAGTGTACTAAGAAATAATCCTGTAATAAAAATATGCCCCAAATTCTAAGTTATTTTCCAATTTAATTCTACAAGAAATATTAATATACAAACTGACAATTTCTACAGATACAGTGAGAACATTCAGAATGATCACCCAAGTTACTGCACAATCTTCAGTTATAAACCATTAAATCATTTCTTATAGACTACAATAATGGATTTATACATTTTACAAAGATTTTCATCAAGAACTGGAGTAATCTACTTAATCTTCAGTTAGTTTTATTGTTAGTGCTGTCGATTCTATTCCAACTCCTATCCACCTTGTGTACAGCAGACAGGAACACTGCCTGGTCTTTTTGTGCCATCCTCTCATCCTCCAGCACTCTATTAGACAACGGAAGCTCCACTGAAACCTGTCCACCATGGGTGACCCTGCTGGTCTTTGAAATACCAGTGGCACAGCTTTCAGCATCATGGCAACACACAGCCGCCACAGTATGACAACCAACAGATGGGTGGTGTGGTTCCCTGACCAGGAAACGAACCCTGGCTGCAACAGTGAAAGCACCAAATCTTAACCACTAGACCACCAGAGCAAATTAAACTATAAAAAAACCCATATTTCTCCAAATATTCCTATGATTGCTTTTGCTATGATATATATTTTAACTTTCTAATCATAATAACTAAATATCTTCTATAATTTTCATCTAAAAAGGCAGGCAGTATAGTCTGTTCTACAACAACACATTTTGACCTTATCAATTAGCTAATATGTGAATGTTAAATAGGGAAGTGATATCAGTACAAATAAAGTTTGTATTCACTTATAAATAATTTTTCTTAGGCAAGGGGATCAAAAACAGCAAATACAGAATTATAACCATCAGCAGGAAAGGAAAAAGCCCTGAGCTCAGTCAGCTGTTGTACAGGCAGGAACTTTTTTCATCTGTATTCCAAGAAAATAAAAAATGAATGTCTACACGTTGGTGTGTGGACTCTGTCTCCAGAGAAGTATTACCTCCAGCCTTTGCACAGCTCTTGGCTCAAGGCAGGTTGCACTTCCTTCCATGCTCACCTTCATGGTAACTCCACTGGTTAAGAGCTCCTTTTCCCCACCCCTACCCCCAGACAGTATTTACATATGCTTTTGTGTATTTTTTTTATTCCTTGAGGGAAACTCCAGCCATGCTGAGCTGCCTCACTAGATTATATAGGTCATCTCCCAAGGTACAAAAATGTTTTATGCTCTGGTTACAAAGATACATAGGTTTTAAGAGGATTGTCCCAACTCTATTTTTCTCCAAGGCCTATCATTTTTAAGGCACCTTTTATAGACTACAAGTGTTCTCAGGTATGTATATATTAAGTTTTATAGCAGATATGCCTTATTTTTCAGTGCTAAATTCTTTTCTCTCACATAGCTGCTACTAATGCCTCCACCTAAATAGTTTCAATGTAGTATTTATCAGACCGTAGATAAAAATGAAAAAGCTGAAGCAACATAAAATCAGAAATGTTTTGCTATACGTTTATAAGATTTTACCTATACGAAAACTTTCAATTTGCAGGGACACTATGTATAATTTTATAATTATCAATTTATACCTATGTTATAAGGTATTAATGAAATAACATTAAGTACTCATGATTTCATATTAGCTTACATTAGATGACTATAATAAAAGATCAGAGAATGTGTAGACAAGGACAATTCATATAATTTTTCAAACACTTCTACTCATGAAGGTAACATATTTTCAGTTCCTGAACAAGGTTTTAAAAGTTAGCTGACTTTTTCATTAAAAATATTATAGAAATAAAAAAGAACAGTAATACAATTTTGCTATTTTAGCTTTACATTTTTAACTATTTTAGTTTTATACATACATAGTATTAAAATAAATGCAGAATAGATGACAGTTATTAAAGTGTCTACATGATAACTACCAATGAAGTATCTAAAGTTCTTACATATTTTTATCCTTTACACTTATTTATAAGCTTACATGTTTTTAAAAAGACTAAGAGGGAGCCGGCCCCGTGGCTTAGTGGTTAAGCGGGCGCACTCCACTACTGGTGGCCTGGGTTCGGACCCTGGGCATGCACCCACGCACCACTTGTCCGGCCATGCTGAGGTGGCATCCCACATACAGCAACTAGAGGGATGTGCAACTATGACGCAGAACTATTTGCTGGGCCTTTGGGGGAAAAAGGGAGGAGGACTGGCAACAGATGTTAGCTCAGGGCTGGTCTTCCTCAGCAAAAAGAGGAAGACTGGCATGGATGTTAGCTCAGGGCTGATCTTCCTCACACACAAAAAAAAAAGACTAAGAAGAAAAGTAACAGTGCTAGTTTTACTCTCTTCTAAGCACAGAAAGCACATTACAAATATATTTATGACAACTTTTCCAACACATTAAAAGGTTATAAGGCAGCAAAATACAGAAAATTCCTCCTGAAACACCTAGGTTTACATATCAATTACAAAAACTAACATAGCCAATGCTTACTGACAGTGTACATACATATGCAAGGCAGTGTGCTAGGCACTTTACATGCCCATACCTTATCTTACTCTATTGCCATTAGGATTCACATTTTACAGATGAGAAAACTGAGGCTCAGAGATGTTCAATAACTTGCCGAAGATGACAGCCTCTCTCATACCAAAGTACACGTTCTTAACCAACATATAGTCTTACATCAGAAAAAAACATTTCAAGTAATTTAAAATCATTTTTCAAGAGGCCTAAAAACATCTTCTAAAGAAAACTTTATACTGTGAATATAACAAAAAGTGAAATTCAAATTAAATTTTGAAAACAGACACGAAAATTAGAAGGTACTAATCAAAACTAAGAAATCAACCCTCATACATGACCATGTTTGAATGCACTAGTTTAAGAAAAATCCATCAATTCAACATAAACTAATTTAAAACCCATAAAGCATTGTATGGTTTCTGAGTACAAATTGATCCCTAGGTATTTTGTTTACCATTTCATAAAAAGAAATTTCTATCATTTACGGTAGCAGAAATAAGAAATTATAATACTATAGAATACCAACCAAGGCACCAGCTGCATAAAGCATTGCTTGATCATTAAGAAAATCCTTCTTCGCAGTATGATAGCAACTATAAGCCAAATCATAATGCTGCACCAAAAAACATAAGTCAGCCATTTTCCTGATTTGAAGCTCTGGTGCCTCTGGTGGATACCTGTAAATACAAAATAAGAAAGTAATTTATAATTTATGACCCCTAAACCATTAAATATTATGAAATGTCCAACAAGCAGCTCAGCTGTCCAGAACATGAGGAAAACTGATCCTGCTTTACAAGAATTCTACTTCCAAGGAGACAGTGTCATTCCTCAAATATTTGGAAATGGTTACATCTTATTTACGTAATTTATAGCCCTACACTTAGAACATCTCAAGAGCAGGCAAGCATTTTCTCCATGGTCAAATTATGAAGCAAATGGTTAATTCCTGGTGACTCACCTTTATATACAACCAGAAAACAAAAATCCAAAATGAATTTTCTTTTCCCTTAAAACAGGATTTTATATTAAACAAAATTTTCTAACTATATGCCATGTCTTAGAATCTCACTAGACCACAATATTTTAACATAGAAGAGTTATTAATCTAACTCTATCTCTTTACAAATAGAGAAACAGACTCAAAGTAAAGTGACTTTCCCAGTTATCTTGCTCATTTTAGATATCCAATTACTTAAAGGGTTTTTTTTAATTTAATGTAATTTACTTACAGTCACTGTTCTTATCTACCTGAGTTTTGACCAATATGAAATTAAAAAACTAAAGAGATAGTCATTTTTTGCAGAACATCATATAAGTCAAACAGTAATCAGAGTTAAACACAGGGAAAACAAACAATAATATTTTACTCACAGCAATCCAGATGTATTTTTCAGCTCATTAATGCTCTTTTCTGGAACTTTACTGCCACTAAACCATTTTTTAGTTGCAGAAAATAGAGATCGACTCAAACCTTTTCTTGATATTAGCTAAGAAAAAAGATTAAATATGTTGACAAATATGAGAATTTAATATTTTTTACATATAAAAGAAACAAATTCTAAATAACTAAAAAGCTTTAAGAGTCAGCAAATGTTCATTTTAACAACACTGATTTAAAGAAACTGTCCAATATGCTGACAATATCTCTAGTGAAAATAAATAAGCCTCTTCTAGGATTTAATAAAATTTCATCACTGATGGTAACGTCAGTAAATCCCAATATTGGTCTATTATAAAAAGAAAAACTCCAAATACTTTAAATAACTTATACTGCTATATTGTCAAGTTTACTATTTATCGAAATTTTAAAAATACTAATCCAAAAAATTAAATCTTACCTGATCATTTAATTGCCGAATTGTTTTCTCTATATGTGGCAAAAGGCCTCGAAATGTGAACTCTTGTATGAACTGTCGAATTCTGTCATGATCAGTAAGGGTTAAACATGCACCATGAATAATTCCAGTATTTGCTTTCTTTGTTTCATGTAATGATGAAGCAGATTTTACATGATCTGGGCCATCAATGCTGTTAGAAGGGTCACTGGATGTGTCCAATTGAAGTGGGTGAGCTCTAAAGCTATTTGGTAAGCCATCTACTGAAAAACAGATCTTTCTTTTACTCTCAGAATGCAAGAGAAAATTGTGATATTACTACCATATTGCTAAAGAAAAAAAAGAATGTCAGAACCCTTTATCTTTCTGTGTATCTTAGAAGTCTAAGATACAATAACATTAGCATTTTCCCCCCTAAAATTACAGGGGGAAAATTACTTTTTACACCTAACAAAAATTTATAAATTCATGTAAATAAATGAAGAAAAATACAGTGTTAAAATAATATAAAGAATTACTTTTATTTATTTATTTTTTGTTTGGTGAGGAAGATTAGCCCTGAGCTAACATCTGTTGCCAATCCTCCTCTTGTTGCTGAGGAAGACTCGCCCTGGGCTAACATCCATGCCCATCTTCCTCTACTTTATATGTGGGACACCTGCCAGAGCATGGCTTGATAAGCAGTGCATACGTCTGCGCCCAGGATCCGCACCTGCGAACCCCGGGCTGCTGAAGCAGAGCATGCAAACTTAACCACTGCGCCACCAGGCCAGCCCCTAAAGAATTACTCTTAAATAGCACAACTAAGCAATAAGAAAAATTACAATAAAAAAATTCTAGAGCTATCATTACCAAAACTGTAATTTAAAATACAGAGGGCCGGCCCCGTGGCTTAGCAGTTAAGTGCGCGCACTCCGCTACTGGCGGCCCGGGTTTGGATCCCGGGCGCACACCGACACACCACTTCTCTGGCCATGCTGAGGCCGAGTCCCACATACAGCAACTAGAAGGATGTGCAATGACATACAACTATCTACTGGGGCTTTGGGGAAGAAAAGAAGGAGGAGGACTGGCAATAGATGTTAGCTCAGAGCCGGTCTCCCTCACCAAAAAGAGGAGGATTAGCACGATGTTAGCTCAGGGCTGATCTCCGTCACCAAAAAAAAAAAAAAAGATTAAAAAAAATAATAAAATACAGAAACAAAGCTCTCAAAAGCATGTAAATTTAGGGAATAATTAATGTGGCACATCATATCTTCCCTTGCTTTCTACAAAAATGTAAAGAAATCTGATTACTCATAAATTTTTAAATGTCAAAAAAAAATCAGACTCAAATGATTCAATAAAATCTTCAGAGGAAAAGCTAACCTGCCCATTATCTTTTTTCATTATGAAAATATCCCCCATCTTTTATCTATAAAGATTAGCATGCTTTGATAACACAATAACTTGCATATTTCAATCAAAAGAGAACTTAGAGAAAGTATATCAAGACCTTTGACTTCGTTATCTAATCCATCCAATGAAAGCAAGTTACTATCAGAATTCTTATTTGAAGTTATAGTACAAGGGCCATCTTCATATGATTCCTATCAAAATAAAATAAAAAAGCATTAACAGTTATATTTAATCACGTTTAAGACACTACCAAATCCATCAACATCTATGGTTGCTCTGCTAACTGT
Source organism: Diceros bicornis minor (assembly GCF_020826845.1). Lineage (NCBI taxonomy): Eukaryota > Metazoa > Chordata > Mammalia > Perissodactyla > Rhinocerotidae > Diceros > Diceros bicornis. Next base: position 26,482,014 of record NC_080755.1, read on the forward strand.
AAGCCTCATTTGCTACAGTGACTGTTTTCTTCCATTCCTCTAAATTCTTAACTTCTTCCATGCATCTTATTCTAACACTCCAGTCCTCACCTACTATATTCTTAAATTCCCTTTCACATTCAATCTACTACCCTAATTCTTCCGAATTCAAATTATCTCTTTTTCAGTTTATCTGTTTACATGTGATCTGTGTATGTCTATATGAATATCTATATATGCGTCTAAGAAAGGAATAATAATGGCAAGAGAGATGGACTACTAGAGTAGGGGAAAAAATGAGGGATGGTATGGAATCTCCTGTGTCATGAACACAGTGTTAATAGGTTGGAGTGCAGTCTGAAAACACAGAGGTGTTTTGGAAAAATATCCAATGCAATGTTTATTTGTACAAAGGTACTGGTTTCTCAGCCAACAAAAAAAACTTAGACTGAAAATACCCAGACTATTCCAAGAGACCAGTAAATAGGAGGTATTATTCTGAGTGCCATGCTTTGAAAGAAATATATAAACTAGAACTTAATAAGAGGAAAGTGATCAGGATAAGAAATCAAGAAACTGTCTGAAACCACCATTTAAAAAAAAAAGCTGAAAAAACTGGGTATATTTAGCCTGGAAAAATATAAAAAGGGACCTGAAAGCTATCATTCTATATGGAATGGAAAACTGATACGGTCCCCACAAGACTGAGTATAAGCAAAGGGAGAAAATTGGGTTGATCCTCAAGCTGTTCAGACATGGAAAGGGTCACTTGAGACGACAGTGAGTACTGTCACTAGATGAAGTCATTCAGAGGTTTAAAGGAAATTAAACCAGTTGAACAGACGTTGGATTTGATAACCTTTAAACTGTTCTCCAATCAAAAGTTCTAAGACAATCTGACGTATGTTCCCCTTCTCAACCTTAGATGGCTGGACTCTAAATGGAATATGTCAATACTGTTCCTCTTCTGAGTGTGACCCTGAAAGACCATTTTAAAAAATAAAGCTCCTTCACATCCAGGTGGTTTTTTTATCCTCACTTTCCCCCAGCATTATCTTTAAAAAGGTCAGCAATCATCTCAGTATTAAAGTGAGTAAAATATCAGTATAGCACTGTATCTGGATCAAAAATCCCATATATACAATAGAAAAGTAAAGCAAATAAACAAATTGTTAAACAATATTTATATTAGAATATCAAAAATTACATAAACTTTATTATAATTGACATTTTTAAAAAATAATCACATAAATAGTACATAATGTAGTTTAATTGTACAAAATATAAATATATTTTCCATTTACTTAAGAAATCCTTTTAAACAGGAAACAGTCACCTCTTGATTATCTGAACTAAGCATAGGAACTTGGCATTTTTGACTACTACCAAGTCGCATACAATTCTATCTTAAAAGTTTACAGAGTATGAAATCTTACATCCACCTACTTCTGGCCAACAGACAACAATTAACAGTAATCTAGAATTTCAGATTAAGAAAAGAGTAGATTAGGAAGAAACACTTCCTAAAAATTCAGAAGGAAAGGAAATCAGAGGAAAGTCAGGGAAAAAAGCCCACCCACCTACAAAGCATGAGCAGCAGAAGGTGGCCATAAGAACAGCATGTTGAAAATGAAGGCAGGCAACCCCAGAGCATGTGGATAATAAAGAATTGACTGTAAGCATTCATAACGAATTAAATGTCCAAGTCAAAAATTCTATTCCCTATATGTCTAGCCAATCTAATTCAAATCTTGTGTAACTTACTTTTCATCTTTTAAGAAAAAGATAATTAACACTGACATTATATACCTGAAAGGAATACACATAAGGGATTACTGACTAAAACAGTTAGTTAAAAACAGCTTTGAACCACTGATTTTAGAGCTCACATGCTGACGGATCAAAACTATCTAGATTCCACAAAATAAATATTAGTAATTAGTTAAACCAAGACATAAAAATTTCTACAGTGATACCATTATGTCAAAACTGAAATACAGCTTTTGTGGTTTGCTTCATTGTTGTTTTTTACATATACCTGGTTTTGAATACTATTTTTCTGGAGATACTGACTCCAAGGATCTGGTATCTGTTCATCTGATGCTCGATTAGATGTTCGAGAATTAATTTTAAGTAAATAGCAACCCTGAGTTCCATATTTCTGTTTCATTTCTTCATAAATCGATTCAGCTCTAAAATAAAAAAATTGAAAAAAGTTTGTAGTAAATGGGGAGATCTTAGAAAATAATAAATATTAAAATAATGGAAAAATAGTCCTCAACAAAGGCAGAACAGAAAATTAGAGATAGAATAATAAAAAAAATTAAAACAAAGATCATGATGCTAACTGAACTTCAGCTAGCCTAGATATCACTATAAACCAGAGTTACCAAAGTATGCTTCATGAAATAAAATTTTGTAAGATACTCCTATGTTATTCAAAGAGAAAGTTCTTTTTTTTTTTTTAAAGATTTTATTTATTTTTCCCCCCAAAGCCCCAGTAGATAGTTGTATGTCACAGCTGCACATCCTTCTAGTTGCTGTATGTGGGACGCGGCCTCAGCATGGCCGGAGAAACAGTGCGTCGGTGCACGCCCGGGATCCGAACCCGGGCCGCCAGCAGCGGAGCGCGCACACTTAACCTCCAAGCCACAGGGCCGGCCCCTCAAAGAGAAAGTTCTGAGGGTCAAACGACTTTGGGGAACTACAGTAAACAAAGCCAAACTGTCTCTTTGCAGCAGACCATCTCACAGCCTTCCATTCACTAATGTACACTGTGAATTTCCAAAGAGCGGCTTCCAACTTATAGATCAGGAACTCATTCAACTCTAAGAACTAGTCTTGGAAATATGACTTTGGGAAATTCTGTCTAAGAGAACAGACACCTCTCACACAACGCTAAGCACTAAAACAGAAAAGTATAGCATCCAAAAACTTACAAAACATCTTTCACTGCCATAGTTTATCCTTCCCTTAGCTGTCTCCAAAGGGATACAGTTCAGAGGAAGAAAAGGAGGAAAGCGAAAACAAGAGAAAAGCAGCTAAGGTATTTATTACATAAAAATCCACCCTTTTTTCTTACAAAATTTATAATAGCTAGATCCATGAGCTATATCTCGGATGCAACAAGAAGCATTTTGATTTCCTTACTCTAACTCAACTTCCTAGTTGGTGGAAGATAAGTTAAATCAAGTGATAAGACAGGCTAAGAAGCAAACAGCACATTCTAATGAAAAATGCAATTTTGATACATAAGCTAACCCAGTTTAAAAAATAGGTAGTTTTTTAGTCAATCAGCCATCTGGTGCCAAAAAATACATGGAAAACCTTATGTCATATTCAAATGCAGATACTAATATTATACAACTAACAAGCCTAGCAAACAACTAAATCATATTACACATTATAAAATTAAGGCTGGATAAGTAAAATAGTTATAAATTTGTATAAATACAGATATAAGTATATGTGTATGTGTATACACTCAAGTACAATAAACTTCTGCTCGCTTTACCAATGATTCTGCTAAACATAAGAACCACTGATCTAATACTTGAATTATCACTTAAATATTCTAGTTACAACCATTCAATATGGAAGATACATACCATACTCAACTGATAGAACCTAATTTTAATAGCCAGTTCAAATTATTTCTATTTATATAGTACACTTTATCCAACAGGCTACAGACTGTTTATGATTTCAAAAAATCCTAAAGATTAGTAATCCTCAGAATAATTCTTTGGTTTTATACAGGAAAATTTATTAAAAGATGATTTGTGCTCAGAACAAGGGCAAGAAATGATTATTTAATTGCATGTCATAAATGGCATTATCAGAGTAATAGTTTGAAACAAAAGATTAATTTGATCCACACACTGAACCAAAAGTCAAAATAAACTCCAAAGCCATAAACATAAAATTGCTTTTAATGTTACCTTATTTTTCAAAAACTTATTTTATTTTTAAAGATAAGTTATTCACTTATCCCAAAGATAAGAGGAATACAGCAAATCACTAATAACGAACATCAAACATAAAGAAATGTTTGGCTGTTTCTGAGACTGTGAAAAACACCAAGGCTAAAAATATAAAGGGACAAGAGAGTGAAGAGTGAAAAAGAAGTGTCCATAAGCAACAGCCAAGAAGTGAAAAGTTAGAGAAAAACTAGGAAGGAGAAAAGATGAAAAATGAGAAATAATTTTATATAAAGTAAGAAATAACAGCTAAGACCTATAGGTGTAAAATAGCAAGCACTTTTGTACAAAAACTGTAGTAATAAAGATACATATTGAAATAAAAGTTTGGGTAAACATATGAAATCTAACAAAATGACAGCTGTTGAATATAACTATGGAATAAAAAATATAGTTTAATATTTATTAATAAATTTTTACTTTCTTGGATGAAAAACATATCTAAAATTTAAACAAGCCATGTCCAAATTAACATTAATCATTTAATGGGAAAAATTTTAAACTAAAAAAATAAAGCTTACCTCTGTTCATCTCCTGCGCTTACGTCATGTAAGAGTACGTAATATTTAAGGGTATTTGGGATAAACCACTTGGGGTAAGAATAGTCACTGTTGTGCTGAATTCGATGCTGTTCTTGTGACAACTTTGAAAACTGTTCCACAGGTTCAGCTTCACTAGAGGATGCTACCAACATACCTTGTAAACCAAATTATTAAGGTAATTACCACTTATCACTCAATGATAAATACTATCCTACTAAAATAAACTTCAGGAAGATATTTTCTGAGCTAAAAAAAAATCCGATTTCATAGGTTTTCACCACAAGCACAAAATAATTTCTCCAACACGTCTAAGTAATTCAAGGTTCTAAATCTTAAAGATTTTTTTGTTGACAGTTTTTAGGTCATTTACATATACAATAGGGAAATCCATAAAAATAAAAATGGACAATACCAAAATTGTACAGCTATCAACATAATGAACAATTCTGCTGAGTGTTGCTCCTCGCCATTCTATCTCACTGCAATCTCATACTCAACTTTTCTCTCCAACCTCATTAAGAAAATTAAAAAGCCATAATTGTCAAAGGAGGTTAATAGCTAGCTATAAAACAGGTTACTTAAAAAATGGAAAACTGCTTTTAAATATGAGCTTTTGCATAAGCAATCAATTTTGAGGCAATCAGCAAAAGCAGTTAACGCTAACAGTTTACATATCCTCTTTCTAAAATGACTTGAAAACTTATTAAGCATGTAATATTTGAGTTGGGGAACAAAGAAAAACAATAAGCAAGCCCTCAGTATTTTCATTTTGTAATCAAAATTAATTTATTACATCAGTCCTTTATCTGAGACGCAATTTAACAAAAACAACAATAACCAAAACTTGAAGCGTCACCAATAAAAAATAATTTTTCCATTCTCTACATCCTCTCAATAATTTTGCCTTCATATAACTATTTCTGAAATTAATAACTTCCAAAACACTTGATTTTAAGAGAACATAAATGTCAAAGGATACATGCTAAATAGTGGTTCAGAAATTCATGATCTGATGCTGGCATTGACTGAAGAAAGCTCTCTCTATAAGACTCAAACCATGGAGTAGTAGCTAAAATTAACACAAAAAAAACAGTTAAAATTCCTCAATAGAATCAGTTTACAACAGAAAAAATATCAAGTCCATATTCCTAAAAGGTGTGAAAAATAATTTCTAGCAATAAACAAGCATTTTTCACTTGTGCTTAAAGATATACAGCAAGCATTTTTCATCTGTGCTTTAATATACATATGTGATGTGTGTGTACATATATATATACATAAAGCCATACACACAAATATATTCATACGTGGGAGTATATACATTTACAAAAATAAAACTGAGTTAATCTCAAAGTTACACAATGATCCCACAAGTTACTTACCGATTAATGCTTTAAGTATTACCTATGTGAGTAAAAAGATTGTAGAACTAAAGTTTTGTGCCCCTGCCACCAGTCATGTTGTCATAAGTAGCTCCTTTTCATAAATGATATCATTTCAAAAGTGGTTCTCAACCGAGAGTGATTCTGACCCCCAGGAAACATCTGGCAATATCTGGAGATACTTTGGGTTGTCACACCCAGAGTGGGGAGGAGGATGCTACAGGCATCTAGGGAAAGAGGTCAGGAATGATGCAAAACATCCCACAATGAACCGAACAAGGCAGCCTCCCACAACAAATTATGTGGCTCAAAATGTCAATCGCAGTGAGGTTGACAAACCTACTTTATAATTTGATTACTTGAGTATGACAGTAACAAAACCTCTTTAAACAGAATTTCAAAGCATACGTACCTTATAATCAAATACAAAGACACATATTTTCACTTTTTGTATACATGTATACAATGTGATTCTTAAAATGTCAAATCTCTCTTGCTCCATGCTAAGCATTTTACATTAGAACTATTCTAACTTTCTTTTATTTAAACTTAGTCATTTCACTACGTTTAAGCAGAGTACCTAAATCAGTTTTACTAAAAGGACACTCCATTTAGCTACCTATGCTGATTACAAAACTGCATGTACTTTTTGTTTTCATCTTAATCACTGAAAACATAGTAAATATATTTTCTGTTTACATTATAATATTACATTAAAGACTTGGGAGGTTGAAGAAAAAAAGCTGTTCATCTTGACCAATAGCGTATCTATGTGGTCCAGCAAAAAGAGGAAGACTGGCAACAGATGTTAGCTCAGGGCCAATCTTCCTTAGCAAAAAAAAAAAAAAAAAAAAAGACGTATTACAAAAGAGGAAAAACATTCCCAGAAATATTATAATCTAAATGAAAAGTGGCAAAAATTGAAGAAACAATGACACAGACTAGACTCTGTTACAATACAAAACCAATTTTCTTACCAACCCATAAATATATCCCAAGTCAGTCAAAATTGGTATCTGTCTAGAAAACTAATGTATATTTTCCTTTAGTACAATGAAAAGAAAAGAAAGACTAGAAAATGAAAATTTTGGTTAAATAGGAAGGAATCTCCATAGATATGGGGAAATGACTTTACCTACCTACTTTGATTATTTTTCTATTTACTTTGTTGCTTCAACGCTGCTTAAATTTAACAAATAACAGATAAGTTGTAGACATATAAAAAGAGGTTTGTTTCATGGTGGGCTGAAGAGTTCTGAATAAACAAATTAGATCTTCCACAATAGCTATTCATTGCAACACTATCTTTAACAGAAGACTAGAAAACTCACATGTCCATCAGGAGGGGACATAGTTAAACAAACCAAGGTACATCCACTAAACAGATGCACTATGTAGCTGTAAGAGAAAGAGGAAAATATATATTACTATGAAGTGCTCTCTGCGATAATGTTAAGTGAAAAAAGGCAACCACAGAAAAGTATGTATTTCTGCGTAAGAAAAGGAAGAAAATAGGAAAAGGCACATGTATTTGCTTATATTGTCAAAGAGAAATAATAGAAGGATAAATCTAACAAATTTCATTCTATATAAGGGAGAGAATAGAGAGAAGAGAAAGGGGAGGGGGCATGGATAGAAGCTAGACCTCTGTGATATACCTTGTTTTATAGCTTTGACTTTGGAACTATATAAATGTCTTTAATTTTCAAAAGGAAAAAGCAAGTACACACACACGTACGAGTTCTTAAATTGAAATAATACTTTCTAAATACTGGTGCAAGACCCTGGGTACTCAACTAAGGATATGTATGAGAAGCAAAAGAAAAATTTAAAAATATAGTATATGGCAGAAGTGGGTTTTATCAGTCAGGTTGGTTACATTTAGGTTGATAAGGCAAGTTTTCCTTTCAGCCACCTGTTTTCCTTGAGGGGCTAATTAACAAGTCCTCTTTCAGTTTATTTATGCCAATAAATCAAGGGCATCCTTCTATTTTTTTGCTTTTTCAAATGACATTTTTGCAGAAAGCGGAAAAAATGATAGTTTTTAAATTTTTTATGTTAAACAAAAGACTTTCACATTTATTGACAATTCTCTCCCCTTAAAAATTCTCTTCTAGAAAGAAAAGTCTCTTCAACAAATGGTGCTGGGAAAACTGGACAGCCACAAGCAAAAGAAAGAAAGTAGACCATTATCTTTCACCATACACAAAAATTAACTCAAAATGGATCGAAGATTTGAAGGTAAAACGTGAAACCATAAAACTCCTATAAGAAAATATAGGCAGTACACTCCTTGACATTGGTCTTAAAAGGATCTTTTCGAATACCATGTCCACTCAGGCAAGGGAAACAAAATAAAAAATAAATAAGTAGGACTTCATCAGACTAAAGAGCTTCTGCAAGGCAAAGGAAACCAGGAACAAAATGAAGACAACCCACCAACTGGGAGACAATATTTGCAAATCATATATTCGACAAGGGGTTGATCTCCAAAATATATAAAGAACTCACACAACTCAACAACACAAAAACAAACAACCCGATCAAAAAATGGGCAGAGGATATGGACAGACATTTTTCCTAAGAAGATATACAGATGGCCAACAGGCACATGAAAAGATGTTCAACATCACTAATATCAGGGAAATGCAAATCAAAACTACATTGAGATATCACCTTATACCCGTCAGAAGGGCTATAATCACCAAGATGAAAAATAACAAATGTTGGAGAGGAGGTGGAGAAAAGGCAACTCTCATACACTGCTGGTGAGAATGCAAACTGGTGCAGCCACTATGGAAAACAGTTATGGAGATTTCTCAAAAAATTAAAAATAGAAATACCATACAATCCAGCTATCCCACTTCCGGGTGTTTATCCAAAGAACTTGAAATCAACAATTCAATGAGACTTATGCACCCCTGTGTTCACTGCAGCATTATTCACAATAGCCAAGACGTGGAAGCAATCCAAGTGCCCATCAACTGATGATCCGAAAAAGATGTGGTATATACATACAGTGGAATACTACTCAGCCATAAAAAAAGACAAAACCATCCCACTTGCAACAACATGGATGGACCTTGAAGGTATTATGTTAAGCGAAATAAGCCAGTCAGAGAAAGACAAACACCGTATGATTTCACTCATATGCGCAAGATAAACTAACACATGGACAAAGAGAACAGATTAGTGGCTAATAGAGGGGAAGGGGTTTGGGGGTGGGCATAAGGGTTGTAAAGGGGCACATTTATATGGTGACTGACAAATGATAATGTACAACTGAAATTTCACAATGTTATAAACTATTATGACCTCAATAAAAAAATTCTCTTGTACTTATTTTGGGATGAAATCAATATTTTGCTCATACCCCTTTCCATCTCTACATGTTCTTTGTTTGCAATTGAAACAGCAACCATGTTATCCTACCAATTAAAGTTTCTCTATGTAGAATGTACTTGTCTTGGTAAGGAAGAAGGCAGCTAGGAGCTGAAAAACAACATAATGCTCTATCCTCCATTCACACTCAGAAAATGTAGTGCTCTCTCTCCCCGTACCTTCTTTGTTCCCTTCTTAACGCCAGTAACTTGGGACACAGAGTTATTAGTGTTCCCAATTTATGTCTAACAAAGGCTGCCAGCAGTGAGCTAGACCTCAAGCAACTCTGGTCCTCATCCTATGGAAACCAAATATACTTAGTAACTCCAAATCTGCAAGTGAAAAAGACTGGATATCCTAAACATAAACATCACCTGTAAATCACATATTTTCCCCTCCTAATCATTCACAAAAGCTGAAAGCGCCAGAAAATCACTACTCAGACTAAACAAAAAAGCACTAAGAAATATTAACAAATTCTACATGACGTTGGCACTTAGGACTACTAACTTTAGATAAACAGTAATAGATATATCAAAACTTAATCTATTTTCAAAATGAAAATATTCAAGTGTAAGGGAAAGGAACTAAATAATTAAATGTTGTATAATTATTTAATTCAGTAAATGTATAGCCTCAAGGTAAAAAATATTTGACAGTAAACACTGTGATTATCAGAAAATATGGTTTAATTTAGAGGATCTTAGAACATGAAAGTTACAACAAATTAAAACTAGAACTCATATAAAATTTGTGAGCCTTTTACAAATTATAAAAGATCTTAAATAATATGAAGAACTAAGAAATACTAACCTTGTATTTTAGCAACACCCTTGAGAACTATGATCTAAGAGACTATTTCTAATCAAGTGTTTTCAGAAAAATCAGCAAAAATCAACGTATTCTAAAGAGATGAGAGTCATGATTACTTACATCCAATTTTTTAATTTCTCAGACACCACAGTGGAATATTTTTTTTAAATAAACTGTCCTCTTCTGAAACTATATTCCTTTTAACCCTCAGTGTATCAGCAAAAAACAGTCATTGTCATTTACCATCTGAATATAATTGACTCAATATTTTATTGTATTTTTAATTCACTTTACAAATTATTTATAGAATTAAGAATAAAGGCATAGTAAAAAACTATGTAGAAATTTTAGTAAGAACTTAAACATAGCAAACTCAAACTGTATTCCACATTTTCCTGGTTTTAAAGACATATGCCTCAATTAGGCAATGTTCTTCGAATGCAACTGACTGTTCATCAACTGTCATGCATGAATCTGAACACATTCGTCATGTAAATACTGAGTCCAGATTCAAATATCTCTCTAATAAGTTCTAGTTTATCATTGCTTCTGGTTCTTCCTGCACTTGCATACTCAAGGTGCAACATTCCAGAAAAATTTGACAGCTCACAATTTTTCTAAAGAGAAAAAGGTCATCTTATTTGCTCCATCACTGCAGAACACTTTTATTTTTTAGACTTCTAAGTAGCAAATAGAATGACTAATCCAATGAATTTTTCATTTCTACATCATCTAGTTCCTTCCAATCATCTTCATACACATACCTGCCGTTAGCAGTTGCCCACTTGTGAACTATATATCAAGCAAATTTTGTGACACTAACATAATAAAAAATGAGAGCACTGTCACATGTCCTTTAACATGTCCACCATGGAGTGGAACAGTGTTTTGCAACTTTTATTTCCTTATTTCTCCCCATGAGCTCTCTTAGACATTTCTTTTCTAATTGGTCCTTCCCCCAAAAAAATACTTTTAAATAATACCACAGATACACTGTTTATCTATTTATGTACTATGGTCCTTTGGAGAGCCACAAACCATTGTGATTACTAAGATTTTTTGCCCCCCCCAGAACCAAATTTTCACCCCATTGAGGGATGATACCATTCCCCATTGAGAATGCATGGAGTAGAAAGAGAAGAGTGCAGGAAGGAGATCCTGATAAATGGATTATCCCATAAATTCATCTGTCAAGTGGAAAATCGTACTAAGAGGCTATTGGAAGTTTGAGAGACTAGCCAAAGATACAAAGAACTCTCAGCAAGTTGTTTTAAAAAGGCAATGACTAAATCCTGAAAAAACTAAATGCTGTATAAAAAAGAACTGAAAGCCCAATATTTGGCTCAGCAGTGAAGAAGTAAACAATATTTAGTCATAATACTGTAAACAGCGAATATTAACCAAAAATTTCATGAAAACTACATTAGGGAAATGGGAAAAGGAGGAAAGAGAGTAATTAAGCTAAATCTTCATCAATTATAATGAGAAATCAATAAATAAAATTTAAAATTCACTAAGCCACATATAGCCATATAAAAATATTACTTTGAAACACAAAATAAATACCACAAGAAACCACTAAAAGAACTGGTGGCGCAGGGGTACAGGGAGCAGATCACTGTTGTTTTTTCCTTGAAGTCTTTTTAGCATTATGTCTCTGTGCATATATCATTTTGATAAATTAAATCTTTTTTAAAGTACAAGGTATTATGGGGCTGGCCTGGTGGCATAGTGGTTAACTTCACGCACTCCGCTTCGGCAGCCCGGGGTTTGTAGCTTCAGATCCCAGACACGGACCTACGCGCCGCTTATCAAGCTGTGCTGTGGCGGCATCCCATATAAAGTAGAGGAAGATGGGCACGGATGTTAGCCCAGGGCCAAGCAAAAAAGAGGACTGGCAACAGATGTTAGCTCAGGGCTAATCTTCCTCACCAGAAAAAAAAAAAAAGTATTATGGGTTTTGGAGGTTAGAAAGATATTTGCAGTATAAAAAAAGGTATTTTGTGTGTGTGTGTGAGGAAGATCAGCCCTGAGCTAACATCCATGCTAATCCTCCTCCACTTTATATGGGACGCTGCCACAGCACAGCCTGACAAGCGGTGCATCCGTGCACGCCCAGTATCCAAAGCTGGGCCACCAGCAGCAGAGCACACGCACTTAACCGCTATGCCACGGGGCCGGCTCCTATTTTTTAAATATAATAGTTAATCCCTGTCTGTGTTCCCTTAGCATTCTGCCATATCAGACATACCATATCACTATTACAATGTATTGTAATTAAAAGGCACTGTCTCCCCCCTAGATTATGAACTTACATAGCATGTTTTATTCATCTCTACATCTCAATGCAAAGCATATAGTAGGAAATCAGTAAATATTTGTTGCATGAATAACAAAAAATGTTAAAAACCCCATAAAATACAATCACAAAATTAAAGGCAAGAAGAGGGCTTAAGAAAGAATTTAGCCAAATTCTTGTTTTCAGAGAACAAAACCAAGTCTGAATAAGTAATTGATTCAAGTCATTCAATTAACTAATGGCTGTGGTAGTATAAAAACTTGGATGCTTTGGCATTTGATTCATTGTCCTTCACACTTAAACACAAATTTTCCACTGATGACAGACACAGTTCAAATTTCACCACTTTCTCCCAGAAAAATCCAAATTTTGCCTCGTGCTGAAAACATCTTATGCCAGGAACTGCGCAAAATATGTATCCTGAAATTCAGATTCTTTTGATTTGTAAAGGTAACCATAACATTCAAAACTTCAAATTATCAAGTTAACTTATCTTGCTGGAATTAAAATTAATGCCACAAAAAGAAGGAAAATTATAAACATCCAAACAAAATAAATCTACAAATATTTCTAACTATACCAGTGCAACCAACTTACTTCGTGACCGAAAACATACCACTTAAGTTCTCTTTATATGTTTAGGAAAATCTTTAAATATGCAATTAGGAGGTGTTATAATAACAGATTATAAATTAGACTGACCTAAAAAGATTATTTTATTAGGCTGCTAAAATATCCTAATTAAATGATGTATTTTTAATCTTTCCCCTCTAAAAATATATCCCATGTCCCTCCATTAAATAAGTCTTTTTCATACTGGAAAAGAGTCACACCAAATACTGCTAACTCACTTTACATATTAATATATAATTTCACCCACCAATCTTATTATGAAAATATTTACCGTTCAAATCAGATGAAGAAGCACTCAGAAAAGATTAAATATTTATTCATATATTATAAACATTTCCTCCACTTAACATTAAGGCAATTTTAAAAATACAATAAACATAATGCTTTTTATAATATTACTCATGTCACAAAGGAATATGTTTTTTATCTACTGTTAGTTCTTTCATTCAAGAAATATTTATTATGCATATGTTGTAGGCATTACTTTAGGTACTGGAATAAAATAAAGACCCAAAGTTCTGCCCTCATGGAACTTATATAAACTTTATAATCAGAACCACAAAAACATTTTCATTATGAAAAAATAAAATGAAATCATGTAATTCATAGTTATTTGAACAGCTGCCTACTTACTTGATTGTGAAAGTCCTTAAAAGGACTGTTTTTTTCAACATCATATTCCTAGGCTCTAGCACTCTGCAAGCACTTAAGTGTTTATTGAATGTTTTCCAAGTTACAGAATTATTTTCTAACAAAAGAAAACTTCATTTAAAAAATAATAATAAACCTTATTACATACCACTGATGTTGAGGTCATAATCTCCTGCTGTAATCACATTAGCTACTAATCCTTCTGCAGGCTGACTGCCAGAAACAACATCATTCAAAAGCTTCCGAATGGCTCCAGGCTGAGGTGGTTGGGTGATAATGTTGCTTACTGCTATCTTCAAATTTTTAATTACGTGAAGCTGATTATTAGGATCTCTCATATGAACTTTTAAAAAAAAAAAGAAAAAAACTTGAAATTAATTCACAATGCATTACAACTCAACAACAACAATAAAAAGTTGGATTAGTGGTTTACAAACAAAAAGGACACTCAAATCAGAAACCAGAAATTCCAAGTAGAACAGTCTTCTAGAAATACAACTGACTTACAATATTTCCTTATATACCAAAAGGGCTAGCTAGAAAGTCTAACGTCCGTGATGCTACTGCTCGCAACTGCCTTATGTAGCTTCTTTCCTTCCTTCTGTGTTTGGAGTTGCCAGGGATCAACCACCATCCACACCAAATCTCTAATTTTCACTTCCCCCTAAGGCTAGTCCAGGGCACACAGGATAGTGTGAGGTCTGTGGTATCAACACTGGTAAAGGGGAAGAAAGGAGAATTAAATGCCGCATGCGGGCTTCCTCTGCTTCCCCTAGTGTGCTGCCTGCATTCTCAGCCCCTATTCCACCACCATAAAAATCAATGCCCACTCTGGTGCAGGATGTTGATAGCAGGGGAGCCTGTGTGAGTGCTGGAAAAGGAGCTATAGGAGAACTCGCTGTACCTTCTGCTCAATGTTGTTGTGATCCTAAAACTGCTCTAAAAAATAAAGTCAATTAAAAAAAAAAAAATCAATGCCCAGATCCCTTCTCCCAACCCAATACCTCCTGCCTTCACCCTGCTATTGGCCTTGCCCCAATCTATGGGATTTATAATCAGTGGTTCAGAGCTTCGGGCCAGGGAATTGGTTCTCTGGCAACTGCAGCAAGAAGACAGTGCCCACAGTGCATATTTTTTCATATAAATATAACCATAGGAAATGTGAGCATATTTTACCATACAAATATAATCAGACAAGATGATTAGTCTTCATAGTGGTATTAGAAGCAGTCCATTATATTGATTAAGGACTCAACTTTTGGTGTCAGACTTTATTTTAAATCCTAACCCATAACTTATTAACTGGGTTATCCTAAACAACTTTTTAACTTTTTTGTGCTTCAATTTCCTCATCTATAACATGTCATTAATACCTATTTCACAGGATTATTTTAAGGATTTAGGTGAGATATCGTTAGATGAGACAGCAAGTGTAAAGCACTGAGCACCACGCCTGACACATATACAACTATACAGTTAAGTGCATAAGAAGTGGTGAAGGCAGCAGATACAACATACTCTACTTCAAGCATATCATGGATTATGATATACAAGTAAGAGGCAACTTTGGAAAACTAGCTTTGCATACCTACCCATAAAAAAATGACACTTTTTCCCAATAGAAAATGCTTTATACCAAATTTTTAAGTTAGGCCTGCCTATATTTTAAATAAAGTTACATCCATAAAAACTGTCTTACTAAATTTCCTGTGTGTTCTCTCTGTTGATTTCTAAATTTTTAATTAAAAAACATAAGACAAAAACCTTTTTAAAATACTATATATGACATGAATATGTGCACTTGTATTACAAATATATGTACAGAAAGTATACATGCAAATTCCATTATAATGGTTGCCTATGATAAAGGAATGAAATAGGACTAAGGAAAGGTAGAAAGGTGACTTCAACTGTATCTATAATATCTGATTTCTTTTTAAAGGAAAGGAAAAGATACAAAGCAAATATGACAAGAAGGTTAATATTTGCTGGTTCTGGGTAGAGAGGAGCTGGATATTTTTTGTATTCTCTGCACTCTTCTGTTAATTGTTTATGTCTTCTAATTTAAATAAACACACACAGGCCTCTCCCTAATTAAACTTCCCAGCTGGTCTAACTATGAAACCAAAAGCCTGAAAATACTATGGTGCACTTCTGTTATTTTTAGGAACATACTGTACAAGTATTTTCCTTAAAGTCGGTCCATAATTGTCAAATAACATAAGTAGCCATGTGTGTATTAAACCTCTCTCAAAATTTTAAATTAGCTAATTACCTTTTAGTATTCGTAAGTGTTAACAGATAAAAAAATTCTAGTTTTGCCCCATATTCAGCGTGGGTTTATCAGTTATTAGGTAATCCTACTAATAATCCAGAAATAAGTTAATAGGTGTTAACAGGTGTGGCAGCAAGCCTCTGAAATGGCCCCCTGTGATCCCAATATTTCCTGGTATACACACTCTTTGTAGTTCGCTCCCACATCCCAGGGTTGGTATGTGTGACCAACAGAACACAGCAAAAGCAATGGTATTTCACTTCTGAGATAAGGTTATAAAAGGCACAGCCTTCATCTTGGGTTCTCAGTCTGATCACTCCCTCCGAGAGAAACTAACTGCCATGCCAAGGGGATACTCAGGGAGCCTATGGAGAAGCCCACATGGCACAGAACTGAGGTCCTAGGCTAACATCCAGTGAGGAAGTGCGACTTTCCAACAACCATATGAGTGAGCCTGGAAGAGGATCCTCCAGCCCCACATGACTGGAGCCCCTGCTGACAGCTCCACTAAAACCTCAAGAGAGACCTAAGCCAGAACCATCCAGCAAAGCCACTTCCAGATTCCTGAGCAACTGAGAGATAAAAAATGCTTTTGTTTGAAAGTGCTAAATTAGGGGGTAATTTGTTAAACAACAATACGTAAGTAATACATTGGAGTATCACAAAACCAACCTAATAAAGAGGAAGGCAAGAGCTAGGAACGATTAAAAGAAATGCTCTGAAATCACACACAAAAAATTCAAAAGCTTCAGAACTAAATAATTATATTCAAGCTTCGTCAAGATTATAGCATCACAAAAGGTGACTTCATATATCACATAACATCTCAATTTCAAAACAAAATTCAGATCTACCATCTTACTTTTATAAATACTTTTCTTAAATACTTATATATATATATATATACACACACCATACAAACATAATTTCTTTAATACTGTATTATGAAGTAACATTCCCTGTATGTGCTGCTCCATGGAATTGGTTCCTCAAGACAGTTAAGAGTTGTTTCCAAAAGATCGACTGCATGTTCAAATAAATTTGGGAAATACTGGATTAAGTTTTTAAAAGGTCTCTTGATAGCAAGTCTTCCCCGAGCTCTTAATGTGCTAAATGACACTGTAATTCTCACAAACACATGCTATATTAAGCAACTTATTTGACCACAAATTCTTTTGCAGGGAGCATAGAACACATCTGGTGTTCTATGGTATATATTTTGAAAAATAAAATAACGATATCTTTTATGTTTTTACCTAGCAAACAAAACTTTATAAAGAAAACCACAATTGCTCTTAAACTGCACAATTCTAATCTCCCAAAATTCCATACCCTTGCTCAAGAATCTATGACTGCCATACATTTACCATTAGATATGAAATCCAGAAATCCCTTTCCTAGAATTCAAGATCCTTCCTGATCTAGGCATATTCTCTTCCTATCCTGTACTCCGATAGGGATAGTTTCCTCACTGTTCCCCAACCACTCAATCATAATTTATACCTTTTGCCGATACCATTTTAACCTCATCCCCCTCCTCAAACTGGCTCTAGAGTGTTTTTCCTTTTAAAAGAGAACGCTCACCCTCGTCCTTTCCACCAACTTTTTACCCATTAAAGTCCAACTCAGTATACTCCTTCCCTAAATTTTCTGCAGTCTAAAGAAGGAAATCAGAATACTGACTTGAGTCTCTATTCACTGCGCTGTCCAATACAGGAGGCAGCAACGTGTCTATGGAGCACATGAAATATGTCTAGTCCAAAATGAGATGTAATATAAGCGTAAAATGCATACTAAAATTTCAGACTTAGTAATAAAAAAAGAATGTAAGATATCTCATTAAGATTTTTTTATATTGATTACATGTTGAAATGGTAACATTTTGGAAACACCAAGTTAAACAAGATATATTAAAACTAATTTCATCCATTTCGTTTTACTTTTTTTTAATAATGTGACTGCTAAATAATTTAAATTATGTGACTCACATTATATTTCTACCGAACAGCACTGCTCTCTAACGTGAACAACCAATTCTAAACATTGCCAGGACATAAGATGACTTCATTAAGAACACCTTGTCTTGAGTCACAAGGCTCGTTTTTAAATCTTTCCCACATGTAAATTGTGGATAGTTAACATCTCTGTGCCTCAATGTTTTCAAATTTAAAATGGTGTTAACGGTATCTCTACTTCATAAGATTCAAAGGGGACTAGAAGAGAAAAGCCACATACAGCAGGTATCAGGTATTAGCATTATTATTATTAGCAAAGCAGGAAAGAACACACAAATCAAAGTCAAACTGGCTCTGGAGTGTTTTTCCTTTTAAAAATTTTAAGAATGTAAGGCATTCTGTTGTTCTTGTTAACGTAGTACAATACTGGAGAAGCTGAGGTTGATGGCTAAGATACAGGCAGAAGAAAATCCAAGAGTTCCCAAACTTTAGTTTTTTTGGACAGCTCCCTCTGTCCTTTAAATACAGAAGTGTAATGGAGCTATGCTCCCAAAGAATATACACCTGTCTCATATAAATACATAAATTTATGGCACAGCACTGTTTTTTTGTGGAGAAGTCATCATGACCAAATAAACATCACAGTCATTCGCTTGCCACAGCTTTATTCTAGAACCTTTCATTTTACACAGACCTTAACAAAGAACTTGACCTATACTTTGCTATGTTGTTTCCAAAGTAGGTAAAGATACTGGTTAAACTACACCTGGAGTTTTATTACGCTTATTTTTCCGTAATAAAGAACCTAAAGCTGTAAAAAACAGGTAGCTCCCCAATAAAAGACACATTTCTCCCGTTGATTAAACTTTTATCTGAAAAGCCAAATTTTAGGACTTTTCCATGCCTATAAATCTAACTTCAACTATCTAGACTAAATTAACTACAACTTGTCCTTACTTCCTCGTCCATCGGGCAAAAGGCTGTTACAAATTTTATTATTTTATAATACTTTGTATTTACTTGAAAGGGTAAGTAAAATATTGTATACCTAAGAAAATGTTTAAATTTTCACACAAAAAAAGTAAAATAACTAAACAGAAGCTTAGAAGTGGATGAGCCTCACTGGTAGAACAATATAATACTCAAGACTACTTTCAAAGCCAGTTTAACACCAGGGGAAGATGATTCGTCTTTACTAAGACCTCATCGGTCTAAGAGGCAGCATCTCCTTATCTTACTTGCCTTGCAACTTCCTAATTCCCTCCCTGCGGCCGTTGAGAACAGTCTCAACGCCCTTCTCTGGGACTCACGTTTTTCTTTACACTAATTACGGAGCCGTCCGGCTTGCCCGGAGAAGGAAAGTGCCTAGCGAAACTGGAGGTTAGGACCACACTGTCTTGACAACCTCACTCAAGGCCCCTCCTCCAGCCGCCACGGTAGACACCGTGGGGCCCTAGACCCAGACGCCACTCTACCGGCTCCGGGATGTAAACATCGCCCTTCTCTTCCCTGCCCGCCCTCCAACTTCCTTCTCCCGCGCCCGGCTTTGCAGCAGCTCAGTGACAAACGGAGGAGACCACATACCCTCGGAAGTGAGGCGAGAGAAGGGCTTAAGCAACTCCGCGAAGCTAAGGTGATTGAGACGGGTGAGCCGCTCGGCTTCGTCGCTGCACAGCGCGGCGACACAGGGGACGAAGGAGTCCGGGATTAGCTCCTGCACTGATTGTACACACTGGGCCATCGCCGCGGCGGAAGCAGCACCTGCCCTCCTGCCCACGCTCAGAGGCCGATCCTGCGGCTGCAGCAGCTACTGCCGCCGCCCGCCGGCCTGGCCCGGCCGGGCGGGGCCCCGCACTGAAGCCTCGAGACCAATAGAAGGAACAGATGCCGCCGCCTCGGCTCCCGGGGCACACACCACCGACCCCTCCCCGTCGCCGCCGCTCCTCAGCGCTCGCCCCGGCGTCCTCGCATGCCACCCTGATAGGTGGAGACGCCGACAACCTCGAGTTAATCCTCTCCACGGCAAACCCTTGGTCACTGCCTGACCGGAACCGCCATATTGAAGCCGAACCCTGACCCACCGGCAGTACCAGTCCCGGCAGCCCCCGCGCTCACCCCTCACGTGACCGTATTTAAGAAGGCAACAGGGGCGGGGGAAGAAAGCCGAAGAGAAGGAAGTGAAGAGCGACGGAGGCCGGTTAGGAGGCAGGCGCCGGAAGTGGTGCGATGGGTGGGCCCATACTGGGCGGGGCTGGGGGGGCAGGGCTACGAGCTCGGTGGGCGGAGCCAAGCGGGGAGGCACGCGACTTTAGGCGTGGTTTTCACGCACGTACTTGGCGAAGCCTCGCGAGGTGCGAGGGGCAAGCGGTAGGGCACGCGCTCGAGATTTTTGTCGTCACAGTGGTGGAGGCGGCCGCTGGCCTTCCATGCATGCGGCCTGGTTGGACCCTAGAGGCTCTTTCTGGAAATACTGGGCGAATGATGTGGCTGTTCGTGCTGCTTTCTGCCCGCTCACCCCGCCCTTCCCACGTTCTCGGTGGAGTGGCAAAGGGCACCTGCTCACCAGAGAGAGTGTGCTGCTCTCCCGGTGCTTGGAGATTTCGCTGGAGCTGGCCTAAACGGGCCATGTATCGTTTGAACACAACCATGCTTCTAGAAATGGACTGCCACGAATGTGGATTCAATCAGTGAGCAGAAATGTGTGCTGTTGTGGGTGTTGCAATTAACGCGAGTGTAAGGGAAAACTCCTGCTACTGCATTTTTTGTTGGTCGCAGGGAAAGCCTGTGTCTGCAAACGTCCAAGTCGTTTGTCGGCGGCCGCTTCCTTTTTACTCTCTGCTAGAGTGTTTACTTCGTAGTGATGGAGGTGCGGGAAGCCAGTACTTATGTACCGAATGGAGTCCTCAAATGGCTTCCTTTCTTAGATTTCATTTTTGTAGATTGTTCCTCTAAATAAGTAGAAGTGAATGAAAGGAATTTTGCTATAAACTCTCTCAATTGTTTGAATTCCTTCTGACTTATATGCCAAAAATATAAGACCAGGAAAAATGCAACGCTCCATTGTGGTTTAATGGGGCCTTGATTTAAAGGAGGCTTCCCCAATATCAGTGTCTCCAATTGTCGGATTGTTGGGCATCCTGAGTTTCTATCATGGTAAGAATTTATGACAGGTGAGAGGGTATGCCTTTCTCCTGTAAATTGAGAAATGGTAGGTAGGAAAGAACAATAGGAAATAATGACATGAGAGGTTAAACACAGATCAATTTAGAAAAGATAACACATGCAAGTTGAGGATCTGGAGATTGATTTCCTTTCTATCTGTGAAACTGTCTGTGCCTGAGCACCTCTCGGAAATTCTTCTTGTATCCCCAGGGGTACATGTATTCCCTTTTGAATTTCTCTGATCTCAATCCCCTACCCTTTGTGATGTGAGAATCTCATACAACTGAGTATGACTCAAGTTATCGTAAGATACATATTTTGATATCAGGGCTCCTCAATGCAAGCATACTACTTTAGTACTCAACTCAAAATAAAAGTTTAAAAGGCTATTTTTTACACTGAAGGTAAAACTAGCTGTATTAGACTCTTTGAAAGGACTTTAAAGAGTAATTTAGCCTAAATGGATTTTTTGAGATATAATGCACATACCGTAAATTCACCTCTTTAAAGTGTACATTTCAGGGCCGCCCGGTGGCTTAGCGGTTAAGTGCAGGCGCTCTGCTACTGGCGGCCCGGGTTCTGATCCGGGGCACGCACTGACGTGCCGCTTATCTGGCCATGCTGAGGCCGGGTCTCACATACAGCAACTAGAAGGATGTGCAGCAACTAGAAGAATGTGCAACTATGACATACAACTATCTACTGGGGCTTTGGGGGGGGGGGAAGGAGGAGGATTGGCAATAGATGTTAGCTCAGAACCAGTCTTCCTCAGCTAAAAAAAAAAAGACGATTAGGGCCGGTCCTGTGACTTAGCGGTTAAGTGCATGCACTCCGCTGCTGGCGGCCCGGGTTCGGGTCCTGGGCGCACACCAACGCACCGCTTCTCCGCCCATGCTGAGGCCGTGTCTGACATGCGGCAACTAGAAGGATGTGCAGCTATGACATACAACTATCTGCTGGGGCTTTGGGGGGAAAAAAACAAATAAATAAAAAATCTTAAAAAAAAAAAAAAGGATTAGCACGGATGTTAGCTCAGGGCGCATCTTCCTCACAAAAACAAAACAAAACAAAAAAGTGTACGTTTCAGTGATTTTTAGTATGTTCAGAAAGTTGCACACCCATTACTACTGTTTAATTCCAGAACATTTTCATCAGCCCAAAAAGAAGCCTGGTACTCACTAGCAGTCACTGTCCATTCCTACACCCCCTCTAGCCCCTGGCAATCACTAATCTACTTTCTGTCATTATAGATTTACCTATTCTGGACATTTCATATAAATGGATTTCGTACACTGTGCAACCCTTTGTGTCTGACTTCTTTAAGTTAGCATAATGTGTTCAAGGTTTATTCATGTAGCATGAATGAGGACTTCATTCATTTTATGGGTGAACCTAAATGAATTTTTGTCTTATGCATTGAATTTACAATCTAATGCCACATCTACATACAGTATTTCCAGTGAGTGGCTTCACTGTAAAGATCTATTTCTTTCCTAATCTATCCTAGTCTACCTAAGGGGTTTTCTTGGAGAGGTTGTCCTCACCTAAAAGTTAAAGCTGAGTCACTGCCACATTTGCTTTCCAGCCTGCAGGAATGTGAAAAAGAGAATGTAAAAGCTCATGACTAGTGGTTTAAGATCACTTTGTGGAAATGGCATTCAGCAATGTTGCTCACATCTCACTGGCCCCAGTGAGTCTCATGGTCACGCCTATCTCCAAAGGAGACTGGAAAATGTAGGCTTGAGGGTTCTGTTGCTAAATGAAGAGGAGGAAAATGAATATGGGATGACAGTCGAGGGTCTTCAACACATTTTATTAGAAGTGAGGTACCCTGCAGAATATATTTGTGTAGGGTCTAAATATCACACTTCTCTCATTTCTCTGACTCCTCTAGACACTGGCCCTTTTGCATCACATGTCCTCTGAACCATTCACTGTCTCCAGGAAAATGAGGTGCTGTGATTGGCCAGGCGTTAGCCATGTGCCCACCCTCAAGGCCAAGAGGACAGGGTCTGTCACTAAAAGAGAGGAAGCTTACTAGACAAAATAATAGCAGCAACACAAGCAACTAAGGACCTCCTTTCCAAGTACTAAAGATGAGACCCAGCTTCCTTCTCCCCCAAATCAAACTAAAACTTATGCTATGCCAATGGACTTATATTTTGATATATTGATATATTTCAATATATCAAACATTTGTGGATTGTTTTGTGTGTATGATATTGCTAGTCTCTTCTGATGGCTGGTCTGGTCAAGTTTAAAGAACACGGACACTGAAGTCAGAGAGGCCTGGGTTCAAAGGCAGCTCCACGACTTGTGAATAAAAATAATATCACCATTATTGATCACCATATATTAAGCACAGTACTTTACATACATTGTCTGCTACTTCTGCTTCTTACACAAACCCTGAGAAGCTTGTGTGTCACCAATCTTCAGATGTAGAAACTGAAGCTCGAAGCAGTTAATTAACTTGTCCAAAGATAGTTGGCACTGGAACCAGAAACAGGACCAGCTCAGTTTTTTACCCTAGAGACTTGATCACTAGGATAAAGTGCTTTTCCCTATGTTTTCTTGCTTTGAAAGCATCTACAGAAATTTTAGTTTGCAATAGTATATATCATTTTAGCAAGAAATCTATGACTTTTGACAAGTTACTTTTCTGAGCCTTGCTTTATCTGTAAGCTTAGAAATTTGGGACTAGAAGGTTTCTTGCATTAAATTCCATGTGAAGATCTAAGAGTCTATTATTCTTTCTGCTGTTATTAAATTTCACTATGTTAACAATAGATGGTGCTATTGAGTACTGGCTTTAAAAATCAATAAAAACAGTTCTAATTCCTGAGTACATACATAGTTCTCACGTAGAAGATACCTACCAGTATAGCAAAGCATCGGAGGTCAGGCGATGCTCAGAAAATTTATAGTTAAAAGTTTCTTAAGCTCAAAGTTTTTTGTTTTTTGTTTTTTTGTGTGTGAGGAAGATCAGCCCTGAGCTAACATCCATGTCAATCCTCCTCTTTTTGCCAAGGAAGACTGGCCCTGAGCTAACATCCATGCCCATCTTCCTCCACTTTATGTGGGACACTGCCACAGCATGGCCTAACAAGCGGTGCGTTGGTGCACGCCCAGGATCCGAACCCGGGCCGCCAGCAGCGGAGCGCACACACTTAACCGCTATGCCACGGGGCCGGACCCCAAGCTCAAAGTTTTTATGTTATGCTACTTTAAAACACTAAAAAAAACAAAGGTTTAAATATGTACTCCACATACTGGCCCACACTTTTTATTTTATTTACTGTACTGGATGTTTTAAAACAACTTATTAACGTTAAAATTCTGACTAACACAGATGACATCCATTTCTCCATTATTTTAAGGATGAATTATAACCACAATTTTGCACTCTAAGGCTCATAATTCTATTTTATATTTATTATAGGTATTTAAGCTCCGTATGAATCCTCCTCTAATTTAATCTGCAGTGAGTAAAAATCCATTATAAATATTTTTCCCCTTTATTCTTCCAAGATAGGGGATAAAATTAGTGCTTGGTTTTAAATTACATATAAGTACTTCCAAAAACTGGATTTGGATATGAAAAATGTAGATGGGGTGGGTATTGAACATCTCAACTCAAAACAATTCTATAAAGGTTTTAATCCTAAAGATTTAGCCTAAAAATAAATACACAGTTACCTGCCATATTGTAGATTGATAGCATAGACCCATGATTTTCTATTTGGGAAAAATTACAATATCATTTTATATGTGAGGAAACAGTCCCACAAGGTAAAATAATTTTCCCAAGGTTATATGTCTAGTTAGGTACACACCTAGTAAAAGCTGCCCAGTTTCCTGACTTCCAGTCTCTAGCACTTTTCATTATACTTCTTAAGTTTATATATTAACTAAATTGTTTAAATTTATTTGTCCCTCCTTCTTTCAGAAATTAAGGCAACAAATATTCTTTTATTTATTTGTGTGTGTGTGTGTGTGAGAAAGATCAGCCCTGAGCTAACATCCATGCTAATCCTCCTCTTTTTGCTGAGGAAGACCGGCTCTGAGCTAACATCTATTGCCAATCCTCCTCCTTTTTTCCCCCAAAGCCCCAGTAGATAGTTGTATGTCATAGTTGCACATCCTTCTAGTTGCTGTATGTGGGACGCAGCCTCAGCATGGCTGGAGAAGCGGTGTGTCGGTGCGCGACCGGGATCCGAACCCAGGCCACCAATAGCGGAGCACGCACACGTAACCGCTAAGCCATGGGGCTGGCCCAACAAATATTCTTTTAATGAGTACTTTTTTATAAATTTTTTAATTTCTAACACATTAAAATGATTTATCTACATAAAAGTACAGGGAATAGTTACAGCTGCTAGGCAGTCCCAAAAGCTACGTACATTTTTAGCTAACTTGCTTTGCAAGTTAAAAAAATATATGCAGTTTGAAAGAGGTTAAAGAAGACCTAAACACATGGAATGA
Organism: Diceros bicornis minor; assembly: GCF_020826845.1. Classification (NCBI taxonomy): domain Eukaryota; kingdom Metazoa; phylum Chordata; class Mammalia; order Perissodactyla; family Rhinocerotidae; genus Diceros; species Diceros bicornis. Next base: position 26,507,551 of record NC_080755.1, read on the forward strand.
CATCTCATGTTCATGGATTGGAAGACTTAGTATCATTAAGATGGCAATACTCCCCAAATTGATCTACAGATTCATGTCAAAATTCCAGCTGGCTTCCTTGTGGAAATTAACAAGCTGATCCTAAAATATATGTCAAAACTCAAGGGACCCAAAATAGCCAAAACCATCTTTAAAAAGAACAAAATTGGATACCCACACTAATTACAAACTTACTACAGAGCTACATAACCAAGACAGCGTGGTACTGCCATAAGGACAGAAATATAGCTCAATGGAATAGAATTGAGAGTCCAAAAATAAACCCTCACATTTAAGGGAATTGATTTTTGAAAGGGTACCAAGATAATTAGAGGAGGAAAAAATTTATCTTTTCAACAAATGGTGCTGGATCAACTGGTTATCTGCATGCAAGAGAGTGAAGTTGGGCTCCTGCTTCACATCACATACAAAAATTAACTCAAAATTAATCAAAGACCTAAATGTAAGAGCAAAAACTATAAAACTCTTAAAAGAAAACATAGGGGTAAATCTTTATGACTTGGAGTCAAGCAATGGTTTCTTACATGTAACAACAAAAGCATAAGCAACAACAACAACACGAGATAAACTGGATAATCAAATTTTAAAAACCGTGCTTCAAAAGTCACCATTAAGAAAGTGAAAAGACAACCCACAGAATGGGAGAAAATTTTTGCAAATCATATCTAATATGATCTGATAAAAATCTGATAAATGTAAATACTGCCAAAAGCTGGATTTGGATATTAAAAATGTAGATATATAGGGGGAAAAAATAAAGACAAAAAAAAAAGACAAATAGCCCAATTAAAAATGGGCAAAGTCTAGTTAACATTCGTCACCATACAATTACAAAATTTTGTGTGTGTAATGAGAACCTTTAAGTACTACTGTCATAGCAACTTTCAAATATACTAGACATTGTGGTGATCATTTTGCAACATATACAAGTATCAAATCATTATCTTGTACACCTGAAACTAATACACTCTTATAAGTCAATTGTACCTCAATTTAAAAGTGAATAAAAAGAAAAAAAACTCTTAACCAGATAAAGATTATGTAGCAAAAATCCATAATATTATACCTAATGGTGAAATGTAAGAATCTTTCCTTTTAAAGTCAGAATGAAACAAGAATGTCCATTAATCACTATTTCTTTTGTGTGTGTGTGTGTGTGTGTGTGTGTGTGTGTGAGGAAGATCGGCCCTGAGCTAACATCCATACCAATCCTCCACTTTTTGCTGAGGAAGACTGGCCCTGAGCTAACATCCGTGCCCATCTTCCTCTACTTTATATGGGACACCGCCACAGCATGGCTTGACAAGCGGCGTGTTGGTGCGGTCCTGGGATCCGAACCCAGGCCGCCAGCAGTGGAGCGCGTGCACTTAACCGCTATGCCAGGGGGCTGGCGCATAATCACTATTTCTATTCAATACTTTTCTAGCTTCCTGCAAAAGTAGATAGAGAAGAAAAAGAAATTAAATTTGTAGGATTTCAAAAGGAAGAAACAAAACTATACTTATTTAGAAATGATATAGTGGGCTAAATATACAGTGACTCTTTGTCATGTTTATGTGACTCTCCATCTTCTCGTCAATTGCCCTCCCACAAGTAGAAGGCAGAACTCATATTTTCAGCTTCTCTTATAGGTAAGACATCATCATTAGGCTTGAGTTTTGTCAGCTAGACGTATATGTGCAAGAATCCTGTCTGAAAGTGAATTATGTGAGGAAACATACTTTTGGAGAGCTTTAATTTATGCTCTCATTGGTAGTGGCAGAGGCACCATAAAGATGTCAATTCCACCAAAATTAATCCAGAGGTTCAATGCAATTCCAATCAAAATACCCACAAAGATTTTATGGAATTTGACAGACTAATGCTAAAATCCATATTTAACAGCAAAGTTCTAAGAATAGTAAAGATAATTTTGAAGATCAATGAAAAGGTAGAGGAGTTTACCCTACTAGCAAACAAGACATATTAAAGTTATAGTAGAGTTTTTAAAAGACAGGAGTAGACAAATAGGCCAATGGAATAAATAGAGAGCTGCAGGATAGACCAACTTGAAATATGAACAAAGCAAAGCAGAAAGGACAGATTATTCAATTAATGGTGCTTTAATAATTGGTTGTCTCTGTGGGACATAAATCCCATTAGTTTTCTATGTCACAACATACAAAAAATCAGATGAGGTAGAATAAAATGCAAACAATAATAGAAAACACTTACTTGATGCTTATTATGTGCCTGGTACAGTTTTAAGCAATTTACATATGTGAATTCATTCAGGCCTCATAACAACCTATGAAGTAGGTAGTATTTTGTGTTTGTGTGTGTGAGAGGAAGATTAGCTCTGAGCTAAAATCCGTTGCCAATCTTCCTCTTTTTGGTGAGGAAGATTGGCCCTGGGCTAACATCTGTGCCCATCTTCCTCTATTTTATATATGGGACACCTGCCACAGCATGGCTTGATGAGCAGTGCCTAGGTCCACACCCAGGATCCAAACCTGTGAACCACGGAAGTGTGTGAAGTGGAGCGTACAAACTTAACCACTACTCCACCGGGCCAGCCCCTAGTAGGTACTACTAATATCATTCCCATTTTATACATGGGGACACTGAGGCAAAAGAGATTAATTAAATTGCCCCAGGCCACAGAGTCATTAAGTAGAAGAGCTGTGATTTGAACTCAGGTCATCTGGCTCTTTTTCTTGTGAGGAAGATCAGCCCTGAGCTAACATCTGTTGCCAATCCTCCTCTTTTTGCTGAAGAAGACTGGCCCCGGGCTAACGTCCCTACCAATCTTCCTCTACTTTATATGGGATGCCACCATAGCATGGCTTGACAAGCGGTGCGTCAGTACACGCCCAGGATCCAAACCCCGGGCTGCCGCAGCAGAGCGCATGCACTTAACTGCTACGCCACCGGGTCGGACCCAGGTCATCTGCCTCTTGAGTCCCTGTTTTAAACCACTACTCTATACCTCCTCCCTTTCACAAAGAAAGTAGGGACAGATGTCTTAAACAAGATTCAAAACCTGCAAAACATAACAGAAAAGACTGATAATTGGACTACATTAAATTTAAGATCTTCTTTTCATCAAAAGACCACCAAGATAGTGAAAATACAAGCTACAAACATGAAAAGATATATATCTACACTAAAGTACTCCTATAATTGATAAGAAAAAAGGCAAACAGTACAATTGAAAAATAGGCATGTGACAAAAAGTCATCTCATGGGCCGGCCCTGTGGCTTAGTGGTTAAGTGCGCGCACTCCGCTGCTGGCGGCCCGGGGTTTGGATCCTGGGCGCGCACCGACACACCGCTTCTCCGGCCATGCTGAGGCCGCGTCCCACATACAGCAACTAGAAGGATGTGCAGCTATGACATACAACTATCTACTGGGGCTTTGGGGGGAAAAAATAAAAATAAATAAAATCTTTAAAAAAAAACGAATTCACAACAATCTATAAAAAAATAAATAAATCATTTAAAAAAAAAGTCATCTCACAAAAGAGAAAACTTGTATGGCTAATAAACATTTAAATATTCTCAAAGTTAAAAAAAAATGGGCAGGGCCAGCCCCATGGCTTAGCAGTTAAGTGCCCGCGCTCCGCTGCTGGCGGCCCAGGTTTGGATCCCCGGCGTGCAAAGACGCACCGCTTCTCCAGCCATGCTGAGGCTGCGTCCCACATACAGCAACTAGAAGGATGTGCACCTATGACATACAACTATCTACTGGGGCTTTGGGGGGAAAAAAATAAATAAATAAAATTAAAAAAAAAAATGGGCAAAGGAATGAACAGATGATTCTCCAAAAAAAGATGTACAAATAGTCAATAAACATATGAAAAGATGTTCAAAATCATTAACCATCAGGGAAATGCAAATGAAAACCATAATAAAATACCACTTCGCACCCACTAGGATGGCTATAATCAAAAAGACAAAGAATAACAAGTGTGATGAGGACGTGGAGAAATTTAAATCTTCATGTACTGCTGGTGGGAATGTAAGGTGGTGTAGCTTGTTTTCCAAACTGTTAAACACAGAGTTTCTCAAACTGTTAAACATAGTTACCATATAATCCAGCAATTTTACTCCTAAGAGAAATGAAAACATGTCCACACAAAAACTTGTACATGGATGTTCATAACAGTATTATTCATAATAGCCAAAAAGTGGAAACAACCCAAATGTTCGTCAACTAATGAATGAATACATAAAATGTGGTACATCCATGCAATAAAATATTATTTGCAATAACAAGAAATGAAGTATTGATACAGGCTACAACAGGGATGAACCTTGAAAACATGCTAAGTGAAAGAAGCCAGACACCAAGAACCGCATATGATTCCATTTATATGAAATATCCAGCACAGGTACATCTATAGAAACAGAAAATAGATTAGTGGTTGCCTAAGGCTGTGGGGAGGAGAGGAGTGAGAGGAGTGGCAGAGTTCAGAGGTTATGGCTAAGGAGTCCCAGGTGTCTTTTGGGGTAATGAAAATATTCTAAAATGATTGTAATGATGACACACAGCTTTGTGAATGTGCTAAAAGCCCTTGAATTGTATAATTTAAATGGGTGAATTGTGTGGTATGTGAATTATAGCTCAATAAAACTGTTACCAAAAAAATTGCAATTGCAATGTTTTGCAATTTAAAAAAAAATCAGAGATGAGGAAAACCATTACAATTTGTGTTATAAAGTTTGATAACAACAAAACCATCAGTGGAAAGAAGTCCTAGTCATGGTTCCTCCACTGCCTAATTATAAGACCTTGAATGTAGTAGTTTAACCTTTCTGATCTCAAGAATCATCACCTGTAGAGTAAGGATTGTATGAATGCTAATAACCCTTGATTCTAAATAATGGTTCTTAACTTTCAGGATCACAGATCTCTTTGAGAAGTTGATACACATCAGAGGCATTCTGGTGAAGATTAGGAACAAGACACTGTTAATTACTATTAGTATTTAATATTGTTCTGAAAATTTGGGCTAATGAAATAAAAATAAGAAATATAGGGGCCAGCCTGGTGGCATAGTGGTTAAGTGTGCTCTGCTTCAGCAGCCCGAGGTTCACAGGTTCAGATCCTGGGCATGGACCTACACACTGCTCATCAAGTCATGCTGTGGCAGGGATCCCACATATAAAAGTAGAGGAAGGTGGGCACGGATGTTAGCCCAGGGCCAGTCTTCCTCAGCAAAAAGAGGAGGATTCACAATGGATGTTAGCTCAGGGCTAATCTTCCTCACAAAAAAAAAAAAAGAAATTTAATATTAGGGAAAAAACAGTTTATTATGTACTCAGAAAGCCCAGAAAAATTTATTGAAAAAATATAAGAATAAAAGTATTCAATAAAAGATCCTAAATTCATAAAATCAATAGCAATGAACAAGAATAACACAATTAAAATATGTTTAAAAATATCACATTCAGGGCCGGCCCCGTGGCATAGAGGTTAAGTGCGCGCACTCCGCACTGATGGCCCGGGTTCGGATCCCAGGAGCACACCGATGCACCGCTTGTCAAGCCACGCTGTGGCGGCGTCCCATATAAAGTGGAGGAAGATGGGCACAGATGTTAGCCCAGGGCCAGTCTTCCAAAGCAAAAAGAGGAGGATTGGCATGGATGTTTAGCTTAGGGCTGATCTTCCTCACAAAAAAAAAAATCACATTCAAATCCATTCCCTTGGATTAGATTATCTGAATCAATGAAAATTTCAACAATCGTGTATGACAAAAACAAAACGATACAAACAAAACCCCTCAAACGTCCCTGATAAAATGCTATAATAACAGATAAGATCAGTTAATGGTCACTTAAAATTCCAGCTAAGCCTAACTTTAGAGGCATCTCGCAAAAATGGATATGTTTGGTTTTCATTTTGGTTCAGTTTAAAATACTTTCCAATTTCCCTTTACTATTTCTTTTTGTACCTATGTGTTATTTAGAAGTGTGTTATTTATTTTTCAAATATTTGAGATTTTTCGGATATGTTTCTGTTGATTTGTAATTTAATTTGGTGTGGTCAGAACGTACTTCGTATGATTGAATAATTTAAATTTGTTGAGAGTTGGTTTAAGGCTCAGTATATGGTCTATCTTGGTAAATGTTCTCTGTGCACTTGAAAAAAATGATGTATTCTGCTATTATTGGAAGGATGTTCTCTAACCGTTAGTTAGGTAATATCAGTTGACAGTGTTCTTCAACTCTTCTGTATCTTTATCATGTATCCTTATATCTACCTGTATTTGTTTCTTAGATAACAATTGCTGTAACAAATTGTCACAAACTGAGTGGCTTAAAACAACAGAAATTTGTTCTCTCACAGTCTGGAGTCTAGAAGTCCAAAATCAAGGTGTCAGCAGGGCCATGCTCCTTCAGAAGGCTCTAAGGAAGAATCCTCTTCCCTCTTCTAGCTTGTGGTGGATACTGACAATCCTTGGCATTCCTTGATTTGTGGCAGCTCCACTCTCTGCCTCTGTTGTCACATGGCCTTCTTCCCTTTGTCTCTGTGTCTTCAAATCTCTCTTTCCTTATAAGGACATCAGTAATTGGATTTCAGGCCCAACCTAATTTATTTTGACCTTATCTTAACTTGATTACATCTGCAAAGACCCTATTTCCAAATAAGGTCACATTCACAGGTATAGGGGCTGGGATTCAATATATATATGTATCTTTGATGGACACAATTCAAGCCACAACACTATCTTTGTATATTTTTTTATATCCTTCTATCTATCTTCTTAGAATGATATATCCTTCTATATTCTTAGACTTAAAGTGGATTTTTGGTGTACTTGTTCTATTAATTATTGAAAGAGAAGTATAGAAACCTCTGACTATCATTGTGGATTCATCTTTTTCTCATTTCAGTTCTATCCATTTTTGCTTCATGTAATTTGAATCTCTTTATCAGGTGTATTAACATTTATTATTGCTAAGTCCTCTTGATAAATTGAGTCCTTTAGTTAAAAATGCCCACTATAACTGCTCCTATTCAGCATAATACTGGAGGCCCTACCTAGTTTAATAAGGCAAGAAAAAGAAATATACGGTTTATGGATCAGAAAGAAAAATAAATAAATCTCTCGTTATTGACAGATGATATTATCTCCTACATAGAACATTTGTTTTACTTTATTATCATAGAAAAACTATTTACAACAACTGAAAAAGAGTTCTACAAGTTTGCTACATAAAAGATCAATATACAAAAAATCAATTGTGCTATTACATATCAGCAACAGATAATTAGAAAATAGACATTTTAAAAGATACATTTTTCAATAGCAATGAAATATTTGAGATTACTGAAATATATCTATATACGTATACTTATATGTGTATATAAATACAAATAATTTTTAAAACTTGGAAGCACTTTGTGGAGAAAACTACAAAACTTTATTGAGAAACTAAGGAATTTAAAAGAATACTTAAATATATAGAGAAATATACTTTGTTCGTAGACTCAACACTGTAGATTGAACTGTAGAGATGACAGTTCTTCCCAAATTAATCTATAAATTTATTTGTAAGACTAAGAATACGAGGAATCACAAAAGAGGAAATGGGTAAATTTTAGTGCTTCGAAACTTAAAACTGTGATTTTGCAAAAAAACGTAATAAAATTCAGAAAACAGAATGAAAGATTTATCATAAATATAACAAGAAACAAATATTTCTCTCATAGAAACTCTTTATAGGAACTCTTTATGTGAGAAACATATTTGCTTTTTATGTTTATGATAAATCTTTTCCCTTGTCTTTTTGTTTTTAGTCTCACTTCAGTGCTTCATTATACCTCAGTTCAGTTTTTCAACGGCCAGTTAATTGTTCTTTCAACCTCCGGTCTTGCCCAGCTACAGTTCCATTCTCCAGAATGAACTCTCTAAAACGCATATCTAAACATGTTACTCATAAAAATTCCATATTCCATAAAAATTTTCAATGACTCCCCATAGCCCAAATTCCTGGCATGACGTATTAGGATATATCTTGACTTGGCCCTTGTCCTCCTCCCAATCTCTTGCCCTCAAATGCAAAAATTTAGCCATATTTCTTAAATCTCTCTTTCTCTCTCTTTCTCTCTCTCAACTCCCTTTTATTAGAATACATTTTCCTTAAGGCTTTAGTTACAGAAAAATTGAAACTCACTCAAAATAACTCAAGCACAATGCAGGAAAAAGTAAATTGTTACAGTATAGACTTTTCATAGAATCCAGGAGGAGGAACTGAAATATCACTGGGCTTGTTGCAAACAGAAATAGAAATGCTAGAGCCAAAGCTCCTTCCTCAATCAGGGTTCTTATTGTCCTTTTCATCTCAGCCTCTTTTCTCTTATGAAGTCCATGATTTTTCCTAAGCCTCTCTTTTTCTCCTTCTCCTTCCTCCTTCCTCCTTCTCCTCCTCTTCATCCTCCTCTACCTCCCTCTCCCTCTCCTCTTCCTCTTCCTCCTCTTCCTCTTCCTTTTCTTCCTCTTCCTCCTTTCTCTTCTCCTTCTCCTCCTCCTCCTGCTGCTGCTGCTACTGCTTCTTTTTCTTACCCTCCTCCTCCTTCTCTTTCTTACACACACCTTGCTCTCTTTACTCATTTTGCACTATACTTAATATGTTTGTCTAAACCCCAATTCTACATGATGTAATAAACTATTCCCTTTGTTTCCCTGGTTCAACTTATTAAGACTGATAAAAGTATTAGTTGTTTTTAGGTGTCCATCCTTGCTTTAATTATTTACTATAAACAGTATTATGGGAAGGGCAAGCAATGAAACCTATGTAAAACTTCCCTTTAATCCCACCACCACTTTTGCATCTTCCTCTTTTCACCTGACTAATTCTTATTCTTTCAACCGTCAGCTCAAATTCCACCTTCTCATGAGGTAGAGTTCTCTGACCCTCAAGTCTAGCAATAAGATGTCCCTTTATGTTTCTCATAGCATAGCTTCATATAGAATCTACCTTATTGTAATATAATCATTTGTTTCCTCATCTGTTCCTCCATTTAAATTTTCAGTTTTTTGAGAGCAGATACACAGTAGGCACTCATTTCTTCACCCACAAAAGATAAATGAATGAAGGATATAAAAAGAGAAATCATAGAAGTTTTGCTTGGTAGCTCTGTGAATTAATGTCCCACTTTTGAAAAGCAATTTGCTGGCACGTATCAAGAGCTAGAAAAGTGTTCATAGTCTTTCATGAATTGGTTCCACTGTGGAGAATTCATTTCATTCAACAAATATTTATTGACCACTTTTTATACAGTGGGCACTGCTCTAAAATCTAGGGTTTAGAACAAGGGCAACAAAGACCTGCCATAGTCATATCATGACTGTTAGAAGTTTGAACTGTGTGGGCTGCTCTCCATGGTTCTGAACCATACTTGCCCATCAAGACACAAGTCTAGTTCACTAATATCTCCTGTGTAATCTTTCCCCAGAGTTGTGAAGCATAGTAGGGAAGAAAGTGTATTAAGAGAGAAATGTGGAAGACAGAGGAAGAGAGATCATTACAAAGGCCTAGCCACTTAGAGATTCAGGCAGAAAAAAGGAGATTTATTTTGAGATTATTTTCAAATAGTTTCAGCTACAAAGTTCCACAGCAAAGGAAACAATCAATAGAGTGAAAAGGCAACATATGGAATGAGAGAAAATATTTGCAAACCATGTATCTGATAAAGGGTTAATGTCCAAAAAATATACAGAACTTCTACCACTCAATAGCAAAGAAACTAATAACTGATAAAATGGGCTAAGGACTTGAATAGACATTTCTCCAAAAAAATTAAAATGATCAACAAGCATGTGAAAAAATGCTCAATGTCACAAGTCATCAGGGAAATGCAAATAAAAACCACAATGAGATAACACCTTGCACCTGTCAGGATGGCTATTATCAGAAAAACAAAAGACAAGTGTTGGCAAGGACATGGAGAAATTGATGCCCTTGTACACTGTTGGTGGGAATGCAAAATAGTGCAGCTACTGTGGAAAATAGTATGGAAGTTCCTCAAAAAAATTAAAAATAGAATACCATATGACCAGCAATCCCACCTCTGAGAATTTATTTAAAAGAATTAAAATTAGGATCTCGAAGAAATATTAGCACTCTAGTGTTCACACAGCATTATTCACAATAGCCAAGGTGTGGACACAACCTAAATGTCCATCGACAGATGAATGGATAAAGAAAATGTGGCATATACATACAATGGAATACGATTCAGCCTTAAAAAGAAGGTAATTATGCAATATGCAGCAACATGGATGAACCTTGGGGACATTATGCTAAATGAAATAAGTCAATCACAGAAAGACAAGCACTGCATGATTCCACTTACATGAGTATCTAAAATTCATAGAATCAAAGGTGGTTGACAGGGGCTGAGGGCAGGAGGAAATGGGGAGGTACTTGTCAATGGGCATGAAGTTTCAGTCAAGCAAATTGAGTATGCTTTACAGATCTGGTGTACAACATTGTACATATAGTCATCAATAATATATTGTACACTTAAAAATTTGTTAAGAGGTTAGATCTCATGTTAAGTGTCCTTTAAAATAAAATTTAATTTAATTAAAAAAAACAAAGTTGTTTGCCTAATAATATAACCTCAAAATATATAAAGCTAGAACTAGAAATATTAAAAGAAAAAAATGGACAAACCTTTTTAATTATTGATAAAACAAGCAGAAAAAGATGGAGTCAATAAGGATATTTAATATTTGAATAACACAATTAATGAAATTTACCTAATTGTTATATAGAAAATATAGTACATCCAACAACTGTAGAATACATGTTATTTTCAAATGCACATGGAACAATTATTAAAATAAATCATATGCTAGGCCATAATAAAGACTAACCGAATGTCAAAGATTACAATCATAGAGAATATGTTCTCTGAATACAAAAAAAAGTAACTAGAGAATCCATAAATGCATGGAAATTAAGCAACATACTTCTAAACAACTGTTGGCCAAATAAGAAATCAGAATGAATTTAGAAAAATTCTGAACTGGATACTAATGAAAATATATGATTTCAAAGTTATGAGACTCAGCTAAAGTAATGCTTAGAGGGAAATTTATAGATTTAAATAAATATTTATGATTAAAAATAAAGCTGAAAGTCAACTATTTATGCATCCACCTAAAGAAGCTAAAAGAAATTAGCAAATTAAATCTAAAAAAGTAGGAAGGGGCCGGCCCCATGGCTTAGTGGTTAAGTGCGTGTGCTCCACTACTAGCAGCCCGGGTTCGGATCCCGGGCCCACACTGATACACCGCTTGTCCAGCCATGCTGAGGCAGCATCCCACATACAGCAACTAGAAGGATGTGCAGCTATGACATGCAACTATCTACTGGTGCTTTGGGGAGAAAAAGGGAAAAAAAAAAAAAAAAGGAGGAGGATTGGCAATAGATGTTAGCTTAGCACTGGTCTTCCTCAGCCAAAAGAGGAGGATTGGCATGGATGTTAGCTCAGGGCTGATCTTCCTCACACACAAAAAAAAGAAAGTAGGAAGAAGAAAATAATACAGATAAAATCAGAAATCAAGGAAATAGAAAACAAATGTACAATAAATAGAGATAATTTAACAAAGCAAAATGTTTATTCTTTGAAATTTTTAATATAATTAACCTTTAGCAAGATTTAACAAGAAAAAAGGTAGAAAGTACAAATACAGGCATGAAAAACAGGTCAAAAAGATGCTAGAGACTTTAAAAGAGTAATAGGAGAATGAACTTGTTTATGTCAATACATTTGAATATTTAGATAAAACTAACAAACCCCGTACAGAATGGAAACCAAAATATGTGAATAATACTATACTATTAAAGAAAGTGCATCTGTAATTAAAAAAAAAATCTCTCACAAAGCAAACTCCAGTCTCCATTGACATCATCAATAAATTCTATCAAACATGTAAAAAAGAGATGTATCTTAAACTCTTTCAGACAAGTGAGAAGGAGGGAACATTTCCCAACTCATTTTACCTAGCCACCATAACATTAATACCAAAACCTGACAAGTACGTTACAAAAACAGGAAAATTATAGTTCACTGATAAACATAGATGCGAAAATTATAAATAAAATATTAGCCAATTAAATTCATATAGATATAGGTGTTATATAATGACCAAGTTGGGTTTATCCCAGGGAATCTAAAGTTCATTTAACATTTGAAAAATCAGTAATTGTAATTTACCACAGTAACAAAATAAAGAAGAAAAGTCATCCAATAATTTCAATAGATGCCAAAAAGCATTTGGTAAAATTCAATATACATTCATATGAAAATACTTATTGAGGCTAAAAACTTTCAGCAAATAGGGAACAAAGGATACAGTCCTTCTGATAAAAGGTATTTACAAAACACCTACAGAAAACGTATTTAGTGATGAAATATCAAAAGTCTTCTCTGGGAAAAAGAAAGGGATGTCCAGTCACCACTTTTATTCAACATTTTACTTTTTGTGTGTGTGTGTGTGAGGAAGATCAGTCCTGAGCTAACATCTGCCAATCCTCCTCTTTTTGCTGAGGAAGACTGGCCCTGAGCTAACATCCACGCTGATCTTCCTCCACTTTATGTGGGACGCCGCCACAACATGGCCTGACAAGCATACGCCGGTGTGTTCTGGGGATCCGAACCTGGGCCGCCAGCATCGGAGAGCACGCACTTAACTGCTCCGCCACAGGGCTGGCCCCTCAACATTTTACTTGATGTCCTAGCTGTGCAAGCAAGCAAGCAAAAGAAATAGGGGGCCAGCCTGGTGGTGTAGTGGTTAAGTTCGTGCACTCCACTTCAGCGACCTGGGGTTCCCGGATTCGGATCCTGGGCACAGACCTACACACTGCTCATCAAACCATGCTGTGGTGGCATCCCATATAAAGTAGAGGAAGGTGGGCACAGATGTTAGCCCAGGGCCAGTCTTCCTCGGCAAAAAGAGGAGGATTGGCAACAGATGTTAGCTCAGGGCTAATCTTCCTCACAAAAAAAAAAAAAAGAAATCAATATGCTAGCCTTGCTTTCTGCTGACAGGTAGTAGTGACACTGCAAATATAGGTTTTGGCTGATAGCAGCTTAAAGTAAACATCTGAATAATGGCAATACTTTTTTTAAATTGAAGTATAATTGACATACAATATCCTATTAGTTTCAGGTATACATCATAGTGATTTGATATTTGTATACATTATGAAATGATCACCACAATAAGTCTAGTTACCCTCTGTCAACGCACAAAGTTATTAGAATATTATTGACTATATTCCCGATGCTGTACATTACATCCCCATGACTTATTTATTTTATAACTGTAAGTTTGTACCTCTTAATCCCCAATAACGGCAATACTTTTAAAACATAAAATTTAAATAGAAGTATGCTATAACAGTGAAATGACAGGAGCTAGGGTTCTTATTTTTGGGCAAAACACTTTCACAGCACTTGCTATTTTCTATGTTAAGGGCCAACACTGACTGTCACTGGATAGAAAACTGAGACAATTATTTGGATAATTTAGTTCTTTTCATCCATTTTTCCTGCTGATCCCCCAGTTTCCAAAACAAAGCAAACAAAATAAAACAAAGAACAACCAATTTAGTCATAGTTATTTGAATAGTTTAGACCAAAAGCAGACATTTGGTTTGAATTATATGGTTTGCTTTCCACAGTTAATCATTCTACCTTGCCTATGTATAGACACTGTCTTAAGGTTCCTGGCATGGAAAAGCAAAAAAGTAGATTTTCCAGAAGGTGAGATGACTCAACTCACTCATTTAAACTCACCTTGGACTTTAACTCACGTTGCATCTAAAGCTGTGTTTATAAACACCAAAGGGTACCAAAATATTAATAGTATCTGTGATCCAAAATTGGCTCTGCGATTTATTTAGTTTTGTTTAAGGATTAGGGTTTACATGTTTAAGCAATTCTCTAGGATTATCAGAAGACAAAATCCCTGATATAGTCTTTCTTTTTCACATCTTAGGCAAGTCCCTTAATCTACATATACCTGAATTCTCTCATTTTTACATGTACCTAAATTCTCTTTTTTTAAAATGAAATTCTTTCATTTTAAACATCTAAACATTATTTTATTTACATTTGTCCATTGATACAAAATTCTGAAACAGTAAGAAGTATAATTTCTTAAAAGGTCTAGGATCTAAAATTCTTTCCCCATACTGCCAAATACATGATAAGGTTAAGAAAACTTTTCCTTCAATTCTTAGAACTCCAAGTAGAAATCTTTGAATAATGATAGCTACCCCTCACAGAGAATTTACCAAAGGCTCGGTGCTAGTCAGAATGTTCTGAATGTATTAATTCATTGAAAATATGCAACAATTCTAAGAAGTGGGTCTTATTATTATCCTCACTTCACAAAGGAGGAAACCAAGGCATGGGGAAATTGATTGACTCACCCAAGAAATCCCATGTAGTAAGCGGTAGAGTTAGAATTTAAATTCTGACAGTCAGGCTCTGACGCTATACTCTCATCTACTACATACTATACCCCTTCTGTTGCCATGACTCTTTATAGTGTCGTGACTTGTTTTGACTTTCCCTTCAATAAATACTTGCTAAATGGATCTGAGTGGAATTCTTAACATTGTATATCAGAAATAATAGTATTGGCGCATTCTGAGAAAGACCACAAAGTATGAAGAATATTAACTTGAAAAAATAATAGTCAACATTTCTGCTTTAGTTTCAAGAATCACTGGCACAAGTCCTAAAACCGTATGAACATAAGGTTTATTAGAATAAACAGGAATAAACTTATAAAATGCAGCCTGGACCTGCCGTTCATGCTTTTAAGCAATCGAGTCAGTGTTCTGGCCAAATTTCCCTCTGGTCAATATTCTGCACCACAAAACTAACCCTAACTTTCCAAACTACACAGTGGCTCAGAATGTGAAGTTGGGGACATGATTTCTATATTAGTTGCTGCAAAAATAAAATGCAGAGATCATCACTGATACCCACTAAATTCACCAGCCTTACAAAGACATTTGATACCCTGAATTTGCCAGTCATTAAGCAGCTTTGGGACTCCAAAAATTTCAAGAATATTTTAAAGTTTCTACAATGTTATATTTGGCCCCATAAAACATGAAAGAACTTTAAAATTATAAGTTAGTATTCAAATATAAAGCAGTATTTTTACCATCATCAGAATCTGTAGGCTTCTCTATTCTTCAACACCAATGGATTGAAATCTGAGAGTATACAATTCTCCTTTCATCCACCTACATGCCCTTCTGGAAAGGAAAGGAGACTCCTACTGTTTCCACAGTCTCCTTGCATTTATCTGTGCATAGTCTCCACTGCTCTGCTGAACGCTGTAACCACTGCTTGCAGTGGCACTGCCAGTCCTTCCTCTCCCCTTCTGCAGAGCTCTGCCCTCCTCTCATGTATTTCCCTCCTCCCCTCCTAACCCCCCAGGCATTCAATGACTTTGCCCTGTAACCCACGCCACCATCCCTCACTCAGAGCAGTGCATCCATGAGTGATACTTTATAGAGTCGCTCTACCCACACACAGGATGTGATACACAATGGGATATGATTTTCATCCTACTTCTGAAAGTCAGAGAGCACTTCCCAGGATAACTCTCTGCAAATTGATAATAGGTTTTCTTCCAGAAAATTGCAGGGCAAGTTGGGCTCAATATATTTTAGGAAAATACTCTTGAAGTTTCAATTTTTAGTTGAAAGGCTACATTTCTGGCTCCCTGCAAGTTACACATATCTTCAAATTATGTCCTTGAGGTCATAATATGTTTTATACTACTTGTGCTTGGAAATATACATCAGAAATATGAAAGAGATCAGGCACAACTTTTCAGTCAGTTTAGAACTGTGAGTGACATGGTTCCAAAGAAGACCTAGGTTCTGTATCAAATTGTATCAGTTAAAGCTTTTCAAATGTATTGTAGAATTGTACGATGTGGCCTAATTCTTTCATCAGATTCTGGGTTTCACATCATCAAAAGTGCAAGAAGGGACATAAAATCTAATATTCAAAATAGAGTTAAAAGCTACAATATTGTAGCCAAGTAATAATCTAGCCTTTACTTGGTTACTTCTCATGATCAAGTACCAAAGCAAAGATCTGATCTACGCCTTAGGTTCTGCTAATACATATCTCCTCATGACTTCTACCCTTTGTCTGGGTTTTGCTTTCCAGAGCAATATATAACAAGAATGCCACCTCCTTTTACATATTTGAAGAGAGCTGGCTGGCTACTGTGTGTGCTTATAATCTGCTCTTCTCTAGTCTAAAAATACATGCCCTCTTTAGCAGTTCGTTTATGTATGGTTTTAAGTTCCCTCTCCATTTTTCCCTCACTTCTCTGAGACTACTTTCGTTTGTCTATGTCCCTTTAAATATGCAGTGCTTAGAATTGAACACAGTGTTCCACGTGTGATCTGACCAGTACAAAGTACAATGCAACTATTATCTTCCATCATGTGGAGAGTATACTCTTTTTTAAGGTCATTTAACAAATAGGAATTAAAAAAAAAAAAGTTTTACAGTGATTGCCACGTATGGAGCACGCACTCCAAAAGTACATCTGAATGTTGTTAAATGAAAAGTCAACAGGTTTCTCTGGTTTGTTTTTGTTCGTGTGTATGTGTATTTTTAAGAAAACTTGCAGAATATATGTTTAAAGGTTTATGGGACATTTAATTTTGTATCTATCTTCTCAGTGTATTTGATATTTAGGCTTAACATGGATATTCCACCCTTTTTAAGGAATAGTTGCATTAGCATCAGTAACTGCTTTCATTTGACTCAATTTTAAATCAGTCTATCAGCTGCTCAGAAGTGATTCTTGCCTGAACAGAATAGCACCAGATAGGACTTGTTCAGAGCGTGAGTATAATATGGACCTTGGCCAGCGGTTTTGTATGGTAGCAGCACTTATTGTATCATGGTTCTTCTCCAAGGGAACAAAGCAGGGTGTTATTTAGGGAAGCATCTCAAACAGGAAACGGGCATGATCTATTTTCTAATGTAAAGATGAGTCATATATTTATGTTTTTGAGCAGAGTAGATGATTCTGTGAAACGAAGAAGTGTTTTCCGTAGTAATGATAACGATCAGGTAAAAGAATGCCCTTATCAAAATGCACTTGGGCCAAGATCAGAGAGAGTTAGGAATCCCCATTTTGTCTGAGCAGGTGATTGCTGGGAACAGGATGTAAAAATTATTTGTTCACCATCATAGTTCCAGTAGTTGATACAGTGGTTGGCAAGGAGCAGACCCTCAAAAAAAAAAAACTTGGAAATTAAGTCAAGAAAGGAGGAAAGGAAGCTGGAGGGAAGAAGTTTCAAGATTACTGTCAAGATCAAGAACATCAGATTAAAGACCCAGATATTGGTGTAGGATGGGATCTCTGAAATCAGTGTCCAACCTCCTTATTTTAGATATGGTAACTGGAGACAAGGACGAGTTAAGTAACTTGTCCAAGGTTACAATACATATTTCAGTCTAGTTAATTCCTAGATATTGAGACTCTTAGCTCTTATTTCAGAGCTCCTTATGTAATACTAGTGGAACTGCAGAAGAAATTATTAAGGAAAGACCCTGGGATCTTGCACGCTGGCCCCAGATTACTTACCTTAGCATGCACGGATTGGAGGAAGCTCGAGAAGAGGTCTTAGCTACAGACCTGGAAGAAACCCTGGGATTTAAATGAATGATCAAAAGCAAGACATGGTGGAGCACTTTGATCCTGAGTAGTAGACTGAGACTGACCAAATCGACATATGCTGTTACTTCCTTCCTGTCACTTCTTTCCATGCACACACCATAGTCCCCTCTTTGTAATAATCTGAAGTAGGTCACACTAGGGGAACAGGAGTTAGCACTCTCAGAGACGACAGTTTGCCAGTAGAAATCAGAGGCCAGGACAGCACGGGTGAAAGTGTGCTTTTCCCAACCCCAATGCTGGAGGATGTTAGTAGATGTTATCCCTGGAATACAGAAAAAAATTCTGCAGCCAATCTTTGGAAAATGTTTAGTTAAACAGCTTTCTTCACTGCAAGACTTTACAGGGATTTTAATATACTAATATGAGTTTTGAATCTCCAAAAGGCAAATTGGTTCTCAGACTTTGTCAAACTTATCCGACCATTGTTAAATTAGTTAAACAAGGAGGCCATTGGACTGGTGGCTCTAATGCCATGTTGGCCTACCAAGCAAACCAAAATCTAAGCCTGTAAATGCCTCTAAGTTAGGAAATTGGAACCTAAGGACAACCCATCACAAACAGCCGCCTAGGCTTTGAGCTATAAGCAATCAAATAATTTCTTTTCTCTGCTTCCACTCTTTCTCTATATGAGTCTTTCCCCCGGCTCCTGCCCACTGACTGCTGTTAACCACTTCCAGTTTGGCGCTGGTCCATCCAATCGATTTTTGCTCAAACTCTTCAAACTTTCAATATGCCTCAGTTTATCTTTATTTATTTAGTTATTTTTTGTTGTTGAGGAAGATCAGCCCTGAGCTAACATCCGATGCCAATCTTCTCTTTTTGCTGAGGAAGATTGGCCCCGGGCTAACATCTGTGCCCATCTTCCTCTATTTTATATGTGAGACGCCTGCCACAGCACGGCTTGATATGAGGTGCGTAGGTCCACGCCCGGGATCCGAACCTGCCGCCAAAGCAGAGCCTGAGAACCTAACTACTATGCCACAGGGCCAGTTCTCTCAGTTTATCTTTTAACACCATAAACCTCTTACATTTTCCTAAGATTGAAAGGACTTATTTTCCCAAGGAGTACACTTGAGGACAATGGTTTTCAAATTTATTTTTACTCTGACTTCAGTTAGGGATATATTTTGTATCAGAAACCAGTACACATATACTTGTAAATATAAAACTGAAACAAATATTTCATAAAACAATACTTACCTTTTCTATGTGTGCTGCACATATTTTCTATTCTACTTTTCTTTCTAACATATGCTGGATTTTTATACCCACTAAATTGATTTCACAATCTACCCATGGGTCACAACTTGCAGTTGAAAAACACTGCTTTAGCAAATACTGGTGTGTGATTTAGCAATTTCTGCTCCTCTGTATCCCCTTTTTTCTTTTTCTTTTTTTTTTGAGGAAGATTGGCCCTGAGCTAACATCTGTTGCTACTCTTCTTTTTATTTTTTTCTCCCCAAAGTCCCAGCACATAGTTGTATATCCTAGTTGTAGGTCCTTCCAGTTCCTCTATGTGGGACGCCTGCCTCAGCATAGCTTGATGAGCAGTGAGTAGGTTCCAGCGAACCCCAGGCCATCAAAGCAGAACATGCAAACTTAACTGCTATGCCACCGGGCTGGCCCCTGTGTATCCCTTTAATCTTCCTTTTACCAGTGAGCTGTGCAATATTATTGACTGAACCTAAGATCTACCTAGGATGAACCCAAATAATAGAGTGGGGCTAAATAGTCCTCAGTTATTTCATTGCCATTATATTGGAGCACACCTTGAAGAAAGCATAGTTGAGAAAGCCTGGAAACAGAGTGATCAAAATAATCAAAGAGATCTTAGTATCTTTGCAAGACACCTTTTGACCCATGAAGTGAAAGAAGGGAAACCACAACTACATTATATTCTAACGTACCGGATATGCTGTTAACAAGAATGAGATACTGATTTGCGACAATCTGTAGGATCAATTGTTTAATGAATAAAGCAAAATGTACAATGTTGTTTGTGTACAATATGCTCCCATTTGTGTACAAAAGGGGGTGTATATATACATTTCTATGCTTGGTATGCATGGAGTGTCTCTGGAGTATAAACTGGCCACAGTGTTGTGTCATTGGTTGGGGTTACCGTGGGAGGGACATTTATTTTTCACTGTGTATCCTTTTATACTGTTTTAATAAATATATATTACTTTTTAAAAAATAACAATTCACTACTAGATGAATATATAAGCATATTTTATGAGAGGTGGGAAAATCTGAAAAACTAAGAGACGTCCAGGGTTCGGTTTTGTAAGTCACTGCTAGTGATGATATCATCAGAAATAAAAGGAAAGCTCTACGTTCAAATCTAGAAGATACCTGCATGTGCTGGAGTGATTGTTAGACATTCTGTTTCTTTCATTGGCCTCTTGACCTTATTAACAAGAACTATCTCTGCCCAGGATGTGTGTTCTATATTCCACTTCTTCTCTAATATATGGCTTTTTTTTTTTTTTAAATACAGGAAGAGGGCTCCAAATCTGTTTTCTCAGGTTGATGCAGGTTTTCCATTTTACCTGCAATGGAGTAAAAGTGCCAGTGGCAGAGAAAAAAGGAGAAACTGAACAAGAGGAATGCCCTGAGAGGGGCAGGCCTCCAAAAGAAGAAAGCAAAAAGGAAGCTACTAGTACTTTGGGTAATTCAAGAGGGATAGCAGCAGTGATTTTCAAACTTTAACATCCATAAGAATCACCAGGGGTGTTTATTAAAAATTTAGCCTCCTGGGCCCTGCCAGAGATTCTGTTACAGTGGGTCTTAGGAGTCTTAGAATAGAGAACCTCTCTTTTCTGAAGCTTCTGCGAGAAGGCTCAAGTAAAGTGAAGTGTGACAATCCCCTTGAGAAACAAACACACACACACAAAAAACAAGACAAAACAAAAATAAAAAAAACAAGATCATTTCTGCTGTACCTATCACTGACACAAGGCGTGCTTATACAATGAAAAGGTCTGCTCTTCTCCTTAAGTTTTTAACCTCTAAAGCAGATTTTTTTAAGTGAATTAATACGTGTAAAGAACAATACCTGGCACAGAATATTGATTTAGTAAGAGTAACCTATTATTATGATTTTTTTTAGAATACACAAAAGAATAGTTGTTATGTAGATGAACCAACTGTATAAATGATGCAGGGATGGGTTGCGAGATCTCATATAATGAGAAGTATTTCTTTATAACTTAGAGTTTTGGGTCTGAGAGTGCTAGTTCTCCAGACAGTAAGCCAAGTAAATACTTGAGAGGCTATAGAGTATCCAAACAGTTTTTGAAATTAATGATACTGTCCTATTTAAAACAGTTGTGAAGAAAATATCCAATTGGTTTAAAACTTGTATCTAAATTGTCATCAGTGGCACATTACAAGCAACATTATTAAAAGTACACCTTCACAAACATGTAAATGTACGGATGACTCTTTTCCTTACTTCATCTCCCACAGATTGTTTTCAATTTTATTTTGTTTTCGTTTGCAAAGTTGATGAATACCCAGGCACTCATCCCAGTTTGGGTTTAAACTTTGTTCTAAATGCTTGAATAATGTCCCAGATTCTGTCTCTTCTTTTAAAGCAACAGCCTTTCAGCCTAAAGTGAGTCACTCCTCAAATAGATGTGTTTCTAGGTTGGCAAAGCCTGGAGACTCAATCAGCAATCCTTGTGTTAATACCTCCTTGAGAGTTTCCAAACCTGGGTGATCACATAGGTAACATCATGTTTTATCATGTTCCCTCTACTCCCAAGAGAAAGGGGTTCATTCAGTAAATATTCCATACTTGGTACTTTAGAAGACAGCCAAAAAAGGAGGCCTTCAAAATGTTTAGTGCCCTTCAAACTGGCCCAGCATCTTTCAGGGTCTCTCCCTTCCTTGAGTGCAGGTCATAGATGCCTTGTAAAAAAATGCAGGCATCTTCATCATTATAGCACCGCTTTCAAAAGGTTGTCTAGTTTCAGCTTTGTTTAAAGCTAGTGAAGAAGAACTCACTACCTGTCAAGGCAGCCCATTCTATTCTTAGGAAACTTAGTATTTAGAAGGCTTTTCCTTGTGTTCCTTCTAAATGTGCCCATTGATGCTTACCCAGACTCATGTCCCCTTTGAAGAAAAGCAGCGTGAGTGCGTCTCTCACACAGGTGGAAGATTTCAGCTTTATGGAGACAGCGCTGACACTCCTTTCTACTCTGTCTGTCTTTTCTCTGGCTCCTGAAAGAGGTGGGAGGGAAATATGCATTGGGATTTACTATAAATGTGAATCTAGTTGTATTTAAGCTCCTTTATATAGAGAGACTCAACAACCAAAAAATCTCTGGAAGCCACAGAGAATTAGAATGCACTTTCAATCTACTGGGAAATTTTCCCTGAAAGAGGCGTGTATAATTTATTCGTTTTCAGTAGGTATACCTGGGTGGTGGATCATTTTTAATGTGATTCTTTTGCTTTTTTAATAACATGTGTGTATAAATATATATAATTTTTAAATGAAATAAAAACAACTTTTGGGTCTGAAATTTTGACTGAGTGGGGGCAGATAAGTTCTGTGGAATATGTAATTCTTTCTTGAGTGGCTCACCAGGTTTTGAGTTTCTTGAAGGCCAGGACTATGTCTTATTCTTCTTGGTACCACCAGTGCCTAGTATAATACCATGCACAAAGTTGGCCTTAATAAATGCTTGTCAAGTTCAGTTTACCTGAAATTTCCGAGAGTGGAGAGATCACCAAAGAGAGATACAGACCAGGAAAAGGGGACTGAACTTACTTCAAGGAAGATTTTTTTAACTGGACTCTTCTAATCATGTCCTCCTACTTACCAGAAATACCCTCAGGGAGGGTAAATTATACTGATAGCCCTTGGCAAATGATGTCTAGGGACCCCCCCGCCACCACCACCTTAAAAGCTCTGCCTTTTGAAGTATCAGGATTCTGATAACCCCAAAGCAATGACATCCTATGTGTCATCATTGGCCTTCTTTCCCTTTGAGTCAATGTGCATTTTTAACATGGCCTTCTAAGGAAAATGCTTGTAACTAAAGGAGAAATTATAATGATAGGCAGAGATATCTTGGGAGTATTTTGTTGTCAAGTGGTACCTAGAATGAAGAGTCAGAGAAACCCAAGTCCGTGACTCAGCAGAGAGATTGAGAGACCCCCAGGAGAAAAGCTGGAGTGGGAGGGAATCTGCTTGGGAGTCACAGCCAGGGCGACGCTGTGGTTTGCTGGAACTCCCAAAAGCGTTCTGACCCAATGACCTACTTCGTGCAGGTCTGGGAGTGCTGTAGATTACAGCACTAGTGGAATTGACAGTCCTGTACACACAAAGCACCCTGTGTCTATGGGCCCTTATTTGAGGACTACTTGTACTTTAACCAGATAATTCGATTAACAGCAGCACTTGCCCTATGGCAGGAAGCATGGCTATTTTCTCAGAGGAAAACAAGCACTAATCTTGGGACTTGGCCAAAGTCGCTCCCCTAGGAAGGGGGTGGGAGAGTCTGACTCAGCTGACAACAGAAGTCCAGCCAGGAGAGCAAAGAACGGTGTCCTCATGTAAGGCAATCAGCATCTGGGAGATCTGTTGCTTGGTGGCGACCTCCACTCACCATCCAGCCTGGGTTTCAGGGACAGTCTCTTGTTCCTCAAGGAGAGGGCAGGCAAATGTGAGGCAGAGATCCGGTACCAGAAGAAATATGGATGGTTGGCCTGGAACAGCACTGTGTGATGCCCGTTGTCTTCATATAAGTATAAATAGCATCCCCTTTCATTCTCAACAGGGTCCTGCTTAGGACAATAAATTATGTCATTCTTGGTATGGAATGCTTGGAAGGATACCAATTTTTGCAACAGGAACCAAGGCAGAAATCATCTTTATAAATTGTGGCAAGAGGGTCTTGAAATGGGAACTGTGGCCCAGGACTACCTGGGGATGCTAAGCAGGCTGCTCTTGCAGGTACTGGGACTCTAAGAGTCAGTATCAGCCACATCCACATCATAATAGCAATAAAGGTCTATGTCCTTATCCACAATGACCCTTGCCCTCCTTCAAAATGTGGAGGAGATATAATCTTCCTGTCCTGTTTCATTGTCAGCCTCATAGTTGAGAATGACTGCTGTTTACTTAGCATATTAAAGTAGTGTTAACTATGCCTGAAGAAGAGAAAGTTCTGCACTGGATATTCTTTCCAAATGTACAGGCAAGACACTGTGCTACATAATGCAAAATTGCAAGTTGCTTATAATCTAATTGGAAAGTTAAATAGTTATGAGTTTTAAACAGAAGTCTAAGACAGCAACAGAAGAGTTATCACTAGTGCCTGGTTAAGAGTCAAACCAATTGTGTTAGCTATGATTTTTATGACAGTTAAGAAAAAGAGTAATCCCTTCAAGTTGGGAAGATGGAAGAAAATTTATGAAGGAAGTGGGACTTCTGGTCTTGAAGGACTTCCCATTTATTAAGCACTTATACTTGTCAGACATTTCCATGTATGGGCTCTGATTTCTCAGAACAACCCCGTGAAATGGGAATTAGTATCTATAGTCTACGAAGGAGGAAACTGAGATTCAGAGGTTTAAACAACTTGTCCTCAGTCACTTAGCCAGGAAACAGCAGAGGGGGCTTAAACCCATGTGTATCTGTAATGGAAAAACACTCCTCCTGTGTGTCTCCCCTGCTCTCAATACTCTATGACGATACTACCTCACTTCTGACACCAGATGTGTGGGTTTTCCACATACAAAGCAATTCTGGGACACCAGCTGGGTGTCATATGATTTTACTCAATTCTGACACTACTACCTGGAGATAGCATCAGATCCTGCAGGTTAAGAGCTGTCTAAAGACAAAATAAAACAATTTAGCAATGTGTTTGATGTCCTTTATTCAAGGAAAAACAATCCATGGGTGGGAGAGTACAGTGCCCACAGCAGTGCAGCAATCTTCCTGGGGGATGTTTGGGCAAGAGTGAGTTTTGTAGAACATTAGAAGAAGCAAGCAACATGGAAACAGGGCATGATTAGCTAGGAGGTTGGGGATTTCCTTGTAAGCCTAGCAGGTCAGTCAGGGAATAAGGAAAAAGCATTTGGCTTAAGTTGATTGGCTGAGGCTGCATATCTGACCTTATTTAGAACAAGGAAGTAATCACAGATTCTTGGCAGTTGGGGATTGGCTGGCAGGATGTACTGCGATTCCAGTCCAGCAGAGCATTTATAGGGACACGAATGTTATCTAAGTTTTGGTTTGCTGATGTGGCACCCTGGGCAGGAGTGGCTCCATCTTGGGCCTAGAAATTTATTTCAACAGGGCTCAGTCCCACAAGACTGCTCCCTACCCACTTCATATGCCAATTGCAAGTCCAGGTTATCACCTGTGCTTCTGACTGACCAACTATAAATCAGAGGTTCCCACCACCCTCTCCTCAGGTTCAATTAATTTGCCCAGAGCAGCTCACAGAACTCAGGAAAACAGTTTACTTACCAGATTACCGGTTTGTTACAAGAAGATTTAACTCAGGAACAGCCAGATGGAAGAGATGCATAAGGCAAGGTATGTAGCAGAAGAAAGGCAAAGCTTCCATACCCTCTCCAGGCACTCCACTCTCCCAGCACCTCCACATGTTGACCAACCCAGAAGCTTTCCAAACCCCGTCCTTTTAGGTGTTTATGAAGGCTTCATTACATAGGCATGATTGATTACATCATTGGCTACTGGTGATTGAGTCAACCTCCAGCCCCTCTTTCCTTCCTGGAGGTTGGGGGAGTTAGACTGAAAGTTCCATTTGTCTAACGGTTTGTTCTCCTGTCAACCAGCCCCATCCTTAGAGGCTTTCCAAAAGTCACCTGAGTAATATAAACTCAGGTGTGGTTGAAAGGGGCTTGTTATGAATGACAAGACATCCCTTTCATCTTTATGGCTCTGGAGCTATTTCGGGAACCAAGGATAAAAGACCAAATACTATAACAAAAGATGCTTCCAGTGTCCTTATTACTTAGGAAATTCCAGTAGTTTTAGGAGCTCTGTGAACAGAAACAGGGAAGAAGACCAAATATGTATTTCTTATTATAAATCACAATATCACTGTATCTTACTTCAAAGTTTCTATTTTTTCCACCAGCATGATCACAAAATCCAATCAGAGTTTTCTAGTCAGGTTGAACAATGTGAACAAGTGCAGGGAGATCTAATAATGGAAGGAATGTTTGGAGTTCTGCAAGCAGCTGGATTTGACAGGAGTAGAGATATCAGGAAAGTGGAAGAGTGGCATTCCACCAAAGAAGTTCAGTAAGGAGTACTTAAAAGACCTTTAAAAAGTAAGGACTTTGTAAAAAGGTCTTAAATAGCAGTCCACAGAGCAGGGCAGAACTATTTGTGTTTGGGCCTGGCCCTCCGTGCCTGGAACCCAAGCAGAGGCATGGAGCTCAGGGTCCTGGATTGTTGCGGGTCCAGGGACCTGCAACCCATGTTGCAAGGGCCAGGGCAAGGTATCTGCTATCAAAAGAGAAAACAGCCTAAAACTAGAAGGAGAAGATAAACTGCAAACTCGAAAAGCAAACAGGAGACACTGGTGTCTTGTAGTGCAAAGAACAAGGGCTTTAGAGTCAGTTGAGTTAAATTTTGGCTCTCCCACTCATAACATGCACGATCTTGGCTGGTCACTTCAAATCTCTCAGATTCAGTTTCCTAATTTGTGAAATGTACCTACTTTACCATAGACCTTTTGGTTGACTCCCCCAAATTCTTTCCACCTCAGCTGATCCATCTAAGCCAATCACGAGAATCCCATTCTCTTTGCTAATGACTGGGCCAGGGATGGCTAAGGAGATACGGAGAAGGACGCTATGGACTGAATTATGTCCACACAAAATTCATATGTTGAAATGTTATGGTATTTGTATTTGGAGATGGGGCCTGTGGAAGGTAATTAGGGTTAGATGAGGTTGTGAGGCGAGGCCCTTATGATGGGATTAGTGCCCTTATTAGAAGAATCACCAGAGAGATAGTGCTTGCTCTCTCTCTTTCTCTCCCTCTTTCTTTCCCTCTCTGCCATGTGAGGACACAGAAAGAAGGAGGTAGCAGTCTACAAACCGGGAAGAGAGTACTCACCAGAAACTGACCATGGTGGCACTCTGATCTTGGATCCAGCCTCCAGACTGTGAGTAAATAAATTTCTTTTGTTTAAGCCACTCAGTTTATGGTATTTCTTTATGGCAGCCCAGGCTGACTAATACAAAGGACTTAATGGAGGCTTCTCGGACAGTTTTTCCTTGCTCTGCTAGGAAGACCACAGGAAGTCTCTTTTTCACTCTGTACATCAAAATGCACATAAGTAGCCCCAACTGCCACCAGCATCCATTCCACAGCACCAGGGAAATCAGCTTCAGAACACAGCTGCCGTATAGAACTGAACAGAATTGCAGAGAAATGGAGCCAGAACTCTGATCAAACCATGCCTGAAGTCAATTCTACTTTTACATTTCCTATTATACGAGCCAGTGCAATTTTTTATTATTTAAATGGGCATGAGTCAGGTTTCTGTCACTTGCAGATTATAGCAACCTAGGGTTATCGTGAGGATAAAATCAAATAATGAGGGGACCGGCCCCGTGGCTTAGCAGTTGGGTGTGCGTGCTCCAATACTGGCGGCCCAGGTTCAGATCCTGGGCGTGCACCGACACACTGCTTGTCTGGCAATGCTGGGGCAGTGTCCCACATACAACAACTAGAAGGATGTGCAACTATGACATACAACTATCTACTGGGGCCTTGGGGAGAAAAAGGGAAAAAAAAAAGGAGGAGGATTGGCAATAGATGTTAGCTCAGGGCCGGTCTTCCTCAGCAAAAAGAGGAGGATTGGTGTGGATGTTAGCACAGGGCTGATCTTCTTCACAAAAAAAAAAAAAAATCAAATAATGAAAGTAAAGACCTTACTTCAGTGCATGGTACATATAAATGATAGCTATTATTATTTTAGGGAGACAACTAATTTGTAAGCCACTCAATGCAGTGGTCATGACTGGGAGATGTATCCGGATATAGAAAAATTCCCTATTAGTGAGTAAAGGTTATGGTGAGCAGAATCAGTCTCTGAAAAAGAAAGAAGATTGGAATAAGAGGTAGAGAATTGACCTGGGATTTGCCCCTGACAAACCAGATGTAGATTCTGGTTGACAGCAAAGAAGTCAGCAGAATAAACAAAGCAGAACTGACATAAATGTAGAGAACTGCAGTCTCCTTCCTAATTTCCGTTTTTCAGCTAGGAGTTTTCCTATGGTCCGAGCCAATCAAACAGCCATATCTGCTGTAGAAACTACCTTAAGTCCTTTCTTTGCCCTCATCAGAGCTCCCATTATTAGTTTCTCCGGAATGCGCTCTCTTGTATAAACTCTAATTCTCCTGTTTAAATGTTTATACTACTTAAACGGGTAAAAAATAGTAAAATTAAAAGAGCTCATTTAGTTCTTATTCAGTTGTACTTTTCTTCAGACTCAAATGGCTTAATTACATATTTAAAGCAATGCAATAAAAATATCTGAAAATTATTCCAAAACCACACTGTTTACTTGATGGTGAACAGTTTCTAAACAAAACCAGCGTAGCCAGGAAGATAGTCGCTCTAGGCCACTGGGCAGCTCTTCCTTGAATTGTTGCAGCTGGTAATTAAGCTGGTATACATGGTATGATTGTTAGTGTTTTCTATTTTTATCAGTTGCTCTTCTAAATTCTGAAAACTATTCAGTCCTTGAACTACCTAGGGAATCATTTCCTTGTTTTTAAGAAGCATTTAAAACAGCTTAAATTAGCTACTATGATCCTAAAGCAAAAATTAAGGAAACGTGCAAGATTTGACAAAAGGGTATTTATTGAAGCATTATTTATAATGGCAAAAAAGAAAATAACAAAATATCCAATAATAGGGGATTGGTTAAATGAATTATGATACAATGTGTAAAATGCCAGTAAAATTATATAAATTCGGATGTGTACAAATACGTGACAATATGAGCCAACAAAAATATGTTATATAATTATATTTATTCATATGGAAAGATATTCCAGCCAGTGGTAGTACAATAGACACAGTGGTACCTATCAAAATTGTAGGAGTACCAGGCAAAGAACCCTGTGTTAGGCAGAAAATCTGGGCAGGGGTATGCAGCAGCACCCAGCACAGTGTGAGGGAAGGTGATGAAGTGGTTACTGTGAAGCACGGATGGTGCCCAATGGGAATAGGCTCTTTTGCCAACGTATGTGGGATACCTCATGATAACCCCAGAAATACTTATGGACAAACTAGAAGGGAGTAGAAGAGTCCTACATCTGTGATTGTGGGGCTGAGAATTAGTGAAATTTAAATGATGATTGATAATGTGTTTCCATGTGTTCTGTAAATGGATAAAGCCTTGGAAAACTGGCTCATTTTTCTTTTCCCATAAAGAATAGATTACACTGCATAAACATAGATGACATATTTATACACCTTAAGCAAATTGTTTTCAACTACTTTCAAATAATTTAGAAGACTTCGTTTGCTTATAATGTTATGTTGACATTAATATTAATAACTCAATTTCTCATGTGGAGAAAAGGGCACCCTTATATACTGCTGGCAGGAATGCAAACTGGTGCAGCCACTGTGGAAAACAGTATGGAGATTTCTTTAAAAAAATTAAAAATAGAAATACCATACAATCCAGCTATCCCACTGCTAGGTATTTATCCAAAGAACTTGAAATCAACAACTGAAAGAGACTTATGCACCCCTGTGTTCACTGCAGCATTATTCACAACAGCCAAGACGTGGAAGCAACCCAAGTGCCCATCAACTGATGAATGGATAAAGAAGTTGTGATATATATATACAATAGAATACTACCCAGTCATAAAAAAAGACAATTTGCAACAAGATGGATGGACCTTGAGGGTATTATGTTAAACAAAATAAGCCAGACAGAGAAAGACAAACACCACATGATTTCACTCACATGTGGAAGATAAACAAACACATGGACAAAGAACAGATTAGTGGTTACCAGAGGGGAGGGGGGTTGGGGGGTGGGAGAAAGGGATAAAAGGGCACATGTATATGGTGATGGATAAAAATTAGACTACTGGTGGTGAGCACGATGCAGTCTCTACAGAATACTGGTAAACAATAATGTACATCTGAAATTACACAATGTTATAAACCATTATGACCTCAATAAAATAAAAAAAAAACTCATTAAGTTTATCTGAAGTCTATTTAAAAAGGTCCTGATCTAACCTAAATGGCCAACCCAGGGCCTAGTAAAGTAAACTATGGGCATCTATGCAACCAAACATTTTATAGTCATTAAAATTATGTTTATAAAGAGTTTCTAAAGGCCTGAGAAACTATTTATGCTACAATGCTGTGTGAAAAAGGCAGGATACAAGATTGTTTATAGAGTACAAAGAAACAAACAAAATAAAAACTATGCATGAAAGAAAGCAATTTCTCAAGAACTCCCTATATTCCTGCATTTTATGGTAGATATGTAAATAGAAATGAGAGAAGCAGAAGTTTCATTCCAAGTAGAGCTCATTTAAAATTATGAGTGGGCCGGCCCTGTGGCTTAGGGGTTAAGTACGTGTGCTCCACTGCTGGCGGCCCGGGTTCGGATCCGGGCGCGCACCGACGCACCGCTTCTCCGGCCATGCTGAGGCCACGTCCCACATACAGCAACTAGAAGGATGTGCAGCTATGACATACAACTATCTACTGGGGCTTTGGGGGGACAATAAATAAATAAATAAAATTATAAAAAAAATAAAAATAAAATTATCAGTAAATGTGGAGTAACTGAATGACTAGTTGCAAGGAAATTCCACTTGCCATTTAACAAACGTTCATCATGTTGCTACCATGTTCAAGACCTCATGCTAGATGTTAGGTCTATAATGTTGAATGAGATAGGGTCCCTAATTGGAGAGACAAACAAGACAATCAATTACTGCATGTTTAGTTAACCCTTGATGTTAATGATTTCAAAAGCAGAACATCTAATGTAAAATGAACAATGAACCCCCGTAATAATAGCAATACAAGGCCAAATAAATTAATTTGCTAATTGTTCTTCTCTGCTGCTGACATAAGCCTCTGTTAATCCTTTACCTCAACTATGTTCTAGAACAGATCATCTCCCTTAAGCAATTCTTTAGGCTGAAAGTAAAATTTGGGATTCTTGAATGTGATTGGAGGAAGATTAGTCTGCAAAATTTTCAAAATCCTTTAGTGCTTTTTCTGTCTTACCTGTTCAATAGCCAATCCAGTTGGATTACTAATGGGGCAATGTATGGATCACTCCCCTACATCAATTACTTCATTTCGCATTGTACAGAAGTCAAATGGTTGAGAAACTGATGGCATCTATAGGGGAATGGCTCAACCTGATAAACCCATCCCTTTCCCCGAGTATTACTTCAGGATCTCAGGCCTAAGTTATTTAGACCATTCTTATTTTGAGAACAGATATGACTTAATTCAGGCCAATAAGGGAAGTTTGTTGAGAATTTTTTGGATGTGTCCTCACTTTGAACATCTTATGACCTTTCAATCTTCGAGTAATCCCCATGACCTGGAAAGCCTACCATCAGGAAATAGGTTGCTTAATAGATGTAGCCCTTAGGAGAGGATTCTATGCTGATGTTCACTCCATGGCCAAAGAGGACATTGGATAAAAGAGATCATTCCAGAGGACAGAACTAGGGCTCATAAGGGCAACAGAAAGGACAATCCTCTCAGGGGCACAGCCTCAGACTGCCAACATGGTTGACAAAGGACCTCACCCCTCTGCATGGCAGAAGCTCTTGCTATTCCTGTCCAACATGATACGATATGTGTTTGGAACTGTATGTTGTTGCTCAGCCTCCCATTTTCCAAATTTTTAATCAGTTATCTTGTTCTTTGTATACTGGGATGTTGGGGGGGATATGTCATTCAGACATAGGCCCCCTGAGGTCCTCTAGCTAGAATTGATAAAGATGACAACACAATGCCCAGATTGCCGAACTTAGCACTGATACCACAATTAAATGTCTTTGGGTTGACTCCTGGGTGAAGGGATCTCTTATAAGTGGGGTCATGTATGAAGATAGATGTAATGGATGCTACTGTGCACCACCCAGATCTCTCCTCCATGACTAAGGCACTCACTCCTGCCAGCTGCCAGGAGTGATGTCTGCTAGTGGCTCATGGCCAAGTCCCACCCTAGAAGTTGTCCTGCCTTTGAATTATACCTGTTATCAAGGGAAGCCTGCATCCAATACTGCTCACAGGGAGATAGGGATGTGGAGTGAGGGATGGTACAAAAGACTCAAGGAAGGACAACTCCCTGCCCACCTTTCCCCATGGCTTTGTTACAACTACATCACAGTTCAACTTCTCCCTCTGCCCAATCCCAATCTCACTCATGGTGGTTGATTCCAAGAGGACTACCCAATAACTTTCCTGCACCTAAATTCCTATCTCAGAGTCTATTTCCTGGGAATTCAACCTAAGACAATAAATTATAATGATAATAATGTTAGAAAATACTTAGAGAGGGCTATGTACTAGCCACTCTTCAAAGTGCTTCACATATATTAACTCACTTAATTCTTACAACCCTGTGTGGTAGGTGTCATTACTAACTCTGTTTTATAGATGAACCAAATGAAGCCCAGGGAAGTTGTGTAAGCTATCCAAGTCACACAGCTGGTAAGTGCCAAAGCTGGAATCTAAGCCTAGGCATTTTGTTTTGAGAGTTCTTGCTCTTAACTGTGCTGCCTCTCAAACATTTGGATAGTACTTACTATGTACCAACCACCTCCACAGCCAGTACCACTGCTGAGAAATTCAGGGCCAAGAAAAATACTAAGTTGCTACAAGAAGCAGATACAGCCCAGATGAAGTTTGGCGGTGGGCTCAGCTTGCCCATGGCTAAGAAGATCACCCACTTTAGGAGCTCCCTGGCTCATCCCTGGCCTCCCTGTCTGTCTCAGAAGGGGCAGTCATCAGCCATATTGAGGTCACTGGGAAGCAAAGGCTCCTCAGGGCAGACCAAAGACTCCGGTGCCTTCTTTAAGCAAAAAATATGGCAGGGGAAATTGCTGCTGAGGACGAGAAGACTAGAAGAAAACCAAGAATCTGAAAACCTCAGGCAGTCTGGCTCCACAGCCAGTGCTGTTCATCCTATACCCATTGCTTCTCAGCAAGGAGGAGGAAGGGGCATGTGTAAGGATGCTAGCGAGCCCAAAGCGGAGACTAGAGCAGACTCCATCAACTGTTCCACCCCCACCCTAGAGTGGCAGCCATGTTCTTCAGGAAAGTAAGCCTCATGAATCTGCTTTCCAGATGTTAGTTCAGGAACTCAAGCCTCACCTCAGACACTACCCTGGCCACAGGAATTGTAGCAAGAATTAAGAGCCATGAGAATGTGTTGGGGACATTAGGAACGTTTCCTTGAACTCATAGGTGGCAATCAACTCACCACTTGCCTAAGAAGAAGGTGGGCATGGAGGAGGCAAGATAAAAGGAAACAGTGCTGGCACTCCTGGATTAAGTCAGCCCAGAAGCCTGCACTTCCTCTAGGCTTGTAGTTGCATGAACCAGTAAGTCTCCTCACCAGTTAAGTCGGGGTGAGTTGGCTTGTCTTTGCTCACAGCTGCAAGCAGGTGTATCTCTAGACTTCATTCTCACCATCTCCTCTCCAGACCTATCAACCTTCTTATGAGACAGACAATTGGGAAAATGCTTAGAGCATTTTTTTTTATTGGTGTCATAATAGTTTATAACACTGTAAAATTTCAGTTGTACATTATTATTTGTCAGTCACCATATATATGTGCCCCTTTACCCCTTGTGCCCAGCCCCCAACCCTCCACCCCTCTGGTAACCACTAATCTGTTCTCTTTGTCCATGTATTTGTTTATCGTCCACATATGAGTGAAATCATATGGTATTTGTCTTTCTCTGACTGGCTTATCTCACTTAACATAGTCCCCTCAAGTTCCATCCACGTTGTTGTGAATGGGCTGATTTTGTCTTTTTTTATGGCTAAGTAGTATTCCATTGTGTATATATACCACATCTTCTTTATCCATTCATCAGTCAGTGGGCACTTGGGTTGCTTCTACGTCTTGGCTATTGTGAATAATGCTGCAGTGAACATAGGGGTGCATAAGTCTCTTTGAATTGTAGATTTCAAGTTCTTTGGATAAATACCCAGTAGTGGTATAGACGGGTCATATGTTATTTTGATTTTTAGTTTTTTGAGGAATCTCCATACTGTTTTCCATAGTGGCTGCACCAGTTTGCATTCCCACCAACAGTGTATGAGGGTTCCCTTTTCTCCACATCTGGAGCATTTATATATATATATTTTTTAAACCCTTATTGATTGATTGATTGATTGATTGATGAGGAAGATCAGCCCTGAGCTAACATCTGCCAGTCCTCCTCTTTTTGCTGAGGAAGACTGGCCCTGGGCTAACATCCGTGCCCGTCTTCCTCCACTTTATATGGGACGCCACCACAGCATGGCTTGACAAGCGGTGCGTCCGTGTGCGCCCGGGATCCAAACCGGCGAACCCGGCCTGCTGCAGCAGAGCGCGTGCACTTAACTGCTTCCACCCCCAGGCCGGCCCTAGAGCATTTATCTTTTATAAAATATTAATTCAGACTTTTTTGGCTGCAAGTGACAAGAGCCATCTTTAGCTATCTTAAGCAAAAAAGAGAACTTTCTGGAAAATTGAGACATTTCACAGAATCCGAGGACAGAGTCCTAGCTGGGCCTCAGGAATAAACCAAGGCCTGAAACACTGTAGAGAATCCAAGATCTTCCTCATTCTCTATCTCTCTCCAGTGCCTTTGTCTTACTGCTAAAGGCTTTCTCTGTTTTGCAGTCCACAATGAAGAACATGACTGCACACAGCTTCTGAATTTTACATGCTACGGCTAATGCAGAGAGAAACTGATTCATTTTCTCTCCTCCCTCCCTTTCTCCCTCCTTCTCTATCTTTTAAATCTCTCTGCCTGAATTTCGAAATGCCTACAGAACACACTTCTCAGCCCAGCCTGGGTCGGGTAGCCACCCTTGAACTAATAAACAGTGGCCAGTACTGGGGGAGGGGTTTTGGGTGCAAAGTCACTTCGAGGAAAGTGGTTACTCTTGCTGAACCAAAAGGATAGAGTGGGTGTGGAGAACAATAAACAGAAAAGAAGTTCCCAACAATGCTCATCTGAACAACAATGAAACGGAATACAAGAAAATGACAGCAGTATTACCAGGCTTATGGCATTATTTATAAAGTTATTCTTTTAAATTTTGTACTTTACAACAGAAAATATAGTGCAGCAGTTAAAAAGTAAAACTTCAGTGTCATATAGACCCATGTCTACATTCCAGCTCCACCCCTCACAAGCTGCATGGCCTTGTGCCAGTTATCGCACTTCAGTAGGGATAATAATACCGATCCAAGAGCCAAGGGTGAAATGAGTTAACCTATGTAAGATACTTCAGACTTTACGGGCACATAGTAAGTGCTTTACAAGTTATAGCTAATGTCATTTATGAATTTTCTTTAGCTGGTTAAAATACCATTTCGACACAAATAAAAAATGAAAAAGGGGGGAAATTTCTGCTGCTTTGTCTGAACCGAATCATAAATCATTGGTACCATGACAAATAGTCTCTGCCAGAACCTGTGGGCGAGACTGAGCCAGGCGGTTTCCTCTCCCACGAAGGTCAGCGGTTCGGGAGATATGAAGTCCGCAGCACTGCATTGCCGTATCGATTAACTGTGAAAGACTTTTCCCCACAGAGGATTTGACAATAGCAGAACCATTAGCAGCATTTCGTTGAGAGCCATCTGGCATTGATTTTCCCACTGCTTCCTAAAGGAGGACTCTCCAGAGCCTTCAAGGAAGGAAACAATGACTCTTCTCTTACCCCTGCAACTGCTGACCTAGAATCACCTGATTTTCCTATGCTCACTTGAACACAGAGACAAGCTAGCAAGAGGGCACCACTATGCCATATAAAAGGCCGTTATTTCTGAGTTAGGCCTTGCATGTGCCAGGGGCATGGTGGTTCGGTTTAAAATTTTTGTTTAGTTTTTGGTCCTATAAGTTTTATGTTTAGGGTAGAATTAACGCATAGTTAATGTACATATACACACACACACACACACATACAACACATGCATATTTATATACGTGTGTGTATTGTTCAATGTTTACGTGTGTGTATTGTTCAATGTTATTGCATTCAACCTCTCGCAATAGTTCTACAGGTAAATATTATCTGTGTTTTCCAAATGAGGAAACTAAGACCAAAGCAGTAACTTGCCAAGGTCACTCAGTTAGCGAGAGAAGGAGCTAGGATCCTGAACATGTACTGCATTGCCTTCCCTCAGGGAGAAATATATATCGCTTTTTCTCCATAAGAAGTATATCTTATATTGATTTTTGTTTTCTTCAATAAAATCCCTGTTTAGTTAACAGTGTCTTCGAGATACCTCCATGTTATCCCATGGAAAATCAGTATTGCATAGTGGTTAAGTTCACAGGCATTGAGAGCCAGATTTCTTGAGTCCAGCTCTGCTTGCCATAAATGTGATCTGAGGCAAGTTTTTAACCTATTTGCACCTCTGTTTCTCTGGAAAATCAGGATAACAATATTAGTTACCTATGTCATAGGTCTATCATGAGGATTAAATTAGTTAACCCATACAAAGCACTTAGACTAATACCTGATATATAGTTAAGTGCTATAAAATTTTTGCTTGTTCTTTTTAATTACTGCATTGCCTTCCACAGTGTGTATGTACCATAATATATTTAATCGCTCCCCTATGAATGGAAATTTTGTTGGTTGAATATTTTTGGGATTATAGACAATGCTTCAAAGAACATTTCTGTTTATGCCTCCTTGCGCACATGTTTGTGCACACATTGATTCAAGGATTAGAATTGTTGAGTTAAAAGGTATATGTATGTTAAAATTATTAATTTTTATCTATTGCAGTGCATACACAAGTACAACTGTCAAAATGTGCAAAAGGGGCCAGCCCGTGGCTTAGCAGTTAAGTGCGCGTGCTCCACTACTGGAGGCCCAGGTTCAGATCCTGGGCAGGCACCGACGCACCACTTGTCCAGCCATGCTGAGGCGGTGTCCCACATACAGCAACTAGAAGGATGTGCAACTATGATGTACAACTATCTACTGGGGCTTTGTGGAGAAAAGGGGGAAAAGAAAAAGGAGGAGGATTGGCAATAGATGTTAGCTCAGGGCCGGTCTTCCTCAGCAAAAAGAGGAGGATTGGCATGGATGTTAGCTCAGGGCTGATCTTCCTCACAAAAAAAAAAAAAAATGTGCAAAAGATCATACAGTAAAATTCTTTCTTCCCGCTCCTGTTCCCCCCAAATTAGTTTCCCACCCTCGAGGCAACCACACACTCATTTCTTATGCATTTTTTCAAGGATATTAATATGCATATATACCAGTACATATATATGTCTGTATATATGCATATTAATATGTATATAATTAATATAGGCTTTTAAAAAATTTGAATGATAGTATATAATATACACAATTGTGCTGCTAGAGCTTTTTTCACTTAGTAACATATGTTGAAGAGCTTTCTCTGAGCATAGTTATAGAGTTGCCTTTTTTAATAATGACTACATAGTATTCCATTGTAAAGATGTATCATAATGTATTTAATCAGTCTTTTATTGGACATTTGATGTGTTTCTAATATTTTGCTATTACAAACAATACTATAATAAATATCTATGTCATTTCACCTATGGACATTTTTTAAATGAAATACTACAAATGGGCATTAAACGGTGAGCTAGACATTTTTTAATGTTGCTTTATTTATTTGTTAAGTAAATTTACTATACTTTACAAATACATCTGCCTATAATGGACATTTAGGCTTCCTCTAAGTTTTTGGTACTAAAAATAAACTTCAGAGAATGTAGGGATGTCTTTCTCATACCTTCAACACTACTCGAAATTGTAAATTCATTTCTTTTCATTGCTCCTACAAGGAAATAAATAAGTAAAATATGTATTTTTTTCTGGCAGTTGTGCTTTCCTTTTGGTTTACTGAGAGAACCATTAGCCTTCTTCATACCAGAGATGTTGATTATAGGACTTTCAAATTTTCTTTATACTAATCCATACTTCTGATGCACTTCAGGGCCTAGAGTCTGGATTATAAATTTATTCTCTGATACCATCACTGTCATCATTATTGTCACCTTTATAAGTTTACTAAGAGCCTTATAAATAATATCAGGTGCTTAATTTTCATCTATCCTCCCAGCTCCCATTTTTCTGCCTTATTTTATTTAATTTTGTCTTATTCCTTTCTAAGATTCTTAGTGCTTCTCATCTCTACACAAGTGCCTTAGTGAAAAGTGTGTGGATTTTAAAATAAAAGATCTAAAATTAAAACGTGGTTTTGCCACTTATTTGCTATGTGACCTTTGCTCTAAGCCTATAAAATGGGAACAATAATATCCACCTTGTGAGATTAGTACTGAATTACATATATAAAGATAAATATATGCATCACCTCCTACATGTCAGGTACTTGAAATCCATTATCTTTAATTCTTAGAGTAGCCACAAGGAGAATAAATAGGAAGGCAAATACAGCAGGATATGAGAGAATCAAGGAGATAGTATGAGATGGATGTGGTGTAGAAAGTTACCAAACAAAGTCACCTGGAATTTGAGTTGGAAGAAGTTGAGAGTGGTGGGTATTGGTAGGAAGTATTCAGGCAGAGCAAAAAAGCATGTATAAAGGCCCTGAGGTCAGAAGGAACTTAGTACACTCAAGGAATTGAAAGAAGTAGAGAAATTTAGGACCATGCAGAATAAGAGAGTGATAGCAGATGGGGCCAAAAATAGTTATTTTGGGAGGCCCTACTATTGGCCTAGCCAATTGCCTTATCCTTTTCTTTCTTGGTAAAAGAATCTCTAATTATATTGTCAGAAGACTGAAGCACCAAGCCCTATGTGATGAATTAAGAGTTTAAGCCAATCACAGTACTCTCATTGTCTTTTGCTAGTGACTGGGTTAAGAATGGTCATGGGGCCCAATTTGACCAATAAGATGTAAGGGGAGGTCTGCAGAAGAAGGCCTTTAGGAAATATTTTTCTCCCATTTAAAGGGACAGAGAGCTAGAAGGAGGAAACCCTATCTTTCCTTTCTGCTTTTGGAGATTGTTGTGTGTAGATGTAATTATTGGAGCAGTTCCTGCCATCTTTCTGCCATGAGGAAGACACTTCTGACACACTGGGGATGGCAAGGGACTGAGCCCTTGAGGACATCATTGAGTGGCTGAGCCAACTCTGGAACTGCTTACCTCTGGACTAATTTACTGTAGTAGATAATAAATATCCTTACTGATAAAGGCACTTTGAGTTGAATTGGCATTCCCTCCTTGCCATAGGTATATTAACTGATTATAGTTATTGAAGGAATAAGATCACACAGGGCTTTGTAGATCATGTTAAGGATTTGGAATTTAATCCTAAGGGTTATAAGAAGCCATTAAAGCATTTAGAGCATGAGGTGACTTGAGATATTTGCTTTTCAAAAGGTCACTTCAGTTGCAAATGGATAACAGACTGGACAGTGGCAATAGTGGAGGCAAGTGCAACAGATAGCAACTATCGCAACAGGTCATGAAAGAGGACGCAATGATTTTAAGTAAGCGGTAGCTGGCCATGGGAATCGAAAAAAATGAAACAATTCAAGAACTACTGAGAGATACATTGGAGGCAGAACTGTGATCGTGATTGTGATTGATTTAGTGTGAATGAGGAAGAAAAGACATCAAGGATGCTTCCCAGGTGTCTAGACTGAGTCTACAAGTAGACGGTAGGGCCATTTACTAAGAGAAGGATAAACAACTGGAGGTGGAAGTGCTGGGAGGCTACTGTAACGAGTTCATTGTTGGACATGTTGAGCTGAAGGTGCCTGATCCAACCAGGTGGTTATGTCAAGTAGTTGGGCATTTGAGTGGCCTAGAGTATAGAGAAAGACTTGAAAGTCTTTGGAATCTAGATGGTAACAGAATCTATATGATTTTTGAGATTCTTCAGGAGGGAGGGAGGAATGAGAAGGGAAAAGATCCTAAGACAGAATCCTAGGATCTCCAGCACTTAGCTTTTCCATGGAGGAGAGTTCAGCGAAGGAGACTAAGAACAACCAGAAAGAAAGAAGGAAAGCCAAGGATGGTTTCTACAAGGAGGGAATGGTCAACACTGACAAATATAGTTGAGATGTCAAGCAAGAACAGGACTAAAAAGAGTCTATTGGATTTAGCCACAAGAAGGCCACTGGTGACATTGGTGATGAAGCAGTTTTTGGACAGATGGAGGTGGAGAGGCCGGTTCAGGACCGAGATTGAACTGGATAAGGAGGGGATAATTAAGAAATGGAGACACAATAGGTAGAGAATCAGGTCAAGAAATTTGGCCTTAAAGAGGACACAAGGCAGGAGCTGAGGGACATGTGGGATCAAAGGAAGGTTTTTGTTTTTCTTTTCAAGTTGGGAATGGCTGTCTTTCCTTCACTTCTATATCCAATTCATTAGCAAGTCCTTTTAGATTTTTCTTCTAAATATATCCCAAACCTGTCCATCTCTCACCTTTTACCCAGATATCTTCCTGGCTCAAGCCGTTATCTGCCTCACTTGGATTAATTCAGTAGCCTCCTAACTGGCTTCTCTGCTTCCATTTTTTTCTTGTTCCTGTCTTTTTAAAACCACACAGCAGTCAGAGTAAATCAAATCATGGCACCTGGAATAAATCCAAACTCTTAGTCCTGGCCTGTAAGATTGGATATACTCGGGCTCATCTGCTACCTCATCTCATCCCATCTACCCCACTGGTCCCCTAGGCTCTAGCTCCACTCCGCTTCTTTCTGTTCTTTGCTCCTGCCTCACTCACCAGTCCCAGTGCCTAGCAAGCTTTTTCCTAAATCTTTGAATGGCTGACTCCTTTTCATTATTCATGAATGCTCAAATGTCACCTCATCCAAAAAGTCTTCTCTCACCTTATCCTCTCCCCCATCCTCACTCCTGTTTTATCTTATTCATGGCTCTTACCATCTGAAATGATCTTGTTCATTATTTCTTGATTACTTATATCTTCTTATTAAAAGTAAAGTCTGGGGGAAACTGGGTGAAGTTTATGGGATTATTATGTTATTGTATTACGTATTATTGTATGTACATATTGCATCTGTGTATTATGTATTATTTCTTAATAATAAGCATATGAGTCTATAATTATCTCAAAATAAATGTTTTTTTTTTTAAAGTAAGTTCTGTGAGAACTAGGATTTTGTTTGCTTGTTAGGAACTGTGTCCCCATCACCAGAACATAGTATGGCATGCAGTGGGCACTAAATAAGTGTTATTAAATGCGTAAATTAATAAATGACATATTTAGTCATGTTTAAAAGAGGATGGGGTTGGTTTACAAACAACATCAAGAGATCCCCAGCCGAAGAAACCGGGGGTCATAGAGTCTAGCATTAGAATCCCTGTCCTAGAGCTAGGATCAGAATCCAGATCTCCAGAACTCTCTCCACTACCCCATGCTACCTCTCTATTAATGGAGTATGGATTGGACGACCGAAGTAGTGATTAGCACTGTCTTAGGGGACGCTCAGTCATAGAGCATCTTTGTAGCTTGTTATGATTACAACAGTGCAGGACCGATAG
Organism: Diceros bicornis minor; assembly: GCF_020826845.1. Classification (NCBI taxonomy): domain Eukaryota; kingdom Metazoa; phylum Chordata; class Mammalia; order Perissodactyla; family Rhinocerotidae; genus Diceros; species Diceros bicornis. The sequence continues at coordinate 26,549,102 of NC_080755.1, forward strand.
GACCATCACCTTCGAAGTCAGTGTTCTCTGATTCTCATAAAGATGACCAGGCCTGCACTTTCCTTAACTTGCCAGAGTCGGGAAGGAGGATGTGCGATAACCTAGAAGATTCACTGGCAGCCCAGGTCCTCCGCTCTGCAGTTGAGGTTTCAGGTTTCAATCCTCGCAGGACCACGAGACGTTACTGCGTGCACGGTGCGGCTGCCGCCTCCGCCTCGGCGCCTCAGACAGAGCCCCGCGCGAGAGACGACTTCAGAGGCGCGGCCGCGCGCTCCGCCTGCACACGCCGAGGTTGGGCCCCGCGGCAGAGGCTGCTCCCAGGCTGCGCTAGCTGGGCGCGCTGGGAGGCGGCGATCACAGCTGGGCCGGGACTTCCTTCCTCCACCGTAGGACAACAAAACAACCCGGCAGCAGGCGCTGAGCTCTTGGCAGCTCGCTGGGCGAGAGGCGCAGCGATGGGCTCGGTGCTGAGCAGCGATAGCGGCAAATCTGCGCCCGCCTCGGGCACCCCGCGGGCCTTGGAGCGCAGGAGGGACCCCGAGCTGCCCGTCACGTCCTTCGACTGCTCCGTGTGCCTCGAGGTGTTGCACCAGCCTGTCCGGACCCGCTGTGGCCACGTGTAAGTGCTAGGGGAGCTCGGTTTGCGCGCCCACCCCCGGGGAGGGGAGGGCGATGTTGAGCGGACCGAAGGAATGGGGGGGGGGGGGCGGTTCAGAAGCCAGCACTTGAGAGAAATTGCTGCGGGGAGAAACCTGGACCCGTCGAGTGCGGGCCACGGGAAAAATGCTCAGTTGGAAGGTGACACAGGATTTCAGGAGGAGAAAACAGCAACAAGCGGGCCCTGCAGTCCTGCTAGAACTGCCTCTTTCCGACGTCCAGGTGTGGAGCCCCTGGGATGGGGATCCCAGGCGCGGGACCCGCAGAGAGCCAGGGCTAGGGAGGGTGGGCTTGGCGGGAGAACCAGCATCCGCCTGAGTGCAAGGCGGTGGGCTCCCGTGGAGCACAGTTATCCCGCTGAACTCGGTTAATGGAGCGGTGCTCCCCCCGCCGCCACCCCGTTCGGTTTTGTTTTGCTGGCTGTGTGCACGTGTTCCAGAATGCTCACTGAAGCTCGTCTCTTGAGCAAACAAGGATCTATGCAAGCTGTCCTTCCACCCCCACCTCCCTTTCCCAGTACAGACACTCAGAACCCTCAAGGATCAAGACAAACTGGAACGTCCGAGTGACTTTCTGTAGTCGTTGGAGTTGAACAACCTGTCGGGGTGGGGTCTGGGGCTTGGACGTTCGCACCTAGCCGGTGAATGTAGCCGTTTAAAACCCAGCCACGAAGGGACAGGAGGTTGCAGACTACCTTCCTTACGTACCGCCTCCCCCAAATCGATAGAAAGGAGAGATAAAAATAACTGTCTTAAAAACCACGAGCTGTTGAAAACTCGCCGTTAGCGCACGGCTGTGGTAGTTTCAAAGAATTGAAAAACAAAATCCCGATATAAATTGGCACGTGCTTAATGTGTGCTTGAAGAACTAGTACAGTAGTGGGAGTTGGATCTGTGAATTTGTGTTCTCTGTTTACTTAGAAGCTTTCTTTTCGTGAATGCATGGGTGTGTGACTGTGTGTGTGTGTGTGTGCGTGTGTGTGCGTGTGTGTGTGTGTGTGTGTATGTGTGTAGGGGCGGGGTTGCATAGAGCAAGAGCGGAAGCCCACTTAATGTCTTCTTTGGACGGCCGACTGACTCATTTGATGAAGCGCCAGGGCAATACCGCAATGGCTAGTAAGTGCTTGTGGCTTACCGGGAGAAAAGAAGTACCGTATTATAAATGCAAATGCACAGAATGCTTTCAAAAGGACTTAGGTGGTCCTGGACATCTATAGCCTAGTGCCTGAGAAGCAGTTTTCACCACTGAAAAGCCCAGCAGTGAGCCAGGGAGAAAAATCTGCAGCCCACACAATGTTTTAAATAAAGAGTGTCCTGGGCATTATTTTGTGGCTGTATTTTCAGGGCCGCCTGCCGTTTCAGCTTTGTACTTTAAACTCAAGGCTGACTTACCCTCTGTCTGATTACCGATGATGTTTTTTCCCAGCTGTCCAGATGTAGCTCATTGACATAATATCCCAAGGCCAATATGGAAGCCCAGGTGTTGTTGTGTAACAGTATAAAATATATTGATTAGTTCAGGGCAGTAATAACCTCAGGATAACCACGTTTAAATTTAATCTGTTAGCATTCAAACGTTAAAGTTGCACCAAAGATGCACAGTGGGCATCAAGTTGAAGATTCCTTTTGTAGAACTGAATTGAGCAGCTTTGCGATTGGAAATTGTTATATGATTGGAAGTTGTGTTCCCCAGTTTGGATTTTGAATGCTATGACTTACTGTTTGCAGTGTTTTTGCTTCTGCTAAAGGATAATATAAATTTGCAAAATGTTAAATCTTTTGTTTAATCTTTGTTAGAGTGAATAGGAACCCAGCAACTGGAAAAATAGTCATGAAGTAGCACAGCAAGGGCTGGACAAATTGCCTTCCCTCACTTTACTGTTCTTTGTTTCAACAAATCTATGTCCATTGTTCTGGCTGTGGGCAGAATTTCCATATTCCTCCTTTTGGCAAATTTACTTGAGCGGCTTCCACTTTGTAAATGTTAACCAGAGTCCCTTCTGCACTGGAGATGGTGAGCGCTGTAAACACCATTTGTACTTTCTAAATGAATTGCTCTCTTCCATTGAAGTTAAATTGGAAAATGAAAAAATGCAAATGAAACCTCTCTGTATTATCTCATAGTGAAGCTAATTTCCAAACTTGTTGATCTAGGTTTTTTATGCTAATTTCTGTTTATAAATCTATTTCAAATCAAGCAAATATAACAATGGCAACAGTACCTTGAAGGAATAGGTATATAGCACTTGATAAATTGTATTGTGATGCAGTAGAAACAGTGGGCTTGATAGAGAGCAGGATTTGAAATGCAACTGCCTTTAACCAGCTGTGTGCAGTCTCTTTGAATATCAATTTCTTCTTTTTTAAATAGGGTGAGTAATGGAATTTTTGTGAGTATTTGAAATGTAAAAGTAGCACATAATAAAGTCTCAAAACAGTGTCTATTTCCTTCAGAGTCATTCCACAAAGCAAAAACCCATGAATGGGATTATTTCTTATCTCTGTATTTCTTTTGGAATAAAACTGGGCCACAAAAGATAAATCTATGACATTTCCGAGGTGTCCTAGATAGCCTTACTTTTGGCTTAGTTCTTTTTCCTTTGGTGGACTTGAAGAAGTTCCATTTTAATGTTCTGTCATTTCCAATTGACTTTATTCATATCCTTGTATCAGTTGTCAGAATAGATTTGGGGGAAAGGCTTCCTCCCTCGGCCTTATCTTCTGTTGTTGGTGAGCTGGGAAAGAGGGAGAAGATAAGTTGAAGCTGTATAAATGAAACTGAAAGAGAGTGATTTACATTTAAAAGAAATATTCGAAGAAATTTGTTTTCTGATTAGATATGGTAGATACAGGGGAAGAAAAGTTGAAGACAGCTCCTGAAAGGTGACAGAGAGAAAGAAGGGCAGAGTTTAGCTCAGGAGGAAGTTAATGAACTCATGATTGGGCCTGTTGAATGTACAGTAGTCTGATAGGGAGATTCCAAATGGAAATATCCCAGTGGCACTGGGAGAGTGGGTTTGGAGAAAGAGGTCAGAGCTGGAGCTAGGGACTTAGCTAAAAGGATTAAGAGGTTGAAAATGGGCCCAAGTACACACTGGAGCATACATACTATAAGGTACAAAAAGCCACCTCTCCATTGAATTGGGTTGGATTAAGTTTCTCTAAATCACAGAATTTGCCTAATTTTTTAAATGAAACTTGAGGATAATCTTGAAGTGCTTTCAGGTAAATGGATTAAAACGTTCCATTTGTGGTCCAGTATGAGCAGTAGAGCCTGCGCCAAATTAGTGGTTCTCTAAGTAGAGTCTGCCAGTTTCCTGATGCATTTTAAACTGACCCAGGGAGCCTGGCCGGTGGTGCAACCGGTTAAGTGCACGCGCTCTGCTTTGGTGGCCCGGGATTCGCGGGTTCGGCTCCCGGGTGCGCACAGACGCACCTGTCACGCCATGCTGTGGCGCCGTCCCATATAAAATAGAGGAAGATCGGCACAGATGTTAGCTCAGGGCTAATCTTCCTCACAAAAAAAAATAAAAATAAACTGACCTAGAAATATGCATCAGTGCTTTCATTCTTTTTTTTAATTTTAGTATATTTTATTTAAAAATTTTTTTATTGGGGGCCAGCCCAGTGGCATAGTGGTTAAAGTGTGCGTGCTCGGCTTCGGCGGCCCAGGCTTCGTAGGTTCGGATTCCGGGCACACACCGATGTACCACTTGTCAAGCCATGCTATGGCGGAGTCCCATATAAAGTAGAGGAAGATGGGCACAGATGTTAACCCAGGGCCAGTCTTCCTCAGCAAAAAGAGGAGGATTGGCAACAGAGGTTAGCTCAGGGCCAATCTTCCTCACACAAAAAAATTTTTATTGTGGTGTAATTGACATGTAACATTATATTAGCTTCAGAGGTACAACATAATTATTTGATATTTATATGTATTGTGAAATGATCACCACAAAAAGTTTAGTTAACATCCGTCACCATACATAGTTACAAAAAATGTTTTTTCTTGTGATGAGAACTTTTAAGATCTACTCTCTTAGTAACTTGCAGATATGTAATACCTATTAGTTACTATAGTCACCATGCTGTACATTACATCCCCAGGACTTATTTACTTTATAAGTGAAAGTCTGTATCTTTTGACCCCCTTCACCCATTTTGCCCACCTCCCACAGTGCTTTCATTCTTACAGGAGATATGCAATCCCAAAGACTTCTTTTTTAACCTAACATTAAAGCTGCTTATGCTATTATTTATTATAGAAATTTATTACCTACTTATGTATTATCTATTAGTGAAGGTTCTCCAGAGAAACAACCAATAAGATATATATATGGAGAGAGAGAGAAAGAGAGAGATTAATTGATTTTAAGGAATTGGTTTACGTTATTGAGGATAATCTCTTAAAGTCAACTGTTAACCACATCTACAAAATACCTTCACAGCAACACCTAGATAAGAGTTTGATTAAATAACTGAGTACTATAACCTAGCCAAGTTGACACATAAGACTAACCATCACATCTGGCAAACAAGTTTTTAAGGGTTATTAAAATCTGGTTATCAAAAACAAAAATTAGGTCATTATCAGGCTTTACTAGAAGACCCTTCAGAATTCTACTCAGAAGTCTGGCTGTCAGGCAACCATGGACACACCCACATGTTGCTCAAGCAGACAATGGGGAATCCACACAATTTTCTTACAATTAAAATTGTTGTTCATGGGCCGCCCTGTGGCTTAGCGGTTAAGTGCGTGCGCTCCGCTACTGGTGGCCCGGGTTCGGATCCGGGCGCGCACAGATGCACCGCTTGTCCGGCCATGCTGAGGCCGCGTCCCACATACAGCAAATAGAAGGATGTGCAGCTGTGACATACAACTATCTACTGGGGCTTTGGGGGAAAAATAAATAAATAAAATTATAAAATAAATAAATAAGTAAAAAATAAAATTGTTCATTTAGCTTCATCCTTATCATTTTGGTTTGCTGTGGTTGTTTGGTTAGATTTGCTGTTGTATGGGGTGCATTCATTTATTCATCCAGCAAACATCTCCTGCTCTGTGCTGAGCACATAGGCACAAATGCTCTCCTCTAGGAGCTTTCATTCTCATGAGGAAGGTGGACAATGAACAAGATACGAGTGTTAAGTATATGGTTTGTTTTATAGTGATACATTAAGATTTAGAGAATAGGGCCGGCCCTGTGGCTTTGCGGTTAAGTGTGCGCGCTCCGCTGCTGGCGGCCCGGGTTCGGATCCCGGGCCCGCACCGGCGCACTGCTTCTCCGGCCATGCTGAGGCCGCGTCCCACATACAGCAAGTAGAAGGATGTGCAGCTATGACATACAACTATCTAGTGGGGCTTTGGGGGAAAAAAATAAATAAATAAAAAATTAAAAAAAAAAGATTTAGAGAATAAGGCGAAGAAATGGGATAGAAGTGTGTGGGGGAGTTGCACTTTTAGGATATTTAGAGCAGTGCTTCTCAAATTAACTGTTGTAAAGAACCAGTGAGGTTTTTTTGTTTTGTTTTAATTTCCAGCCCATCACAGACCAGTACTTTTATAAAATAAAAAACATATTATGGAAAAATGAAATTTAAAAATACCAAAGATATATAAAATACAAGCCCTCATTATAAAAATTATTATTAGATTCAACAGGCATAAAGTTACCCTGTCAGATTTCTATACAAGTTTCCAAATACTTCTGTCAATTTCTATACTTAATTAAGCATGAACTATAATTAACATGGCCTCATTTTGGGCAGCCTTGGTTTAGAGGAAGGTGGAGGGTGAGGAAGCTAGTTGAGTTGGAGCAAAGTGAGTGAGGGGCCGTTGTATGGGATGTGGGGGCATTCATGAGAAGTTTGGCTTTTTATCTGAGTGAGGATTTTGAGCAGATTCGTGGCATGAGCTAATTTAAAAGGATCGCTGTGGCTGCTATATTGAGAATAGACTGTAGTGGGAAGAGCAGGATCAGGAGGGTGAGGTAGGAGGCCCTTGTAATAATACAGATAAGAGAGACCAGGACCAGCATGGGAACAATGGAGGTGGTGAGAATGGTAGGATTTTAGATCTAGTTGAAGGTGCAGCTAACAAGATGGATTTAATGTGGAGTGTGAGAGAAAGAGAGGAGTCAAGGATGACTGCAAAGTGCTTGGCCTGAGCAGAGGCTGGAGTTGCCCTGAGATGGGAAAGACTGAGAGGTCGGGATGAGGATCAGGGTTAAGTCAGGAATTCAGTTACTGACAAGTCAAGTTTGAGACAACCAAGTGGAGATGTTGAGTAGGCAATTGAATATATGAGTGTGGAGTTCAGAGGAAGATATGGGTTGTAGATAAATAAAATTGGAAATCATAAGCATATACTTGGTATAAATCCATGGGACTGGATAGCTCATCAAGGAGTAAGTATAGTTAGAAAAGCATAGAGGTCCAAGGACTGAGCAGTGGTGCACACCAACATTTAGAAACCGGGACTTGAAACCCAGAAAAGCAGCAGCCAAAGGGGTAGGAAGGAAAGCACCTGGTGTCCTGGAGGAGGCCAAGCGGGTACAGGAAGTATTTTCAAGGAAAGAGGGCTGCACTGAATCCAGTGCTGCTTAAAGGTCAAGTAGATGAAGACTGAGAACTGATCATTGGATCTAGTAATGTGGAGGCTATTGGTGACCTTGACAAGAGCAGTTTCAGTGGAATGGTGGGCTCCAAAGCCTAATTGAAGTGGGTTCACCAGCAATCAGAGGAGCAAATTAGAGACAGGGAGGAAAGAAAGCCCTTTCATAGAGTGGAGAGGCAAAGGGAAGGAGAGAGATTGGGACAATAGCTTTAAGAGAAGAAGAATTTTGTATACTGATGGAAATAAATGAATAGTGAGGGAAAAATTGATGCACAGGAGACAGGAGAGAATTGCAGGAGCAAGGCCCTTGAGTAGGGGAGAAGAGCTAGTATTTACAGTGGGGGCTTGGCCTTAGCCAGGAGAACGGACAGTTCATCCATATAAGGAGGATGTAGAGTATTAAATAGGCACAGGTGCAGGTAGTTGAATTGAGGTAGTGGGAGTTTGTAGACATTTCCATCTCATTGCAAGTTATCATTGACATGACGTGTGACCTGTGATTTGACTTGAAGACAAAACTTTGCAGTTTGAATATAAATCATCCATGACCCTGAGCTAAAACAAGTGTATACAGAATGTCTCCTCCTCCCAATGTACTTGGGTAAGTGTCAAAATGGGATGAGTAGAGTCTTTTGTACCATCAAGGTCCAAAAACTCTTGAGAGCCATTGCACTAATAAAGGAATGCTACTTCCCATGTTGCCTCTACTGTAAGGTCTGGCACTTAGTAGGGGTTAGAAATTAGTTGAATTAAAGAATGGCTCTAAAACAAAAGGCAGTTTGGATACTTTTGTAAACACCCCTGAAGTGGGGACAACCACTGATGCTATGCTGATGCTATGCAGTTTGAGTGATAGATAGGAGTTCCATGATAGCTTGTGAACTCCATTCCTTTTATATGGTACTAATCTGTGCCTGTATTACTGAGAATTTCAGAAAGATGTAATTAAGCCTCCTCAGGTGGTTGGACTGCTCTGTGTTTACTTAGCAACATTAGGGTTGTCATATGCAAATTAAATATTAGCGACCTATTAAATTATATATTCTCTAACAAACAGAACCTAAATGACGTAGCAGATTGAGTTTTATGCTGAGATTCTCCTTAGAACCTGGTCCAAAGACCAGCAGCACTACAGAATCTCAGGCCCCACCTCAAGTCTACTGAATCGGAATCTGCATTTTAATAAGATGCCCAGGTGATTTATATCCACTTTCAGGTTTGAGAAGTACAGCCTTAGATAACCCTATTTAATTGACAGTAAGATGCAGTAAGTTGAGGACAGTGTTTGAGAGTTATAGAGAGGCACCCCTGTAAGATTTTAGGCTAAAGGAAATAAAATTTTCCTTCGGGGGCTAAATTTGGAGTATAGAGATATGCAGAGTCAATGTTTGGAGGCTGAAAGATTCCCAGGATGGACTTGGAGTGTAATGTAATTGAATACATAAACACAAAGAGGAAGTCTTGAGGAGCAGTGCGTGGCTTGGAGGGCCTGTGCTCTAAGAATAGCTGAACTTGGGCCTGTCCAGGCTGATCCATCATTGGTGAAGAGGGAATGGGGTGTGTGTGTGTGTGTGTATTGCCCTATATTGGAATGTTTTAGCCTGAGACTCTTATCATCACTTTGAATAACGAAAGCAACTCCTCTAATTCTATTTACATTTTCAAGCTCACCAAGCCAACTCAAGATTTTAATTCGGCTTCATATTGGCATACCCACAGTGAGGCAGCCTAGTGTTGAGAACATAAATAAAAGGTTAGACCGGTCACATGTTGCCAATGGCTTCTTCCAGAACCCCATTTAGGGACCACCTCTGGATACTTATTTTGCCTGTCTAGCCCTAGGCCCCATGGAACCCCTCATGCATCCCTTTCCTCTTAGGGTTCAGTTTTACCTTTTAAGATTGGATCCATTATTTTAGCCAGTGTCCTCAGCACCCCTTTCCCTGTTCCCTGCAATCCTTTGCTGACCTCTTCATTACAAGAGTTTTACTGCTAATCACTTAATTTAGGGGAACAGAAAGGGGTTAATAAAATAACCAGTGGGAGTGGGCTAATTAAGTTTCCAGCTGGTTTCTAAGTTCTTAGAGTCATCATTTAGTGCCTGGGTGATTTCTTCAGGAGCTACAAAATCAACAGGGGTGAGGCAAGTGATGTAAATGAATGTGGAGGGTGAGTACCCCACAAGAAGGGGCACCAATCTGTGTGGCCGCTCGGGAGTGCGAGTCCAGATTTGCAGTTGGCTAGCTTTTCAAGAGAAGCCAGGTATTTGGGTTTGTGTATGATTTTAAAGCAATGGCAACTCATTCAGAATTTTTGAAAACATTGAACCAGTCTAAAAAAAAAAAAAGCAATTGACTTCCATCCTCAGCTTCTTTCTGTCTTTCACCTAAATTCTCCTCATTCTAATTGTGTCTTTTATTTTTTATTTATTTATTTTTTTGTGAGGAAGATCAGCCCTGAGCTAACCTCCATGCTAATCCTCCTCTTCTTTGCTGAGGAAGACCAGCCCTGAGCTAACATCTATTGCCAGTCCTCCTCCTTTTTTTTTTCCTTTTTCTCTCCAAAGCCCAAGTAAATAGTTGTATGTCATAGTCGCACATCCTTCTAGTTGCTGTATGTGGGACACGGCCTCAGCTGGCCGGAGAAGCGGTGCGTCAGTGCGCACCCGGGATCCGAACCCGGGCCGCCAGTAGCGGAGCGTGTGCACTTAACCGCCAAGCCACGGGGCCACTCCTAATTGTGTCTTTTATAATTCATCATTCTCAACCACGTTATGGAGGGGGGAAGAGAGGCAGACAAATAGGAATCCCTTATCTCCTTAGGTTTGTGTTCATTTCTATCCCTTGTGTTCTTCCAGAAGGACGTAGCACTCTTATTTATTAATGGAAACGTTGGGCCCTGCCCAGAAAATTCTCCTTTGGGCAATTCCTCATAACTGATTTAGTTATTTCAATTTATTGAGCATTTACTGAGGTTGCATGGGGCTGCATGGGAGGTAGGCCTACAAGATTCTGAATGGTTCTGTGCTGTATATATTTCTGTGGTCTTCATGCAGTGTTGGTGTTACCGACCTGTTGTCACTGTGGCATTTTTGTTTTGTTGTAATTTTCAGCTTTATTGAGGTGATACAGTACAATTGACACAAAGTGTACAGGTTGATGAATTTTGGTAATTGTATAGAACCCTATAACCACCAGCACAAACCAGATTTAGAACAGTTAATTCCATTGCCCTAGAAAGCTCCCTCAAATCCTTTGCAATCAATCCTCTTCCCAAACCCCCAGCCCCAGGCAACCCCATCTGCTGTCTGTCACTAAGTTTTGGAATTATATTGTAAGTAGTCTTTTGTGTTTTGACTTGTTTCACTTAGCCTAATGGGGCATATATTTGTTGTCATTTGGTACGTCGTAAGTCCTTTTGCCTCTTCTTCCAGAATAAATCCTAAATCCGTCTGTCCACTTACACTGTCTACTGCTACTCTGCTGGTCTAAACCACCATCCTTTCTTGAAGTGACTCTTACAATGGACTTAAAACTGGGCTCCTTGCTGTGGCTCTTGCACCTCTGTAAACCATTCTTCAGACAGGAACCAATGATCTATATAATGTAAACAAAGTCATGTCACCTCCTGCTTAAAACCCGCCAATGCCTTCCCAACACTCTTAGCTATGGCTTTATGGTTTGTCTCCTTCCTACATTACTTTCCCATTCATCTCCAATTCCTCTCTGTTACAGCCCCCTACATTTTAACTGTGCTGGCTTTCTGTACCTCAGCAAGATGGTCCCTATCTTTTGTACCTTTTGTTTTCAGCTTGGGAAACCATTCCCAGATCTTCCCAAAACTGGTGCCTTCAAATATCATTTCAGGGACCACTCATCTGACTGCTTCCTCTGCCCCACCCACTCTATTTTTATTGTCAACTATTTTATTCTTCTCAAAGTGTTTATCATATGCTGGGCTATTTGTTTACCTGCTTATTTCCTCTCTCCCCATTCCAGAACTCTGAGAGCAAGGACTTTAGGCACAGTTTCATCTCTTGCATGTTGAACACTACCTGGCAATAGTAAGCTATTACTAAAAATTTCAGCAGTCGTGGCTGGCCCCGTGGCGTAGTGGGTAAGTGCGCACGCTCTGCTGCGGGCGGCCTGAATTTGGATCCCAGGTGCGCACCGCCGCACCGCTTTGTCAGGCCATGCTGTGGCGGCGTCCTGTATAAAGTGGTGGAAGATGGGCACAGATGTTAGCCCAGGGCCAGTCTTCCTCAGCAAAAAGAGGAGGATTGGCGTGGATGTTAGCTCAGGGCTGATCTTCCTCAAAAAAAAAAAAAAAAAATTTCGCCAGAGAATGCGTGCTTATATGGGTGGGTCTTGGGAGATTTGAGCAGATTTATGCATTCTCTCATAAAGTCTTCATTATAACCATGGACTAACTATGCTTGCTAAAAGCCACACAAATTAACTTTTAAAAGTTTTGTATTTTTTCTCTTCAGCCTTTTATTATATTTCAAATCATTCTGTGTTCTTTAAATTTATTTAAATAATCATAAATGCAATGTAATCTTTTCTTCACACTGAATTTGGATGCCCTTAAAAAATATTTTTAAAAATATTTTTCTCTTCAAATCACATCCTATTAAAAAATTTCAGGTCTCTCATCCTCCTAACGTTTCCCTTCCTAATTTTCCAAATAGATTTTTCTCAGGTGTAAAGAAAACTTAAGTCATAGTAAAGTTAAGTTACACATGGTTAAGTGAAGAAATATTAATTTATAGTAGGTGATTAATTTTCCCCAACATTTTATTATGAAAAATTTCAAACATAAGTTGAAAGAATTATACAGTGAACACCCATATATCCACTACCTAGATTCTACAATTGTTAATTTTGCTATATTTGCTTTTGTCTCTCACTTTAACACATACCTATCCATCCGTCAATCCATCTTATTTTTTGATGCATTCAATAGTAGTTTGCAAATATCATCACACTCTATCCCTTCTCATATCAGCATGCATAATATTAACCAGAGTTCAATATTTGTTTATGTTTTTTTTAAGGTAAATTACATATTTAGCGAAATGTGTAGATCTTAGGTATAACATTGACTGAGTTTTGACAATTGTTTAGCCCAAACCCCTATCAAGATGTAGAATATTTTCATTACCCCCAGAAAGTTCCTTCATGCCCCTTCTCAGCCAGTCCCTCTCCACGTACCCTAATAGGTAACGACTGTTGTGATTTTTTTTTTCTACCATAGATCAATTTCGCGTATTCTAGAACCTCATATAAGTGGACTTATACAGATGCGCTCTGTTGTATCTGGCTTCTTTCACTCAGTATGTCTTTGAGATTCACCCATGTTGTTGCATCTATCAGTAACTTGTTCTTTTTTGTTGCTGTGTAGTATTCTATTGTAGGAATATGCCACGCTTTGTTTATTCATTTTCCTGTTGATGGACACCTGGGTTGTTTCCAGCTTGGGGCTATTATGACAACATGCCTTATGAATATTCTCATACTAATGGACATATGTTTTCATTTCTCTTGAGTAAATGCATGGGCTTGGTATTGCAGGGCCGAGGGGTGCCTGTATGTTTTGTTTTATAAGAAACTACCAGACCATTTATCCCAAGTGGCAGTAGGAGACTAATTTTTTAAAAGAATCATTTATTATATAGGTAATATGGTTATATGGTTCAAATTTAAAATTCGACAATTAAAATACCCTCCTTCTCCACACACCCCCTCTTTCCAGTTCCCATTTCTCCAAGAGGTAGGTAAATGTTCTTTCTTTATTGTTCTAGATAAAGGATAGATCTACAAACCTACAAGTGCTTATACTATATACATGGTTCTACACTTTGCTTTCTAAGAGGTTTTATTTTTTAATTATCTTGTCTATGTGCCTTGTTATATAGTTTATATATATTCATTACCTAAACCTGAATAACCCCATATGAATTCTAATTAGACAATTCATAAAATGCTTGATCACTTGTATACTTTTTAAGCTAATGTACTAGAGTAGGGATGTTAAATTCTCCAGTTCTCGTGACTTGAATTTGATGACTGTACCTTTAAGGAGAGAGTTTTAACCTCAGATCTTTTTGAACTAAGCAGTTCTGCAATCTAGTTTCTGCGTCCCAGAAAGTGAGACTTAAGCTGCAGTGGCATCCAATTCCTTTCCTTATTTGTAACACTTCTAAAAGTTGTAGTTTTTATATACCATAACCAGTAAGTTCAGTCTGTTCCAAAACACCTTGGTCTTGATGTGTTTTCTCTGTTTAATAATCACTTTTATTAAAACAAGTACAGCTAATTGACTGATCTACCAGGTTTGCAACTAATATTGTCACATAATGCAATAACATCTATATGTAACACCACTGTACAGATGTAGGGAGGTTATAGTGAGGGACTTGATAAAACATGCAAGTATGCTCCTTTTCATGAGTATCTACTAGGCATTTCCATTGTTGTAGTTATCAATTGTAGTTACAAAAACATGTGCACAGCGCTTACAAAATGACAGCGGAAATGTACTCTGTATAAAGCCCACTGGTTTATACATCGATGATCTTATAATTTTGCTGCTTCTGCTTGTCACTAGGAGGAATTGAGGTGATTAAAAAACTTTACCGACTTTGAACCCTTACTGAAACTGAGAATCAAAGCACTACTGTACCCTGGCTGCGTGACCTTGGCAACTTGTTACCCCTCTCAACCTCAATTTGCCATCAGTCAAGTGAGGAGAAAGCAGAGCAGCCTTTTAGGATTACTGTGAGGGCTCTGAGATGGTGTATATCAGTGGCCACTGCAGGGCTTGGCACCAATATTAGCCTTCTGCTTGTGTTGGCATAAAACTCAAATAAGTTGTGAGAAAAGTGAGAAGACTTTTTAGTTGTCAAAAAACAGTGCTGTCTGCTTGCCTCTAAGTTATGTAAGCAAATAATTCATATCTGAACCATAGGTGTTGTATTAGAAATGTGAATTATGAGTTAAGCATTTGGACCATTTGTAATAAATGCCTTTCAAGACTATATTTTGAGACCCAATTCTTAGGGACTCAAAGAAACGCAAGGGCAGACTGTGCCTTAGAACTTACAATCACCTGAGGCAGAGAGCAGTAAAACCACAGCGGAGGACTTAGGTTTCTTGATTCCGGAAGTGTTGCTCTTTCCAACTGAGGCAGCTGTGGTGGTGGAAAGAAAGGTTACTGAATTTTGGACCAGAAAACCCCAGCTTCAGACTAACCAAACTCAGGCACTTTCTATAGATGTGACCTTGCAGAAGTAATTTAACCTCTGTGTACCTCAATTTCTTCCTCTATAAATGGAAATAATGATCTTTCTTAGGGGTTTGTTAGGGTTAAATGAATGAAGGTATGTGTAAGTGTTTTTAAAATTGTAAAAACCCAGTGTATCAAGTTTGAGATTATATCAAAATAAAAAGTTACCAAGCAACAATAATAACACAAACACCTAGGAAAAAAGGGTAGGAACTGAGGCACATCTGGGGTTCTAAATAAAGAGCGGGACAGTCCCTTCAAGCTGTTGCTGAATCAGTCTTTATGTCACTTCGTTTAGTATTCTACTTCAGAGAGAGGTTGAATACTCAACTTCAGATGTTCGCTTAGTCTGGCCGTCATCAGGCGCTCTTGCCTTCTGCAGGGGATCGTGGGCACTTTGATTAAGGTCCCACCAGATTGTATCTGATATGAGGTTAGTTTCTGTAGAGCAAAATCAGAATGCTATTGCAAGAAAAAGGGGAAATGGATGCTGGGCAAGCATAAACATCAAGCAGATGCCTCAAGAACAATGCAAACGTCAGCATCCTCTGTGTGCACATAAGAATTTTATAAACAGAAGCAGAAGAGAGTACTTTTAAGAACCAGTAATAGCTAGTATAATTGGGAGTTCAGTTTACGAAATTTCATTGAACTGTATAGCTATGATATGTGAACTTTTCAGTAGGTATATAGTATACTTAAATTTTAATGCCGTGTATTAATACTCCCAAATAGATAATTATATGCTGAGTACTTTAAGACCTATCAGATCATGCTACCTAAATGCTCATTTTTATTTCCGTGTGCATTTAGCCTTCAACAGCTCCTATAAATAGGTTAAGATTTTCTGTGAATTCTGTTGATTATGTTAAGATTTTATTATGATCATCTTTAAATAAACCAGAGAATATATTTCTTGACTTGGAGGACATTCCTAAGAGTGGTGATACTGATCAGATAATTTTCTATGTCTGGGGAAGACTTTAAAATTATTTTATGAAGAATTATAATGTGTCTGGTGTTTTTACCTCTTAGAGTTGCTATTTTCATATCTAACACCTAAAATCTCACAGAGCGAAGACCTATTTTCCCAAAAAATTTTAGGTAAAATAGGATTAAAGAAAATATAGAACACAGTGGCTATCCTTTGAGTTATAGTTTTAACTCTGTTTTTGGAATGCTGTTTCACCACTTTGTCTGTATTTTGTTTAAATGTGTGCAGTGCATGTGGTGACGTGTGACCCCCAAGAAGTCTTACTGGGAAGGTAAGACTCTCTGGCAAGTGTAGGATGCAAATGCACCTTTAGTTTGGCAGAACAGCTCACAGTGCACGAAGTATCATTAAAATACAGTTTACACACATCAACACATAGTGGTGGCTCCTTCATATCTTTTAAGGAAAATGATGTATTCTTGGTTTGTTTCGGGTAGGTTCTGCCGTTCCTGTATTGCTACCAGTCTAAAGAACAATAAGTGGACCTGTCCTTATTGCCGGGCATATCTTCCTTCCGAAGGAGTTCCAGCAACTGATGTAGCCAAAAGAATGAAATCAGAGTACCAGAAATGCACCGAGTGTGACACCCCGGTATGTGACCCTTGCCTGTGCTGGTGATTACCGGCTTAGACCTCTGACAAAATTGTCATGCAGCTGATCACTTCAGCTATGCCTTTAACCTCATCCTACCCCGACTTTCTAAAGTTTATTGTCTCAGCCTCTCCCCTTCCTTTCTCCAATTTCATGTACGTAGGCTGCAGTAAAATTGTCACCTGACTCTGACCACCGCCTAATTTTTCAAACAGATGCTTTCATTGACCACCCCCATTTCCTCTCTTCCCATTACTCCCGTGACCCCCTATTGTGTGGCCTCCATTCCTGCTCCTCTATTGCAGCCCACCAGTGAATAGCTTTATTATCAAATCCAGTGGCATAGTTCCTCCTATATTATTCGGAACTCTGCAGTGTTTGTCTCTATTAATCACTTCCTCCTTGTTGCATTTTTCCTCTTTGATACTATACTGGCCTGATTGGATCATGCGAGGTCTTGGAGGCCATGTCAAAGATTCTAGATTTTATCCTAAATGCAGTAGTGAGTCATAGAAAAAGAGGAAGCTTTTGATCAGATTTATATTTTTAAGATATCACTCTAGCATGTGCGTGGTCAATGGTTTGAAGGGGGCAAAAGTGGAACTGGGGAAGCCAGTGAGGTGGCTGTTAGGATGGGTTCGGTAAGTAGGCTGGATTAGGGTGATAGCATTAGATCTGGAATAAGAGGTTGTTTCAAGGCGTATTTAGGAGAGAGAATTGACAGAAATTGGTAATTGACTGGATGTAGGGGTAAGTGAGAATGAAATGTCAAAAATGCCTCCCAGGTTTCTGATGTGAGTAGGTGAGGGAGCAGATTTGGAGAAGAATCCAGAGTTAGGTTTTAGATACGTTAAGTTTGAGCTGCTGATGGGCCGGCCCGGTGGCTTAGCGGTTAAGTGCTCATGCTCCGCTGCTGGTGGCCCGGGTTCGGGATCCCGGGCGCGCACCGACACACCGCTTCTCTGGCCATGCTGAGGCCGAGTCCCACATACAGCAACTAGAAGGATGTGCAACTATGACATACAACTATCTACTGGGGCTTTGGGGAAAAAAAAAACAAGGAGGAGAATTGGCAATGGATGTTAGCTCAGAGCTGGTCTTCCTCAGCAAAAAGAGGAGGATTAGCATGGATGTTAGCTCAGGGCTGATCTTCCTCACAAAAAAAAAAAAAGTTTGAGCTGCTAAGGGGAGGATATTTAGATATACCAGTCTAGAGATCAAAAGAGAGATGGTGTACTGAGGATCTGAATTTCCTTAGAGAACCTTTCTTTGTTCATTGTTAGTGTAAATTAACGTAAAGCCCATTACACTTTCTCTTAGCACTCTGTGCTTTCCCTTTATAGTGTTTATCACCATTTGTCATTATGCTTCTATGATTTTTTAATTTCATGTCTATTATCCCCACCAGATTTAAGTTCCATGAGAGTAAGGACTGTGTCTGGTTTTTTTTTTTTGTGAGGAGATCAGCCCTGTGCTAACATCTGCCAATCCTCCTCTTTTTTCTGCTGAGGAAGACTGGCCCCGGGCTAACATCCGTGCCCATCTTCCTCCACTTTATATGGGACGCCGCCACAGCATTGGGTGCCAAGCAGTGCGTCAGTGTGCGCCCAGGATCCGAACTGGCGAACCCCAGGCCACCGCAGCAGAGCTCGCGCACCCAACTGCTTGGGTCACTGTGCTGGCCCCAGGACTGTATCTGTTTTATTGGCAACATGTACCCAGCACTTTGAAACGTGGCTGGCACACAGGAAGGGCTCCATGCATTTTTTTTTTGAATATTTATGTAAGATTCAATAATCTATTCATGGCTGACTGACTGCAGAATTTATGCATGGTCTCTCACTTATTCTTTGTGATTTTGGGCAATTATTAATCTAAGTTTTTGTTTACCTCCTTGAAAAATGAGGAAAAAGGTAATGTTTGTGTCAAAGTCTGGTTGTAAAGGTAAATCATAAAACATACGGCTTTTAGCACTGTCTGGAACATTGTAAATGCTCAAAATCAATAGCTTTTTACATTCATAATAATAGATTATTGCTTATTTTTACTTCGATACTTTTTGTCAGATATGAAATTCAACATGCACAAAATTAAACTCATCATATTATTCCATCATCCAGTTCTTTATCTCACCTTTGGGGTCTGTCAGAAACAAGAAAATTCTCTCAATTATCTTGGGTGGAAATCCCCTTCTTTTTTTAATCCACTCATTTCTGATTATTCACAAGGATTTTGATTTTTCCTTTGAGATATTTCTTCTATCTGTCTCTTCCTTTTCATGTTATTCCTCTTGCCAGGAATACTGCCATTCCTTCTATAGCCATTTTATTTATTTATTTATTTTTTTATTTTTTTGGTGAGGAAGATCAGCCCTGAGCTAACATCCTTGCCAATCCTCCTCTTTCTGCTGAGGAAGACCGGCCCTGAGCTAACATCTATTGCCAGTCCTCCTCCTTTTTTTACCCCAAAGCCCCAGTAGATAGTTGTATGTCATAGTTGCACATCCTTCTAGTTGCTGCATGTGGGACACCGCCTCAGCATGGCCTGACAAGAGGTGCGTTGGTGCGCACCTGGGATCCGAACCCTGGGCCGCCAGTAGCGGAGCGCGCGCACTTAACCACTAAGCCATGGGGCTGGCCCTCTATAGCCATTTTAGACTCTACTGATTCTTCAGAGTCTAGGCCGCATCTCCATTCCATGAAACCTGGCCTTTGTATGCCAGTCCCCAATATCAAACGGTTTGCTATGCACTTGTGTCTTTTTTTTTCCCTCCGTTAGAGTGTAAGCACCTTCACAGCAAGCACAGTGGCTTATGTTTCCTCTGTCCTTTCTTAGAATGCCTTACATAATTTTGTGTCTAGAGTAGAATGAATTATCAATTCATTTGTCAGTACATAGTCCCCAAATTGCTAATTTAAATGAGGAATGCTTCTCTTTGTTGATCAAGGAATGCAGAGAGGAAGAAAGAAACTTTTAACAAAAGTCATAAAGAGATGAGAGAGCACTAATGTACAAGGTTGGATGTTAAAAGTTGTAAAACAGTCTGTTTTAAGACGGCTACCTAGATTGGTCCCAGTTTTTACCTCTTTTAGATGGATATTTGTAAAGCAAGGATTTGTTTTTACTTTTCCACTTGATTTTATTTTTTATCTTGTGTTAAGCAGTTATAACTGTTTCCTTGATACGGTAGGTTTCACGTTTGAGGTTTAACTTCCGTAGCTTGGGCAAATTGAAGCAGGGTGGGTTGGCCACCTTACCACAGCTGTACAGAGCTTCCTTTAGCACAAGATTGTATCAGTTTCTAATGACACATTTAGTGGAATATGTGTTATTTAGCAACAGACCCCTCCTGGTTAGGATCTCTGAATGTATATCTGGAGGAACAAGGGCTCTCTATTCTGCCTTGATAGATATGGACTGCAAGAGCTGTCTTTTATGTTTACTCTTAATGGGCCCATTAAGTATACTGTGTATTGTGAATTCATGTAACACTACTGGATATACTATAAAACCATGGTATTTGTATCTTTCTGTGAGGCACAGGGTTTCTTTTTACTTACTATGAACATCTCTAAAAATCCTTCCATTTATTCTTTTTCTCTCTCTTTGTTTTCTTTCTTTCTGTCTCTGTTTTTTTCTTTCCTCCCTCTTGCTCTCTTTTTCCTCTCCCCGTTTTCTTTCTCACTTCCTTCTTTCCATCACTGACTTAGGTAATGGCATGCAAAAAAAGTAAATTTGAGATAGTACACATCTTTTCAGTTTAAAAAACATATGCTTTCTAGAAGAACCAAATTCAAAACTCAATATTTGGGCCTTCCAAGTATTAAAGAAATTTTAAAATAGTGTTATTCTTGAGAATGCCGTAACTTTGTGTACTGTTGTCATGAATGCATCCTTTTAATCAAGTGTCCTCACGCTATGACCTTATTTGAAATAATGAAAGTCATAAAGCTGGATTACATAAGACTTCATTGAGCCCCTTTCCAATAGTGAGTTTATTTTCAATTTGCTTTTATATAGGTTTGCCTCAGTGAAATGAGGGCACACATAAGAACTTGTCAGAAGTACATAGATAAGTATGGACCACTACAAGAACTTGGGGAGACAGCAACAAGGTTTGTTTCAATACAGTATAGTTTAATGCTAAATTTGATATGCCTGTAAAGAATTTAATGGGCTGGAAAGTTTAACAATTTTGTTGTGAAAATATGTATGTAGTTATATTTATCTTAATCATAATACCTGTTATTGGTAATCATTTGTTAATAGCAATAATTATGAAAGAATTTTGCTTTCTTAACTTTAAAAACTTTGCATAGGAGAACCAACAGAAAACCAGAGAGATTGGGGGAACTTCCTCAGACAAGTTTGTATTAAGGAAGATCCAAAAATAGAATGCAGAACTGTTCAATTTCTGCTAGGCTCTGTTTTCTGAGTAATAGATTGTTGAGGTAAATCATAGTTAAGAGGTTATTCATCTTTACTTTTCCATCGCCGCCACTCAGTTCTCCAGCTCATTCCCTCTCATTTTGCTGGTTTCTCTTTAAAAGGTAAGAAGTGACATCTCAGGATATATATCCTAACAAGGAAGAACAGGCCTGGGGCAGGCATTCGGAATCCTGTACCTGCTTGGTGCCTAATCTTATAGGGGGCTGAAGGAAGGATGGAGGTGGCTAGTAGGTATAGTGGAGAATATTGATCATTAAATTTTTTTTTTCTTTAAAAAAAGAAAAGAAGCAAATCTAGGTCGTTACCTCTATCCTTATAGCCAGAGTAATTACAAAGTTTGGAGTCTCTCTGTACTGAAGAAATAAAGAAATGATTTGTGTTTTCCTGCATAAGCTGATGACTTGGAAACCATTAAACCTGTTTATAAACTCAGTTATCATAGTGATATTCAGTAGAAGTGTGATTGCTTTCTTCTGAAGGAAAATCTTAGTTCTGCTTTTTTTAAGAAAATACACTCAAAATATAGCTTAAATTTCCTAACCCAGAAGTCTAAATGATTGCCCCATTCCTTTTGTTTTACTAGAGATTGCTTTGCAAGTGTACCTGTTATTATAGAATTAGTTTTATACCATGGCATTATACATTGTAAATGAGTATTTTAGCTCTAAGCAGAGTATGGATTCTGTTAGATTGACTACAAAGACCAATAGGAAGAAAGGATAACAAATGGGTTGAGAAAGCGTGTGGGTTTGATTGCAAAGTTGATAAGCTTTATGAAAATTTAAAAATATATGAAAGCTAATTTAAATCCTAATTTCTCCTGCTTCTTAGAATTAAGTAATAAATAATTAAAATAACAGAAAATGAGAAGGGTTGTTGATTAATCAATCTTACAGGCTAGATTAATATTTGCATTTAAGACAGAAATCTTTGCTTTATAGAAGAACTTACTACATGATTCAAATTTTTAAAATTCATATGCAGGGAGCTTGTCCAGAGTACAAGTCTTGGGGAACAGGAACTTATATTTATAATAGAGAGTGAGCAAAAAATTCCAAGCCTCCATATTTTTCCTAAGAATTTAAGGCAGCACTATCCAATAGAAATATAATGCAGAAGTCATTTGTAATTTTAAATTTTCTAGTACCCACACTAAAAAAGTAAAAAGAAACAAGTGAAATTAATATTTTATTTTATTTTATTTTTTTAATTTTTTATTTATTTATTTTTTTCCCCCAAAGCCCCAGTAGATAGTTGTATGTCATAGTTGCACAGCCTTCTAGTTGCTGTATGTGGGACGCGGTTTCAGCATGGCCAGACAAGCGGTGCGTCAGTGCGTGCCCGGGATCCAAACCCGGGCTGCCAGCAGCGGAGTGCGCGCACTTAACCGCTAAGCCACGGGGCCGGCCCAATATTTTGTATTTTATTTAACTGAATATAGTCAAAAAATTATCATTTGAACATGTAATCAATATAAAAATTGAGATATTTTACATTTTTTTGGTATTAAGCCTTTGACATTCAGTGGGTATTTTATACTTCCAGCATATCTCAATTTGGACTAGCCACATTTCAAGTCGCAATAGACACATATGGCTGACAGCTACTGTATTGGACAGCACAACTGTAAGGGACAAATACTCCCTGTGTACACCTGTAGATATATAGGCTAGTGGAGTTGGAGAACAATGACACCCAATTCAGATGTTACCTGAATTAGGAAAGGAAGGAAGAAAAATGGACAGAAAAAGTAACCCAGGGACAGCTGGGTGGTGTGATCCTCAATTTCTCAGTTAACGGGTACTCAGATTGCTCTTTCTCCCAAAGACAACAAAGTGTTTCAAGTGTGTTGTAACTGTTTCTCTGTGAGGATACACATTTGCATTTCTCCTGAGAAAAAATTTAGGCACAAAGAGCATTATCAGGATAGGAAAAATAATATGAAATCTGAAAGAATGAGAACTGGAAACTAGATTCACCTACATTCTATTTTTCACCTCCAGTTAATTGCCAACAATTTTAGTAATATTTGTATTCTATGCAATTTCCAGGTGTGTATGTCCATTTTGTCAGAGGGAATTGGATGAAGACAGCTTGCTGGATCATTGCATTACTCATCACAGATCAGAAAGGAGACCTGTGGTGAGGATTTTTTCATTATATATTTCTGCAGTGTCTAAATTCAGTATACATTAGAAAATCCATTTAATAGGCTACTATTTATAGACATGATAAAGGATAGTTTATGTCAAGGTTAGGGTGGTTCTATGACTATTAACAATATGAAAGTGTTGAGTTGAAACTGATAAGAATTACTAATATGCAATCATTCTTTTATTTATGAAATTACACATCATCTCTTACAGATAATCATGGGCATAATCAACTAAGAAGATCTAAAATGCACAGTTAAGGTATACTAACCATGGTCACGTCCTAAGTTAAAAACATTTTTTAATAATGTAAATAGGGTTATCATGACAATACACTAGAAATGAGAAGTAGACAGTCATTCATCTTTATTAATCAATCTGTTGTTTTATTTCCTAGTCTGAATATTTATCCATATGCTTGCACATTAAATATACATATTGTCATCATTTCCTAGGTCCATTGTGAGTGCTCCTTTTTTTCTTTTCAACCTGGCATTTTAGTTCTACTTGGCAGTGTAGCTGTTATAGTTTTCGTTTCTGTATAGTTGTGAGGAAAAGCAGAGTGATGATGGAATGATGATCATCATTTACGTAGCCATTTGACTATTTTTGAACACTTTGTTGCCAGTTTTTAGGATTTGAATTCATATTCTTGGACATTTAAACTTTTCTTTCTTTTTTTTTTTTTTAATAATTTTTATTTATTTATTTTTTTCCCCAAAGCCCCAGTAGATAGGTGTATGTCATAGCTGCACATCCTTCCAGTTGCTGCATGTGGGACGCGGCCTCAGCGTGGCCAGAGAAGCGGCACGTCGGTGCGAGTCCGGGATCCGAACCCGGGCCGCCAGCAGCAGAGCGCACGTACTTAACCGCTAAGCCACGGGGCTGGCCCTAAACTTTTCTTTCTATTGGATTTTTCCTATGAGGGAATTCCTTAGATTGATATTTCTTTGACCAAGAGGGCAAACTTTTTAATAACTCTTGAAATACACTTCTAAAATGCCTTCCAAAAAGTTTGTCAATTTATATTTGTGTCAGCAATTTATGAGTAAACCAGTTTCACCTTAACTTGGCCAAGATTGGCTACATTTATTTTAAAATTGCCCAGGCTTAACAACTATATAGTTATACCTTGAAGATTATTTTTTTCTTTTTTTTTGTGAGGAAGATCAGCCCTGAGCTAACATCCGTGCTAATCCTCCTCTTTTTGCTGAGGAAGACTGGCTCTGAGCTAACATCTATTGCCAATCCTCCTCCTTTTTTTTTTCCCCAAGGCCCCAGTAGATAGTTGTATGTCATAGTTGCACATCCTGCTAGTTGCTGTATGTGGGATGCGGTTTCAGCATGGCCAGACAAGCGGTGCACACCCGGGATCCAAACCCGGGCCACCAGTAGCAGAGCGCGTGCACTTAACCGCTAAGCCACGGGGCCAGCCCATGAAGATTATTTTGAATTTTATTTTAGTTTTATATGTATATGTATGTGTGTTGTTTTTATATATATGAGTTTTTGGTTTTATAAATGTAAGTTTGTTTTTTTTTCATAAAATCCTTTTGGGAAGTGGATGAAATTGAAACAAGATAGACAGATGATAGACAATAGATGATAGATAGATAGATAGATAGGTAGATAGATAGTCAGTCCTCACAACAATCCTATGAGATAGGTATGATTATTATCTCCATTTTACAAATGATAAACTGAGGCTCAGAGAGGTTATGTAAGTCTTGCAAGTTAAGTAGCAGAGCTACAATTTCCACACAGTAGTCTAGCTCGAGGGCCTGCATGGTAACACCTGTGCTCTACCAGCATGTTCAAGAGAAAAGCCCCACAGCACAGTCAAAGGTACTTATTATTGATCCTAATGGCTTAGGGGTTTGGTTCTTGGAATGGCTAGCTAGGAGCTTGATATGTATTCTGGGAGCAGGGGAGATTGTCATGGCCTTTTCCTGCTCAAGTTGCTCTGCAGGAGGAACTGGGCTAAGGAGTTGTTTTACGATAGGTCCTTGGGAAGCCAGAGGAAGTCAGAAGAAAACATTAGGATGGCATAATAATGGCTACCATTTACTGAGTTCTAAGTGCCTCCTTGGGGCCAGCCCAGTGGCGTAGTGGTTAAGTTCGTGTGCTCTGCCTGGGCAGCCCGGAGTTCGCAGATTCGGATCCCAGGAGCGGACCTACGCACCACTTATCAAGCCATGCTGTGGCAGGCGTTCCACATATAAAGTAGAGGAGGATGGGCACAGATGTTAGCCCGGGGCCAATCTTCCTCCCCCCCCCAAAAAAAAAAAAAAAGTACCTCCTTGTCTCCTCCTAGCACCCCTATGAAGAAGGTATTATCAACACATCTTGAGCCCTGACTAGTATTACCCAGGGTGCTGCTCTGGCTGGAGGAACACTAGGCACTCTGGACCATGGTCTTGGGCTACATCATAGCAGCAATTTAAGGCAGGCCACATACTAGTCCGTCCATTAGTACTATGTACCTGCAGAAGTCCAGTCCGTGTGCTGCTCCGTTTGGCCATCAGATTGAAGGTGGCCTATGGAAGCTAGGCCTTCCATGATTTAGCGTTTGTAGAAGTCATTGAAGAAAACTGACCTAAGGACAGAAATAAACTAGGAACGAGGGATCAGATTGCCAATGGAATGTGGTAGTTAAAGCCTAGGCTTTGGAGGAGATAAGCTTTGGTGCAAATCCCAGAAAATCCTATTAACCTCTCTGTCTCTGTTTCATCATTTGTAAAATGGGGATGATGATGATGATAATGATGCCTTTTTCACAGGGTAGTGAAATAATACCCTGTACCAGTGAATGAGCAGGTGATAATGGTACGTTACTACCACTTTTGCAACTATGTAAAATCAAGGCTAGTGGAGAGTTCTCAGAGGAAGTCATATACTCTCACGGTTGGGGAAACCAAGCTGGGAGAGGTAGGGAAGGTGAAGTGGTAAAATTTCACAAGACCAGGATGCTATCATGGCCCTGAGGCAGGAGCAGATTGTTTAGAAAATCCATGGTTCTGTAATACACTAGGGCCGTCTAGAGGTGGTCACTGGAACAGAAGACCTTTGGGTGTCTGATGTTGGCAGTTCATTCTTGACTAGAAGCTCAAGACACATGTCACTCTGAAGGATCTAGAGCCATTAGAAGTCAGGATATATGCTGTGGTTATGAAAAGGCTGGAAGTAGATACTGTGGCATAGCTGGGGTTCACGTGCTTAGGGATCCCCACTGGGGACACATAGTTGAAAACACTCTGGTAGAAGTCCTGGACAAGGAGGGCTGAGCCCGAGGCTGATTCTGGATTGGTGTGGAAGTTAGCAAGGAATTATTGCTTTAAAGGACTGGATTGCTGGGTTTGCCCACAGATAAGATCAGTGCCATCACCTGATTTACCTGGTACAGGAAGTTTCAGGGCAGTTAGAGACTTGGGCAAATGATTCCACTTTCCAGTATAATTAGATAATTCAGAGATCAAACTACAAGCAGCTAATCCTTTCTTTCTGACTTGCTCAAGACTGAGATAGTAGGTTAAGAACGTCAGGGTATTTGACTTTTCTCACATGCAGCTTCAACAGCCAACAGCTCCTTTTTGTCACACAGTAATTATATTCTGTCATGTTTTATTTTTTTTTAAAAAATTATAGCTATGGAATGTTAGACTCAAAGGAGGCAAATGACACAAGCAGCACATGCTTCAGATTGAATTATGAGACCACCTCTGAAAGGAGTTTAGTATTTTATCTTGTAAAGGGAAGATGTTTCAGCCAAAACCACACTTTCTGGCTATCTTCTCTGGCCAGGGTCCCCTTTCTTTCACTGGTTGGGCTCTTCTTTATCCTTTAGAGCTCAGCTTAAATCTCACTTCCTCAGGAAGCCCTCCCTGACACCCTAAGTAATTTCAGCTCTTGCTTTTCTCACCTCTTTTTTTCTAATTTACCACAATTTGTAATTGTGTATTCATTTCATGTCTGTCTCTCCCTCTAAATTATTAGGTTCATGAAGTCATGGAACTTAACTCCTTTGTTCAACCCTGCATGTCCAGTTCTTGGTGGAAAACCTAGCACATAGTAGGATGTAGTGATATGAAAAAAAGGATATTAAAGAAAAGCATAATGCCATTCACCCAGGTTCAAAGATTCCAGTAGTCTTTTATTTTCTGTCTTGCTCTGGAGATTCATTCCTTAAGGGAAGGGACAGGACTTCTGTTGGTTTGGAACGTAAACTGTGGTGACTAGAGTCTGAGCCACTCGTCCACAGCAGTTTATTTCCATTTATTTTCAGAAGATCTGTGACTTGACTGGGCAGTGGGAGCATATGTGCATAAATGTTTTGGAAGGAAGAAAAATCTTCATTAGATTTGCTTTCAAACTCCTACTAGATTAGATGTGCAATTTGATACCTTAATTTTGGTTACATATTTGCCTTTAATTATTTTCAGTGCATGTGTCTTTTCTCTTCTTTGGTTCTTGGATTCAGTGGTCTTTAATTTCTTCCCCAAATGGCATTTGCCATCATATAGAAAGTGTTCTGTAATTGGCTGAGTTGCTGTGGAGGTTAATCTAAACCACAGATAGAGCTGGGTGTCCATTGTAATGGACATTCCGAAGGATTGAAATTGGTGGCAGCTTCTAATATGGCGACTGTTATTTGCCCATTGCATTCACCGTCAAATAAAGGCCATACTGAGATGAGGCCCATGTCTTTTGAATGTACACTGTACAATCGTTGGTTCCTAATATGAGTAGTATGGCCTGGGAGCATTGAGTAGAGAGAAATAATAAAGGATGAGCTGATGTTAGGAAATTGGCAATGTTAGGAAGAGAGTAGGTGAACACTTAGGTACTTAGGTAATGATCAGTCTCTCACTTACCATTTCCGTCTCCTTCCTATTCTTACCCTTTCCTCCGTCAGGTCAAATCCCTCAGTTTAAGAAACAAAAGAAATTTTTGGAGTAACAGAAACTTTAGGCCATTGTTTTGCAGTGTCCTTCTGGTGGACGTCTCTTTAGTCACACAGCTAAATTTTATGTACACCAGAAGACTGAAGCCTCCACTAGTTCCTTATTAACATCAGACTACAAACAAAAACTACTTTGCTTAAAATTCCAGGTTTTCTGTAGCTTTCTCCTCTGCTAGACTCGAAGCTCCTTAATGATAGGGCCAGAGCTTAGTCATCTCTGTACCTCTGGCTCTTGGCATGGGGCCGACAGAAACCACGTTAGGTGCTCAAATAAGTGTCTGTCGAGTAGAACTGGTCCCAACTTAGCGTTCCAGACTCATCTCCCACCACTTCCTCCAACATGCCCTATCTTCAGCTTCGCTGAGCTATTTCCATTGCCTAAGCGGGCCCGTCCTTTTAGGATTTCCTGCGTTTCTCCACATTGATTCCATTGCCTGTGATGTGGCTCCCCTGACAGGACCGGCTCATTCTTCAAGACTCACTTCAGGGGCTGGCCCGGTGGCGCAAGTGGTTAGGTGTGCGAGCTCTGCTGCGACATCTCCGGGTTCCCCAGTTCGGATCCCAGGCGCGCACCAAGGCACTGCATGTCGAGCCATGCTGTGGCGGCATTCCATATAAAGTAGAGGAAGATGGGCATGGATGTTAGCTCAGGGTCAGTCTTCCTCAAAAAAAAAAAAGAGGAGGATTGGCATCAGATGTTAGCTCAGGGCTGATCTTCCTCACAAAAAAAAAAAAAAAAAGACTCACTTCAGTTACCAGAAACTCAGCTGAATCCTTTCCTGAATTCCCGGGCAAAATTAATGACTCCCTTTTCAGGTCTTGAACAGTCGTCTGTTTGTATCTTGAATATAGTATTTGTTATGCTGCGTTGAAAGTATCTGCTTAAGTGATAATAATAGGAGCCATTTGTTATATGTGCCAAGGACTCGGCTAATATAATGACTGAGCTTCATAATGTTGAATGATGTATTATTTTAAATCTACCAACAGCTCTGCAAAACAGAGATAATTCTCAATTTACAGGTTAAGATTAATTATTTGCCAAGGTTAAGTCAGTGAGAGGCTGGGATGAAATTGGAAACAATTTTCCAGGTACTGGGAAGGCAAGGGTGAACAGGACACGTGTAGTTTCTTCCCTCAGGGAGCCCCAGCTATTCAAGGACAAGGATCAAATAGTAGTAAATATATGGCATTTATTAAATGCCTAATTATGTACCCAGCACATTAAGGACATTATTTCTAAACACCATAACTACTCTACAAGGTAGGTGGTGGTATCTCCATTTCACAGGAGAGGGAACTTAGTGCTGAAGGTGAGACAGCTAGTAAGAGCTGGTGCTAGGATTTGAACCCAAGCCTCACTGACTTCAAAGGTCCTGCAACGCAACCCTATCTTACTGGTTTCCATAGTCCACGTGCCTAGTACATAGTAGAGGCACAGTAAAGAGTGTTGAATGAACACATTTCTGTAACTACTGTTCTTTCTCTCACACCACAAAAAATTAATGTTGCTTTTCCATTAAAATATTTCTTGATCTCAGCTCTGTTCTCTTTACTATGTAGGGGTCTCAGGGTAGATTAAGTGCTATCTTGGGATAGCCAGTGTTGCCAGTTAACCAAGATAGCTAGAGCATTAGAGAATCGTAAATGGTTATACAGCAGTAATAATTTAAATGATGTAATTTTTAAAAAAATAAGACAAAGATTAATGGAGTAGAGCAAAATTCAGAAATGGACCTTATTTATAGAAATTGAGCATATTGAAACCAGAACCCCGTAAAACAATAAGAAAGAAAAGAATTATATAAAGACCTCATTTAGATTTAAAGAAAAACATCATCAAAGGTGGTAAGTTAGACTCTGTTATAATCTGAAAAGAACCCTGGATTATCTATTAGAGGCTTAGATTCCAGTTCTGATACTTATAGTGGTATAAATTTAAGCTAATTTTTTTCCTCTCTGAAATTGGGCTCATCAACAAAATAAGGATAATAATTCATTGGATTGTTGTGAGGATCAAATGAGAATACCACCTAACTTATACTTAGCACATACTTTGCACTCAGTAATGATTCTGCATCTCCTATTTTAGAAAATGAATACATGAAGAAATAAAATTTTTTAAAAACCTAGCTTAAAATATAATAAAGTAGCATATGTTAAAAGAAAGAGTCATTTATATTAGCCATTAGAGAAATGCAAATTAAAACTATGATAAGATACTACTACACACCTATCAAAATAACTAAAATAAAATATTGACAGTACCAAATGCTGACCTGAGTGAGGAAAAACTGGATAATTCACACATTGCTGGTCAGAATGTAAAATGCTACAGACACTCTGGAAAATAGTTTGGCAGTTTTTTACAAAGTTAACCATAACACTATATGCCCTAGCGATCATACTCCTGGAAATTTATCCTAGAGGAAGGAACACATGTTTATGCAAACATTTGTGCACAAACATTCATTGTAGCTTTATTTGTAACAGCCAAAACCTGGAAACAACAAATGTCTTTCAGAAGGTAAATGGATAAACAAACTGTGGTACATCCATACTGTGGAATACTACTCAGCAATAAAGAGGAAGAAACTATTGATGCACACAACAACAAGGATGAATCTCAAGATTATTAGGCTTAGTGAAAAAAGCCAGTCTCAGAAGATTAAGTACTGTATAATTCTATTTATATAACATTCCTCAAGCGATGAAATTATAGAGGTGGAGAACATATCAGTGGGTGCCAGGGTTAGGAGAGAAGAGAAAATGAAGGGGTAACACCAGGGAGCTCCTTTGTAGTGACAAAACAGTTCTGTAACCTGATTGTCTTGGTAGTTATATGAATCTATACATGTGATAAAATTTAATAGAATTATACAAACCCAAAAACATGAGTTCTTGCAAAAACTGGTGAAATCGAAGTATAGTCTGTAGTCTAGTTAATTGCCAATTTCCTGGTTTTGATAATGTACTATAGTTATGTAAGATGTTACCGGTTGGGGAAGCTAGGTGATGGGGACATGGGATCTTTCTGCATTATTTTTGCAATTTCTTGTGAGTTTATAAATATTTCAAAATGAAAAAGTTTTATTTAAAGAGCCATTAATGGCTATTAAATTAGGAAAATACATGTAAATACCAATATCTGATGCTGATGTGTTATAATCTGTATTGCTGATAGCAATAAAAAGCTATAGAGGAATAGGTATTATGAACTGTAAATGTTCATAAACTTTGACCTACTAATCTCCATTTCAGGTCATTTATCCTAAGAAAATAATCCTCCAAGAGATAAAACTAAAGATAATGTCATTTGTAATAACAGCATATGCACATACAAAAAAACTTAAGTATTCCAAGAGATAGGCAACTAATTAAGTAAATTATGGTACATCTACTAACTGTAATATTGTTTAAATAATAAATGGATAAATACCAAAGAAATAGCTCTACTGTTATATACAAGAAATGTGTTTGGAGAATAAATGCAATTTTATTTGTTTAACGTTGCTATAATATTTATGCAATTTTAAAACATAATACTGAGGTATGGCCAATAGATTCATAAAGTTAAAATTCACTGTTGAATGGTTATTTAATTTTTTAATTCTGACACTAATGATTATTTTAAATTCTTTGTTGAACTCTTGGTCTTGTTACTTCCAGTTCTGTCCACTTTGCCGTTTAATACCTAATGAGAATGCAAACAGCTTCAATGGCAGTTTAATAAGACATTTGCAAGTCAATCACACTTTGTTTTATGATGATTTCATAGTAAGTATATTTTCTTACTTTTACATTGTTTTTATGCTGTCTGTGTTAAGCTTAACTTTTTTAATCCAAGTGAATAAAATTATAGAGGGAAAAAAATGTGTATGTAGCTGAAGTGTTAAGTATTAGCATTAAGTGAGAAATCATAAAAATATAGTGTTTTATAAATTTGACTATTAATATTAAAGTAGTTATCTGCTTTAGACAAAATTATTTTCTTTGTGATCTATATAATTATCCATTGTATGAAGAGCCAAATTTTGCTTTCAAATTATTTTAATTTCTACTCTAGTCCCTCCTTATATATGGTTATAATTTTTATGAACCTGAAAATTTATGCAGCTGAGATGCAATCACATCAGTAATGAAA
Organism: Diceros bicornis minor; assembly: GCF_020826845.1. Taxonomy (NCBI): domain Eukaryota; kingdom Metazoa; phylum Chordata; class Mammalia; order Perissodactyla; family Rhinocerotidae; genus Diceros; species Diceros bicornis. The sequence continues at coordinate 26,580,949 of NC_080755.1, forward strand.
TGGCTCCGAGAGTTTGTTCTGCATCCAGTTGCTTTTTGACCAGCTGTTAACAGATATGATATTATCAGTGTAGTAAGACACACCGGCCTTATTTTTAATTTAAATTCTAAAAAACACAAAACCCATGTTTATTGAACTTTTTTTAACTTAAAAAAAGTTTATTATAGGGCCGGCCCCGTGGCATAGCGGTTAAGTGTGCGCGCTCCGCTGCTGGCGGCCCCGGGTTCGGATCCTGGGCGCCCAACAATGCACCGCTTGTCAGGCCACGCTGTGGTGGCATCCCATATAAAGTGGAGGAAGATGGGCACGGATGTTAGCCCAGGGCCAGTCTTCCTCAGCAAAAAAGAGGACGATTGGCATGGATGTTAGCTCAGGGCTGATCTTCCTCACCAAAAAAAAAAAACGTTTATTATGAAAAAATGTTAAACATATGCAAACGTAGATGGAATAGTATAATGAGCCCCCATATACCCATCACTGACCCATCAATAACTAGCAATTCTTGGCCAATCTCATTATATTAAGACTTTTTTAAGATGCAAGAAAAGTTAGGTATAATATGAATAGTGCTTTAAACTTATGACTGTATTTCCCATGGTCAAAAATGAGAATAAGAAGCAAAAAGTTAACGTAGCCTTTGTTGTACTTCAGTCCGCGCATTGCCATGCGAGGGTAATGTGTTGTCCTCTGAGCCTCTTTGAGCCTGTTATTGGAAGATTAATCACTCATAGCCATATTCTGAAATAGAATATTTTGTTACTTTTATCTAAATACATGAAATATTAAGGGCTAAATTTTAATTTGCATATAATTTCACATGATTTTGACTGTTTTCTTTTCATCCTATTTCAAGGTAGAATTTAATAATTGTTAAGGATTGTCATTTGAAAATTTTCTCCTTGCTATCTGCTCTGCCCACTATGAATATCCGCGTTCAGCAGGAGCTTGGGTCCTAATCGAGGTTTAAGTAACAGCTCTCTCACAGCTGTATGACTTTGGGCAAGATATTTAACCTCTGAGCCTCTGTTCATTTGTTAAGTGAAGAGAGTAAAAGCACCTACGCCCAAAAGCTGTTGTGAGGATTGAATGTGAGATAATGCGTGTAAAATGATTTGCGCAGCTTGGGCCCGGATTTAGGCAGGTTAGTGATGGGGCGAGAGTAAACGGGAAGCATAAGAACCACCTGAGGAATTGAACGAGCTATACCCCAGAGGCTTCATATTCTCTGCTCCATCTCTCAAATAGTGTCTTTCCTAGCCCCAAGCACACAGGCCTCAACAGAGCCTGGTTCTGGTCTGTGTGTTCTCATTTTTCACAACACATAGGACTTCCTCTTTATTTGAGCTCCATATGATGTTCTAAAAGCCGGGTTGATTCCATACCTGTTCTGGCTATTCACGTTCAGTCCATTCTTCTCAAGATCTTTCAGACAAAGTCTGATCCAGGGCAGGTCGGGAAGAAGTCACTTTCCCCCCCTCAAGACCATATTCTTGGGTATGGAAGTCAAGTTGAAGCCAAGTTCTTTGTTTTGATTTTCTGTTTCCTAAGCTACCACGTACTATACAAGGCACTTTATGCAAATTATCTAATTTATTCCTTGCAGCAACTTCTATGAAATGAGTACTGTATTATTATCCTCACTTAGCTATGAAATATCTGATTCTCAAAGTTTAATAAATTGCCTAAGAACAAGCCACTATTTAGTCCAAATCTTGTGCTCTACTGTGCTTTATGGCTTTCCTCTGGATTTTGTTTATTTACTTTTATGTTCTAAAATAGACTTCGAATAGAGTTTACTTTTTTTTTTTAGTTTATTAGGGAAGAGGAGATGGATTACAGAGGATAGGACTCTTAATAGTTTTTATTTTATTTACAGAATGTGCTGATTTAAAGTTTTGAATTCCATTTTGACCATAGGGAGGCAAAGAGGAAGAGACTTTTGTTTTCAGCCTTTTTTTTCAGAAATAGATATTCAGTAGTACTGTTGGGATTGGTGAATCCTATGGGAATGTCTTAATTGTATTCCATGTTACATGTTTATGTGGAACATAGCACTCTGACCAGGATTTGTAATGTTGATTACAAACTACTAGTTAGATCAGATAAAAACTTTAAATTTCAAATCAAGACTATTTTACTATGACAATAACTAGTTAATCCATAGGCAGTAAAATGAAATAGAAAATGCGCCAGCCCCAAAGCAAAAGTCTCGGGTTCTATGACAGTTTTTGTGGAAACTTGGACAGATCACTAAATTCAAGGCCTTAGTTTACTGCAAAACGAGGGCATTGCAATGACTCACTCCTCCAGTTTCTGAAAACTATCATCTCTGATTGTATGTTTCTAATTATTTTTCTTTATTGTAGGATTTTAATATAATTGAGGAAGCTCTTATCCGAAGGGTCTTAGACCGCTCACTTCTGGAGTATGTGAATCACTCGAACACCACATAATTTTATTAAAAGGAAAACAAAGGAGATCATACAGTTGCACCATGTGTTAACATGCTGCTTGAACAATTGAAGGGAAATGGTCAATGTTTGATGAGCAAAAATGTACAACACAGTTAAATGTCCGTGTTTGTTCTTATATTGCATTTTAAAACTGCTTTCATTTTGATGGTTTAAATCTGTTTTACATTCTTGAGTTTCTTAGACACTTAATGACAAAAAATAGTCTCCATCAGCCATTAATATATGGAAGAGAACATAAGGCTGGGTATGTGAGTGAAGGATCTTTATTTGCAAATTGGATGACACTGTGTGTAATGCTACATATTAATAATTACCATCATGGCTGGGCAAGATAACTAATCTTTGTTCTATGTAAGAAGACGGAGAGTGAAACAGAGTGTGGACATTCAAGGAAATATGAAATCTATTCCAATGCTCATATTCTAATCTCTAATGGAATAACATGAATAATCTCGTATGACAGTAGGAAAGGAAAATTTTGGAAGTCAACAAATTCCATTTAACCAAATTGTGTAACATAATACTGTAACAAAATAAATTTTGTGTTAGGAATGTATACTTAATTCTTTGACTTTTTATAACTATGCACACATGAGAATTTAATATTATATTTTTCAAATATTTGTAGCTTATTATTTAGAAATATTTCTATAATATAGGCAATTTTTTAAGAACCATCAGCTGATATTTACAGTAGAAATATTCACATCCATAATTTTTAGTGGAAAACCCTAAGGGCTTTGATTTTTTTTTTATCCTTTAGAAAAATTATAAAATAAAACATAAATACTGAAAACCAAATAGAAAACATATAGCTTATTACATTATTATAGGGAACTACTCTCTTAGAACTCTGCCAGCCACCCTGGATGTCTTGTGTGTGTCCTGTCACAGTTAACAATCCTCTTCCCCACCCCACAAAAGTAACCACTATGTTGATTTCAATTGTAGTCACTTCTTTCCTGTCTTTATCATCATCCAAGTGTGTATCTCTACACACTATATTTTAATCTTATCCATTTAAAATTGTTTTGTTAGTTATCTCTTTTACATCTCTTTTTAATCTACAGCTTCCCCTTTCTTTCATTTCCTTAAAATTTACCAGTTGAAGAACCTGGTCTTATGACCTATAAAGTTTCCCACAATCTGTGTTTTGCTGATTGGGTACTCATGGTGCAATCCAGCCTGTTCCTCTCTCCTCTGGATGTTGACACATGGATCCAGAGGTCTGAGCAGACTCGGGTTCAGTCCTTTTGGCAAGACTACATGTCATGGTGTGCTCTTTCATCTGAAGGCACTTATGTCTGGTTCTCTCTTTTTGTGATGTCAGCTGAAATTGATACTCAGTGCCTAGATCCATTGTGAGTTGGAGAATATTCTATCATTTCTTTTTCATTTATTAGTTGGAATATTTTTATAAAGAGATGTTTCCCTACATCTACTATTTGGTTAACCAGTGGTAAATTACATATAGAAAAGGGAAAGTAAATATTTGAATTTTCCCTTTACCTATTTTCAAGGTAATAGACTTGTTTCCTATCATCTTCCAGAGATCACTTTTTTTTAAAGTATTATAAACTCATGGATTCAAGCATATTTGATAGGCTTCAATCCATTTCAAATTTTACCTTATTAAAGCTCAAATTGTCCCATCTTTGGCCATTGGGAGCCTCATCAAGTTGGTTCGAGTCCTTTTGACATTATTCTAGCAGTCTTTAACAGCCTCCTTGCTGTCTCCTATGATAGATATTCCAGGCTCAACTTGTATGTTTCCTGCCCCCAGACCTGGAATCAGCCGTTTCTCTGAGAAGCCTGGTTACTTACAGTGAGAAATGGCATTTCAAAACCATAATTGGGGTTCTAAGGATGCTCATTGCTATTAGATTGGTCATTGTTTCTCGGAGAGAGCTAGGAAATATCTATTTTTTTTAAGGGTAAAACATTTTATGAGTTTATTTTGATACTTCCAAATCAAATTGAGTACTACAGGTTTTTACCTAATCCTTTCCATTACAACTGTATCTCCATTTTTTCTATGTTGATAATCCTGGTTTTCAAGGACACAGGGCATGATAAAATTAGAATATCCCACAATTATTCATTTCCTTTATCTACCTTATATATACAATAGTCTTAGAATAACAATACTAACACAACTACCACCAGTATGATAACCAAAACTGTTAAAAATGTTTCCATATGCTCTCCCCATTCTCCCTCTATTTTTTAAAGTCATACTACATCAACATTTTCAGAACATACTGGTATAGCATGCTATACTCTCTCCCTTCTAGCTCCCATTTAATCTTAGTTCTTCAAGTAACTGTATATTCAGTGCTTGCCACCAGCCTTTATTTGATGGCCATGACTTTTTTTCATATCTTGCTTTTTAATGATGAATCCAGGACATAGAATAATGTTTCCATCTTGAAAGTAAGCACAGAAGCTATAAAGATTAGTGATATCAACTCCTGAGGATAGAAGGTTATTTGGCTATAGTTAGCTTTGTAATTGTAATCATTTATAAACTTCTTTGTTCCTTACACGTAAATGTAGTCATAATCATGGTGCCCAAAATTTTATGTAATAAATTATCCATTACTTCTTTAAAGTCTTGCTTACTGTTCTGCCATTGAGTTCAAGGTAATTAGAAAAACATAAAACCGGATGAAATCTAGAGGGCCTTATTTCCGCCCTTTTAGGTATTGGTTTCAAGCTTAGTTTTCACAGCTGCAAAAAAGTTAACAACAGATTTTTAGTTTCACAACCTCTCTTCCTCCAATTTGGATGAATCATTCAATAAAGCAAAACCTGTTGGACAACAAGTTCGAAAGGAGAGGAATTTTTCAGAGGTAATGGGACTGAAAATCTAGTCCCTGAAAAATAAAAGAATGTATTTCTGAGCAGTAGTACTGACTATCCAGAAAATAAATCTTTGTTAATTCAGAGCAATACAAAAGGCATCTTTAAATCTGTAAAACTTGAAATAATTTCCAAACTTTAAAACTGTATTTTAAGTAAAGCTTTAAGTCACCTGCCACTATTAACCTCTCAGTGCAGCAATTCTGCGTTTTCTCCCTGGATTCTTCTTATGATAATTTTGCCACCTACAGGACAAATTAGGTGCTGGCCGCCTGAATTATTTTGCGTTTTGAATTATTTTGAGTTCTAAAATGGTGAAGTGCAAATATTCACTGTTTCACTGTGCCTTTAACCTTTTATAAAAAGGTATTTATAATTCATTGTTTTTTGGGTTTTTTTTTTTTTTTTGGTGAAGAAGATTAGCCCTGAGCTAACATCCATTTCCAATCCTCCTCTTTTTGCTGAGGAAGATTGGCCCTGGGCTAACATCCATACCCATCTTCCTCTACTTTATATGTGGGATGCCTGCCACAGCATGGCTTGATAAGTGGTGCATAGGTCTGTGCCCCGGATCTGAACCTGCGAACCCCGGGCTGCCAAAGCGGAGCATGCAAACTTAACCACTAACGCCACCCGGCTGGCCCCTGTAATTCATTGTTTTAAGAAATGAAAACCAGTATTTGAAGTCATTGACTACTAACAAAAAATTTCACTCACTTTCTTTATGGCACCTCAAAATGCAACTTTTTCAAGGCCTTAATAGGGGAAAAATGATTCACCTGTTATTCTTCAAAAGTTAAATTCTTCTAACCCTACAAAAACCTTCCTTCTGTGTATTGTTTCACCCAACTTTCTAAAATGTAGGTTGAAAAGTTGGATTGTGAATCTATGGTGAAGGTAGTTCCAGGTCGGACCTCCTAAGAGATCCTGGCTCCCGTGGTGTTGCTTCATTACTGTGACTGGGTGCTAAGTGTCTTTCATTTTGAAGTGACCTTACTCAGTTATTGAATGTTTGTCATATAGTTTGTACCATGCATTGAAGTTATTTTAAAAAGTCACTAAGAGGTTCCTTCTTTTATTATTCAACTGCAAAAAAAATCTGTATAATAATCAGAATTTAAAATGTACAATTCTTAAAAAAAAAATGTACAATTCTTTTTTCTTCTGTAAATATGTATCGTGAGAAATAAAGAATGGCAGGACCATTGCTTTCATTAAAATCTCTAGTGTGTCTGTTCTTAAATATTGATCTTGATAATTTTTTACACAAACCTAAAATGCTTTTAAAATTGTCATCATTGGGCCGGCCCCGTGGCTTGGCGGTTGAGTGCGCGCGCTCCACTGCTGGCGGCCTGGGTTCGGATCCCGGGCGCACACCGACGCGCCGCTTCTCCAGCCACGCTGAGGCCGCGTCCCACGTGCAGCAACTGGAAGGATGTGAAGCTGTGGCATACAGCTATCTACTGGGGCTTTGGGGGAAAGGATAAATAAATAAAATTTAAAGAAAAAACAAAAAAAATTGTCATCATTCAGGGACCGGCCTGGGGGCGCTGCTTTGGCAGCCCGGGGTTCACAGGTTTGGCTCCTGAGCTCGCACCGCCGCACCGCTTGTCAAGCCATGCTGTGGCTGCATCCCACATAAAGTGGAGGAAGATGGACACTGATGTTAGTTCAGGGCCAACTTTCCTCAGCAAAAAAAAAAAAGAGGAGGATTGTCATCAGATGTTAGCTCAGGGCTGACCTTCCTCACCAAAAAAAAAAAAATTGTCATCATTCAGCAATATCTATCACAAAAATATACCTTAATTTAGGCCAGTAGTTCTCAACTGGGGGCAGTTTTGCCTCCCAAGGGACATTTGGCAATGTCTAGAGACATTTTTTGTTGTCATAACTAGGGTATGCTATTGGCTGGGGATGCTGCTTAATGTTCTACAGTGCACAGGACAGCCCCTCACAACAAAGAGTTACCCTGCCCCAAATGTCAATAGTGCTGAGGTTCAGAAACCCTGATTTAGGCCAAGGTAATGCTGAGCACCATGGAGTTATTTTTGGTTGTGCTTGCAAGGGGCTTCATTGAAATTTAAAAGGTAAGATGTAGATGAACTCTGTATAGCCTATTCTCTGCTAAATACACACTCAGTTTGGGTGGCTATAGCTGTCACGTGTACCTGAGTTCAGAATATGCTCAAACATATGAAAGCTTTTTGGATTTTTCACAAGAGGTACAGGCCAGAACACAGGTGTTACTGACATGACCTCTGACAGTTTGCAGAGTAACATTCTAAAAGATAGAGGGAACCCAGGATAGGTTGGGAAGACTTATCACCTAGGCTATCTTTTTTGTGTGTGTGTGTGAGGAAGATCAGCCCTGAGCTAACATCTGCCAATCCTCTTTTTGCTGAGGAAGACTGGCCCTGGGCTAACATCTGTGCCCATCTTCCTCCACTTTATATGGGACGCTGCCACAGCATGGCTTGACAAGCGGTGCGTCGGTGTGCGCCCGGGATCCGAACCGGCGAACCCCGGGCCTCTGCAGCGGAGCGTGCACATTTAACCGCTTGCGCCACCGGGCTGGCCCCACCTAGGCTATCTTTATTGAATTAATTAAGACAAAATATTACAGAGGGATACCTATGTCTGAAATATATTTGTTTTGTTTATTAAGAAATATTTAAGTTTTTAAATGTTTAAGATTTTGTCTTATTATTGGAAAATCGTCTGGTATTTTAATCCTGCAGGTTTCACAGGCGGCCATGCATGGGTCTTGATTAAAGTTAATCATTGCCCTGAAGCCTCCATATAAGAGGTCTAATGAAGGTGAACCACGGGGAGAGATTAGTCAAGACAGATTAGGTCATACTGCGATTACAAACAACCCCCAAACCCGGCACTCACCCAGGTCTGCTGTGGAGCTGGCTATTCTCCAGGCAGCTGTTCTCCAGAATTCCAAATTACTTTGATCTCCTGGTATTTGTATATCACCGTATGCTTCCCCAGTCACCTCTCACCACAGTGGGCTGGAGAGTCATTCACACAGGTCATTTCTGCTCACATTTCATTCGCCAAGGCAAATCGCATGGCCTCAGGTAATTTCAAGGCATTGGGGAAGTGCAATCTTCTCAGGTAGAAGAGAACTGGGTATTGGGATATAGTAGTAATGCCAACCGTGTGTGGAAAGGAGGGAGGGAAAAGTCAAAATGAGACTAGCTTTTTAGAAACATGAAGTGATATTCATTTTTGCAATGGTAATTGTTTGGTTTATTTTACTCAAAGTTTGGGATCATTTTACCAAATGAAAGATCTGTCAGTTTCTCAAACATAAGACAATAATTTTTTTTGAATCATTCTTTCTTGTTCCTTAACAAGAAATGATGAGTGTCTTCTCAGTCCCTTACAACTGTATTTTCTCTAGATATTTCTTGTGTACCTCCATCAGAACCAGTTGCATCACTTGTTATAATTGCGTTTTTCTGAGCCCTCCCCAGATGTACAGAATGTCTGAAATTCTGATGGATTCATCTGCAAGTCATCAAAATGTATTCAAATCCATCTATTTCTCACCATCTCCATGCTTATAATTTCATCCAAACCATCATCATCAGGGATCCCCGCAGTACACAGGCATCCCTGTTTCCACTTATGACCTTATGGCCTATCATCCATGTAGCAGTCGGAGAGATCTTCAAAAACATAAATATGATTATGCCTTTGTCCCTCTCCGCTGCTTAAAATGCTCCAAAATCTTCTCATTGTTACTAGAATAAAATCGGAATGCCTTTCCATTCCCTTCGAAAGCCCTTCATAATCTGACCCCTGCCTACCTCTCCGGTTTCTTCTCACTTCCCTCTCTCCCTTGATCCTTTAGCCACATTGGTCTTTTCTTTGGGGGGGGGGGGTGTGAGGAAGATTAGCCCTGAGCTAACATCTGTCGCCAATCCTGCTCTTTTTGCTGAGGAAGACTGGCCCTGGGCTAACATCCATGCCCATCTTCCTCTACTTTATATGGGATGCCGCCACAGCATGGCTTGACAAGCGGTGCATCGGTGAGCGCCCGGGATCCGAACCCCGGGCTGCCGCAGCATAGCACACGCACTTAACCGCTACGCAACCAGGCTGGCCACAGCCACACTGGTCTTTAGGTTTATTAAACACACCAAGGTTATAGTGCTGCCTGCACCTTGGCATTTTCTATTCCTTCTGTTCAAAAGCTCTTCCCCCAGAGTTTGATGTGGCTGCCTTCTAATCATTCAACTCTCCCCTCAAATGTCATCTTCTCATAATTCTAGCCAAAGTCACCTCCCCGTTTTGTCATTAGCCTATTGTAGTTTCTTCTTAACTGTTATTAGAGTTTGAAATTAGCTTACACATTTATATTCATTTTTATTGAGTGTCTCCCCTCTCTAGAATATAAATTCTTTGAGTGCAAGTATACACCACTAAACTACCCAACATCTTAATGGGCATCTTAAAACAACATCTAAAACCGTGGCACGTGGTATGTACTTAGTAAATATTTCCAAGTGTTTTTATTATATAAAGATCATAAGAATGATAAAAAATATTAAAACCCTATTAATCTAGCTGAAAGTCATTATGAAACAAAGCAGAAGTATAAGTTAATTAGAATACCTCAATAGATAAGTGTCTTAGCTCAGGCTGCTATAACAAAATACCATAGACTGGGTGGCTTAAACAACAGACATTTGTTTCTTATAGTTCTGGAAGCTGAGAATTCCAAGATCAGGGTGCCAGCAGATTCAGTTCTTGGTGCGAGCCCTCTTCCTGGCTTGTAGATAGCTGCCTTCTTACTGTATGGTCACATGTCAGAGACAGAGCAAGCTCTGGTCTCTTCTTATAAGAGAACTAATCTTATCATGGGGGTGCCACCCGCATGACCTCATCTAAACCTAGTCACTTCTCAAAGGCCTCACTTCCAAATACCATTACATTGGGGATTAGGACTTCAACATACGAATTTTGGGGGACGTAAATATTCAGCCCATAACAATAAGAACACAATAATACACTTGTAATTAACAATGGAGAAATATATCTTGTAAAACACACACACAAAATGTGCAAATATTACCAGTAGTCAAAGATATTAACTTGAAGACTATAATGATGTACTACTTTTCTCTGTTAACACAATGTGTGGTATATTGTAACCTCTCAATAAACATTTTTTGAATCAGTCTATTAGCAAAATTTCTCAGTTGATAGTCCTCCGTGCAAGGAAGCTATGGCGGAACTGGCACATTATGGTGGTGTTAGCGGTATAATTTCCACATTCCAAAACAATTTGGTCGTGTTATCTTACCTCTTGACACAATCATTCTACTTCTGGGGATATTTTATGGCCCTCTACCCAAATGGAATCTATATGCAGGATGATATTTATTGTAACACCATTCATAATAACAAAAAAAGGAGTGGGAGGGATAAACTGGAGTTCAATGAGGGTTAAAATGTGGCCTTTTTTGATTGACACTGTCATTAAATATGTTAATATACCCTTAAGTTTACTGTCAAGTCAGCCTAGAAGAATTTTATATCTGAATTATCATATTTAAACTCTGGCATCCATGGTTAGTTTTAATTTAACTCCCTGAAAGCAACCCTGTTCACTATTTCCAAGTTCTTAGGAAATATTTTATTGTTGCCCTAGTCCTCTTACCCCTCAATACATCATATTCTTTCATACTTCTATGACTTTGCATACTTTTTCCTCAACCTAAAATAAATTTCATGATTTCTCTGAAAAGACTTCTTTGAGCCATCCAAGTGGAATCAATCACACCATCTTTGATATCACCACTATCCCTAGACCACACTTTCATTGCCATAGTTATCACATTATATTGCTTTGTTTATGTGTCTGGTACTCATGAGACCGGGAGTTCCTTGAGGGCAAGGATTGGGATTTATCTTTACACTCTCAGGGCCTTATTAGAAACTCAATATGCATGTCTTAGTCTGCTAAAGCTGTCATAACAAAATACCATAGACTAGGCGGCTTAAGCAAGAGAAATTTATTTTCTCAACAGTTCTGGAGGCTGGCTGCAACATCAAGGCCTGTCAGAGTTTGGTTTCTGTTGAGGACTCTCTTTCTGGCTGGCAGACGGCCACCTTCTCACTGTGTGCTCACATGGCAGAAAGAGAGAGAGTAAGCTCTCTGGTGTTTCTTCTTGTTGTTGTTGTTTTTGCGAGGAAGATCAGCCCTGAGCTAACATCCATGCCAATCCTCCTCTTTTTCTGCAGAGGAAGACTGGCCCTGGGCTAACATCTGTGCCTTTCTTTCTCCACTTTATATGGGATGCTGCCACAGCATGGCCTGACAAGCAGTGCCTCAGTGCCACCTGGGATCTGAACCCGGGCCGCCAGCAGCGGAGCACTCTCACTTAACCGCTATACCACGGGCTGGCCGCTCTCTGGTGTTTCTCATAAGGACGCTAATCCCATCATGAAGGCACCACACTCATGACTTCATTTAACCCTAATTACCTCCCAAAGGCCCCGTCTCCAAATACCATCACACTGGGGATTAGGGTTTCAACATATGGATTTGGGGGGCACACAAACATTCAATCCATAACAACATTTCTTTTTTTGTGTGTGTGAGGAAGATCAGCCCTGAGCTAACATCCATGCCAATCCTCCTCTTTTTGCTGAGGAAGACCAGCCCTGAGCTAGTATCTATTGCCAATCCTCCTCGTTTTTTTTTCCCTTTTTCTCCCCAAAGCCCCAGTAGATAGTTGTATGTCATAGTTGCACATCCTTCTAGTCACTGTATGTGGGACTCGGCCTCAGCTGGACAAGCAGCGCATCCGCGCACCCAGGCTGCCAGTAGCAGAGCATGCACATTTAACTGCTAAGCCACGGGGCTGGCCCCAACATGTTTCTTGAATGGAAAAATGAATGGCTGACAAATGGATTAGAATACTCATGTTAGTTCCACAGCATATTCTTTTCTCACTAATAAAGTCCATATGGGGAACAAAATCATAACAAAAAGAGCAGCGTTATGTCTAAATTTATTCATTATTGTTTCCCCAGAACATAGTGCAGTGCCATGCATCTGTAGGCACTCAATAAATATCTGATGGATAAATTAGTGAATAAATTGTAGTTTGAGAAGCACAGACATGATGTTCTTTTTTTTTTTTTTTTCGTGAGGAAGATCAGCCCTGAATCAGCCCTGAGCTAACATCCACGCTAATCCTCCTCTTTTTGCTGAGGAAAACCAGCTGAGCTAACATCTATTGCCAATCCTCCTCCTTTTTTTTTTTCCCCCAAAGCCCCAGTAGATAGTTGTATGTCATAGTTGCACATCTTTCTAGTTGCTGTATGTGGGACACGGCCTCAGCATGGCCCAAGAAGCGGTGTGTTGGTGCACACCCGGGATCCGAACCCTGGGCCACCAGTAGCTGAGCGCATGCACTTAACCGCTAAGCCACAGGGCCGGCCCAGACATGATGTTCTTAATGAATAAGGTCTTCAAGCCAGATGCCTCTCTTCTCTTTAGAGACACACCTGTCAAGTGAGCCAAACTACTAGACAGCTTCTCTCCTAGACAGAGTTCTAAAATAGAGATTCAGCCCAGTGGTATGGCTCTTATAGGAAAAGCAGTGTTATTTTGCCTTCATTCAGTAATATTAGAGTTATGGTGCTAATTCTGAAGGACGACTATGTATTATATAATATAGTTGCTGAGTTTAATTTATTCCAGATGATACAGTGTAATAATTTGCTACAGAGTTAACCTAGGTAACCAAATAAAATTGGCTAAGCCAGGTAATCAGATAAAATGAAGACAATGTTTAGTTCTTATGTCCACTATATTTTTATATACCTCTAAGTGTGTTTCACTTTGTCCCTTTGATGTATTCTTTTTTGTGTGTGTGTGAGGAAGATCAGCCCTGAGCTAACATCGGTGCTAATCCTCCTCTTTTTGCTGAGGAAGACCGGCTCTGAGCTAACATCTATTGCCAATCCTCCTTTTTCCCCCCCAAAGCCCCAGTAGATAGTTGTATGTCGTAGTTGCACATCCTTCTAGTTGCTGTATGTGGGACACGGCCTCAGCATGGCCCAAGAAGCGGTGTGTTGGTGCACACCCGGGATCCGAACCCTGGGCCACCAGTAGCTGAGCGCATGCACTTAACCGCTAAGCCACAGGGCCGGCCCAGACATGATGTTCTTAATGAATAAGGTCTTCAAGCCAGATGCCTCTCTTCTCTTTAGAGACACACCTGTCAAGTGAGCCAAACTACTAGACAGCTTCTCTCCTAGACAGAGTTCTAAAATAGAGATTCAGCCCAGTGGTATGGCTCTTATAGGAAAAGCAGTGTTATTTTGCCTTCATTCAGTAATATTAGAGTTATGGTGCTAATTCTGAAGGACGACTATGTATTATATAATATAGTTGCTGAGTTTAATTTATTCCAGATGATACAGTGTAATAATTTGCTACAGAGTTAACCTAGGTAACCAAATAAAATTGGCTAAGCCAGGTAATCAGATAAAATGAAGACAATGTTTAGTTCTTATGTCCACTATATTTTTATATACCTCTAAGTGTGTTTCACTTTGTCCCTTTGATGTATTCTTTTTTGTGTGTGTGTGAGGAAGATCAGCCCTGAGCTAACATCGGTGCTAATCCTCCTCTTTTTGCTGAGGAAGACCGGCTCTGAGCTAACATCTATTGCCAATCCTCCTTTTTCCCCCCCAAAGCCCCAGTAGATAGTTGTATGTCGTAGTTGCACATCCTTCTAGTTGCTGTATGTGGGACACGGCCTCAGCATGGCCAGAGAAGCGGTGCATCAGCGTGCACCCGGGATCTGAACCCGGGCCGCCGGTAGTGGAGCGCGAGCACTTAACCGCTAAGCCACGGGGCCGGCCCTGATGTATTCTTAATAATGTATGCAAGAAGGTCAAAATCTTATACATAAAATCGTATTGTCCTTTGATAGTATTTCAACGATGTGTTCTCCAGAAATTTCAGCCTTGAGACATGCTGGTTTTAAAACTACCTTAAACAGAGAAACAATGACCTTCTAAAAAAAATTCTAATGAAGTACTCATACTCTTAGAAATAGAAAATAGAATGATAGCTGCCAGGGGTCAGAGGGAAGGGAAAGAGGGGAGTTGTTGTTCAATGGATATAGAGCTTCAGTTTTGCAAGATGAAAAAGTTCTAGAGACCTGTTGCATAACAAAGTGAAATAGTTAACACTACTGTACTGTACACTTAAAAATGGTTAAAATGGTAAATTTTATGTCATATGGTTTTTTACCACAATAAACAAACAAACAAACAAAATTGTATGTGAGTAAACCAAATACCATGGTGTATATATAGTTCTATGCCACCCAATTTAGAAAATTATAATTGTCTGTGAAATTTAGGAAAGAAGTATCTCACTGGCGAAGCCCTTGAGGTTTCAAAAATAAAGTATTTAAATATAGAGACTGAACAACTCTCCTCCCTGATGCTGTTTTTTCCACCCACTGGTCTCTCTCCAGACTTCTGATGAAGCTTAAAGCGCACAGCTTTATTTGCTTCTTTCTTTCCCCATTTGCAGTGGTTGTACATTCGCTCAGATATTTATTGATTTGAGTCAACAGTTTGGGCTAGTATCAATTATAGGAGTTTTGATGGAACTCCTAGGAGGAAAAGGCAGTTCTTATTTTCGTTGTTGGTGGTGGTGGTATTGTTTTTCACACTGAATATCCTAAGCTCAAATAAATTAGCAGTTGGGGACCACCAGGAGGGGAAGAGTTTGCCTGAGGCTAAAGTCAATCCAAGGAAAGCAGAGCCAAGAGAAAGTGAGAAACTAAATCCTGATATCTTCTGAGCCTCTGGTTTCAAACATGCATTATCTCAGCTTTACCACTGGAATTGTCTGAACTAGAGAATTCTATTTTTGCTAAAGCCATTTTTTTTTTTTTTCTGAGGAAGATTCACCCTGAGCTAACATTGTGCCAATCTTCCTCTATTTTCTAGTATGTGGGCAGCCAGCACAGCATGGCCACTAACAGAGCAGTCCCCACCTGGGAACTGAACCCGGGCCGCCGAAGCAGAGCACACCAAACTTAACCACTAGGCCACCGGGGCTGGCCCTGCTTAAACCATTATTACTTGGATTTTTATCACGTGGAATGTAAATAATTTTGACTAATGTGAATTCCATACAATATTTCTGCATCCTTAAAATGCATTTCCTCCCTTACCTAGTTCAAGTTGGGGTCTGTAATGTACAACCTAAGAGTTTTAAGTGATTCAGAAATAGTACTAGAAGTGGGATCATTATTTCAGATCATCCGAGAAAATGCAGAACTAGCTGAACTGTGGCTAGGTGGGGGAGGTGGAGCAGTAAAGATCCCTGCATTGTGGGGTAAGAAACTTAAGATTTTGTATGTAGATGTAAAGCAATTGCCTGTGCTAATTCCTTTAGTCCCTTAGGCTCAGGCAAAAGGCCATGGAGGGTGAAGCTTTACAGGACTTAGTAGCAAAATGTCAATGGGTCAGTATGCCAGTTATCAATCTATTAATTCTCAGCTCCAAATTTACTCATTTTTTTGCCTACTATGTGAAAATAAATCTAGACCCTTAAATATTTTTCCCTTGCCAGCTGGCACAATAAGTTTTGCTAATAGAGGGTGACAAGAGATTTTAACATATTGAGGTATATGGGGTAACTATTCAGGTTCAAAACTGATTCGCCTTGAACTAAAAAGCTGACTTATGGCCTGTCACACATACATTGTACGTCTGCTTAACCATTAAGTAAAGAATACATTCTTTTAAGATAAGAATACATACTTCCAGGGCCAGTCCTGTGGCGTAGCAGTTAAGTGCACCCGCTCTGCTGCTGGCGGCCCGGGTCCAGATCCTCAGGCTGCGGGTCCTGGGCATGCACCAACGCGCCACTTGTCAGGCCATGCTGTGGCAGTGTCCCACATAAGGTGGAGAAAGATGGACATGGATGTTAGCTCAAGGCCAGTCTTCTTCAGCAAAAAAGAGGAAGATTGGCATGGATGTTAGCTCAGGGCTGATCTTCCTTACAAAAAAAAAAAAAAAGAATACATACTTCCCCTCCTATGCCCTATTGCTAAGGCCCTATTGGTAATGCAGGGATTAGTCCCTTTCCCTGACGTCATGGTCATGTTGACCTCCTAATTTGCAACTGAATACCTCTTTGAAATTTTGATGAAAATGTATTCTGGGAGTGTTTAATGTATATTCTTTGTTCTAAAAAGATCTAAGACTGTACTGAAAACCATGCTTCTCCACAACACTTTCAAGGCCTTCTCAGGTTTTAATCCTCACTCTACCTCAAGTAAACTCACCTTGTTTCTCTTATCTATTGTGGGGGATCAGAATTGGCCACCTCAAAATATGTCTCTTTATCTTGATTATTTTCTGAAAGATACTTTGGTCTCCCCCTCCAGCTGCCTAAAAGAATTTAAGATAAGAGGCCTGTCCCCAGGCCAGGCCATCGCCATAGGTAACTCTGGGTATTGATAGACTGGCAGGGTCCTTGCTAAGTCCATTCTTATCAAAGTTCTGTTTACCAAACATTTACATTTGTAAGGGAAATCTCCATTTGTAAAGACATCTCCCTCTCTGTACTGGGAAGAAGAAGGGATGACCTCATCTCTAGAAACTTACCAATGCCAATGTGGAAGGCAAGGCTGCATGATAGACTTACTCTTTTTTTTTTTTTTTTTTTTTGTGAGGAGATCAGTCCTCTGCTAACATCTGCCAATCCTCCTCTCTTTTTGCTGAGGAAGACTGGCTCTGGGCTAACATCCGTGCCCATCTTCCTCTACTTTATATGGGATGCCACCACAGCATGGCTTGCCAAGCAGTGCGTCGGTGTGTGCCTGGGATCCGAACCAGCGAACCCCGGGCCACCGCAGCGGAGCACGCACACTTAACCACCTGCGCCACCGGGCCGGCCCACCCTTACTCTTATTTACTGTGCTTTTCTGGTAATCTCCCATAACTGACTCCCCCCACCCCCAACATCCTCCTTTGTCTTTAGCTGAAGAGGGTAATTAAGAGAACCTCCACCATTTTGTCGAGTTACCCAGTCCTTCCTGGGTCTCTCCCATGTATACATGTTATAAAGCTTTGTTTGATTTTCTCCTGCTATTCAGTCTCATGTCAATTTAATTTGTACCCCAGCCAGAAAGGACCCAGAGTGGGTAGAGGATAGTCTTCCTCCCTTTTGCTAGAGAACAGTTATTGGTTATTTTGTGTTGACAAGAGCACTAGAGAGAAACTGCAGCAGGAAAAGTGTTTTGCTTCCCAGTTCTGGTGTGCGTGCTTCCCAGCTTCTGCAGTGCATGTGGCCAGCAGCACCTAGCAGACAGCATCTTCCTCCAAGGGCCCCCTGAACAGTTTTGTAGCAGAATGCCTTTATGTTACACTTCTCTGTGAACAGCTTTCCCTGGCACTCTAGAGGATAGATTTCCAAGTTCCAACAGCATGGCACCACAGAGACTTCTCTGTCATCCAGTGAACCACAGCTGGGCCCTCTCCAACAAGGTCTGGGTCTCAGCCCTAGTGGTGGTGGTGGTGAGCCCCTTCTTTGAGGACTGTCTCTCAATCCTATATTCTTCTTCTTCTTCTTTAGTATGGAATGCTTCACAAATTTACATGCCATCCTTGTGCAGGGGCCATGCTAATCTTCTCTGTATGGTTCCAAATTTAGTATATGTGCTGCTAAAGTAAGTACTCAACCCTACATTCTTGACTTCTTATGCCAATCCCCTATGAGAGGTAAAAATTTTTATATTAAACTTTTCTGTTCAAGTTACCGTGTGATTTCTCTCTCCTGATTGGACCCAGACTGATATATCAGATTATGTTGATTTTTCCTGTGTACTTTCAATAAAGTACAACAAGAAATGTGCATACTTCCATCAAGGTTTTCCTGGATGTGAGTAGAGAAAAAGAGTTGGGAACTGAGAATGCTGAGGTCCAAATCAAGATAGTGTAGGGAGGAAGAACTATTTCTCTACCCTCTAGGTCCTTCTGGCTGGTCTAAGAATTAAATTGCTGTGAGACAGAATAACAGTAGAAGATAAAGTTTAATAACACGTATACATGAGAGAAACTCAGGAAAACTGAGTAATTTGCCAAAATGGCTGAAACCACCACCTTAAATACCATCTTCAGCTAAAGACAAGGGAGGATGTTGGGAGTAGTGGTTTGGGACTTTGAAGGGGAGGAAGGCAATTCACATGGAGATGGAAAAGCAAATGTTTGATAAACATGTATTTGCTGGGCCATTTATAGACAATGGGACCTGAAAGACAGAACTTTGATAAAAATGGGCTTAGCAAGGACCATCCCAGTCTAGCAATACCCAGAGTTATCAATGGTGATAGCCTGTCCTGGAGACAGGTCTTCTACCTTAAATTCTTTTTTGTTTTTTGGTGAGGAAGATTAGCCCTGAGCTAACATCTGTGCCCATCTTCCTCTATTTTTTATATGTGGGACACCTGCCACAGCATGGCTTGATAAGCAGTGTGTTAGGTCTGCGCCCAGGATCCGAAACTGTGAACCTCAGGCCACTGAAGCAGAGTGTGCGAACTTAACCACTACACCACTGGGCTGCCCCCTACCTTTTAGGCAGTTAGGGAGAAGGTCAAAGTTTCCTTCAGAGTCTTTTGTTCCTAAAAAATAATCAAGCTAAGGAGTCACATTTTGGGGTAGCAAATTCTGATCCCCCACAAAAATAATCATTTGCTAGACTGAAATGCAGAAGTCAAGTTCTCTGATTCACTTCCCTTTCTGTGTATAAGATTAACATGCTGACTGAGAAAGCAGGAGATCCTGGCAACTGGAATAGGGAGGAATTAATGGAGGATTTGGGGTACCCTGACTCCCTGAGCCATACCACAGTGCTTCTCACTGGCTCCCTCCCTCACAGACAGGATGACACTGCTATTGCAAAGTACACTGGACTGGAATTCAGTTTGGGGGCAGGGAGATATTCTAGAAGATAGAGTAGAATTCTCTGTCAGTCCAGCCAGTTTCTTCATCCACATTGTCCTGAGACAAAGTTTGTCCAACAGAGTGCGCTGGGTATGTGTTGTCCCCAGTGTTTCGGCTAACAAACAAAATCTGTGAGTATAGCCCAGTCGTGGTTCTCCAACTTAGCAGCCCTGCTGACTGGACAAAGTTTTTGGTGTTTACTTTTAGGAAGTTGCCCTAAAATGAAACTCATAGACAGGTGTCATTAGACTAAGGTTTTATTAGAATTGTAGCACCAGCAAAAAACCAACCTGTGTAACAGGCCTGTAATTCATTAAACTCAATAGAGCAGAATGTTCTAATCCTTAGAGAGCCTCAGGCTATTTTTGCACCCCAATACCTTTAACAAAAAGTGAACTGCAAATGAGATATACACCCCACCCCACCCCCTCAGTCCCCAAACACAGTTGTCTATTCTAATGTCCTTTTAGGTGTTCCCTTGGCAATAGAAATGATCCCAGCAGGCAGTATCAGAGAGCCAGATTAGCTGACAATAGAATTGTCACCACTGCCAAGTCAACCAAATGATGCCCATGATACTCAGTGGTTCTCTGCTTTGTTTCATTAACTCTGTCCAGCAGCAAATGGTATATACCCTGTGATTTTTTCCCCTTTCTCCATGTTCTAAATGGAAGTTTTCATGGTAGTTCTATAGTCATGCACTGCATTGAGATGTTTTGGTCAACAGTGGACCACATATATGATGGTGGTCCCATAAGATTAGTACCACATAGCGTAGATGTGTATCAGGCTATACCATCTAGGTTTGTGTAAGTACATTCTGATGTTCGCACAATGACGAAATCATCTAATGATGCATTTCTCAGAATGTATCCCCATCATTAAGTGATGCATGACTGTATTTGCTCTGCACTGTAGTACATAAGAGGTGGTTGATAAGGATTATATTTATGATTTAGTCTAAGTCTGCAGGATCATGAAATGTTAAAACTGGACCAGATTAAGCCTCAACTAAAGGAAGAAGTAAATTATTTGGAGATATTGGACTGGAAAAATAGTGCTCTCATGACATTGCCTCCAGAAGCATTGCTGGAAGGGACTTTGGATTTTCTCTGTTTAAGGAAGTAGTAAATGCATATGTATATTGAGGGGGAATGGCTGGAATAATTGAATTTTATATATAGAAAGAAGGGCGTATATTTCTGCTGGAGGGTTCTTCTAATTCTCTGAAAATTAGGCTTTGTTTGCTTTTTAATAATTTTATTTATTTATTTTTCCCCCAAAGCCCCAGCAGATAGTTGTATGTCATAGCTGCACATCCTTCTAGTTGCTGTATGTGGGACACGGCCTCAGCATGGCTGGACAAGCGGTGCATCAGTGCGCGCCCGGGATCCGAACCCAAGTCGCCAGCAGCAGAGCACGTGCACCTAACCGCTAAGCCACGGGGCCGGCCCTTTGTTTGCTTTTTAAAACTGGTGTCAGGCTTTTGCGTCCACTGTTATATTGGAACTAATTTTGTTTATAGTAGCCTTTGTCCTGGCTATGCACCCAGGGCAGAACAATGCCAAGAGGATGTTAATAAATGTGTGAAATAAAGAAAAGAAAAAAGGAGGAGGGAGGGAAGGAGAAAGGAGAGAGAACTTTTAGCTTCAAATTTACATCTTTCTCTCTCTTTTTTTTTTTTTGTGCAGAAGATCAGCCCTGAGCTAACATCCATGCCAATCCTCCTCTTTTTGCTGAGGAAGACTGGCTCTGAGCTAACATCTATTGCCAAGCCTCCTCCTTTTTTTCCCCCAAAGCCCCAGTAGATAGTTGTATATCATAGTTGCATATCCCTCTAGTTGCTGTATGTGGGATGCGGCCTCAGCATGGCCGGAGAAGCAGTGCATCGGTGCACACCCGGGATCCGAACCCAGGCCGCCAGTAGCGGAGCGCACGCACTCAACCACCAAGCCACGGGGCCGGCCCTACATCTTTCTCTTAAAGATTAAAAAAATAAATAAAAGTTGGAACGTGAGTTAATTTGTTGAAATCTATTGCCTTTTCTGGTTTAATCTGTGGCTCTGCCTCTTAGAACAGCATAGCTTATTCAGTGAAGCAACTTGAGCTGCATTCAGAATGTCTGTTTCCTTGTTGGTTTGCTCTGTCTCTACTGATTGGCTTTCTCTGCTTCAGCAAGGAAGAAGATGCCTGCCTCACAGCTCCTGTTAACATACTTACCCAGTTAAGGCACTTAAGAGGCTGACTAGATTATAGGGATGTCAATTCCACATTCTTGGGGGAAAGTATAACTTGCACAAGTTGGGACAATATACACCTCTATTCTAATCAACTTGAACAAAGGAGGATGGATTCTACAGCATAAATAGGGCCACTGGGGCTACTAATAGGAATATTTTTTAAAATGACAGCTGTACAATAGAACATAAAATACTGCTGATAAGAAATTAAATGCTATGTAAATAGCATGGAGAATGTATATTCATAATGACATTTATGAAGGAGTTGAAATTTAACTGTCCCAAACTGGGGTGGATTTAAAAAGGGTCAATTCCTTGATTTTTTATAATTTAATCTTACTTTTGAGTTTCCATTTGTGCTAATTTGCAGAGTTGTGGAGAGAATTTAAACCTGCAACAAGTAACTCAGTTTGATACCAAACCAAGTGGGCTTGCCTCCTGGTGAGTTAAGTGAGACTCTACACCAGTGGAAGTTGTCTCACAAAAGTAAAGTGTATTTGCAGCAAATAGGAGGCCATGAGGAATCATTGTGAAAGTCATGGTGTCCCCGAACAAAGGGAAGCAGGAACTTTTATTTTGGTTGGGGAATGAATATTCAAAAGGGAGTGGTGGGTACACTGCAGTTTATGGTAATGAGGCTTAATTTCCTCCTAAAGAGATCTTCGCATTAAAAATAAGGCAATGTCATGGGCATAGCTCTTGTAGGGAGGCTCGGTTAGCTTCCAGGTGGTTGCTGGTTCTGTCTCCTTAACATAAAAAAAACAACTTGGAAAAACACTTAAATGCTTCCAAACCCACCCTTGATTTCCTCAGGGCACTAGTCAGTGACAAGTTTCTTCTCTTTTGGGAAGAGGAACCACTTTTGCAGTGTTTCGTTCTCCCTTGCCTTCCCCTCTCCTCTTAAAGTGTTGATTCAGTTAGGAAAATGGGTCAGGGTTCAATGAGGAAAGAGTTCTCAACAAGTAGTTCAAAAGAGGATGTTTAATACGGAAAATTAATTACAAAGATGTCAGGAGAGCTGAAAGACCAAGTGTGACAGGGAGGCAAACACAGAAGCCACTGAGAAAAGGCAGGGACTTTCCAGCAGGAACTGGGACCCCAGAGGGGAAGGGCAGTCTCCCAGAAGCTGAAACCATGGAAGCAATGAAGCCATAGCAAAAAGCAGAGAGAGAGAGGGAGAAATACCTTGGCTTGTTCCTTCCAGTCTCTCATCAGTGCCTCTATTGGCTGAATATAGCCAGAAGTCAGTTGGCAAGGGAAAATGAGAAACGGTTTGTAAGAGTTAGCTCCAGCAACACAGAACAGAACAGGGAATGGGTGGGGAAACGGATCTGACAGTCGATGAGCAAATGCCATCTCAGATACTTGCAGCTACAGATAACAGAAGAGGCAATTGGGAACGGCTTAAACTAGGCACGTTTAACAGATAGGAGGTAGGGCAGTTTCAGGGTTGATTAGATTAATTGAGGTTTATGGGGGTTTATGGGGTAACTATTTCGGTTCAAAACTGATTCGGTTTGAATTAAAAAGCATGACTTATGGCCTATCAAACAAACATATGTTGTACATCTGCTTAACCATTAAAGTACAGAATGCACTCTGTTAAGATAAGAATGCATACTTCCCCTCCTACACCCTATTGGTAACACACTTTCGGTAAGCCCGGAATAGTCCCTTTCCTGACATCACCTTCACATTGACCTGATAATTTGCAATTGAATACCTTTTGAAATTTTGATGAAAATGTATCCTGGGTGTGTTTAATATGTGTTCTTTCTTCTAAAAAGATATAAGACTGTACTGAAAACCATGCTTCTCCGGAAGGCTTTCTAAGGCCTTCCTGGGTTATAATCCTCATTCTGGCTCAAGTAAACTCACCTTATTTCTCTTATCTATAGAATGGTTATTGGTTATTTTGCATCGACACTATCCTCTGGCTTGTTCTTTTCATGGTTTCACGATGGTTGCAGAATTCCAGGCAGCACAGATTAAAAAAACATCAGGATGTAGCATGGTATTGTTTATTCCTATGTGTCTGCTTTTTAATCAGCAAAGAAAAGCACTTGCTGAAGCCCCTGAAAAGAATTCCTCTTAAACCTCCTTGGCCATGACGGAGTCACACGCCCCGGCCTAAACCACTGGCAAGAGGAAATGGCCCACCCAGATTGGCTCATCTCAACGATGTTTTTTCCCCTTGAGCTGGGAATGAGTGTTGCCTCCTGAAGGACGTAACTGGGAAAAAAAGAGAAGATACCTGAACAAAAGTCATGATTTGTTAGAGTGGGAGATGGGAGTGGGGTTTATGAATGTTTACTCATAGGAACATGGTGGCTGTTATGGTTTCTCTTTCACATTTTTATTCCCCTGACCTCCTCCGTACTCAGCCTGAGGCATCCGTCTGCCTATGTGTGTGTGTCTTGGGGTGAGGTGGGGAAAAGAAGAAATTAGGATTAATTCAACAAGAATGCAAAGAATATTGCTCTTTTTTCTTTAAATGTATTTCCAAAACAGGCTTAAACAATTAAATTATATGCCTTCAGAGACTAGGTTATTTATGTATGTGGTCAAGAGTAATGTTGAAAATATTTAACAACTGGAACGAAATGAGCACTGGTCATTCAGGACAGACTACTGACCAATCAGAATGGGCAAGGCTGAAAAGCACTAGTAGAGCTGTACTGGTGCAAACCAGCTGAAGGTCAACACTGCACACGGTACCAATTTAAAAAGATACCAAAGGGTAGACAGTGAAACATGAGCCTTGCTCCCATTCCATCCCCCAGCTTCCTAGTTCACTTCTTCAAAGACAACCACTTTTACCAGAAAAACAGGCTTTTGAGGCTCTGTAGCAAGACAAAGCCAGGCTTTGTCAACAAAGAAATTAACTTCCTAAATTCATTTATCTCCCTCTTTAGCATGTTAATTGGTTTAGTGGACTTGACTGAAGAATTTTGCATATGGGAGGGTCCAATCAGCAATAAGTGGCAAGGGTAAAGGTCCATTCTTTCCAGTCCAAGGGATTGTGGTTGGAAAAGAGACAGAGTAGGGGAAGGGTATATTAGATAGGTTGAGGGGAGTGCTGAGGGCTGGGGAGCTGAAAGCACATTTCCCTATAAGCTGTGCAGAACCAACCGGGGGGTCAGCACTTCATGCAAATTCAGTGACACGGAATGTTTAGAAGGAATGTCTGCCTCTCAGAGTGAGAGAGAGGAGGACTCCAAGGGATGCCATGGACAGTAGCTGTATTGAGCGTCAAGGAACTAGAAGATGATTGTGGCAGAGATTCAGAGGGTTCAGAAGGTGTTAGGCTGAAACAACCAGAGCACATTGAAGGACTTTGACCCAGCTGAGAAAGGCCAGAGTAGCCTTCACATACCAGCAGCAGAATACCCAGGATTCATTGCACCTCAGTGAGCAGCCAAAATTAGCCTTGCTGCAGGCAAGTCTAGCAAGAATTCAGAGACCTTGAAGGTCCCAGGACCAAGATTCCCCATCAGTGTCTCAAGTTCATGTCAGCTACCCTTTGTCCTCCCTCCTATTCTCCCAGATGTCATTTTGAGGGGAGCAGAGAGAGATGGAGTATTAAGAGATTGAGTGTTTTAACTGAAGCTTCAAAGAACTGTTTAAATTATTGCAATGCACTAAGTTTATCAAATTGGTCTAACGTTTAGGGTGCTCCTTCTACTGCCCGAAGGCTATTTTATTTACACAGCTGAATGTATTTTAAGTAAATCTGTGACACTGCCATAAAAATATCAAGCAGTTTTTCATATGAAATGCTGCCAAGACAGAAGATTGTGTCTTTTGGCAATTATGGTTTATTTTTCTAAGCTTAACTCTTAGAGGGTAACTATATTTTCCTTATACCCACATTTTTGATGGATTTCCACATATTGCTAACTGTATGCTTACATATTCAAACATGTTTGAATTCGGGCATGAGTAAGACTGCCATTACAGAACAGAATGAAGCAAATAAAATTAAAGTCACAAAATTAATGTTCTGGTTAAGGATTCCCAATGAGCAAAAGGCAACACTCTACTAAGTAGAAAATACACTTCCTAAAGTGGTCAAAATGAGTGAAATATCATTGGAAATATGTTATCAAAAAGGTGAAATTTGGAATCCAAGAATCATTTTATAAGTGAATTTGAAAAGCACCTGGACTACTGCTACTAGGTGCCCCTCCCATCAAATGCTCTTCCTCCTTCCAGGAAATCTGAAGCTAAAATTAGCTTTCCTCCTCTGCTTTCACTGTTCTTGCTAGGGAGGAAAGGGGACAAAAATACAAAATGTTGTAGTTTGATAGAAGAAAATTGCTGTTCATCGGACAAATAATTCAGTAAGTATTATTCTAGGAATTGTCTTTTTTTTTTTTTTTTGGTGAGGAAGATTGGCCCTGAGCTAACATCTATGCAATCTTCCTCTACTTTGTATGTGGGTTGTGGCCACAGCATGGCCTTATGCGTGGTGTAGGTCTGCACCTGGGATCCCGGCAGTGGACCTCGGCCACTGAAGCAGAGCGCAACAAAGTTAATCACGACGCAAAAGGCTGGTCCTGGAATTGTCATTTTAAGATGCACATTAACGCCCATTCCCTCCATAAAGTTTTTTCTAAGTCCAGACAAATCCACTCCTTCCACTTCCCATCCCTTTTATAATCATCGCTAATGAAAAATTTAATACTTTGGCAAATATAATTTTTTGTCCTTTCATTTTGATAGACATCCTAGAGTGCAAACTAGTTGAGAGCAAAGTTCAGGACATCTGCATAGCATCTAACATAGTGCCAAGGACAATGTAGACAATGACAGAATTGAATTAACTAGTCCCTTCAATGGCTTCTATTTATGATTCATTTAGACCATAGTGGAGAGCTTTAACAGAGCAGGGTAATGAAACTTTTTTTCTCTTCTGAAGCTAATTGAGTATGCTTTATGATGTTCCAGATTTTCCTTAGCTCCTTTCATGTGGTTGTGGCTCCATCCTACAGATTTATCAATTTTACAGATATATCTGGGAATTAAGAGCCTACTAAATAAAAACAGAAACGTTTAAATTAGTCAATAACTTAACGTTGGTGAAACACTTAGATCCATGCTTCTACCTCATTTTTCTTCAAAGCGATCAAAAAACAAAGGAGTTGGTGGAAGACTGCATCTGCGACTGAAACCCGTCAGTCACACTGTTAAGGGCGAAAGTTGACACCCTCTCAAGGGAGCTTATTTTTAATTTTTCCTCCTCAAAGGATTAAAATCCCATAACGGACATTACTTGCTTCATAACACATCTTGACATGATCAAAACATTCTGACAAGGGGAAAAAGTAAGGAACAAATCTTTAACATTAGGGAATTTTTTTTTTTTTTTGAGGAATAATTCCTGAAAAACCCAATATATTGGATAGGGGCGGTAAGAAACAGGGTCCTCAATGCAGAGAGGTTGGTGGTACAGGTGGGCATCCACCTGTTTACGTCACAAGCCGCTGAAGGCTCCACGCGCCGGTTGCTATGGAGGCCGCCCTCCCCGCCCCGCCCTCTCCCCACTCCCCGGCCCCGCGCTCACAGCCCTCCAGTGTTCGGTGACCTGCCGGGCGGGCTGCAGGCAGCTGGCAGCGCAATGCCAGGGGACAGCTGCTGGAGGGGGCGGTGGGATCCTGGTGCACCGTGAGCCTCGGGCCCGGCCCCGCTTCGGGCCGATGAGCAAAGCGCGGTCCGCCGGCCACTGCCCTCCCGGCCTCGGATGCGAAGGGAGCAGCAGCCGGACAGGAAGCCCGAGGACGGCGCAGGGCCACCACTCTACCAACACGCGCTAGGGAAGCATCTCCATCAGCTGCGCCGCTCCGGGGCTCCTCAGTGAGCGTCTACACAAGCCGAGTGGAGGGGCGCGGCGCGGGCGGCGTGGGGAGAGGCAGGGAGCCGCGGGAAAGGGTGGGCTGCGGCGGGGAGCGAGACAGCGGGGAGGACTGGGAGCTCTGCGGGAGGGTGGGAAAAGGGAGGCCCGAGGCGAAGAAGGCGGCTGGGGGCGGAGCCGCGTCTGGGCGCCAGGTAAGCGTGTGGCCTCAGGCGGGAGGCCGCCGTCTGCGGGCACCCTTTCTGGGCGAGAGAGGAGGCTCTCCGCGTGCTCCGAGCCGGAGCAGAAGCGAAAGTGAAGGCAATCGCTCGTTTCCTGGAGCGCTGCCTGCGACCGCCTTGCCGTCCGGCCCCTGCGGGAACAGCGCCCCGAAGGGCCGACTCTCCCGGGGCGGCGCGTGCGGCCGTAGCGTCTCGCGTTCGGCCCCGCCCCTTCCCCGCCAGGGTGCCGCCCCCTTCCTGGCGCGAGCTGCTTCCTGACGCGATTCTCTTCCCCCTCCGGGTTCGCGCAGGGAGTCGGCCCCGGGCCGCTACCGCCTCCTCGGCCCCTGCCGCCGCCGGCGTCGCCATCGCCTTGATCCTCCACCCCCGCCATGGCAGAGGAGCTCTCCGCGGCCACGTCCTACACCGAAGATGATTTCTACTGCCCCGTCTGTCAGGAGGTGCTCAAAACGCCCGTGCGGACCGCGGCCTGTCAGCACGTGTGAGTAGACGCCCCCTCCCCCCTCGGAACCGGGTGGTCATTCAGGCCGCGCGTCCGCCCGCGGACCCTCCTCGGCTGCGGCCTGGCGGGAGCCGAGCCTGTCGCGGCGCCGCGCGGCGCGGAGGGCCCGTTCCCGGCCCGTCAGAGCCCCGGCGCCCTCCTCCCAGCTCGGGGCCCGCTTCCTGCGCCCGGCCCCTCAGCCCGGCTCCTGGTCCCCGGGTGTCCCTCGCTTTCGCCACCTGGGGCAGTGGCCAGGCCGGTCCCCGTGGCATCTTCACGCCCCAGAGGCCCCTCTCCTCCAGGCCCGAGAGGAGTTGCATGGAACGTGGAGCCTTTTTGTTTCCTAGCAACGTGGGTGAGAGCTGGGGTGTCGAGTGTCAGAACCGGCCGAAGGTGCCCGCGCGGGCCCGCTCCGTGACCTGCCCTGCTTTCAAGTGTTCCCTTTTCTTCCTTTCAGAACCTTGGTTCGTCCTTTCCAGGTCCAGGAGCTCTCCTCTAGCTTACCTTTCAGCCCAGTTTCACAGACCACCCTTGAAAGTGTTTTGCTTCTTTTAAAATTGGGTTCATATCAGAATGATCTAGAAGGGATTTGCTACTCTCATATGTTAGAGCTGACAGGATTTCCGGGTATTGAAGTGATAGTTGCCCTTTGTTTTACTCTTCTGCTTATTACTTGGTTACTACAAGGGTGGAGATAAGAAAGGAAAACTGCTGTGAAGAATGAACTGAAATCAAGGAAGTAACCCTGGGGTGACAGGAGCACAAAGGGATTAGGTGAGGTGGCATGGGGCTGTTTGATTTGGCGTATTTATAAAAGGAACTTCGATAATTGTATAGACTGCTAGTGTCAGTGGAGGTTAGAAGGAGCCCTTCTTGTAAAGGTATATAGCACTTCTGGGAACCTGGCTGCTGATCAGAGTCCCTGGGGAACTTTATAAGTAAACATATCAATTCCCAGGCTCCATTCCAAACTTACAAAAGAATTTCTGTCAGGTGAGGCCTGGAAATCTTTATTTGAAAAAATACACTTGGGGTTGAAAGTTCTGTGTGCTTGCAAATCGCTGAGAAGAATCGAACAAGTTCCTAATTACTGTATTTCCTTTTCCTTCACCTTTTTTTTTTTTTTTTGAGAGTTAGGGTCTATAATTTTGTAAAGAATGGGTTGAACTTTGGGTTCTCAATCCGAAATTTCATTACAGTTGTTTCTTGATCCCCACTCCTCTCACTCGGATTCTCAATCTTCACTGCACTGTCCATGTTATTCCTGTTTTGTGGTGGTTGTGTGAGCCAAGGGTACGTGACTTTTCATGATTGAAATTATGCCGGTTATGTTTTTGCTGTTTATGGGAGATGAATGACAGTCTGAAATTCTTTTATTATTTGGTGCAACAAATGCAGATTGTTAGAGAAACATTTTGAGATGTCTGAGGCACAGTGTATACTTTTTGGCCTTAAATCTGTTGGTATTCGTTATCATAACTTGATGCTTTTCCTCTGCTTGTGCTGGCAGTGGGTGGAAGAAAGGGAGGGAAAGAGGGCGAAGTGAGAGGAAGTAAGTCTTTTCTGGACAGAATCATTTCAATTACCCTTTGGGTTATTGACCTCATAGGATTGGTAATTGAGCAGTTTGCTCTAGTGCACTTCCCTTGTGGGACATTTTAAATCAGGCTGTAATTTGGCTTGACCTCAAGGCTATGGAAAAGAGAGTGGAGATGATTGTAAAGGCTCTTTTTCTTTTTTTGTCCTCCTCAAAGCCCCAGTAGATAGTTGTATGTCATAGGTGCACATCCCTCTAGTTGCTGTATGTGGGACGCCTCCTCACCATGGCCAGACAAGCGGTGTGTCGGTGCACGCCCGGGATCCGAACCCCGCGCTGCCAGGAGCGGAGCGCGTGCACTTAACCGCTACGCCACAGGGCTGGCCCGTAAAGGATCTTTTTCAAATCAGCTCGTTGGGCTTGGATGTGACCAGACTAGATGTGGAAATGAAACATAAAGTAGATTTTGTTGATAAGAGGAATAGGAACTGACTGCTCTATCACTCTCCTCCATCCTCTCCTTTATCACCCTCTCCTCTTGTCACACACACAATTGCTCTAAGGTTCTGGCTGAAGAATGAATTCAAGAAGGCAGAGGGGAAAAAGTTTTATTTGGAAGGGGTGGTAATGGTGGAACAGGGTCTTGATTGACCTGAAGGAATTTGGTGGGGAAATAAAATTGTATTTTAAATAATCCAGTTTACAACGTCCTTTGCTCTTTTTTCACAACGGACAAACCTGTGCCTTTAAACAAATTTATATTTAGTTACAAAATCAGTTTTTGATTCACAGGTA
The DNA here is from genome assembly GCF_020826845.1 of Diceros bicornis minor. Classification (NCBI taxonomy): domain Eukaryota; kingdom Metazoa; phylum Chordata; class Mammalia; order Perissodactyla; family Rhinocerotidae; genus Diceros; species Diceros bicornis. The sequence continues at coordinate 26,611,420 of NC_080755.1, forward strand.
GTGAGAGATGAGGTGATAAAGGCTTTGTGTCACTGTGGGTCTGTTAGAATATGAAAAGTTTTCATTGCCATTTCACTGATAGCAAAGGATTTACCCATTGACTATTCTAGTTAGAGGAGCAAGTTCATAGTCATTAGAATAACTTCGCAAAGTAAAAATTCCCGTTTAATCCCCGTTCATTCCTTCAAACAGCAATTGTTAAATGCTTTCTGTACGTCAGGTACAGAGATTACAAAGTGCTCTTTGCCTGGAGACTGTTAATAGTCTAATGGAGAAGACCCATACATGAATATGATTGATGTGGAAGAGATTTAGGAGGAAAAGTTTATGTGAGCGTTGAGAGCATGTATCTAAGTCAGCCTATGAGTATATACGAGATTTCCTGGATGAAGTAATACTTTAGGTCAGATTTGGTATTCAGGCTTTTGGGGAATACCCTGATTAGGTTTACGGCATATGCAGAGGCAAGGAGGGGTTACGGTGGATGACTGTATCCAGACTACAAAGTTTGGCTGGAGCCAAAGGATGAGTGTAGTGGAGATTCGGCTTAGAGATATTGGTAGGAACTTACTGTGTAAGCCAATTTGAACTTTTTCCCGAAAGCCATAGAGACCTATTCAGTAATTTTTGGCAAGGGAGCACCATGGTCTCATTTCAGTTTTAGAAAGTTTACTTTAGTAGCAGGGTCTAGCTTAGTAGTGACGAGACTAGTGAAGAGGTCCTTCATTGCTGTGTCAGAGAGAGAAATTATTAGAACCTAAACCAAAGTAATGATAGTGGAAATGGAGAGAAGAGATTCCTGACATTTTAAGATCGTGTAAGATTTGATAATTGTATGTCCAATAGCTAAGTGTCAGACTTTTGGGACCCCCCTCTGTTTAAAGATTTTGATAAATATTGACAAATTGCTATCCAGAAACGTAGAACACTTGTTTCCTTATATCTCCTTTAACACTGGTTATTATTATTATTTTTAAAACTAAGTTTTAGTTTGACAACTGAAAAATGGTATCTTGGTCTTATTTACTTTGTATTTTTTTGACTCCTGCGTTATGATGAATATTTTTAATGTTTTAATTTATGGTCTTAATTGGTAATCACTTTTAATGCTACTTTAGTGATATTTTAGCTACTATTTATCAAACACTTTCCTGACTGTCAAAAATACTATGACAGGCATTTTATTGCATTACCTATTTTAATCCTCTCAACAACCCTATCAAGTGTAGATACTTTTATTTATTATTTATGGGTGAGGAAACTGTAGAGAAAAAAGAGACTTGTTTGATGCTACAAAGTTAGGAAACTCAGATTCTGTGGTCTGTTATTACACTTTTACCTCTCAACTTTTGTTAGTATAGATGAGGAAGATTGGTATATTTGCATTTATAAGGCATTGGGTTAAATGTGTACTTACTTTAGATCCCAGATATAGATGGCTATGATTTATCTGGTTTTTCTAAAAGCAAAATGATCAAGTTTGGTATTTACTTGGATTGGGGGAGAAAAAATAAAGATTTTAGTGAGTTTGATTCCAATTAGAGTGTTGCTTATAGATGTTTAGAGCTGGAAGTGTTCTTGATATTTCTCAAATTATGTTCCATTGCACACTGTGGTGGGAAATTTTCATGTTTCCTGACCATATAAGTTTGGGCAAAGTTTCCTTAGCAGAGAAATTTTATTAACGTTGTTTGTCCTAGAATTTCCCAAATCAATTTGTGCACTGTTCTGTAGTAGACCAATCATATCTTTTGAAACAATATCTTGAAGTATATCAGTTTGAGACAAAAGCTGATGTGGTCCATTCTCTCATTTTATAAGGGGAGGAAATGGAGATCCAGTATGGTTAAGAGTGTTGCCTAAGATCACACAGCTACTAAATGACACAGGATAAAATCCAGTCGTTCCTTTGTACCATACTTCCTCTAGTAATGTTATATAATATTAATATTTATTTTTCATATATATATTAAAAAGTCATAAAGCATACTTGAGTGTAGTTTCTGTTATATTCTCATCTAGTCCAGTTATTAGTCTTACACTCTGAGAAATACATAAAAAGTTTTTAAAATTCTAATTTTAAAATTATGAATAGCCTAACTCATTTAGTATGTATACATATCCATAACTGCTTGTTTGTGTTTAATCATAGAAATGAAAAGAGTACTTTTTTGTGTAGTTAACATGTCACAAATGTTTGGTTTAGTTTCTGTAGAAAATGTTTCCTGACTGCAATGAGAGAAAGCGGAATACATTGTCCCCTCTGTCGTGGAAGTGTGACTAGAAGAGAGAGAGCGTGTCCTGAACGGGCCTTAGACCTTGAAAATATCATGAGGAAGTTTTCTGGTAGCTGCAGATGCTGTGCAAAACAGGTAGAGTAAATGTGACATAGCTCTTCTTTGAAAGTCAGGTTTCTGTTCTGCAATTCCTGTCTGATTTTTCTTGGAGGGTGCTGTTTTGAAGAGAAGGAAGTTATTTAGGTTGGGAATTGTGTAGAAAAGGCCAAAAAAGCTATGGTTCTAGATCTTACTAGATGATAAATTTATTGAGAACAGACTGAAAGATACAATCTCTGAATTTGCCATAATTTTTAGCATGGTATTTTTCTCAAAATAATCTCTCATTGATTACCTACTTAATGAACTAAATGAGCAAACTGGCATTAACTCATTTAAACTCCGTTCTTGTGCAAATTGAACCCTTAAATAGTTTTTCTGATGATAACATCATTATTGCAGTTTTGCACATAGAAATGGACCAAATGGATATGTAGTCAAGCAGCTCTCTAGTTGCCCACTTGATGTATTTGTGTTTATCTAAGAAATCAGAAACTATTTGGCAGAAGACTTTGCTTAATTTTTTTTTTTTTTTGGTGAGGAAGATCAGCCCTGAGCTAACATCCATGCCAATCCTCCTCTTTTTGCTGAGGAAGACTGGCCCTGGGCTAAGATCCGTGCCCATCTTCCTCCACTTTATGTGGGATGCTGCCACAGCATGGCCTGACAAGCAGTGCGTCGGTGCGTGCCCAGGATCCCGACCGAGGCCGCCAGCAGCGGAGAGCGCGCACTTAACCTTAACCGGTACGCCACGGGGCCAGCCCTGATTTTGCTTAATTTTTAAGGAACAGTTGAGAGAATCAGTTATTGGCAAATAACTGGCATTAACTCTCCAATATGGATTTTATTCTGTCATTTGGAGAGGGAGTGAAATAGTGAGGAGTGTTTAGGCTTTGAGTATATCTATGTGTTTATGGATTTATTGCAGCCACTTTTTCAAATAGCTAATAAAGTTAGTGAGCAAAACCAGTTGCTATTTCATGCATTCACACAAGTCAGATCTGCTTTTCTATCTCTGTGAGGGAGGTACTAACTGACAGGGCAATGAAGTGAAGCTGGAAAATACACCTGAGAGATTCTGGCTCTGCTCTTCAGTGAGAAACTGAAAAATGTTCCAAGTGTTAACCTGGATCTTATTTTTAAGTGCTTTCTAACTCTGCCAAGGTTGTAGTAAAGAAATGCCCAATACCATGAGGCAACCTCTTAGTACTTTTAATTTTATTGTTTGTTGATTAGTAGTAGTATTGTTTCAAGTGTGAAATTATTTGTTAATATTTTTTGCAGTGGGTTTACATCTACATCTAATGGATAGAAACTTACTACTTATTCTCAGCTCCTACTTAAGAATTAAATCATTTACTTTAAAAAAAAACGCTTCTTTAAATGGAATAGTTATCTGTTTTTATCGGTTTTTCCTCTTGTTAACAATGTCTCAATCTTATGAGTTCTATTTTAAATTAAAAGTCACATTACATTTTAATTAATAATTTACAGATTAAATTCTATCGTATGAGACATCATTACAAATCTTGTAAGAAGTATCAAGATGAATATGGTGTTTCTTCTATCATTCCAAACTTTCAGATCTCTCAGGATTCAGTAGGGAACAGGTAAGCAATATTTATTCTCAAAAAGAGAATTTTTATAGTTGAAATGGAAATTGTTTTGGGAACTATATAATAAGATTTTTTTGTTTTTTGTTTGTGTGTGTGTTTTAAAGTAAATTGCTAAGTATCAAAACTATATCGTTTGTCTTCAGAAGTTTCTTTGACTCATGTAAGATTGCATCTGGGAGATCAACTTCTTGATATACTTAAGCTATGTTATTTAAAAAATCATTCTAGGGGCCGGTCCGGTGGAGCAAGCCCTTAAGTGCGCGCGCTCCGCTGCGGAGGCCCAGGGTTCGCCGGTTCAGATCCCGGGCTCGCACCGACGCACTGCTTGTCAGGCCATGCTGTGGCCGGCCTCCCACGTAAAGTGGAGGAAGATGGGCATGGATGTTAGCCCAGGGCCGGTCTTCCTCAGCAAAAAGAGGAGGATTGGCAGATGTTAGCTCAGGGCCGATCTTCCTCACAAAAAAAAAAAAAATCATTCCAAGAAAATCTACATTTCTTTGAATAAAAAATAAACTAGGGGGCCAGCTCCGTGGCGCAAGCGGTTAAGTGCGCGCACTCCGCTGCAGCGGCCCGGGGTTCGCCGGTTCGGATCCCTGGCGTGCACCAACGCACCGCTTGGCAAGCCATGCTGTGGCAGCATCCCATATAAAGTGGAGGAAGATGGGCATGGATGTTAGCCCAGGGCCAGTCTTCTTCAGCAAAAAAGAGGAGGATTGGCAGATGTTAGCTCAGGGCTGATCTTCCTCACAAAAAAAAAAAAAAATAGACTTGAGAGTTGAAGACTATTTTGCAATTGAAATTATTTGAAAGCTAGAGAAAATCCCTTTCAGTAATGTGTTTGCAAACTAAAATCTTTTTTTGCTATTTAAGAAATAGAGCTGTTTGAAATTTTTATTCTGATAATAAAATGTCATATAAAAGTGAGACTTGTCATGTAAAAGTGAGACTTAATATACCTTATTATATTCTTAGTTCTATTTTAGTCTCGATTTTTTTAAAACTAGGTTTTGGTTTGATTTGTTTATTGTCTCAGATTTATGTATATTAAACATTGTTATGAAATGTATTTTACACAGAAGAATGGCCAACATGCACATGTGTGGTTTAAAAAATAGTAATGGGGCCAACCCAGTGGCATAGCAGTTTAGTTCATGCGTTCTGCTTCGGCAGCCCGGGGTTCACCAGTTCGGATCCTGGGTGCAGACCTACTCACCGCTCATCAAGCCATGCTGAGGCGATGTCCCACATAGAGGAACTACAACTCTACAGCTATGATATACAACTATATACTGGGGCTTTGTGGAGCAAAAAGAAAAAAAAAAAGAAAAAGAGGAAGATAGGCAACAGATATTAGTGCAGGGCCAATCTTCCAAAAAAAACAAAAGTGATAAAGAAAATACCCATTTACCCACTAACCTAGGTCAAAAAATAGGACACTTTTCTGGACCGTAGAATCTCCTTGTCACCCTGTGCCTGTTTGAACCCCATACTCCTAGAGGTAACCATTATCCTCTTTTTTGGGTTATTCATTCTCTTGCCTTTCATTATAATATTACCACCCATGATGTATCTCTAAACAATGAAGTGTTTAATTTTTAAAAACTCTATAGCAAGCACACACATAGCTGTGTAAGGAAAGGCGGTATTGGCAGTATTATAAAAAGGCTCCCAGGAGACAGTATGTTAAGCAGCGTCTCTAAGATTTTATTGTAGTAGCATTTCATCTCACATGTTACTAATTTTCAGTAATTTAATCCATCTTAAGCACTCATACTGCGGTCAGGCTTCTCTACTCCTAAATTGAAACTGTTCTAGTAAAGGTCTTTAGTAATTTTCTGATTGTCTAGTCTGCAAAATTCTTTTAGGTTCTCATTTTACTTAATATCATTGGATGAAATGAGTCACTCCTATTTTGTGATTTTTAAAATCCTTGTAAATTTTTTCATCTCTTATGCTTTCTTTATTATTGTACCTCTGCTGTATTGAAATTACTCAATTTGTTATTAACCCAATAGATTATTCTCAAGTGCAAGGATGGTGTTTGTCTTGTTCGACGTCGTATCTCCAGCTCTTAGCAAAATTCCTAGTATATATGGTTTGTGCAATCACTGCATGTTAAATGACCGAATTTTCTTCTCAGGAGACCGGCTTTCTTCCTTCTTACTCCTCAGATCCAGTTGGTCGTAGGTACCATTGATTCCTAATAGCAGTGTTCCTCATCTGTGCTTTTCTTATGTCCCTGTTGTCACTTCCATAGCTCAAACCCTCATCATCTCTCACTTGAACTATTGCAATAGTCTTTTAGTTGGTGGTCCTCTTCTAATCTGTACTATATGCTGTTGCCAACGTGATATTTCCGAAGTGCGCTTCTGATCTCTTTCTCCCTATCCTTGTACCTTCCTCTTTGTACCTTGTCAATCACTTAGCATGGCTCCATAGCAGTGTTTCTCATCCTGGGTTCCATGGAGTCTGTAAGGGTTCTGTAAACTACCTAAACTGCCAAATTTTTTTGTGTATGTGCGTTTTTCTGGAGGGAGAATGTCAAGATTCTCAAGGGGTTCCATGATCTAAAATCTAACAACTGGCTTATAAGACAAAATTTTTTACTCTAAAGCCCCCCTTTCTCACCTGGCACTTGCCTTTCCTTTCAGCCTTTCTCTCTCTTGGCTACTCATCACTGCACATATGCCTTTGCCATGTTGAATTATTTGCACTATATCCTTGCCATCCTTGAGAAGCAATAAAATTTAGTGATTAAAAATGAAAGCTTGGAGCCAGGCTTCCTGGGTCCCAGGCTCTGTCACATACTAATTGCATGACTTTGGCAAGAAACTATACTTCAATTTTATCTGTTTAAAGAAAAGGGATGGTGATGATACTGTTAGTACCTCATTGGGTTGGGAGTCAATAAATAGGTTAATACAGGTGAAGCATATTGAATAGTACCTTGCTTGGTAAATGTTAGTTTTTAATTGTCATCGTCATCATCAGCAATCACCCCATCAACTCCAAACTTTTACCAGCAGCACTCCCTTCCCCTGCCACTCCAACCCACACTTTGCCAGCTAGTGGCCTTTTTCTTCTCTTTGAAGATTTAGACCAACTATTATCTACTCTGTGAAATCTTTCCTGACCTCTGGAATTTCTTTCTCTGGTAGAACTGTTCCTTTGTGTTCTGACTAGACCCTCTAACTCTAGACCCTCTAATTTATAATATTTGTTTGTTTACTTGTGTGTCTTTTTTTAATCTAGAATAGGCTTCTTAGTCTTATTTTTTATATCCTAAGCAAAATTCTAATTGTAATGGAAAAATTGTGTTTGTATATGAATTTTTAGTAGGGAAATTGGTGAAAGACGAAAAAGAAGGTTTTTTTAAATTAAAAAATGGTAGGAAATACAGCATATGAAGCCGGGGTATAGTCAGGGTCTTGGGAGGAAACAGATAGTATGCTCAACTTAGGTAGTTTGAGGAGAATTTAGTAAAGGGAGTATTTTCAAAGGGCAGGGTATTGGGTACACTATGTGAGCAGGGTATAGGAAATCACAAGGAATAGATATGTACTCTGGGTCTATGGAAAGCAGGGGAGGGGAGGAGGTAGATACCAGAACTTGGAGAAAGAAAGCTGTGTGGAGAGGGTAGTTGGAGAGAGATGCAACCAGTCTAGGCAGTTTTGCTGGGAAGGAGGAGTCTGGGAAATAAGTATCCTAACTTTCCTCTTATTTCTCCCTCCAAATCTCCCGCTGGGCTGAACCCACCTGGGAAGCAGAGAAGGGAATCTGTTGATGCAGGTTAGTCTCTCAGTACACAAAGCATGGTGAAAAATGGAGGAGAGATCTGGAGGGGCAAAAAATACCCAGCACATAAGGATTTCAGTTGTCACCAAATATGTTATAATGTCCTATACACTTATGTTTCACAGCTTCCAAGTAGCTAGTACAAAGCAGAAAACATGCATTATGTTATTAACAGTGTCTGTGATATTATAAACAAAATAATGAGAAACATAGCTGTTCCTGATACTAAAAGAAATGATACTGAAGTGATTTTGCCTATAGGTCCTCAGAAGAAGAAACTATACAGTAAACATCCTCTTTCCTGTGGTAAATACAAAACAAGTTACACAGGGCTGTTCTTTCAAGACCTTCAGTATAGGCTATCATAATGCCTTATTGCAGTTAATGCTTTTCTTCCAGGGGCTTTTCTCTGATATTCTGGCTTAATCTAGATGTGCTGGTAGAATGGACAGGATCTATACATTCAGGCAGTTCTCCATGAAGGTTATTTCTAGCAGCTAAGCATGTTCTTTTTTTTTTAAACAGAATTTAATGTAAACAATTAACTAGGTATATCTATCCATCCGTCTATACGTCTTATCTTTTAATGCATTTCAAAGTAAATTGCAGCTAGCAGCTAAGTTTTTGATAAGCATTTCAGTTTGGAGAATTTAAGGGTCTACTCTTTGTCAAATAACTGGAAAACAGGTATATTTAATATTGCTGATTAAGAGCAGGTCCATATAGTTAATAGTCAGCTGAGCAGGGTTTGGTGGCATCTTATGAAAATTCGTTATTTTAATGAAGACCTCTCTGTAGCAAAGTCAAGGGACTACTTAGGAGTAGAGCCTGTGTTTCCTTAGAATACAGTTCATAGTATTCCCTAAGTACAAATGGGTGATTTAAACTCTGAACTCTATGGCTATGGAATTCTTAAAGTGGTATTTGCATGCACCTATCTCAGTAGTAAAAAAAAAAATTCAAAATAAATCTATAGATTATTTTATTAATTCAACATACCTTTATTGTACCTTCTGAACTGCTGGGCAGACTGTATATGTTATTGAATATACAGGGATGGGTAAAACAGATACAATCCCCTTTGCCATTTATGTAAACAGTATAACTTCCAGTTGAGTCATCCAAAATAAACTAGCACTAGTTTTAGTCACATCATTCAGGGTAGAACTATTTACCATAAACCAATAAATGTTGGAGGATGTTTAACAAAATTATTGCATTGGTATGTTGTAGTTTCTCATTATATAGCAGTGCTAGTTGTTTTACTAAGGCCATTTCTAGTTCATAACAATAAAATTCTGCTTTTAACATGTGAGACTGTATCTTTGTTTTCTTTAGCCACCAGAAGTGAGGAGGAGGAAAGAAAGAGGATGTTTTTAATCATTAAGATACTAGAACACATTTCTATTTTGTCTTCCTTGGAAATTATTTGGTCTGTTTGCAGGCTTTTTCTACTAATCTTGACTCTTTGTAAACATTAATAACTGGATATCAGGAGGCTCGTACAGTTTAGTCCAAATACAGCTCTTCACAAAGACTGACAGAATGGAAGTTGCAGGCAGTCTTATATTGTTCCTAACAGATTTCTCTCGAAGGTGTTGAACATTTTAAGTGGCTAAATAACTATTTATTAAGGAATCTGGTACAAATATTAGGTAAAATGTCCTTTTCCTTATTTATAGGTATTCTATATATTCTGGATAATAGTCCTTTATTATATGCATTGCAAATATATATATATTTTTTACTCAGAATTAAAGAAAATTTTTTTTGCTGTTTTGTAAAAAACATAAACATAGAACTTAAGATTTTTCTTCATATTTTAAAAAGACTGAAAATGAGATACTCTAGTATTTTGAAAACTTTGCTTTAGGGAATATCACAATTTAATTTAGCATAAAATGGCACAGTCATACATAGTGTTATTTCTTTTTTTTTTTTTAATTCCAGTAAGGATACTGAATATGAGATAACTACCCTCTTAACAGATTTTTAAGTGTACAATATAGTATTGTTATCTGTAGGCACAATGTTGTACAGCACATCTCTAGAATGTGTCTTGCATAACTGAAATTTTATACATGTTGATTAACAACTCCCCGTTTTCCCCTTCCCCTTGCCCCTGGCAGCCACCATTCTATTCTTTGCTTCTATGAGTTTGACTATTTTAGATACCTTATATAAGTGGAATCATGCAGTATTTGTCCTGTGACTGGTTTATTTAACTTAGCAAAAGTCCTCAAGGTTCATTCATGTCGTCACATTTGCAGGATTTCATTTTCTTTTAGGGCTGAATAATATTCCATTGTATGTATATACCACGTTTTCTTTATCCATTCATATCTTTATTTCTTTTTCCATTCGCAAGATTGTTTCCATATCTTGGCTATTGTGAATAACACTGCAGTGAACATCGGAGTGCTAATATTTCTTCAAGATCCTGATTTCATTTGTTTTGGATAAATCCCAGAAGTGGGATTGGTGGCTCATATGGTAGTTCTATTTTTATTTTTTTCAAGGAACCTCCCTACTGTTTTCTGTAGCGGCTGCACCATTTTGCATTCCCACCAACAGTGTACAAGGGTTCCAGTTTCTCCACATCCTCACCAACCTTGTCTTTTGTTCTTTTGATGATAGCTATCATAATAGGTGTGAGGTGATTCTCATTGTGGTTTTGATTTGCATTTCCCTGATGATTAATGATGTTGAGCATCTTTTCATATACCTGTTGACCATTTGTATGTCATTTCTGGAGAAATGTCTATTCAAGTTTTTAGCCCATTTTTTAATTGGGTTATTTTTGTTTCTTTGCTATTGAGTTGTAGGAGTTCCTTATATATTTTTTGAGATTAATCCTTTATCAGATACGTGGTTTACAGATACTTTCTATTCCCGTGTTGCCTTTTCCCTCTGTTGATTGTGTCCTTTGCTGTGAAGAAGCTTTTTAGTTTGATGTAGTCCCACTTGTCTATTTTTGCTTTTGTTACCTGATTGCAAATATCTTTTCTCAGACTTTGGCTAGTCTTGTTATGGTGTCTTTTGACATATAAAAATATTATGTATTATATTTTTATATGTATGTATATATGTGTAATATTTATTTTCTTTATGGTTTTTGCTTTTTTGTGTCATACTTGAGAAAGCCTTTCCCACATCAAGGTTATTAAAGATATTTTCTTCTTTAACATCTTAAAGCTGTGCTTTTGACATTTATTTTGGATGTATAATTGAGGTAGGAAAATTTTTCTCCAAGTGATTAACCATTTGTCCCAGTATCATTCATTGAGTTCATTCTTTCCCCACTGATTTATAATGCTACTTTGGCCCTACACATCTCTGTATTCTGTTCTGTTGGTCTGTTTGTTTATTCCTCTAGTCTCATCTCTCTTAGTTACCATGCGTTTAACAATAAGTCTTACTATCAGGTAGGGAAAGTTTCTTCCCTTGTTTTACTTACAGAATTTTCTCTGTATTGGCTCTTTGCTATTCGATGTGAATTTTAGGATCAGAGTTTTGAGTTTCCCAAAAATCCCTGTAGAGATTTTGATCAGAAGCATTATAGAGGTTGAATTTATTGAAATCATAGGTTAATTTGGAGAAAATAGGTGTTATATACTAATTTTTCCCACCTAGAAATATGGCGTATCTCTCCCATTTTAAAAAATGAGCTAAAAGAAGTCCATTTAGAGTACGTGTAAGTATATTTTATTATATCTTTTCCTAGTAAAACTTTGTCATTTTTGTTGCTATACAAATGGATCTTTTTTCCTGTTGCATAACCTAAGTGGTTATTACCAGTGTGTAGGAATATTACAGATTTTTATATTAATCTTGTATTTAGCAACTTTGCTGATTTATTAGTTCTAATACTTCTAAATAATTTACCTGTAGATTCTTTTAGATTTATTATGTAGAAAATTATTTTGTTTTTCAATACAATTTTGTCTCTCATTGCTTCATATCATCCTTGATTTATTGTATTAACTAGGATCTCTATCCAATATTAAATAGCAGTCACCTTTTTCTTGTTCTTGATTTTAGTGGGAATGCGTGTAAAATTTTACTATTATGCATGATGTTTATTAGAGTTTTTTTTTTTTTTTTTTTTTTTTTTGTGAGGAGATCAGCCCTGAGCTAACACCCGCCAATCCTCCTCTTTTTTTTTTGCTGAGGAAGACGGCCCTGGGCTAACATCTGTGCCCATCCTCCTCCACTTTATATGGGACGCCGCCACAGCATGGCTTACCAAGCAGTGCGTCGGTGCGCGCCCGGGATCCGAACCAGCGAACCCCGGGCCGCCGCAGCGGAGCGCGCGCACTTAACCGCTTGCGCCACCGGGCCGGCCCCTAGAGTTTTTTAACATAGATATTCTTTATCTGTTCCATGATACTATCACTCTGAATTTAAGATTTCCCCAATAAATGTTTCTCCTCAAATCAGAATCTTTTGTGGAATTAAAAATATACATACGTCTGGTTCCATTCCTAGATATTCTGATATCTCAAGTGTGGGCGTTTGTATTTTTAAAAGCATTGTGGGTGATTAGAGGTTTTTTGTTTTTGTTTTCATTATGGAGGTTGAATTTTATTGAATGGTTTTTCTGCATCTGATGAAATGATCATATTTTTTTTCTTTTAATTGATAATATGATGTCAATAATGGATTTTCTGTTGTTGAATGCATGCATACATTTCTGGAGCAAATGAGTAGGCTACCAGTAGTAGCCCAGGCATGATACAGGATGAAAGGAAGTACAAGAATGATGATAATGACAGTAATAATGGAAAATAGAGAATTGTAATGGGAGATGGAAGGGAGAAAGCATTTTAAAAGGGAATTAACTTTGATATTAAAAAATTTTAAATCAGAAGTTTTGTGATTGCATACCCTATCAGTGAAAAAAATTGAGCACGTACTCCCAGTACTTAAAAACCGTGCATATATTTTACGGTACTGATGCTTTATGTACCTTATAAAACATGTAAAATTTAAGTGAGATAAAGATGAAATAGTTACTTTAAAAATTAATTTTGCTGGGGCTGGCCTGGTGGCGCAAGCGGTTAAGTGCGCGTGCTCTGCTTCGGTGGCCCGGGCGCACACCGATGCACTGCTTGTCAAGCCATCTGTGACGGCATCCCATATAAAGTAGAGGAAGATGGGCACGGATGTTAGCTCAGGGCCAATCTTCCTCAGCAAAAAGAGGAGGATTGGCAACAGATGTTAGCTCAGGGCTGATCTTCCTCACAAAAAAATAAAAAAAGTTTTGCTTTATTTGGTGGTATAAAATATTTTTATTCTTTAAGTTTTATTAATACTTTTACTGAAAACATTATTGTTGACAATGCTTTCTTAAATTTTTTTTTTTTTTTTTTTTTTTTTTTTTTTTTGTGAGGAGATCAGCCCTGAGCTAACATCCGCCAATTCTCCTCTTTTTTTGCTGAGGAAGACGGCCCTGGGCTAACATCTGTGCCTATCTTCCTCCACTTTATATGGGACGCCGCCACAGCATGGCTTACCAAGCAGTGCGTCGGTGCGCGCCCTGGATCCGAACCAGCGAACCCCGGGCCGCCGCAGCGGAGCGCGCGCACTTAACCGCTTGCGCCACCGGGCCGGCCCCTCTTTCTTAAATTTTTTAAAATCTTAGTTGAACACTGTGATTCAGTGATTCAAAGATTTGGATCTAAGTTCGCTTTACTTTGATACTTGGTTTTGCTGACTGTCATGGCTGAAAAAGATACCGACCATACAAAAAAATGTAGATCCGAATGGCAGAAGTATGTCATAGGTTGAAATTACCAAAATTTTCAATCCCATTCACTAAATATCGAAAGGGCTTTTGTTGAAATTTTTATGTTCCCTAATGATGTTATAGTTGTTCTTATTAAACCATTCAGAAGTTGTTATAATATTTTTAAGGTGCATGTTCAAAACCCAATGATTATGTTTATTTGGAAGATTTTAAAACTGATTAGAAAAACCTGTTATTAAGTTTAAATGTATAGACAGGAGATTTTTAAGAATAGGTGACACACACTGTTTTTCGTAACAAAATCCTAACATCCCTTTAGTAAATGCACTCTCCATAGTTTGAGTTTATTTTAAAAAGCAGTTTTTAGTCTCCACATTGTTAAAATGCTACCTTTACCTGAAGAGACAGATTAATATCTGCTAGAAAGGTGCAAAATTGTGGTTTAATAGTCTCCTATTTGGGTATGGAAACAGGGAAGCTTGCTTTCTTGCTGGGCATAGAATACGTGTGGTGAGATAACACTGTTATCTTCACAGAAGGGAACTGTCATTGGAAGGATGTCTTTACCCCAAATACACCGTGTTGTATGTAGCTTTATTATGAAAAACCAAAAAAAGAAAATTCAAAAAAGAAAAGAACATCTGTTAGGTAGATGATTAGTACTGCTTGTCTTTTTGTAAAAAAAAAGAAGAACCCGTTTTCTAAGTTTAACAACTCTTTTAACTCTGGTACTGAGATATAAGAGCAAACTTCTGTGTGGTACAGTTTTTTTGTCCACTACCTATCGCATTTCTGTTTTAATGTTTCTACTATTAAAAGGCCTTGTTTTTATAAAATTGACCACACTGATGAAATTTTGTGATGTGTAAGTGAGACAATCTCCATGTAGAATGTCCACTCTTCCCTTAGGATTCCTCTGATATTGCATATGACATATGACTCTGCTGGCATGGGGTCTGAGTAAGGATGTCAGGTTGTTCTGTATATTAAATGTTGGAAAGCCTACTTCCTTTCTGGAAAAAACATAATAAACATTCAAATATTTTCGTAAACCTACTCTGCTTTGGAGGCCACAACCTTAAACCATATCCTAGGTACAGGTCAAAAAGTTGACTAATTCTTGATTCTCCCCCAGCATTCAAAAACTTAGTAGTCTAGGTAGAGGTAGAGGAGTCTCTTAATTTGAAAGTCTAAAGGACCTGGGGAAATATTGTCATGCTATGGATTTAAGATAATTCTGCAAAATTCTATATTGTCTACTTTTGTAACTGCATAAATTAATTTTTGTGTATGAGGAAGATCAGCCCTGAGCTAACATCCATGCCAATCCTCCTCTTTTTGCTGAGGAAGACTGGCCCTGAGCTAACATCTGTGCCAGTCTTCTTCCACTTTATGTGAAATGCCGCCACAGCATGGCCGGACAAGGGGTGTGTCTGTGCGCACCCGGGATCCGAGCCCGGGCCACCAGCAGCGGAGCGCATGCACTTAACTGCTACACCACGGGGCCAGCCCCCTGCATAAATTAATTTTAAAGGATGTGAATAAGGATCTGATAAGCAGAATTCTTATCAGAATTTATTTGAAAAGTAATTAATACCATAATTATTTCATAGTTCAGAACTATTTCAAGTTGAGACTTTTAAAATAAATTCAGACTAGTCTTCATTAGCAGTTCAAGTTAATGAATCTGTAATGTGCTTTGTTACTTGAGGTATTAACATTTTCCCCACTATGCTTCTTAAGTAATAGGAGTGAAACATCCACATCTGATAACACCGAAACTTATCAAGACAATACAAGGTAAGCTTTTGAAAATTCTGCTACTTAAGTAGGTAATATCTATCACTTTATAATAATAGATTTTTTAATTAAATTTTTTATTCAGTAAATCATCAGACATAATGCTAGAAGTTAGCAGTTTAGAAACAAATGATGCAGTTGCTGCTTTTATAGATCACATTAAATTAGAAGAGTTTAGCTCTCCTCTTTCACTGTGGTCAGGTTTCTTCCATGCATAATGTAGGTAGAGTTGTCAATATTGAACTGTCCCTTGCTGAAATTCGGAGGTATTAAAACCCAGTGATGCGTGATCCTCAAAATGTTTTGAAATGTTGATCCTTCTGATGATCAATGCTTTTGTTTTTTACTTTTCTTATGAATTCTGTATGTTAGATTCTTAGAGACTGGGCTAGAATAAAGATATGATATTGATGGAAGTCTTTTTAAAATTTTCAGTTCCTAGATATGGGGTTTCCAAACTGGGACACCATGGGATATTTAAAATTTTCAAGGAACGTACAGTGACATCTTTTTGGCCGCACATGAACAATTATATTAATAGATGGAACAGCCAGGGTTGCTTTTGTTTTTGTTTAGGCCTAGAGACACCATGAAAAAATTTACTGAGACACTAAGGGTTTGTAAACTGAGATCATTTGAGAATATCTATTGAAGATCATTTATTGGTCTAGATTGTTTATTGAAAACATAGTTTTTTCAAAATGAGAGAATCTTGGAATAGACTAATAATTATAACTTTTAAAAAAAGAAACTATAGTAATTGGTTAAAAAGTAGGAGGGGCCAGCCCTGTGGCCTAGTGGTTAAGTTCCACACGCTCTGCTTTGGTGCCCCGGCTTCGGTTCCTGGGCATGGACCTGTACCACTCAGTGGTAGCCATGTTGTGGTGGCAACCCACATACAAAATAGAGGAAGACTGGCACAGATGCTAGCTTGGGGAAAATCTTCCTCAAGCAAAAAGAGGAAGATTGGCAGCAGATGTTAGCTCAGGGCAAATCTTCTGCAGCAAAAAAAAAAAATAAAAATAAAAAAAAAATAGGAAAACATCATTTTTATGTTATGATTTCAAGTTCACTATATTTCATTTAAAATTGTTTTATAGTTCTGGGCATCCCACCTTTAAGTGTCCCTTGTGTCAAGAATCAAATTTTACCAGACAGCGTTTACTGGATCACTGTAACAGTAATCACCTATTTCAGATAGTTCCTGTGGTAAGTAGATATGTTTAAGACAGTCTTCAGCTTAAAGTATGCTGTTCCATTTATTTCACTTCATGTGTACAACAAGGGAAGGTAGTTGATTTAAGTTTCGATGGGGCATTATCAATAAGGTAGGTTTTTGTCAACAAAAGATTGATGACTATGAAGCAAAATGAGATATTTAAAATTCCGGTAACTCACTTCTAAAAAGGGAGATGCTTATTGTGAGCATAATATAGGAGAATAGACTGGAGATGAGTGAAGTAATGAAATGTGAACTGGGGACTCATTACCAAGGAGTGGCAGAATCTAACTCTATTGGGGTCTCGCAGTTTCTTGATCTGTAGGATGCAAGCAGCTAGATCTGGTTAGGTGGATCTGCTGCAGGTGAAAACACCTATAAGTAAGAATAAAGTTAGGTATTTTTAATTGTATCTTTGTAGAATCTAGTATATGAATGCATAAAGCAAGGAAAGAAAAGAGTCATACTTTCTTTTTGATGCATTCATATCTTCTTGATGGCATTTTGAGGGTGTGTAAGAAAGTGGTGAGATCTTTTTTGATGCATGAAGGAGGTAGAGCAGAGTGCAGGATTCCAACATTGTGTTAATGGTCCTACAGCTCCTCATTTGGAACATGAGTTTCATAGGTAAGTGAGTTCACCTGTGGATAGAACAGAAGAAACTGGCTGGAAGAGAGACTTTCCTTTCAGCTGTACTTTTTTTTTTTTTTTTTTTTGGTGAGGAAGATCAGCCCCAAACTAACATCCATGCCAATCCTCCTCTTTTTGCTGAGGAAGACTGGCCCTGAGCTAACATCCATGCCGATCTTCCTCCACTTTATGTGGGACACCGCCACAACATGGCCTGACAAGTGGAGCCATCGGTGCGCACCTGGGATCCAAACCCTGGTCGCCAACAGCGGGGTGCGTGCACTTAACCGCTACGCCATGGGGCTGAGCACTCAGCTGTACTTTTTGATGCATAAATATTTTCTTTAGAAATAATAATAGAAGGAAAATGTTATAAATAAAATAAGGATTGTAGATATTTCTAAGCAGTTTTAGTGGATGTATTAGAAAAACTTGTGAAAGAATATGCCTCAGTAACTATTGAGTATGCCCTTAAACTTACTTTGTTCATTAGGAGAGGGTCAGTTACTGTTAGATAAACAAATATAGTGCCAAAGACATTTCTAGGAAAAATCTCATATTTAAGAGATTTCATTTGTTTTATTTTGTGTTAGCAGATTTTTGTTTCTGCATTATATTCATTATAGCACAAATTTTGGCTAGAGTCCGATTACAAGAGTTCCTTCTTATTTCATTTCAGTATGTCATCCATTCACTTTTTAAGATGTACTTCATTTAAAACCTTAAGGATACAATTTAAAGTTTACTTTCATTTTACTTATAAATGAAATTAAGCTAATAATAATTATATCACAGTTATTGTGTGGCTCAAATGAGGTTACATACTGGTTAATGATAACTCATTACAATTGGTATTATTAAAGGCTGGATGTAGTGTTTCTTTTGAAACAGTTGTAAAAGTGGAGATTTAAGTAATAGAATTAGAAGATTTCTCTTTTTATTGTGTTACGTTAGATTAGTGTAATTTATCTAAGCTAATGTGGTCGGGAAATGACCTAGTCATGGAATTTGGCCCTTAGAAATGCTTTTCATGTAGATGTTTTTGGTAACATAAGCCTATTTTTTTAATACCTTCAATAATTATAACATTTGGTTGTTTTCGTTATTTTTTATTTAAAACATTCTGTTTCTCATAGACATGTCCTATTTGTGTGTCTCTTCCTTGGGGAGATCCTAGCCAGATTACTAGAAATTTCGTTAGTCATCTAAATCAAAGACATCAGTTTGATTATGGAGAATTTGTGGTAAGTGAATTCTTCAAGATTAAGAAAATACCATTTAAATATTCAGGTTAAATTAACTTTTTCAATCTAGACTTGAGTTTTGAGGCAAGCTGTTGTATCATACTGGGTGGTTATAGAGTAAATTCTGTTGTTTTTATAATAATATAGGTGACCTTTGGTTTGTGGAAGTGGTAAAAGTTGAATTTACTGTTCGCCTCCTGTACTAGAGAGATAATTAATAGAGGAAGAATAAATTCTCAGATTAACAAAATGATGATTTTGTATGAAAACTGTCTAGCTTTAAGGAAAAATTGTACCTGCTAAAGAAGTAAAATTGGTACAACAGATGAAGCAGGATGTATTTCTCATGTACTATAAGTTGCTTGTTAACCCATTATAATAGATTTCTTATATCTACATGTGAGACACATTCTTTTTAAAAATGAGGGAGCTTAATTGTTAAGTGAAGCCGGGTTGATTGGTAGATTCTGGCCTTAGTTGACTGCTTTAACAGAGTGCATGAGGGAAGTTACATAATGTAAAAATGGATCCCCAAAGCAAAACATTGGGTTAATTTCTATTTCCCAAATGTGTCATGATAATTTTTTTTAAATTAGATGACCTTTGTTTTATTAATTGTGAAATTGCATTTTATTCAACTTCAATGAATTAAATCCTTCTCTAATTCAAGATTAATCCTCACAAATGATGACTGATACTTGTTTTCCAGTTTAGGTGAGCGCAGGCTTGTGTACTTCTGACAATGGCATGAACAGAATTTACGTTTTTCTCTGCCCTTCAGTGTTGAAATTACATCATTCTTGATAAATTGTTTTTTTATTTTGTGGAATTTGCATTTTTTAGTCGTACTATTTTAAAATAATTAAAATGTATGTAAAAGTCAGGTGTACTCATAATTTTAGCATTTTTATGAAGTAACTGTAGATTATTCTTAAAATCTCATTGTAAGAAAGGTAACTGTCTGGAGAACTGTATTTGGAAAAATAAAAATATATTTTATGAACTACTTTTGATCTAATTGTCAGATTGTTTTACCTTGCCACAGAAGAATGTATAATTTTAATTTTTTGAGATTATCAAGTAGAAACCTATTTTAAAGCTAACTTATAGGACATAATGATAGCAAATAGAATTTTTTAAGTTAAGGAGTAGTAGTATAACTAAGATTGAACTATAGTTTTTAGCTTCATGTTATGATCAAGAAGCTGTCTTAATTAATGAATGCTTATTTTTTAAAAAACGAATTTACCTTCAGACATTTGACATTCTTTTTTAGAGATAATACAAAATATACCACTTATGAGGGTGGGTTCCCTTAACTATACTTTTAATTAATGACTTATCCTAAGGGACTATAACTCTCAAATTTCGTTCTCTGGTGATCCTCTCTGTTTTTAAATAATTATATAAGTGCATAAATACTTACATAATTAATAAGTTAAATAATTACAACTAAACTCAACATTTTTACCAAGATGCAAGTATTTAAATCTTATATTTTAAAGGATAGTATATGTTGTAACAAACATAAACTGTTTCAAGTATGTGTATTGTGTATCAAGATGTATAATGGGCAAATTATTGAGTAGTGGAATATGTTTTTCGTATTGACGTGTTAATGTTATTGTTTTTAGAATCTTCAGCTAGATGAGGAAACCCAATATCAAACTGCTGTTGAAGAATCTTTTCAAGTGAACATCTGAAGGCCGTAGACATATCTGCATCTTTGTACCTGCAAGTGCCATCTTAAGGGGAAAACTACATGAAGTCATCATTTCAACAACTTGATGTGTATATTAATAAAAAGTAATTCAGTCTATTGTTTAGTTCTTTGAAAAATAAAGGTGGGCCATCTAAAAACTTCATTCTCTTGATAAGTTAAAAAGTGAAAGTTAGGACATTATCCTTAAAAGTGTTAAAAGGATTATATTTCATTAATGTATTGGTGAAAAGGGAATCCCTGTTGTACTTATCTTTTTTATATTACATATTCTTGAATTTTTCCTTATGTTGCTTTTGAAATTTGATACAGTTCCTCCCATTGACGTTATTGTACACAGCTAACACACAGTAGCAAATGCTGAAAGATGTGATTGATAGAAACCTAACAAATCTGAGCCAATTATCAGAATTGCAGAATGGAGACTTGAAGTGCTAAATGAAACAATCCAAAGGAAACTTTTAATACAGATTCTAGCTGAAGAATTCAACTATAAGAAAATTGTATTTATATAACGTTTAGTATTTTTGAAGACTAGTGAGGTTTCTTTAATAATTTTAACTCTTTAAAAAGTGAGTGCTCATTGTAAAGATATTTCCTTTTTGCTATTAGAAGGAAGTATCAAAAAAAAAATTTATTTCTTTGGTGGGCAGTGGTGATTTCAAATCTTGTTCGTTTGGCTGACTAATTTGTAAGCCTAAAGCATACTAAGCTGAGTTACAGCTCTTTGGCCTCAGAATTTTCAATAGCCGGTATTTCTGATTAGCTAGGATGAAACTTTTATTAGAAACTTTCAGTATATGTATATATACATACACTTTTGTATGTGTATATACACGGGCACATATGTTTGCACACAGTTTGTCAGGTTATATACAGAATTTCTGATATCTGATTTGATTAAAATTTTGTATATCACCAAATTTTTAGCAAGTTAACAATTGAATACTAAGTGGTCTAGTTGGCTACTATTACACCTTAGAAATTGAGTTTACGCACACTCACAATTACCTGTTTATATGGTGCTCATTTGTTATTCTCAAAGGTAATGGGTGACTATGAAGTAATGAGATGGCTTCCACCAGCACTCTGTTTCACTACTTTTTAGTCAAAACTGGATTTGTTTTTGGTATCCATTAATGAGAATCATAAAATAACTTGTACTGGAAGGCCCAAATCACAGAATAAAAGATGAAGAGTGGATTAGCTGACATTCTGTACTAATAATACATTGTTTATACTTTCTTTAAAAGAAATAACTGAAAGAAGAAAAGTTTCAGAAGTAGTTTGCTGCTAATATATACATATATTGTATAAAAAGGTATATTTTGGTTTTGTTAAAACCCTTGTTGACTTTTTTACAGTGAACATTTTTTTAACTTGATTTAATAAAAATGTTAATTTTGAAAGTGGAGTTTTGTATAAACCTTTTTCAGTCAAACAGTAATGACTTTATTTATGGGTAGTAATAATAATCACCAAAAAGCCATACATCTTAAAGATCATATGCCTTTGTTCTGTCATTCAAAAGAGTGATGTTTACTACATGCTTGAACATTTTCTCTGCAGTTACGTGAGTGTAATTGTAAGAATAGCTGTTAATGAACTCTTTTTAAAAAGAGACTTTTGACCGTAGGTTTTTCCGGTTTAAAGCAATAACTTTAGTACTTTCTTTCAAAGTTTATTACTTCCAGTATGTCAAGTTAAACCATTCTGAGATTTGAGAACTTTAAAGGAAAATTGGAGTAGAGATCATCTTCATGAAATTGTGTTTTGAAGTTTTGTGGCTTAGTTAAATATCATTAATAATCTTGTGTGTCTTTCATATAAACTTTTTCATAAGGAAAATATTGACTATTAGCTGTTATCTGAGAACTATTTGGAAATGTTTGCTTAAAATCTCTCCTCCTTTTGTCAGTGGATTAGGAATAGGGATAGGCTTTACAAACTTACAGTTTAAATTAATGAAAAAATTCTTATTTTTAATATGCTTATAACTGTCAAGGGAGGGAAACCGTATTGATACTCTGATACCTAAATCTCACAATACCACTTATAGGAAAGCTGTTTCCCTCAACAGATTAAAGTTTATGTTGTTAAACATAGTCCTGTTAGAGATGTATTGCTTTATTTTTCAATTAAAAGTGGTTTTCTCCTACTTGAGTGTCTACTTAAAATTTTGTCTAGAGGCAAACATGATAACATTTAACTCTCATAACTCACCCTGGAAGACTTGTAGGATATCAACCGTTGTTTGCACTTAAAAAAGTGGATAGGAGAAAGCTACCACATGCTGATGCTATATGTTTGGTTTAACTTTATAAACCTATTTTATCTTTATTTCAAATGTTAATCAACTTATAAAACTATTTTGTCCAGTGTTCATGCAGCAAGATTTTCAAGCCGGTTAGCAACCATGCTGAAAGCTAGTTAACTGGTTAATAAACAGTTGTATATAGAGAAGTTACTCTTAGGTAAGATCAGGGTTATAAGACCATATTGCCAAGTACAATGTCATATACCAGTTGGGCTGCTTAATAAGTATTAGTTACGGTCATCAATGAATCATGACTTTTATAGAAATCCCTTAGGGCTGCTGCTCAGAGAGTAAACCATTTGTGGAGGTGGTGACATTTTAACCTTTATAGAAAAGATGTGACCCAGAAAACATGTAAATACATGTAGTGTAAAACTCAATACAAATATGAATACTCATTGCATGATATTTCTTAGTATGCAATATAACTTTTTAATTATGCAGTACAGTTTTGAAAAAAGATGGAGAATGAAAATGAGTTATATTAAGAGATTAAAAGGATACAGAACCTCAAGAAAATGGATATTACAGCCTGCATCCCCCTCCTACCCTAACAGCAACTGTCCAGTCCGGGGACCAAGAGAGATGTAACTTGTTGTACTCTCTCCCACCCCCGAAAAAAGAAGGTAAATGTTTGTATTCCATTATGTACTTGATCGACAAACTTGCATTAAATTATACCATGCAATTACCTATGTAATGTGAATTCTTAAGAGAGTATACTTGATGAAGGATATACTGTTGCAGAATTTAACATGAGCAGGGCCAGGGGAGGGAATATGGAGGAGACTGATAGATGAATTATAGCCATTCTATGGAGCTTATGGAGAGGAAGAAATAATACAGGAGATACCAAGGAGTAAATTTCATATCTGTCTAAATGGGCAAAATAATGGTATATAATACTGGACATGCACAAAGTGAACAATAGCCTGAGTAATCAGAGCTCAGATTAGGAAAAAACATTCCTAGAATCCCGTAAGTCCCCTTGTTCCTGCTTCCAGTCGCAACTTTCCACCAACACTGACTTCTAACCACAGACTATTTTGCCTGCTTTTATGCTTTATACAAATCGAATCACACAGTAAAAATTATATCTGTCTACTTTTGCTTAACATTGTTTTGAGATTTTTGTGTCATTTTTTTAAAATTGAAGTTAAGTTGGTATTTAACATGTAAGTTTCAGGTGTACAACATTACAATTTGATGCCTGTATTCATTACAAAGTGATCACCACCAAAAGTCTAGTTACAATCCATTGCCATACGCTTGACCCCCATCACCCATTTTGCTCATCCCCCAACCCCCTTCCCCTCTGGTAACCACCAGTCTGTTTTTTTGTTTTGTTTTGTTCTTAGATTGCATGTATGAGTGAAATCATACAGTTTTTGTCTTTCTCCTGATTTATTTCACTTAATACTCTCGCGGTCCATTCATGTTGTTGCAAATGGCAAAATCTCATTCTTTTTTATGACCGAGTAGTATTCCATTGTGTATATATACCACATCTTTATCCATTCATTTATCAATGGACTTAGGTTGTTTCCATATCTTGCCTATTGTACATAATGCTGCTGTGAACATTGGGGTGCATGTATCTTTTTGAATTAGTGTTTTCATATTCTTGTTTTTTTTTGTTTTTTTTTTTTTGGTGAGGAGATCAGCCCTGTGCTAACATCTGCCAATCCTCTTCTTTTTTTTTTTTGCTGAGGAAGACTGGCCCTGGGCTAACATCCTTGCCCATCTTCCTCCACTTTATACGGGATGCCGCTACAGCATGGCTTGCCAAGCAGTGCATGTTGGTGTGCGCCCGGGATCCGAACCGGCGAACCCTGGGCCACCACAGTGGAGCGTGTGCACTTAACCGCTTGCACCACCAGGCCGGCCCCTCATATTCTTCTGATAAATACTCAGAAGTGAAATAGCTGGATCGTGTGGTAGTTCTATTGTCAACTTTTTGAGGAATCTCCATATCATGTCAGTTTTCAACTTAGTCAACTGCTACCTACAGTAAATTGTCTTTTGTCCAAAACAGAAAAGATAAAAAGGAGCTTCTAAAGCTACTTTTTGTAAAAAAAAGTTTTTTGCAATTGCACCTTTTTCTTTCAAGGAAAGATTCACCCTGAGTTAACATCTATTGCCAATCTTCCTCTTTTTTTTTTTTCCTGCCCAAAGCCCCAGTACATGGTTGTATATCCTAGTTTAAGTCGTTCTAGTTTTTCTATGTGAGCTGCTGCCACAGCATGGTAACTGACAGATGGGTGGTGTGGTTCCGTGACTGGGAAGTGAACCTGGGCCACCAAAGTGGTGAGTGCCTAACTTTAACCACTAGGCCATCTGGGCTGACTCTAAAGCTACTTTTTAATATTTGTGTGTGAAAGTTATGTTATAGGTAAGTGGTTCTTTCATGTATGTTGGCACCTGTAGGTGCCAAATCTAGGAAAAAACTGAAAACGTCTGGTCTTCCCCTTGTAATAACTGAAGAAAGACAGGTGAAGAGTGCAATCAAATGGCCTTCCACTGCTCTTACCTGACCTTTCTAAGAAGCTGTGTATAGGATTTTCTGTTTTCAGGGCATTTTATCGGCACAGCATTTTAATGAGTATGCAAGGACTATATTTTCTGGGATAGAATCTAAAGCTACATATAGAAACTAAAAGGGCTACGTAAATACAGAAGAAGGTATACTGACAGCTTTTAAAACAACCAAGCATAGTTTCTTAGGTTAGCCTGGTTTTGTTGATTCTGCAGGTTGATACTTTTGTGGCTTTGGACAAACTACTTGGCATCTCACCTCTATGGGTTGTGAGGATTGAGTGAGGTAATACACAAAGTACTTGGAACAGAGCCTGTTATCTTTACTATTACTGTGTATTCAGTACAAGTCTACCAATTATGTTTATATCCAGCAGATTTCTTCAGTCTCTTTGTAAATCCTGCCAGGAAAGCCTGGAATAATTTTTTTTCTTTCGTTTTAAAATATAGAACCTAGGGGCCAGCCCCATAGTGTAGTGGTTAAGTGCGCACGCTCTGCTGCTGGTGGCCCGGGTTCAGATCCCAGGTGCACACTGACGCACCGCTTGTCAGGCCGTGCTGTGGCAGCATCCCACATAAAGTGGAAGAAGATGGGCATGGATGTTAGCTCAGGGCCAGTCTTCCTCAGCAAAAAGAGGAGGATTGGCATGGATGTTAGCTCAGGGCTGACCTTCCTCACACAAAAAAAATAAAATACAGAACATAAAGGGTTATTATTCTTTGCTAGCCTCAACTTTGGTGGGAAGATCTGAGACATTGTCTTTGTCTCCAAGATGTACAAATACTCCAGACAATGAGAAATTCTATGAAAATAATATATCTTTTAGAATAATCCTTGTAAAGAATAATCAGCTGATGATCATATTTCTTTGTTGTTGTTTTTCTTTTTTTGTGTGTATGTGTGAGGAAGATCAGCCCTGAGCTAACATCCATGCCAATCCTCCTCTTTCTGCTGAGGAAGACTGGCCCTGGGCTAACATCTGTGCCTATCTCCCTCTACTTTATATGGGTCACTGCCACAGCATAGCGTTAACAAGCAGTGTGTAGGCACGCACCCAGGATCTGCCCGGGGCCGCCAGCAGTGGGGTGCGTGCACTTAACCGCTATGCCCTGGGGCCGGCCCTGATCATGATCATATTTCTTAATCAAATGTGTGCCCAGGATTTATGATGACAGATTTATCTAACCCACTTTTTTTTCCCAGTTTTATTGAGATATATTTGACATACAGCACTGCGTAAGTTTAAGATGTATAGGATAATGGCTGACTGACATATACAATGAAATGATTACTGCAATAAGTTTAGTTAACATCCATCATCTCATATAGATAGAAAAAAAAGAAAAGTTTTTTTTTCTTGTGACAAGAACTCAGGATTTACTCTCTTACCTTTCATACAGCAGTGTTAACTATAATCATCATGTGGTACATTATGACCCACTTTTATTTTTAACAGACTTGGTTCTTAGCCAATACTTAACATGAAGAAACCACTGCCTAGAAGAAAACTTATTTTGCAATATTAGCAAATCACTTGAATAGCTTATATATGGTTAACCAGGTTATTCAGTAGTCTTAAAGCGTTTTAAATAGTTTTTCTTTAAAACTTTTTGAAAAGTTCAAGTGTTTGCTTAGAATAAACCAACTTTGTTTTTGTTTCCAGATATAATTGATATATTACAACTCAAAAGCATTTTTTATGTTTATAAAGTAATTTTAGATTCACTTAGACCAACATTTCTCAAACTTCTTGGTGTTGGGACCCCCTTACACTCAAATTATTGAGAGCCCCTAAGAGGTTTTGTTTTTGTGGATTTTATAGTTACCTGTATTTTTTGCGTGTATGTGAGGAAGACCAGCCCTGAGCTAACATCCGATGCCAATCCTCTTTTTGCTGAGGAAGATTGGTCCTGGGCTAACATCCATGCTCATCTTCCTCTACTTTATATGGGATGCGGCCACAGCATGGCTTGACAAGCGGTGCTTCGGGGCGCACCCGGGATCCAAACTTGTGAACCCCGGGCCACCGAAGCGGAGTGCGCGCACTTAACCGCTGTGCTGCTGGGTCGGCTGCTATACTTAACCATATTTGAAACTGAGAAAATTAAAACATTTATTCATTTAAAATAAAAAACTCATTGCATTAACGATATTTTCAATGGAAAGTAACTTCAAAAATGTTTCAGTGAGAATAGTGGCATCGTTTGGCATTTTTACCAATCTCTTTAGTATCTGGCTTAATGGAAGACAGCTAGATTCTTATACCTGCATCTGCATTCAATCTATTGTGATAGATTGTTTTAGCTGAAAGATATGAAGGCAATCCAGTCTCGCACAGATAATGTACAGCCATGTGTTGCTTAACGATGGAGATATAGTCTGAGAAATGCATTGTTAGGCAGTTTCATTGTGTGAACATCATAAAGTGTACTTACACAAAGCTAGATGGTATATAGTTTACTACACAGCTAGGCTGTATGGTACTAATTTTATGGGACCACTGTCATATCTGTGGTCCATCACGGACCGAAACGTTGTTATGTGGCACATGACTGTAGTTGGAAAAGGGAGTATTTTAATAACCTTTTTAAAAGATAACTGTGGATATTCTTTGATACTACAACAAAACTCAACAAATGGTAATTTCTTAAAGGTTAGTTGCAATCTGAAACCATATCAGACTTTTTGTATGCTGGTAAGAGTAAAATCTATTTGTCTATCTTCCACTTTGAATGGATCTTTTACCCACGCATGATTTTGTAACCTTGTGTAATGGTTAGGTGGAAGATGGTGGTATGAATTATGTTGATTTGCCACATGTTGACACTTTTTATATTACATCAAATAATCATGTTTGTTAATATCACCATTGATCTCACCAGTCTTTAAAAATTGGGAAGCTGAGAAGATAGCAGCTTTTCCAAAATTCCAATTTTTGCTTAAACCTCAAATTTTGTCATTGGCAACAAATAGTTGGTTGTTTCCTTGAAGTGACAGGCTCATTTTCTCCAAATACCCAAGTCTGAAAACACATGGTTTGTTTGTCAGTTGCTCTTTCAGGCAAAAAATGGAGGTGCCATGAACAAAGAAGCTGGTTGAGTGCAAAACAAAACAATTGTACATTTCCTTGAGACAATCATTGCACCTCATTATGCAGGAAAGTGCTTTGTGCGTATTTCCTATTTCCTTTTAGAGAATATAAAAAGGACTTGCACTTAAGGGTTAAAGTATAATACAATTAAAGATTTCAGTGTTTGATCAAAGATATTCTTAAATAAAGCTGTTTTCTCCCCCTGCCCTTAGTGAATGGTGGTAAAGAATGTAAACACTAGTTATGTTTGGTGCCACTGCCTGGATTCATGCTAAGGCACCAGCAGTGCAAATGTCAACACAGTAAGACAAGTAAATGTCTTGGTATTTTTATGAAAATGTTTTTGACCTCAGAGACCCTTGAAGAAGGTGTTCAGAGACCGTCCCCCCTTCTCAGAGTTCATGGACCGCACTTTTGATATAGACTATATTTTATAAGTTAAAATTGTTTTAGCACATTTCTTTCATTTTCTTAAAAGTGTCTTTCTAAGTACGAAAGTTTTGAATTTTGATAAGGTCCATTTGATTGTTGTTTTTCTTTTATGGATGGTGATTTTGGTATCTTATCTAAGAAAACTTTGCCTAACCCAAGGTCTCTGATTTTCTCCTATATTTTCTTTAAAAGTTTTATTGCTTTTGCTCTTCTGTTTAAGTCTATGACCCACTTTAGATAAATTTTGTGTATGGTGTGAGGTAGGGTGCTTGCTTGCATGTAGATAGCACCTGGCTATCCTTTCCCCCAAAAGAATGCCTTGGCACCTTTGATAAATCCACTCACCATAAGCAAAAGGATTTATTTTAGTACTCTCAATTCTGTTCCATTGATCTATGTCTGTCCTTATGCCAATACTACGCTGTCTTGATAATTGTAACTTTAGAGTAAGTATTGGAATTCAGAAGTAAAAGTCTTCCAACTTTGTTCTTCTTTGTCAAAATTGTTTTGGTCGTTATAGGTCTTTTGCATTTCCATAAAATTTTGGAATCCTCTTGTCAGTTTCTGCAAAAAATAGGGTACATTCTTAAATGTAGAAACTCCTTTTAAAAAGCACTCATATCACATATTTAGTGAGCCTATAGTGAATGTAATGTGGTGTAAAAAAAAATAAATTCTGCTATAGCATATGACCCTTAAGAAAAGAGTAATTTTCTAAACATTTACACAGTTAGGCTATATTAACAAAAATATTCATAGAAAATACTCTTGGAGAACTGACACACTTCTCACTTCTGGTTGCCTGTTGCTCCACCTAGAATCTAAGCAAGATATTGTACTGTTTCCTAATGTAAAATTATTCCTTAAAAAAAAAAGAACTTCTAACAAACATCCTACTAAGGTAGCATCCTTAAGCAACACTGTATGCAGTTTCTTTTAAAAACTTTATACTTAAAGGAGAAGCGTTTTCTCTTGGTTATCCATCTGTACATCCATCCATTCATCCTCTAACTAGCTAGCTACAGTTTGTTGTGGGAAACTTCATTTTTGTGTGCCAGCTGGTGATTTTTATTTTTTTTATTTTTTTATTTTTTGCTGAGGAAGATTCGCCCTGAGCTAACATCCGCTGCCAATTCTCCTCTCTTTGCATGCGAACCACCACCACAGCACAGCCACCAACAGACAAGTGGTGTCGGTCTGCCCCCCGGGAACCAAACCTGGGCTGCTGAAGTGGAGCATGCCGAACTTAACTAGTAGGTCACCGGGGCTGGCTCTAAAATTTTTGGTACTTCAAGAAGATGCTTTAGGGATTCTGCAGAAAAACAAGTATTTTATCTCAGATTAGGCAGATTTAAATTCCCAAGAAATACATTTTTTGCTTTTGTGTGTTAGGATAATGTTTTGCCTTGAAAACGTGATACTTTTTAAAAGTTTGAACGTTGTGTTAATCAGTATTCAAATGATTTTTGAAATAGGTTACTCCAGTAAGTCTCTTCTTAGGTAAAATAAAGACTTCCTGAAGATTTCCAAGTTGCTGACTTCACTTATGATGGTGGTGAGACGGGCATCTGAGCAAACCTACCCCCTAACAATCTTGTGGTGTGCATCTGCATCATTACAGTTTTGAATTTTGCATTTTTTCAATCCTATTTTCTTACTTGGTTCCTCACTTTTTTTCTTATTTTATTTTCAATATCAATAAATCACTTTCCATTTGTGCCTATATTTAAAGGAGATATATATATATATATCTTGCATTAATTTGTGTGTGATTTATTATAGATCTATAGTCCATTCAGATCTACTTCTGACTAATCATTTACTCATTCATTTACCTTTTTTAGTGTTCACTCCAAAGGACAAGATATTCATCCCCTCCCCCAAATAAACGAATGACAACTTAGTTTAAAGGAAAACTTGATTAACTTTTTTGTGCTCAATGATTCTCTCTTCTAGTTTTGTCTCCTCTTTGATGAATGACCTTACCTTGGCTTATAACCCAATGAACTTCACAGGGATCTATCATCTTTCTCTAAAGTATCTACCTTGGGGCCGGCCCGGTGGTGTAGTGGTTAAGTGTGCGTGCTCTGCTGCTGGCGGCCTGGGTTCGGATCCCAGGTGCGCACCGACGCACTGCTTGTCAAGCCAGGCTGTGGCGGAGCCCCATATAAAGTGGAGAAAGATGGGCACAGATGTTAGCCCAGGGCCAGTCTTCCTCAGCAAAAAGAGGAGGATCTGCATGACTGTTAGCTCAGAGCTGATCTTCCTCACAAAAAAAATAAATAAATAAAAATAAAGGATCTACTTTTAGACCCTGAAGTGCATGTCAGAAAACCTTTCTCATGATCCCTTTAGGTCTTTCAGATGGGGGAAGCCAGCCCAATAGTGAATGAAATGACCTAGAAGCCTAGGTCAATTCATCTTTTGACAAATATTTAATTATATATTTCCTATGTCTCTCTGAGAGCAGCTGGGTGCCCAGGAAGGAATATAGTCAAACTGGGAAGAAGACATTTGAAGGCAGTGTTACAGTCATTGACCCATGTAGTTCATGATGTTTCAGTTTATAGAAGCTCAAAGAGAATTGGGATGACTTGCTCGTGATCACAATAGTAGTGAGCAGCAGAAGCAGAACGTGAACACGGTGTTTTACTCCTGATCCTATGACAATTCTATTTTACTCAATGAACCAAGAATTTCCCTTCGAAATTGACGAATTCTCTATATTGTTTTGCTAATTGCCTCTTTAGTTCATGTGCTTTCCAAATTTGAGCTATACAAAATTCCAGGCATAGATGGGGTACTGAGATTCACAGCATTGTCTCTAAACTAAGAGCTTAAAAAATAGGAGGGAGGAGTGTTCTCAGTTATACAAGTTATAACTGCCCAACAGAGAAATTAGAAAAACAATGAAAAAACATCTAAAACAGAACACACCCATAAACCTCTACCATCTAATATAATTTTTATTAACATTTTGGTATATATCAGAACGTTTTTATATATTTTTATGTATAACTTTATGTAATTTTCACCAAAATATGTGTTTTATAGCCTGAATTTTTGTTTAGCCCGGTCTCAAACATTTTCCAATGTCAAAAAAAGATTCTGTGATATTTTTAATAGTTCCATACATTCCAATGTATGGATGTACTATTAGTCTTCTGTTTTGCACATTTAGATTGCTTTCAATTTCTTAAAACATATGTCTAGGGCCGGCCTCGTGGCTTAGCGGTTAAGTGGGCGCGCTCAGCTACTGGCAACCTGGGTTCGGATCCCAGGCGCGCAACGACACACCGCTTCTCAGGCCGTGCTGAGGCCGCTTCCCACATGCAGCAACTGGAAGGATGTGCAACTATGACATACAACTGTTTACTGGGGCTTTGGGGAAAAAAAAAAGGGAGGAGGATTGGCAATGGATGTTAGCTCAGAGCTGGTCTTCCTCAGCAAGAAGAGGAGGATTAGCACGGGTGTTAGCTCAGGGCTGATCTTCCTCACAAAAAAAAAGCATATATATATATATATATGTCTGTGATGATTCTATATTTAACCTTGCCTTTCTTTTCCACCTTGCAACCAATCTGGAAACCAAACAACCAAGCTTGTTAGAATTGTGTCTAAGTAAATAATAAGCAAGCTCTGATTGAAGCAATGTGGAGTTCTCCAAAGGTAATGTAAATTTAAGTTCATGGAATATTTGAATGGCAGAGTGATAAAGCTTAAGCTCTAAATCATTCAACCTCAGGTTTGAAACCAGGTTCCACCATTTTCTACCTGTCACTTTGGGTAAGTCATTTATTCTGTGTAATACAACCTCAGTTTCCTTCTCTATAAGTGAATGTAGCAATGCGCCAGCTCACAGAGTCATTGTGAAGATTAATGCCTGATATGTAGCAAGCACCCAGTTTCACCTATTTTTATCTACTTTACTTCTTTTCTCTTCAAAAGTTGAAAAGGCTAGTCTCACTACTTCTTTCAGCTTTTGTAAATACCTCAACTATTATTCATCTTTGTGTTATAGTTACAAAAGTATCTAAAAACGAAACAAAATACAGCTTAAGATGTACCCTGTGTACACGATAAAAACCACTTGTTTCTAAGTGGTTAAGACTGTGTGGATCCACAAGGGGGGAAATTGCCTAATAAAGGACATTAATTGGGACAACTGGTGAAATTTGAATGCTGACTATATATTAGATAGTAATATTATAGCAAGGTAAAATTTCCTGAATTTGTTAGTTGTATTGTGGGTATGTATGCAAAGTTTTATAAGAAACTGCCAAACTTTTCTAGATTAGTTGTACTATTTTACCAGCAATGTATGAGAGATCCAATTTCTCCACATCCTTGCTAGCATTTGTATTATGAATATTTTTAATTTTAGCCATTCAAATAGGTATATGATATCTCATTGTGGTTTTAATTCACACTTCCCGAATGTCTAATGATGTTGAACATCTATCTTTAAATGTAATTTTTTGACATCTGTATATTCTCTTTGGTGAAATGTCTGTTCAGATCTTTTGTCTATTTTTTAATGGGCTTATTTGTTTCTCTACTGTTGAGTTTAGAGAATTCTTTATATAGTCTAGATCCAAGTTCTTTGTCAGATATATGATTTGCAGATATTTTCTCCCAGTCTCTAGCTTTTCTTTTCTTCTTCTTAAAGGGGTCTTTCACAGAGAAAAAGGTTTTAGTTTTGATAAAGACAAATTTATTGATATCTTTCTTTTACAGATTATACTTTTGGTGTCTTGTGTAAAAACTCTTCTTCACCTAGCCCTATGTCCTGCAGACTTTTCCCTATGTTTTCTTACAAAAGTTTTATAATTTTATATTTTAAATTTAAATCTATAATCCATTAATTTTTGTGTAAGGTGTGAGGTTTAGATTGAGGTTCTTTTTTTTTGCCTATGGATGTCCAATTGCTGCAGCACCATTTGTTGAAAAGATTCTCCATCCTACATTGAATGTGTATTTGCATCTTTGTAAAAAATCATTTGGGTGTACTTGTGTGGGTCTCTTTAGGGTTCTCTGTTCTGTTCCATTGATCTAAGTGTCTGTCCCTCCACTAATATGTATAGTGGATATGTAAGAGAATGTGTTTGTTCTTAGGAGATACGTCAGAAACATTAGGCCACAATATCTGCAATTTGCTCTCAAATGATTAAGCTAAAAGGAAAGATACACACTCAGATAAATAAATATTAACACCTAGAGACAATGGATGAAGGGTATATGAGAACTTGTAATAGTCTTGCAAATTTTCTGTAAGTTTGAATTTTTTTCAAAATAAACTGAAAAATATGTGGTCTTTTTAAAAAACAGTATTTTTATTAGGGAAAAAATGCATAAATTGTGTCCTGCCTTTTGAAATTTAAACCTTGTCTTCAGTTGACAAGCTGCAGAAGTCCAGCAGTTTATGGGGAAGATTAAGCTGAGCAGAGATGATGGCTTAGCAAAAAGAAAATAGTGATTAAGTCTGTGAGCCTAGTGCCATGGAGCTGAAGGGAGCACTTTCTGAGCTAGTGAGCTTTCAAGAATGTTTTCAGGCTGTGGCATGTGACATCCAATCAAGATGATCTCCATAAAACAGCTTCATAATTCCATACTCTCATCTGATCAAAAATAAATAACATAAAATTATGGCCTCTGTTTTTTTTTTTTTTTTTTTTTTTTTGTGAGGGAGATCAGCCCTGAGCTAATATCTGATGCCGATCCTCTTCTTTTTTTGCCGAGGAAGAGTGGCCCTGAGCTAACATCTGTGCCCATCTTCCTCTACTTTATATGGGACGCCACCACAGCATGGCATGACAAGCGGTGCATCAGTGCGTGCCCGGGATCCAAGCCCGTGAACCCAGGGCCACCAAAGCAGAGTGCGTGCACTTAACCGCCTGCACCACGGGGCCGGCCTCTGCTTTTGTGTTTTTTTAATTGAGATATAATTGACATATAACATCATATTAGTTTCAGGTGTGAAACATAATGATTCGATATTTGTATATATTGTGAAATGATCACCACAGTAAGTCCAGTTATCACCCATCACCACAAATAGTTGCAATTTTTTTATTGTGATGAGAGCTTTTAAGATCTACTCTCTTAGCAACTTTCAAATATACAATACAGTGTTATTAAACTCTAGTCACTATGCTGTATATTATATCCCCATGACTTATTTATTTATTTATTTATTTTTGTGTGTGTGTGTGAGGAAGATCAGCCCTGAGCTAACATCTGCCAATCCTCCTCTTTTTGCTGAGGAAGACTGGCCCTGGGCTAACATCCATGCCCATCTTCCTCCACTTCATATGGGACACCGCCACAGCTTGGCTTGCCAAGCAGTGTGTAGGTGCACACCCGGAATCCGACCGGCGAACCCTGGGCCACTGCAGCGGAGCGCACACCCAACTGCTTGCACCACCGGGCCGGCCCCTGACTTATTTATTTTGTAACTGGAAGTTGGTACCTTTTGACCACCTTCACCCATTTTGCCCACCCTCTACCCCCCTGCCTCTGGCAACCACCAATCTGTTCTATATCTATGAGTTTGGTTTTTGTTTTTGTATTTTTTAGATTCCACATATAAGTGAGATCATACAGTATTTGTCTTTGACTTATTTCACTTAGCATAATGCCCTCGAGGTCCATCCATGTTGTCACAAATGACAAGGTTTCATTCTTCTTTATGGCTGAATAATATTCCATTGTGTATACATATACATCACATCTTCTTTGTCCATTCATCCATTGGACACTTAGGTTGCTTCCATGTCTTGGCCATTGTAAATAATGCTGCAATGAACGTGGGGTGCAGATATCTTTTCAAGTTAAGTGTTTTTGTTTCCTTTGGGTAAATACCCAGAAGTGGAATTGCTGGATCATATGGTAGTTCTACTTTTAGCTTTTTGAGGAATCTCCATACTGTTTCCATAGTGGCTGCACCGATTTACATTCCCACCAACAGT
Source organism: Diceros bicornis minor (assembly GCF_020826845.1). Classification (NCBI taxonomy): domain Eukaryota; kingdom Metazoa; phylum Chordata; class Mammalia; order Perissodactyla; family Rhinocerotidae; genus Diceros; species Diceros bicornis. The sequence continues at coordinate 26,646,873 of NC_080755.1, forward strand.
GCACAAGTGCTCCCTTTTCTCCGTGTCCTTGCCAACACCTGTCTTTTTGATAATATCCATTCTAACAGGTGTGAGGTGATATCTCATTGTGGTTTTGATTTGCATTTCTCTGGTGATTAGTGATGGGCATCTTTTCATTTACCTGTTGCCCATTTGTATGTCTTCTTTGGAAAAATGTCTATTCATATCCTCTACCCATTTTTTATTTTATTTTATTTTATTTTATTCTATTTTTGTGAGGAAGATCAGCCCTGAGCTAACATTCGTGCTAATCCTCCTCTTTATGCTGAGGAAGACCAGCTCTGAGCTAACATCTATTGCCAATCCTCCTCCTTTTTTTTCCCTAAAGTCCCAGTAGATAGTTGTATGTCACAGTTGCACATCCTTCTGGTTGCTGTATGTGGGACGCGGCCCCAGCATGGCCGGAGAAGCGGTGCGTTGGTGCGCGCCCGGGATCCGAACCCGGGCCGCCAGTAGCAGAGCGCGTGCACTTAACCGCTAAGCCACAGGGCCAGCCCTCTACCCATTTTTTAATTGGATTGTTTATTTTTTTGCTATTGAGTTGTATGAGTTCTTTACATATTTTGAATATTAGCCCCTTATCAGATATATGATTTGCAAATATTTTCTTCCATTCAGTAGGTTGCCTTTTTATTTTGTTGATGATTTCCTTTGCTGTGCAAAAGCTTTTTAGTTTGATATAATCCCATTTGTTTATTTTTGCTTTTGTTGTCAAATCCAAAAATCATCACCAAGACTGATGTCAAGGAGCTTACTGCCCATGTTTTCTTCTAGACGTTTTATAGTTTCAGGTCTTATATTCAAGTCTTTAATCCATTCTGAGTTAATTTGAGGGTATAGTATAAGACAGTGGTCCACTTTCATTCTTTTGCATATTGCTGTCCAGTTTTCGCAATATCGTTTATTGAAGAGACTGTCCTTTCCCCATTGCATATTCTTGGCTCCTTTGTCGTAAATTAATTGACCATATATGCGTGGGTTTATTTCTGGGCTCTCTCTTCTGTTTTATTGGTCTATGTGTCTATTTTTACTCCAGTACCATACCGTTATCACTGTAGCTTTGTAATATAGTTTGAAATCAGGGAGCCCAATGCCTCCAGCTTTGTTCTTCTTTCTCAAGATTGCTTTGGCTATTCAGAGTCTTTGGTGGTTCCATACAAATTTTAGGATTGTTTGTTCTATTTCTGTGAAAAATGCCATTGGAAGTTTGACAGGGATTGCACTGAATCTGTAGATGCTTCTGCTTTTGAATGCATAAAATAAGAAACTCTCACAATATCAGGAAAATTTTTACTTTATTTCAGGTTAAACTTCCTCATTATCTTCAGTCATTCCTCATGGCCTGGTTTTAGAGTCACTTATCTTTCTGGTTTTCATTAACTGGTCCCAGTTCAATTTCGTTAATGCTCTGAACTGTTGGCTTCTTGATTACAATATAGTACTCTCTATTTTTTTCTGATCAATGCAGAATAATTGGTACTATTATGTACATTGTATTAGAAACCACATTTTAGTCAGAATTGCTCAAGAGTACATGAGCGCTGAAAGCAATTTATGTCAATTATAACCTCTAAAATGTTTTTTCATAATTTAGCACCTTACATTTATGACTATTGAATTTTATCTTTTTTAGTTTTTCCCGTTGTTGCTACTTACATTTTTGGAATTTTGGTTTTGGCATTCAATGTATTAGCTAGCATACCAAGGTTTATTTGCAGATTTGATAAGTAAAGCCTTGACCTTATTGCACAGAACCAAGGCCAGCCCAGGAGCAAACCATTAAAGACTGCTTTAGTCAGGCTCCATCCATTAATCAATAAAATTTGAGCGCGATTATTAAACCACTTATGACTACGCCGAAATGTTCTTATCTTGCCCTTGCATATTATTCACAAGACTAGCAATTCCTAATCTACTGGTCCATTAAATGTGTTAAAATAGGAAATGTATTTAGTTCGATTTGACTTAGTGAATATACAGTGGGTCCTTTAATTACTATTTTTTTTCCAATTGCTTACAAGCCAGCTATTCTGGAATTTTGTCAAGCAACATAATTCTCACGGATAATTTCCCGAGTATGTGTTCTCCTCTTTGGAAAATTAGTTCTACTAGGGATGCTTAAGGGAGACTGTATGTGGGATGTTGTATGGTCTTCACTGGCGATAGATGTATTATTTCAACGGAGCTGGAAGTTTTTGTTTCTTCCATTTGTTATTTAGGCTGTGAACATTGGGGAAGACATTCTGGTTCTGAAGAAGTACTTTTTGCACAAAAATCGGGAGCAGTTTGATCTAGGTAGGGTTTCTTAAGTACTGAGTGGCTGGTGCTTACTGAGGGCCTGTGATATCATGAGTATGAGACTTTTCAGTACAAACATGTCTAAATAGAAGTAAAGAATCTATGCAGGTTTGTTACTTTCATATTCCTGATAAATAACCCTGCTGCTTATTATGTGATGTGGCCTAAGATGATGATAAGGAGGCAAGTTAATCTGACATTTGTGAAAATTATAATGCAGGAAAGGACATCTTTATTTTATAACAGTTTTGAATCAGGTTTGAGATATCACGTCACTTAATCCAGTGATGGAGATGTACACGTGAAGTCACTGTAGCCTGTGTCTTCATTTTTCTAAACATGGGACTTCCTGGTTTACTTGTCTCTCGTGTCGCCTTTATCATTGCTCAAGGATTATTTGCAGTAGTTCTTTGATAACATCACAAATTTAAAAGTGATCATTGTCATAATCATCACAGATTGGTATTCTACCCACCTTGAGAATGTGGTGGGGCTGGATCCCTTTGGGCTGTACATCTGAGTTCTCTGTGAGCCTAGGTCCAAAAAACAAAACCTCAAGGTGAAGCCAGAGGTTAGTTAATGTGTCACCAGTTCAAAAGCACTGAGGGAAGAGGGAAGAGAGAAACTACAATGAATCAGCTGGGGGATGAAGTTGGTGAACACAGGCAGACACGGAGCAGGAAAAGAAGGAAGGAAGTCTGAGTATGCTGTGGTGTGGGTCTGGTCCAGGGAAGCCTTAGCAGAAGAAGATCTTTGGAAGACAGGCACCTGTCTTTCATTCTTTCGTTCTTTTCATGCTACCCACAGATTGAACATGAAGCTTTAATGTGGGAGGCTCCCTGCAAACAGCTGTCATTATCATCATTGTCCTGGGGTTGCCACTGTCATCCTTATCATACTGGGATGCAATTTATCTGGACCTACAGAAGCGAGTTCATCTGAAGCAGCTATTTACTTTTGTTTATGTATCTTGAGCTTCACTTCTCTATTAATTATGCTTATGCCACTCTTTCTAGTTAAATATTATTTTCCTTAGTAGAAAAGATGGAAATCAGGGTTTGTATCCCGAGAACCTTAATGCTGAAAAGTCCCTTATGTCCTAGACAGAGGTCTCATAGCTAGTTAGCACCTATTTTATTTTATTGTGATGAAATACTGTTTTCTGTTGGCATATATGACACTCAGCTCTCCTGGTTCTCCTTAGAGTCATCTCCTCCTTCTTCATTGCTGGTTTGCCTTCTTTGACCAGGCATTTAAATGTTAGAATTCATCAGGGCTCGGTTCTAGCCCTTCTCTTTTCTCACTGTATACTTTATCCCTAATCAAAGATTCTCGTCCTTCATTGTACATCAGTGATCATATTCATACAGGTTTTAAGTACCATCTTTATGTTAACCAATCTCAAATTTTCATCTGCACTTCTCCACTGAGCACCAGACCTGTATACCCAATTATTAGCTCATTACCTCTGATTGTCTCACAGGCATCTCAAACTCATGAAAGCTAAGACCACACATATCTTCTCCACACACCTAGTTCTCCGTGCTCCACAGCTCGGTAATCATAGTACCTTCCAGCACGTGTTTAAGCCAAAAAAGCCTGAGAGTCTTCCTTGACACTTCTCTTCCTTACACCACATATCCAATTCATTATCATGTCCTATTTATCTCCTAAAAAACTCTTAAGTCTCTTTGCTTTTCTTCCTGTTCACTGTCATTCCACTACCCAAACATATCGTCCCTACTTGTGGACTGGTATCAGTGTTCCTGAGTCTACTTTTGCTTTCCTTAGTATATGTCCTCGAATTTCTCATCATTTTCTGGTTAAAATCATCCAGTGATTTCCATTGTTCTCAAGAGAAAAAGAAATGAAACAAAAGTTCTTAACTTGGCCTACAAACCTACATAAAGATTTGCTTCTTGCTTAACCTTCCCAGCCTCATCTGTCATCACTGTCCTTACTAGAGACTAGGGCATTACAGCCACAGATTCTGTTCCTCCAAAGTTGCTATACACGTTCCCACCAGAGAGTCTTCACACGTGCTGTTTCCTCGACATAGAACACCTCACCCTTATGCGCTTCCCCATCCAGCTACGTATGATCTATTGGTCTGAAAGGTCACTTCTCACGTTTTTTGCTCAGGGCAGTCCGGACGGCCCTGTACTGGTCAGGACTTGCTATATGCTCCAGAGCACACATTTCCTCCGTCCCCTACAGGTGTTTTCTGTATCTCCCAAATAAACTATTTACACTTGAATCCTTGTCTCGGGGTCTATTTCTTGTGGAACCCAAACCAAGACATGCACTAAATCTCAGAGTGTCTCTCAGATCCTGCCCAGACTAGCAGCATCAGCATTACTTGGGAATCTGTTAGAAAAACAAATTCTTAAGCCCTGCCGCAGACTTCTGATACAAAAACTCTGGGGTTGGGGTCATTATTCTGTGTTTTAATAAGGCCTTGAGGTGATTCTCAAGCATCCCAAAGTTTAAGAAGCACTGGAATAAATTAATGACATTATACCTTCTACCCCAAACAGAAAACCTGTATCTGTCTTTTTCCTCTTCCAAATAAATCTCTAAAAATTTGAAAAGTAAAATCTTCAGAATTTTTCAAGAGTCTTTGAAATTGTGGGAGATCAGAATTTGGCCACCTCAAAATATATCTCTTTACCTTGATTATTTTCTCTGACGGACATTTGACCTCCCCCACTAACTGCCTAAGGAAATTTAACTCTAGGTATGGACAGACTGGCAGGGTCCTCGCTAAGCCCATTCTTATCAAAGTTCTGTTTACCAAACATTTACATTTGTAAAGGTATCTCCCTCTCTGTACTGGGAAGAGGGGGGATGGCCTTATCTCTGGAAACTCTTATCAGTACGGAAGGAGAGGACTTAAATCTGCACAATTTTGATTACCGTGACTTCTGTCTCTCCAGCCACATTCTCTATAGGTGGCCCTGTAAAGAATTATCTGAAAAACATTTGCATTTCACTCTCTGTGTGAATTGTCTTCCTCCCCTCTGAAATCCCAAACCACTAACCCCTCAACACCCTCCTTGCCTTTAGCTGAAAATACTTAAGGCAGCAGGTTAATCAGAATGATGAGTTGCTCAGTTCTCTTTTTTTGTGTGTGTGAAAAAGAACAGCCCTGAGCTAACATCCATGCCAATCCTCCTCTTTTTGCTGAGGAAGACTGGCCCTGGGCTAACATCCATGCCCATCTTCCTCCACTTTATATGGGATGCCACCATAGCAAGGACTGACAAGTGGTGCATCAGTATGTGCCCGGGATCCGAACCTGGGCGGCCAGCTGTGGAGCGTGCACACTTAACCACTACGCCATGGGGCCGGCCCCCTCAGTTCTCTTTCTGAGTTTCTCCCGTGTAGTGTATACATGTTATTAAACTTTGTTTTGTTTTATTTTCTTCTGCTAACCTGTCTTTTAATTATTTGGCCAGCCATAAGAACCTTAAGGGAAAGGGCAGAAGGGGATTCTCCCTCTTCCCCAACAATATCCTGGACACTAACCTTCTGGAAATGATTCTTTTTTCTTTTTTTCTTTTTTTTTTGTGAGGAAGATTGGCCCTGAGCTAACACCTGTGCCCATCTTCCTCTATTTTTTGCACGTGGGTTGCTGTTGCAGCATGACTTGATGAGCAGTGCATAGGTCCGCGCCCAGGATGCAAACCTGCAAATCCCAGGTCGCTGAAGCGGAGTGTGTGAACTTAACGACTATGCCATCAGGCCGGCCCCTTGGAAATGATTCTTAAGAGTTTTAGGCCGTGACTGCTATATATCCTTGTATGTACATCCCATTTATAAGACTGATCCCACTAAAAAAATTAGATCTTATTCAAATGTGCAGTTACTTTGATTTCTTTAAATATTTCCCCTTATCCTTCCTCATTGGTATCAGTTTATGATAACATTGTTAGACTACCCTTTCTAGTAACTTCTTTCTTTTTAAAGTCTCTGGCCCAGGAATCATTCCTTATCTGAACTTGTTGAAATCTGATGTTTTCCCTCTAACTCACAAGGCTTCCTCCAAAGAGAAATTTTCTTTTATTTATTTTTTATTTTAATTAATTAATTAATAATTTTTTGTTGAGGAAGATTTGTCCTAAGCTAACATCTGTGCCAATCTTCCTATATTTTGCATGTGGGTTGCCACCACAGCATGGGCGCAGGCAAGTGGTGTAGGTCCACGCCCAAGAACCAAACCCAGGCCGCCGAAGCGGAGTATGCCAAACTTAATCACTAGGCCATTGGGCCGGCCCCGAGAAATTTTCTTCTAAAGAATTTTTTTCCAATCTATTAAGATGTTCAATTCAGAGTTCTTTTCAGTTGTACCTTAATAATTTGATAATCTGCTTTATTTTAGGAGATATTTATTCTTAAGCAATGTTATTTATATATTTTCACCCTCTTTTAATATTGAATCTCTAAATTCCTGCTTGTGTCTTGAGCTTCTGTAATGAAAGCCAGGCACCTGCCAGTTTAGCTTCTTTCGTCAAACTAAGCGAATTTTGAACATAGGAAAATTAACCTCATCAACTTTCTTCCACTATAAAAATGGAGGCAGACAGTCATCTTGTTTATAGGACTGCAGGTCCATAAAGAGACATATTTGATAACCTTAGAACTTTAGTGTTATTTTTGAAAACTATAAATTGTATACTGTTTTGTTCTTTGATATTGACCAATTTCTCCACATGATAGAACAAATTTGTTAGCATAGAAATCAATGCAGTGTTCCACTAGCCTCCATCACACAATCTGCAATCTAGTTTTATTCAACTATTTGAAATTCTTCCCACATACTCTGTGCTTATTCTCATGTCGTTTCTTTTTAGTGCTTCTGCTTTGAATTCCTTTCCCATACCTTATCTTGCTGAAATCCTACTTATTTGCTCTTAAAACTACAGCTCAACAATATGAATTGAATGGCTATGTTGGACATGTTCTAGTGCTTGAGATACATCAATGAACAAAACAAAGATCTCTCGCCCTCATGGAGCTTATATTCTGCTTTCTCTTTGCAGCGGAGCAGAATTTGCCACCTCAAGATGTGTCTCTTTGGCATGAGGATTACTTCGGGCTGGTTATTTAAAAAAAACAAAATAAAACTGCAGACATGAGAAAAGCTCTGAAAACCAAGTAGAAGTTACCCTCTATAAGACATTTACATTTGTAAGGGAAATCTGTATTTGTAAAGGTATCTCCCTCTCTGTACCAGGAAGAGGAGGATGACCTTACCTCTAGAAACTCTTTTTTTTTTTTTTTTGTGAAGAAGATCAGCCCTGAGCTAACATCCATGCCAATCCTCCTCTTTTTGCTGAGGAAGACTGGTCCTGAGCTAACATCTAGTGCCAATCCTCCTCCTTTTTTTTCCCCCTTTTTCTACCCAAAGCCCCAGTAGATAGTTGTGTGTCATAGTTGCACATCCTTCTAGTTGCTGTATGTGGGACGGTGCCTCAACATGGCCTGACAAGCTGTGCGTCAGTGCGCACCCAGGATCTGAACCCGGGCCGCCAGTAGAGGACCATGCGCACTTAACCACTGAGCCACGGGGCCGGCCCCCCAGAAACTCTTATCAATGCAAAAGAGGACTTAAATCTGCATTATAACCTTACTCTTGTTTACTGTGCTTTTTCTGGCAATCTCTCATAATTGACTCCCCCCACCCCCAACATCCTCCTTTGTCTTTAGCTGAAGATGGTATTTAAAGGTGGTGGTTTTGGCCATTCTGGCAAGTTACTCAGCTTTCCTGGGTTTCTCCCATGTATACATGTTATTCAACTTTGATTTTCTCCTGTTATTCTGTTTTTTAATAGATGTCAATTTAATTCTTAGACCAGCCAGAAGGACCTGGAGGGTACAGGAATTGTCTTCCTTCCCTACATCTCCAAGTAGAATTTATTACTTTAATAGCAATTTGTTTACTTCTCTATCACAGCATTACAATAAACTTGTATAAGTCTCTTTTCCAACTAGATCATGGTTTTCAACACTGCTGCTCAATGGAATCACCTGGGAAATTTTGGGAAAACAACCATGCCCATGTTCTGTCTCCAAGATTTTGATTTCTTTGGTTTGGGGTGAGGCTCTCATGAATCTAATGTGCAGCCAGGCTTAAGAACCACTGCACCAGACCAGACTACACAATGTTTGAGGTTTGTGATTATGCCAATTTGGTATTGCTCAACACCTAACACACAGTAGGCAATCAATAAGTATTTGTTGAATTGTTTTGTGACAGTAAGGAGAAAGAACATTGGCTCTCCTTTCGCTGAGCCACTAAGACATTGAGATGGATAGTCTCTGTGGGGCCTTTAAGAAATTGAGTTCATTTTAGATAGTTATTAAGATGCATAATCAATAACAATTACAGGAAAATTATCCAGAAAAACTATAGAAAGCATTTCATAAAGAAACTTGAGGAAAAATCTGAAGGTTTAAAAAGGAAAAATAAGGAATGAAATACAAATTAGGAGAGGCTGAAGAGGAGTATCATGAAAGACAAGTAGCTAAAAAAATACCACCCTTATATTTACTAAATACTCTATAATTTTAATGTACTTTTGGATCCATTGTTTTGCTTGATTCTCACAATGATGATGTAGATGGAGAAAATATTTCCATTTTACAGATGAGGAATCTGAGTGGAGGTGGGTGAGGTTAGGTAACTGGTCCAAGGTTCTACACCAGTTTGAAAGGAGGTAGATCCAGGACTAGAACCTAGTCCCTAGTTCTTAATCTGATGTTTTTTCCAACACCGGCTGTCCACAAAAGGTGAAATTGCCCTTTGATGGTCTAACAGAAGACAATTATGAGCTCTGTCTTCCCCTTCTTCTACATGTCTGGGTCTCCCCTCCAAGGAGACCTCCTTTAGAATTCCAGGTCTCTGGAATTATCTATTAGCCACCAGGGCCTTAGTTGATCTACTTTGACATATCTTCCCTGTATTTATCTCTCAGGACTGAGGCTCAGGGACTTTTAGTTTATTGTACTTATTCATTTAATGAATGATTTATATTTAATGAGTGATTAGTGTATGCCAGGAACTGTGCTACACCTCAAACAGATAGTATTGAGCAGAAAGACACAGTCCCTGCCCATATGACATTTTATAGTAATGGGTGAGAGACAACATTAAATATTCACACACACACACACAAATCTAAAATTGCAACTGTAATAAGTTCTACAGAGGAGAGGCACGGGAAGCTATGAGAGCATGAAACAGCAGGATATGATTATGTCAGAGGTCACAGAAAAGATCCCAGTTGAAACCAGATCTGAAGGAGAAGTAGGCAGCAACTAGACAAAAACAGGGAAAAAGAACTAAACCGGTTCTTCCAGTCTTTTCCAGCATTGCAAACTTCCTTCGAATTTCAAAAAGTTTCTCAGACCTCCCCGCATGATGAGCAGCTGATTTTTATGACTGAGGAAATATACAGTGCTATTAATCCAGTAACAACTCTAAATGTATTTATAATTTATTACTCATTCAACATTTATATACATTTGAACCATATTTCTTATTTTCATGGGATATTATTTATTGTCTATGCAGCCAACGCTTATCTCAATGTGCGGCCTCCTCATACTCTCTAAGGCTCCTAACGGTTTGGTGCTGTGGGTTGTCCATTTCCGAGCTGATTTGTGGGCATCTACTATAGGGAGATGAGAGAGCAGGACTTTGCTTCTCCTCTCTTTGTCCCTCCCCTGCTAGGTATCAAAAATGTAGTTTTATGCGATTTCTTAGAGACATCAGTCTCAGCCAATTTCCAGTCCAGTTTCTAGGGACGAGTGGACTGTGAAAAGACCTCGTGTTGCTTTAGAATAAGTAATTTTGAAAAGGGAAAATTATATGAAGGAAAGAGAGAACAAACATCAGGTAATGCAGTGGTTGGTCACACTGTAACTCAGGAATACCCTATGGTTCAGTGTAAGATTTTGTTTGGGAAAAAAAAAAGGTTCTCCTAAGAATGTTTAAACAAGTCGTTAAAAGCAAGATCCTGGAGTGCTGCCTGGGCTGGCGAAACCCTGAGAATAAAGTCCCAGAGTAGTGTTGTGTGAGCTTCCTCACCGAAACAGTGCTGCTCTGCCCTCTGCCTGGAATGTCTAACCTCCCCCCAACCTTGGCCCCGTAACCTTTCACCTTAAGCCTCAGCCTAGACTCTTCTGTGAAGCCATCACTGACCCCTCAGAGAGACTCGAGTGCTCTTTCCCAGGCCCCCAATGTCTGAAGATCCCCAGTGTAAGCAGACTGCACTACAGCAGTTGTCCTGCGGTCCCGCACGGTGGCTCACAGGGCTGGGGGCTCCTCAAGGCAGCGGCTAACAGGTGCTCAGTAAATGCTGGTGAAAGAAATTCGTTATTGCTTGTGGGATACTGGGGTTTTAAAATAAAGATTACACGGCAATTTGGGAGAATACTATAATCATGTCTAGACTCCAAAGTAATGTGCAACCCTGCCACCATTTTAAGCTCTTGGGACACTTGTTATCCTGAAGGATGTGAAGTATTGTAATCCATTTTCATGAGTCTATGACGGGAAAACCAACAGTTCTGGAGGAAGGAAGCACCTATTTCTACTCTTTGTCTGTCACATAAGTAACGCATTCTTCCTAAATGCCGGGTGGAGTTAGTGGTTGGGATGAAAATGCAGAAAGTATTAGAAATGGCATCAAATTACAAATGTAGCTAGACAAGCGGCACATTAACAAGGCGGGTTAAAACACATGCATGTAATAGCCACAAGGGGGCAGCGTCGAACTATGACACTATGGATAGAACATTCAAAGACCCAAGCACTTGGAACAGGGCGAGAGTGGAGAACAGAGAGCTGGTATATTGGGGCAATTCGAATGAGGAAGGAAGAGAGACCATGATTTGTAGTACTTACTGCACACGTCTTTATAATTTTGTTTCCCCTAGAAAAAAAAGACAGGCACACACCTACACGCTCACACATAGCAGTCTCATCAAGTGCACGCTTTATTTGTGTCCCTCTCCGGAAGCCCCACCGTGAGTCTGAGATATTTCAAGCATGCGTTGGCTGTTTCCTCAGGTGGTCCTCACTTCCTTTGTACCTCTTATGGTATGCTTTTATTGACTAAGCACTTCCTCAGGGTAATTTTACTTTTATTTGGTTTTCCCCTGACATATTTACTTCCGTAACAACCCTTATTAAATGCTACTCTACCCTGCTTATAAAAATATACACACATAGATTTATATGTTATATATAACACCCATTTTATATACTATAAAAACATATAACATATACTAATAAGTCAGGCTACTACTGCTTTCCATCATGCCTCAAATATAGTAGGGGTTCAATATATGTTTGCTGAGCTGAACTGAAGAGAAACAGAGAAAGAGTGTCCAGGAAAAGGAAAGGGCAGGTTCCGCAGCAGAGCAAAAATTCAGCATAGTGTAGATGGTTGTAGAGGGTCATACACTGTTCAACATAGTGTAGATGGTCGTAGAGGGTCATACAGTATTCAACATAGTGAGAAAGAGAATGCCCACTTCTCTTCCTCTTGTCAGAGCAAACACGCTACGTACGTCCTGGGGTCCATGAAACTCAGGGTCCAAAATTACATGTAACATGATTGTGAAACTTTAGAAAAAATAAGAGTATCGTGAAGGTGATTGCTAGAAGACAAAGTTCATCAGGGCAAATTTGGTGTTTGAACTCTCATATTTCCAGTACCTTGCCCAGAGTAGGCACTTAATCAAGATTGATTACAAATCCAATTTGCCCAAAAAGAAGTCCAAAAGCTAGTCGCTGAACAACACGAATGTAGGGAATTACTGAAGTAATTAAAAGGAAATGTTATTTATGGTAAACCATTTATATACTACTTAAAACACAGCTTTCGTTAAGCATTTAACAAATCAAAATTACATTTTGGCAAAATCACCTTTCCTCAGACCCACACTACACTAAAAACTATGGATCCAGGGCAAAGGGCACTGTGTCATTCTGCTGTCAAGGAACTTATAACTTAGTGGGAAAATATGATACGTCTATAAAAATATATTCAATGATGTATGGCAAAAATAAATACTGCAGAATCTCAGCGGAGGGGGCGATCACTTTGTTGATGTCAAGGAAGCTTTCATAGAGGAGACTGACATCGACCTGGACTTCGGAAGGTGAGTCATACCTAGATAGTAACAGAAGGGGGAAGCATTCTCAGAGCAGAGGGCCAGGAAGCAGACTCAGGAGGGTGCGTCCGGGAGACGGTGCAGAGAGCAGAGCAGACAGAGCAGAAATTCACAGAGGGTGTGGCAAGAGATAAGACTGAGCCACAGATGGAGCCAAGCTCAAAGAGTCTGTTCTTTACCTCAGAGACACTGAAGGTCTTTGAAGAGGGTAATGACCTGGTGGAAACTGAACTTTTGAAAGATTATGCAGTGTGTATTGGTTTGGGTATGATGAAAGATTTAGATGGTGTTTTATTTTGTTTTTAAAAAATCATCCAAACACCATAAAATACCATCTGTAACTACCATGCATATATAAATGTTCAAACATCTTGCAGCCAATAGATTTATCACACAATTATAATTGGATGACAAAATAAATTTGAGAATCACGTTATTTTAAATACACTATTTTTTAATTAAGATGTTACTGGGGAGTGTGGATGATGAGTGAAGAGGAAAAAATGACTATGACTTTATTTAGAAGTCACATTCCAAACCCCACCTAGAGTGCTAAGGGCAGAGTCTTGGTTTTGAAAGGGGCTCTTTATGGCCAGCAGGGCAGTGATTTGCTCTGCACAGTGGGGCATCAAAGGGCCAGCTAACCTGAATGAAAAGTTCTCTCATTCAAGATCTCCAGCTAGTGCATCACAAACCTTTTATAAAGAAAGATGGTATCCATGGTTTCACTTCTGCAATGGAAAAATATACCTGCTGTAGTCTGGTAGTTCATCAAAAGGTTAAACATGGAGTTACTATATGACCCAGCAATTCCACTCCTAGGTGTATTTCCAGGAGAAATAAAAAATACATCCAAATAAAAACTTGTACAAGAGAGTCAGCCCTGATGGCCTAGTGGTTAAAGTTCTGCACATTCCACTTCAGCAGCCCCATTTCAGTTCCTGGGCGCAGAACCACACCACTGGTCTGTCAGTAGCCATGCTGTGGCAGTGGGTCACATAGAATAACTAGAAGGACTTACAGCTAGATTATACAATGATGTACTGAACCTTTGGGGAGGAAAAAAAAAGAAGAGGATTGGCAATAGATGTTAGCTCAGGGCGAATCTTTCCCAGCCAAAAAAAAAAACCCCCAAAAACAAAAAAAAACTTGTATAAGAATGTTCAGAGCAGCATTATTTATAATAGCCAAAGGTTGGGAAACAACCCAAATGTCCATCAACTGAAGAATGGATAAATAAAATGTGGTATATTCATACAATGAAATATTATTCGGCAGTAAAAAGAAATAAAGTTTGATCCATGCTACAACATGGATGGATCTTGAAAATATTATGCTAACTGCAGGAAGCCAGACATAAAAGACCGCATATTGTATGATTCCATTTATATGGAAAGTCCACAGTAGGCAAACCCATTGAGACAGAAAGGAGATTAGGGTTGCCAAAGGTTGAGGAGATTGTGCAGAAACGGAGGGTGACAGCTAAAATGTACAGGGTTTCTTTTTGGGGTTGTAGACTTGTTGATTTTGAGAGATGTCCAGCAGGAGTTGGATTTTGAATCTGAAGCTTAAGGATACGAGGTCATTAAACCCATGAGGACAGATTAGGTTACCCAGAATAACATGTAATAAAATTTAATAGTTGTTAACATTTATTACACACCTCCTATGTGTTTATATATATTAACTTATTCGATTCTCCCAACAAATCTATTCAGTTGATACTTTTACCGGATTTATGTAGAAATGAGACATTAGAAATAATCGTAAGAGAACTTTCAGAACCTCCTCACCCACATCTACCTACCTGCCTCATGTACTCGGTCTACTCACCTCAAGTACTTGGCCTACTATGGATGAAAGTCACTTTTCTCAGAGTGCAGTCTTACCACATACGTGCTAGATCTCACCTCGCTCACCTCCTACAGGACATTGTTTCAGCAATTGTCCCCTCTCTCTGACCATCACAAAATTTTCCCTCTCTACTGGATTATTCTTATCTACCTACAAACATACTATGATTTCACCTGGTTCAAACAAAACCAAAACCAAAACCCAAACTGTCTCTTAACCCCATTCTGCCTTCTAGCTCCTGTCCCATTTTTGTTCTTCCTTTTACATCTCAAAAGAGTTGTCCATACTCGTCTCTATTTCATTCTTATTTGACTCACTCCAGTATGGCTTTTTTTGGTCTTTTTTATTTATTTTTTTTTTTGGTGAGGAAGATCAGCCCTGAGCTAACATCTGCCAATCCTCCTCTTTTTGCTGAGGAAAACTGGCCCTGGGCTAACATCCGTGCCCATCTTCCTCCACTTTATATGGGATGCCGCCACAGTATGGCTTAACAAGTGGTACGTCAGTGCGTGCCCAGGATCCGAACCGGTGAACCCCGCCCCGGGCTGCCGCAGCGGAGCGCATGCACTTAACTGCTTGTGCCACCTGGCAGGCCCCTGGTATGGTTTTTATTGCTTTGAGTCTGCCACAATTGTTCTTAACAAGATGGCCAAAGACCTCCATTTTGCTAAATCCAAGGATCTGCTCTCAGGTCTCATCTTGTTTGACCCACCTGCAGTGTCTGACTCAATTGGTCACCCCGTCCCTCTTGGTTTTTTTTGTAGCATATTCAATTTTATTTCAACAGAAAGCGTTCCCATTCCATTTTATAAAAATACCTATGAAATTTGTAATTAACAAAGACTCATTCATCAGAATTTTTTCATTTATCTAGTTTTAAAATTTTTCAGAATCCTGTCATCATCCTTTTGCGATTCCTTAAGTTAATTCAGCTAGATGTCTTGGTGTCCTCCAAAGACTTTTCTTAAATATTTCTTCTCTATATCTAGTCTTAGTTTGATCCTGTCACTTTTAAACATCAGAGTTCTGTTATCTTTTCTCCTTAATTCTTGGCAGTCTGTGATACCTTTCTCTCTAAAATTTATAACGCATTCTTACAAATATGCTCATATCAGTGACTTTTTGTATATATGCATATGTCTATGAAACTTACATTTTTGTTGATTTTTTTTAAAGAAAGAGGGACCTATTAATTTCACCTTTTCCTAAACTTTGAAAAGAAACAAACCAAAATTCTGCTCTTCACCACCAGTGTTTGGAAGATCAGAGTTCCTGTCAATTGAGTCATCCTTTCTTCGTAACTATAGAGAAGGAATAATCAGAAATCACTGACTGGTTGAAATAAAACCATTTTTATCAAATATGTATGTAGCATGAACTGTTGATTAGTTAAAAACTGGTTGAGATAGTTTTACTTCCAATTATTTTGAACTCTGGTATCTGGGGTTTTTTTTCCTTTTTTTATTGATGTCATAATAGTTTATAACATTATGGAATTTTAGTTGTACATTATTGTTTGTCAGTCACCATATAAATGCCTCCCTTCACCCATTGTGCCCACCTCTCAACCCCCTTCCCCCTGGTAACCACTACACTGTTCTCTCTGTCCATGTGTTAAGTTTGTCTTCCACATCTGAGTGAAATCATGCGGTGTTTGTCTTTCTCTGCCTGGCTTATTTCGCTTAACATAACACCCTCCAGGTCCATCCATATTGTTGCAAATGGAACGATTTTGTCTTTTTTATATGGCTGAGCAGTATTCCGTTGTATGTATGTGCCACATCTTCTTTATCCAAGCATCAGTTGAGGGACACTTGGGTTGCTTCCACTTCTTGGCTAGAGTGAACAATGCTGCAATGAACATAGGGGTGCATAAGCCTCTTTGGATTGTTGATTTCAGGTTCTTTGAATAAATACCCAGTAGTGGGATAGCTGGATCATAAGGTATTTCTATTTTTAATTTTTTTGAGGAAGCTCCATACTATTTTCCATAGAGGCTACACTAGTTTGCATTCCCACCAGCAGTGAATTAGGGTTCCCGTTTCTCCACAACCTCTCCAACATTTGTTATTTTTTGTCTTGGCGATTATAGCCATTCTAATGGGGTGTAAATTGATATCTCAATGTAGTTTTGCATCTCCCTGATGATTGGTGATGTTGAACATCTTTTCATGTGGCTATTGGCCATCTGTATATCTTCCTTGGAAAAATGTCTGTTCATATCCTTTGCCCATTTTTTGATTGGGGTTGTTTGTTTTTTTGTGGTTCAATTGTGTGAGTTCTTTATACGTTATGGAGATTAACCCCTTGTTGGGTATATGATTTGTGAATATTTTCTCCTAGCTGGTGAGTTGTCTTTTCATTTTGATCCTGGTTTTTTTTTTACCTTGCAAAATCTCTTTAGTGTGATGAAGTTCCACTTGTTTATTTTTTCTTTTGTTTCCCTTGTCCAAGTTGATATGGAATTCTAAAAGATCCCTTTATGACCGATGTCAAAGAGTGTACTGCCTATATTTTTTTCCGAGAGTTTTATAGTTTCAAGTCTTACCTTCAAGTCTTTAATCCATTTTGAGTTAATTTTTGTGTATGGCAAAAGGTAATGGTCTACTTTCATTCTTTTGCATGTGGCTGTCCAGTTTTCCCAGCACCGTTTATTGAAGAGACTTTCCTCTCTCCATTGTATGTTCTTATCTTCTTTGTTGAAGATTAGCTGTCCGTAGATGTGTGGTTTTATTTCTGAGCTTTCAGTTCTGTTCCATTGATCTGTGTGTCTGTTTTTGTACCAGTACCATGCTGTTTTAATTATTATAGCTTGTAAAATATTTTGAAGTAAGGGATTGTGATGCCTCCAGCTTTGTTCTTTTTTCTTAGGATTGCTTTAGCTATTTGGGGTCTTTTGTTGCCCCATATGAATTTTAGTATTCCTTGTTCTATTTCCGGGAAGAATGTCACTGGGATTCTGATTGGGATTGCATTAAATCTGTAAATTGCTTTAGGTAATATGGACATTTTAACTACGTTTATTCTTCCAATCAGTGTACATGGGATATCTTTCCATTTCTTTATGTCATTATCGATTTCTTTCAATAATGTCTTATAGTTCTCATTGTATAGGTCTTTCACCTCCTTGGTTAAATATATTCCTAGATATTTTATTCTTTTTGTTGCGATTGTAGATGGGATTGTCTTCTTGAGTTCTCTTTCTGTCAGTTTGTTATTAGAGTATAGAAATGCAACTGATTTTTGTAAGTTGATTTTGTACCCTGCTACTTTGCTGTAGTTGTTGATTATTTCTAATAGTTCTCCAATGGATTCTTTAGGGCTTTCTATATATAAAATCATGTCATCTGCAAACAGTGAGAGTTTCACTTCTTCATTGCCTATTTGGATTCCTTTTTTTCCTTTTTCTTGCCTAATTGCTGTGGGCAAAATCTCCAGCACTGTGTTGAATAAGAGTGGCAAGAGTGGGCATCCTAGTCTTGTTCCTGTTCTCAGAGGAATGGCTTTCAGTTTTTCCCCATTGAGTATGATGTTGGCTGTGGGTTTGTCATATATGGCCTTTATTATGTTTTTTTTTTTTTAATTAATTAATTTTTCCCCCCAAAGCCCCAGTAGCTAGTTGTAGGTCATAGCTGCACATCCTTCTAGTTGCTGTATGTGGGATGTGGCCTCAGCATGGCCCGAGAAGCAGTGCATCTGTGCACGCCCAGGATCCGAACCCCAGCTGCCAGCAGCGGAGCTCACGCACATAACCGCTAAGCCACGGGGCCGGCCCTGGCCCTTATTATGTTGAGGTACTTTCCTTCTATACCCATTCTGTTGAGAGTTTTTATCGTAAATTGATGTTTGATCTTGTCAAATGCCTTCTCTGCCTCTATTGAGATGATCATGTGTTTTTTATTCCTCATTTTGTTAATGTGGTGTATCACATTGATTGATTTGCGGATGTTGAACCATCCCTGTATCCCTGGTATAAATCCCACTTGATCATGGTGTATGGTCTTTTTAATGTATTGCTGTATTCGGTTTGCCAATATTTTGTTGAGGTTTTTTGCATCTATGTTCATCAGCGATATTGGCCTGTAATTTTCCTTCTTTGTATTGTCCTTGTCTGGCTTAGGTATTAGGGTGTGTGTGGGATCATAGAATGTGTTGGGAACTGTTTCATCTTCCTCTATTTTTTGGACTAGTTTGAGAAGGATAGGTATTAAATCTTCTTTGAATGTTTGGTAGAATTCTCCAGAGAAGCCATCTGGTCCTGTTCTTTCATTTTTGGGGAGGTTTTTGAATACTGTTTCAATCTCTTTACTTGTGATTGGTCTATTCAGATTCTCTATTTCTTCTTGATTCAGTTTTGGGAGGTTGTATGAGTCTAAGAATTTATCCATTTCTTCTAGATTGTCCAATTTGTTGGAATATAGTTTTTCACAGTATTCTCTTATAATCCTTTGTATTTCTGTGGTATCCATTGTGATTTCTCCTCTTTCATTTCTAATTTTATTTATTTGAGCCTTCTCTCTTTTTTTCTTGATGAGTCTGGCTAAGGGTTTGTAAATTTTGTTTATCTTCTCAAAGAACCAGCTTTTTGTTTCATTGATTCTTTCTACTGTTTTTTTTGGTTTCAATTTCATTTATTTCTGCTCTAATTTTTATTATTTCCCTCCTTCTGCTGACTTTGGGCTTTGTTTGTTCTTCTTTTTCTAATTCTGTTAGGTGCAGTTTAAGATTGCTTATTTGGGACTTTTCTTGTTTGCTAAGGTGGGCCTGTATTGCTATGAGCTTCCCTCTCAGGACCACTTTTGCTGCATCCCATATGAGTTGGTATGGTGTATTTTCATTTTCATTTGTCTCCAGATATTTTTGAATTCTCCTTTAATTTCTTCAATGATCCATTGGTTGTTCAGTAGCATGTTGTTTAGCCTCCACATCTTTGTCACTTTCCCAGTTTTTTTCTTGTAGTTTATTTCTATTTTCATAGCATTATGGTTAGAAAAGATGCTTGTTATGATTTCAATCTTCTTAAATTTATAGAGGTTTGCCTTGTTTCCCAACATATGGTCTATCCTTGAGAATGTTCCAGGTGTGCTTGAGAAGCATGTGTAATCTGCTGTGTTTGGATGGAGTGCTCTATATGTATATCTATCAAGTCCATCTTGTTTAGTTTTTCAAGTCCACTATTTCCTTATTGACTTTCTGTCTCGATGATCTATCCATCGATGTATGTTCGGTGTTAAGATCCCCTACTATTATTGTGTTGTTGTTAATATCTCCTTTTAGGTTTATTAATAGTTGCTTTATGTACTTTGATGTTCCTTTGTTGGGTGCATATATACTTATAAATGATATGTCTTTTTGGTGGAGTGTCCCTTTTATCATTCTATATTGCCCCTCTTTGTCTCTCATTACCTGTTTTATCTTGAAGTCTACTTTGTCTGATATAAGGGTGGCAACACCTGCTTTCTTTTGTTTGCCATTTGCTTGGAGTACTGTCTTCCATCCTTTACTCTGAGCCTGTGCTTGTCTTTAGAGCTGAGATGTGTTTCCTGGAGGCAGCATATTGTTGGATCTTGTTTTTTAATCTACCCCACCACTCTGTGTCTTTTGATTGGAGAATTCAATCTATTTACATTTAGAGTGATTGTTGATATATGAGGGCTTAATGTTGCTATTTTATTGCTCATTTTCTGGTTCTTTTGCATTTCCTTTGTTTCTCGTCCCATGTGTTTCAGACTGCCAATTCAGTTTGGTAGTTCTGTATGATGATTTCCTTAGTTTTCTCTTTATTTATTGTATGTGTCTCTGTTCTGATTATTTGTTTAGTGGTTGCTATGAGGTTTGTATAAAAAATCTCATAGATGAAATAGTCCATTTTCTTTTCTTCTTTTTTTTTTGTGAGGAAGATCAGCCCTGCGCTAACATCCATGCCAATCCTCCTCTTTTTTGCTGAGGAAGACTGGCCCTGAGCTAACATCTATTGCCAATCCTCCTCCATTTTTTCCCTTTTTCTCCCCAAGGCCCCAGTAGATAGTTGTGTGTCATAGTTGCACATCCTTCCAGTTGCCGTATGTGGGACGCCGCCCCAGCATGGCCGGACAAGTGGTGCATCGGTGTGTGCCCGGGATCCGAACCCGGGCCGCCAGCAGTGGAGCGCGTGCACTCAACCACTAAGCCACGGGGCCAGCCCCAATAGTCCATTTTCTGATGGCCTCTTATTTCCTTAGACTAAGTCGATTCCATCCGTTTCCTCTTTCTCTTCTAAGTTATTATCGTCACAATTTTTATTCCATATTGTCTTGCGAGTTTATGTTTAAAGTGATGAGGCTACATTTATTTTTGGTGTTTTCCTTCCCTTAAACTTTGATGTTATAATTAAGTGTTTGCTAACCTATTCTGATAGAGAGATGCAATTTTTCTGACTTTGTCTACCTATTTTTCTCCTTGCTCAAAGCTTTGTATCCCCTTTCTCCTTTTTTTTCAGGCATGAGGGCCTTCTTGAGCATTTCTTTTCGTGGGGTCTTGTGGTAATGAACTCCCTTAGCTTTTGTTTATCTGGGATAGTTATTATTTCTCCATCATATCTGAAACATATTTGTGCTGGATAGAGTATTCTTGGCTGAAAATTTTTGTCTTTCAGAATTTTGAATATATCTTTACACTCTCTCCTAGCCTGTAAAGTTTCTGCCGAGAAATTGGCTGAAAGCCTGATAGAAATTCCTTGGTAAGTTATTTATTTATTTTTTTTGTCTCATTGCCCTTAATACTTTTTCTTTGTCATTGATTTTTGCCAGCTTTACTACTATATGCCTTGGAGAGAGTCTTTTCGTGTTGATATATTTAGGAGATCTATTTACTTTATTCACTTGTATTTCGAGCTCCTTCCCTAGGTTTAGCAAGTTCTCAGCTATTATTTCTTTGAACAAGCTCTCTGTTCCTTTTTCCCGCTCTTCTCCCTCTGGAATATCTATAATCTTTATGTTGCATTTCCTAATTGAGTTGGATATTTCTCAGAGGATTTCTTCATTTCTTTTTAGTCTTACTTCTCTCTCCTCCTCCATCTGGAGCATTTCTGCATTCCTAACCTCAATATTGCTAATTCTTTCCTCCACATTGTCAGCTCTGTTATTTAAAGATTCCAGATTTTTCTTTATCTTCTCCATTGTGTTTTTCTTCTCCAACATTTCTTTTTTTTTTTTCTTTTTGTGAGGAAGATCAGCCCTGAGCTAACATCGTGCTAATCCTCCTCTTTTTGCTGAGGAAGACTGTCTCTGAGCTAACATCTATTGCCAATCCTCCTCCTTTTATTTTTTCCCCAAAGCCCCAGTAGATAGTTGTATGTCATAGTTGCACAACCTTCTAGTTGCTGTATGTGGGATGAGGCCTCAGCATGGCCAGAGAAGCAGTGCATTGGTGCGTGCCCGGGATCCGAACCCGGGCCGCCAGTAGCGGAGCACACACTTAATCGCTAGGCCACAGGGCCGGCCCTCTCCAACATTTCTGATCGGTTTTTCTTTAGAGTTTTAATCTCTTTTGTGAAGAAGTTCCTGATTTCATCGAATTGTCTATCTGTATTTTCTTGTAATTCTTTGAGCTTTTTTATGATAGCTATTTTGAATTCTCTGTCGCTTAGGTTATAAATTTCTGTGCCTTCAAGATTGACTTCTAGGTGCTTGTCATTTTCCTTCTGGTCTGGAGACTAAGATATTTTTGCATACCTCTTGAGGGTGTGGGCTTGTTTTTCCTCATGCTGAAAATATCTGGTCACAGCTTCCACCTGCCACCACTCGGTGGGGGTCAAGAGCTGTGTATTCTGAGCTCGCCATGGTCTGTGGGTGCGCTGGCTGACCAGCTGTGCTTGTGTGCCAGGCAGGGGGGAAGGGCTCTTTCTTTCACCCATCCCATCCTGGGGGCTTCTCACTCTTCCCTCACTATCTGCTCTTCTGGAGTGCTAGCTTGATGAAGACAACCCAGCAACAAACAATTCAGTCCCCTCCATATGGGAATTTCGCACCAGCTGTGAGAGAGCTTGGAGAGTGACAGTTTTTCTGCGGAGGACCACCCCTCCCCCCTCTCTCTCTGAAAGCTGCACAGTCCCGGTCCCAGGATCACTGTTGTTGGGGAAGGAGAGGAGTTCTCCTCACCTCCTTCCACTTCCTCTGGGGGTTCCAGCACCTCCACCTTCAGATGTAAGGCTGTGTGGGTTTCTAGACATCTTTTCTGTTGTGTGAATGTCCTCTGTTGGTATATGAATGTCCTTTTTGTTGTGTCTTAGAGGTGGAGAGTCTAGGGGGGAAAGCTCACTCCACCATGATGCTGACATCACTCTGCATCCTTCTTTTTGTCACTTGCTTTGGAGGCTACCAGCTCTCTTAGTTCTTCCCTTACCTCTCTGATCACTCCCTAGTTTCTTTTGCTTATTCCTCCTTGTATCCCTGAGGTTTTACTGGGTAAGGTCTCAAGGTGCAGTCCTTGAAGCTCTTCTCTTTTCTCTTTTACACCTTGGTGGTCTCATCCAATCTCATGGTGTTAACTTTCTGTATACTGTTAATCCCAAATTTGTACCTTTAACCTACACCTATCCCCTAAACTTCCTATTCATAGATCTAACTTCAAATCTTCAATTTGATGTTGAAAGGAAAACTTGATTTGTCCAAACTGAACTCCTCATCTTCCCCTCCCCATCCAAGCTTGGTTGTCCTTCAGTTTTTCCAATTTTAGTTAATAGCAACTCTATCATTCTAGTCGCTCAGCTCACAAACCTGTATTCATCCTTGAATCCTCCTTTTCTCCCAAACCTCTTATCCAGTCCAAATTCTGTTGACTCTACCTTCAAAACATGTCCAGGATCCAAACTCTTTGTACCATTCCCATTGCTATTCTCCTTGTCTAAGCTGTCATCAGCTTCTCTGTGGATTTTTGCAATAACTTTGTAATCTGCATTTGATGACCTTTCAGTCTATTCTCAATATAGCAGCCAGAATGAGCCTGCTAAGATGGTTTCACCTTGTTATTTCCCTGCTCAAAATCATCCAGTGGATGCTTTTCCCACATAGAGTAGAAGCCAAGGTCTTCTACTTGTTAAAGTCCTACAAGCTCTCCCCCCACCACACACACACACACACACACACACACACAATCTGGCCATTACCTCTTTGACCCCCTCTTGATACTCTCTCCTTCACTTACTCACTCCAGCCACGGTGTCATCCCTGCTGTTCTTTTAACATATCAGGTGTGCCTTCAACTCGGGGTCTTTCATTTGCTACCTCCTCAGCTTGGAACTCTCTTCCCATAAAAATCACCAAAGTTTTACTCCCGCATTTCCTTCAGATTATTATTCAAATGTCACCTTCTTAGTAAGTCCTTCTCTGAAAACCGTATTGGAAATCACTACCAACACTCCTTATTCCCTTTCCTAATCATGGTGGATTTGTATTGTCAGCTTAGCTGAGCTGGAACTATGTTTCCCAGGTTCTCTTCCTTACAGAGTTCCCAGGTCATGTGGGCCAAAGAAACATTTTGCACGAGATTTGGAAGGCAGAAGTGAAGGAACAGCCATATTGTTTTTACACTTAGAGGACTGGTACAGCATGCAAGGTGCTGCTGCTGCAGCCAAGTATGGTGTCGCTTACTGCCTGGCTCACCTGTTGGCTCACCTGGTTGTCATGGGGCAGTGGCTGGACCCACAACTCCTCTAGCTCTAGCTGGATCATCCTTTCGTTTCTGAGACTCTTAGGTCAGGGATGTGTTTAGCTCCATGAGGAAGAGTGCCAACTTCTCCTGTAGGACGTCCCCACCCCACCCTCCACATCACTGAAGTTGGAGGCTTAGAGATGATGAGATATCAATGAGAGTTCCAGTCCATCCTATTGGTTTCCAGCTCAGCTGCATAGGTTCTATCTTGCTTCCCTTATTTCACATCTGTCTTCCCTTCTGGCTACCTGCCCTGTTGACTTCAGTCACCAGCACCAGACACAGAAGCAATAGTGCCCTATAGACTGTTTAACCAGCTCCCCCAATTACCTAAAGTCAAATCCTCATAATAAATCCCTGTGTGTGAGTGTTAGGCTGTGAAATGTTGAACAACTACCTTTCCAGGAAAAAAAAAAAAAAAGCCCTGATTTGTAGCATTTGCCAATTTCCCTGGTATAAATATTCCCACCATGGCCATTTTAAACTACTGATGTGACATCACTAAATGGGGAGTGGGGAAGAGATGCTAACAATTAGATCTCTCAGGCCAGTACTAACCAGCTCCCACACACCACTGGGAGTATCTCCTAGTGGTCTTGCTTCTCTGACTGCACTTCAGATCTCTTTAATTTTTCCCATAGCTCCTAGCACCTTCTACCATACTGTGTATTTTAGTTATCTGTCTCCTACCTTAGAATGAAAATTCTATCAAGGCAGGGAGTTTTACTTGTTTTGTTCACTGCTATATCCCTGCCTCTCAGAACAGGTCCCAGCACTTAACAGCTCTTCCATATACATTTATCGAATGGATGAATGAATAAAGGAAGGAATGTAGTGTGGGAGGAGGAATGGGGTGAGAATAGAACCCTGGGTGTGGCAGGGGAAGAACCTGAGTAAGAATTTTGTCAAGGTGTCACCTAATTTGGTTCAGTCCAACAAGTATTTGTTGAGTACCTGTCATCTGCCAGATATTTTGCTAGCTGCTGGGGCAGATAAAAAGAATAACGTGGGGGGCCGACCCCGTGGCTTAGCAGTTAAGTGCGCGCGCTCTGCTGCTGGTGGCCCGGGTTCGGATCCTGGGCGCGCACCGATGCACCACTTCTCCGGCCATGCTGAGGCCGCGTCCCACATACAGCAACTAGAAGGATGTGCAGCTATGACATACAACTATCTACTGGGGCTTTGGGGGAAAAATAAATAAAAAAAAAAAAAAAAAAAAAGAATAACTTGGGGGCCAGCCCCATGGCCTAGTGGTTCAGTTCAGCCCACTCTGCCACAGCAGCCCAGGTTCAGTTCCCTGGTGCACACCTACACCACTTGTTGGCAGCCATGCTGTGGCGGCAACCCACGTACAAAATAGAGGAAGATTGGCACAGATGTTAGCTCAGGGTGACTCTTCCTCAGCAAAAACAAAAGAATAAGGCATAGTTGCTAATGTGCTGGAATTCAGAGAGGTTGTAAAAGAAAGGAGAGAAATGAGTACCAGGCTATCCAGGAACATAGAGAGTTTAGAAAATGAGGAAATATTCAGTAGTGCCAAAGGCAGCATAATGGACTAGTAAGAAAGTGATTGAAAAGTATCATCTGAATAGGGCAATTAGGAAAGTTATAGGGGATTTTCTCTGAGAAGACCCCTGGTATCTCCTTTCTTTGGATGTTATATTCCCCAAGCACTTTGGCCATGTTCTGTTGTAGCCATGCCATGTAATTAATTTGTTTCCAGTCACCCATTCCTTTTGGCAGTGGAATTTTAAAAGTCAAGGCTATTGTTCAAAATCTGGACCTTTAGTTCCCAGACCAGTGCTTAGCACTTGTAGGCGCACAGCCCATTTGATGAATAATTAAAATACAAGAAGATTTTAAAAATTATAGACATCCCATCTATTTTTCTCAGGCTTTTCTTAGTCATTTTCTCTTAGCATTTTCCATGGAAACTTAACAGAAATTGGATTATTATAGTACTAATTTTATCCTTCAGTTCTCCCAAACTCAGGCTTGTTTTTGGGGTCAGAAATAAATATTAAGTGGTATTTTATAATGAGTCAAGTCACATTTGGAAGTAATAGAAAATTGATTTGCAGCCCAAATTTTTAGTTGGGAAACACACTGTCTGTATAACTGATAACTGATAACTAGACCAGGCTAATTTGTTCATTTTCCTAAAAGGTGTTATTTTACAGGATCACTAATCCTGACACTTTGCCTTCGTACCCACCATTCACTAAATTCTGTCCTTCTGGTCTCAAAAACGTCATCTGATGAGAGAGTCCTCCCTTGACTACCTCATGTAAATAGTGGCCCCTCCATCACTCCTGACCTCCTAGCCTTGAGTTATATATATTTCTTCAGGACGCGTATCATTTCTCACATGGTGTTCTGTGGTAACGTATCTGACAACTGTCTCCTCTCCTATGAGAATGTAAGCTCCGTGAGGGCAGGACTTCATCTGCTTAGTTCAGTGCTTTATCCCCAGCACTGAGAACAATACCAGCATAAAATAAGGACAGGAAATCTGTTCATTGTATGGTTATGAGCATTTTAGAGTGGTAAGTGGATTTGTCCTTTTTACCAGGCATATTTTCCTTTGAGAAAGAGTTTCCAGAAACTGATAAAGATGAGAACAGGAAAGCTGATGCTAGGGCTGCGTGGTACATAGCATCCACCTGTTCTATGAGGTACATGGCACCTCCTCCTTTTCTATATAGATGGATAGATGGCACTTCCACGGCTCCTCTGACCCTTCCCTTCCCACTCTTCCCAGGCGCCCGCCCCAGCTCTCCTCTCCCCCACCTCCCCTGGCTCCAGCTTTGCTGCCAACATGCCCCAGTCTTTCTCTTTCTGTACAACCTTTGTTAGAACCTGCTGCTCCCTTAAGTTGCCATCCTACCTTTCTTTGCTTGTGTGTGTGTCTGTGTGAGTATGTGTGAGGAAAATTAGCCCTGAGCTAACATCAGATGCCAATCCTCCTCTTTTTGCTGAGGAAGATTGGCCCTGGGCTAACATCCGTGCCCATCTTCCTCTGCTTTATATGGGACACCACCACAGCTGGCTTGACAAGCGGTGCGTTGGTGCGCGCCTGGGATCCAAACCTGCGATTCCCAGGCTGCAGTGGAGCGTGCGCACTTATTGGCTACACCACCAGGCCGGCCCCACCATCCTACCTTTCTTTCTCTCAGCACCCAAATTCTCAAATGTGAGGACTGTGCTGACAATTTCCATCTCTTTTCCATCTATTCCTCCCTTAAACTTTTATAATCTGGCTCCCATTCCTAAATGTTTGTGGAACACTCTCCTTATGCAACTGTATCTGAAATGGTCTCTTTTAACCTTTCAAATCTATCCTCTGAATCTGTCAAAACAGACAACAAAGTAATCTATCTAAAATGAAAATGTGATCATGACAATTTCCTGCTTAAAAACTTTCAAGCCTTCCTATTCTCTTTAGGATCAAGTTCAAGCCTGTTTGGCATGGCACCCTAGGCCTGATGTGGCTGGTTCCTGACCAGTCTTCTCTGCTCAGCTCACCATTCTCTCTTGGGCACTAGGCTTTCCATCTGGACCCACTGTTTTATCCTTGCTTGCACCATGTTCTTTCTTTACTGTAATTCCTTTGTCTTCTGTCTAAAATATCTGAACTCCATTCCTGACTCCCATCCAGCTAATTCCAGCTGATATCTTCTAAAAATTTTTAAACAACTAACTATGTATCTAGTTGTATCAGTATCATCTATTGATAACCCATCACTTGTCTACTGGTTTTAAACGTCACCTCTAGCATATAGCAGATTCTTATACTTGGATCTGGTTTGGGTCTTTATATTGTTTTATTAATCTATCTATTCCTGTTTTTATTATTATAGATTTCAAGTGACTTTTAATATCTAATACTAGGGAAGGCAAGTCTCTCCACTTTCTTTCTACAAAGCTACTGACACTCATCTCCTTCTCCTAATTCTTTTCAAAAAATTTCTTGACTATTTTTCAGATGTTTATTTTTCCAGGTGAGCTCTGGAATCACTTTTTCAAGTTTTCTCCTTTTTCAAAAAAATGAGATTTAGATTGAAAATGTGCTATAATTATAAATAATTTTAGAAAGTATTATTTTAGTGTTATTATTAAGTCGAAAAGAAGAAAGCAGTGAGCCAGCAATTGTTCAACTATAATTTTCATAGTCCCCACTCACCACTAATTTGTTCTATTCTTTGGTTTTTGATATGGTACCGTTGTTGATAAAATGGTTTGTTGTCAGGAAAAATTGTCCAAGACTTGGAAATTGGCTGAAGAGATTATTGGGTTATCTTTCGATGGAGTGCTGAGCACGGTCAAAAGAACACTATCTCACTTTATAGGGATGTAAACCTTTGGTTGTCTCCAGTTGACTAGGGCAAAACTGAAGTTGCAGAAAACTGGTAGTCATGCAAATGATTTTTGTAAATAGAAATGCAAATGCTATTGTGCAGTAGAGACACAATTGACTTCTGCCCTATAGAAAGATAACCTCATTTTTCTAATGTAATATTAATCAGTTTTGCAAGTGTTAGCACATTTATTTTGGCACTCCTGATTGCCTATATATATGACTGTTCATCCAATTCTTTTTTAAACTGGTTTTTGCGTCTTACTGGTTCTTTATTAATTAACTGAATAAAATCTTTGACATGTGTACATTTTATATTTGCATGAGAGTCATAATTTTACTTCTTTGATAATTATACTTTAGCAGTACTGTGCCTTAACAGAATACGTGGGAAATGTGATTAAAGCAGAATTCCTTTGCCTACAGTCTTTCAAGGAATTAACCTTATAAGTAATATATGCTTAGAAAGTAATTCAACTGTTCAGAAGCCAGCAGGCTTAGAGGTCTTTTTTTTTTTTTACATTTTTTTTCTTTTGTTTTTTTAATTTATTTTTTTGGTGAGGAAGATCAGCACTGAGCTAACATCGGGTGCCAATCCTCCTTGTTTTGCTGAGGAAGATTGGCCCTGGGCTAACATCCATGCCCATTTTCCTCTACTTTATATGGGACGCTGCCACAGCATGACTTGACAAGCGGTACGTCGGTGCGTGCCCAGGATCCAAACCTGGGAACCGCAGGCCACCACAGCGGAGCACGCACACCTAACTGCTGTGCCACCGGGCCGGCCCGCCAGCAGGCTTAGAGATCTTAAACCTGGCAAGATCATGATGGCCAACCCCTTACCTTCACATAAAAACAATAGGAATGTTAAAGAAAACTTTTCAGACAATTTGGTCATGAGCAGATATCAAAGTTTTATGACATCCTCACATGCAAGGAAAAAGGCCTTATAGAGGCTAATTTAAAGATTTATTCTCAGTAGGAGTATTTTATAGAAAAAGAGAACATTTTTTATAATTGTAAGATCAAATACATACATTAAAAAAGTTTGGTAAAAAGGCAACTGATATTCAAATAGGTGGGTAGAGAATTAGATTCTCCGAAAAAATCTTAGTCCCACTAAAGGTCATCAGAAAATGGCTTATGCATATTATCAGGAATGCTCATGTCTTCCCAGGAGGAGGTTCTTTCCAAGTCCAGGTTCAGGCCTTTTTTTCTTTTGGCTGAGAAAGATTGGCCCTGAAATAACATCTGCTGCCAATCTTCCTCTTATTGATTGATGAAGATTTGCCCTGAGCTAACTTCTGTGCCCATCTTCCTCTATTTTGTATGTGGGTTGCTGCTATAGCATGGCCGCCAACGAGTGGTGTAGGTCCACACCAGGGAACCAAACCTGGGCAGCCAAAGTGGAGCCCACTGAACTTAACCACTAGGCCACAGGCCAGCCCCCTCAGGATGATTTTTTGTTTACACTAATCTTACAATTTAGTGTAAGTATAAGAAAGAACACTGAAGTTCTGAGTTTTACTTGACTTCTTTGGTGCTTTCAAATAAATATATCAAATTTCAATACTTTTCAAATGTTTTTTCTTCTCTTTTAGGTCTCCAAGCAAATACTTAGTCTAACTAACAAAAAGTCCACAATTAAACAAACAAAAAAGTCCTTTTCTTGCTCCTGTGCTTTGATTCCTTTCTTCAGAGTTGACTTTTTTGTGTGTGTGAGGAAGATCAGCCCTGAGCTAACATCCATGCTAATCCTCCTCTTTTTGCTGAGGAAGACCAGCCCTGAGCCAACATCTATTGCCAATCCTCCTCCTTTTTTCCCCCAAAGCCCCAGTAGATAGTTGTATGTTATAGTTGCACATCCTGCTAGTTGCTGTATGTGGGACACGGCCTCAGCATGGCCCGACAAGCGGTGGGTCGGTGCGCGCCCAGGATCTGAACCCAGGCCACCAGTAGCGGAGCGTGAGCACTTAACCGCTAAGCCACAGGGCCGGCCCCCAGAGTTGACTTTTAATGGCAGTTTCTTGTGTATTTCTTACATATGTGCTGGGCACAGACAAGCAGACCTGTCTGAAACCTTTATCTTTCTCCTTTTAGCTCTAGAGATTATCCCCTCCGACCATACCCAGGTGAATGTTCAGTGAGATCCAGATGGAGGAAGAACAGCTAGGACAGTTTTTTGCCTCGTATGAGAAGTGACAAAGGTGGGCTTGTCCAGAGGTTTTTCAGGAAACCAGACACACAGCACTTCTGGTGGAGAGAGGACAGGCCAAGAGAAATGGGATGGGAGAATCCTGACTCGTGGAGGATCAGACGCCCTCTGTTAGAGGTTCAGAGATCTGGACAGAAGAAAGCCCTCTAACATCCCAGTCAGCCTGAAATGGCTGAGTTTGCAAAACCCTGAAGGAACGTTAAGACTGGGACTCCTTTACCTTTCTAGAAGGTGCAGTGCCCAGAACAGAGGGGTGAGGGCTGAGGGAGAATGGAGGAGCACATGAGAGGGAGGGGGAGAGGGATGCCAAGGTTGGGAATCTTCCCAGAGCCTAAACTCTGAGGCTGTGCTCCTCATGGGAGCCAAGAGGACAAGCGACAACTTCAGGCCAGCAAGGTTTTGAGACCTTTGAAGGTCTGGGTCTGCCCTCTTATTTGGAGCTCCGTCCCACACCCTTTCAAGCATACTAAAATGTACTGACATTCCACATTACATAAATAGAGTTTTCTTCCCCCATAAAATATTGGGTGTATTTTTAGGATTCTGCTTTTGAAAATATTTGGTTGTAACTTTAGATTCTTTTATTGCCTTTCTTCATAATCATGTTTACTTGAGATTTCTTGCAAAACGAGAAAATCCAATCTGTAAATTTTTTTCAAATGCAAAAATATTTATTAATATTCAGTATAGTGACAGATGAGTTTGACAAATGAGATTTGGTACAACATTTAATTAGACATTTATTCATTTCACATCTGTAGCTTTATTTTTAGTTTAGAGAAAATTTTTTTCCCCTAGGTCTGTCTCAAGCATTTTTGTAGACAGCATTGTTCAAGCTCATTGGCCCTAGGCCCTGTTTCTATGGTGCCTAATGGATAAAACAGCCTACTTACAGTCCTTACAGGCTAGTAAAACACTCTTCCTTTTCTCAACTACATTTCTGTTTGAGGCTGAATTTTCTTCATATTCTTTAATCATGACAACATATTGCAATGGATTGAATGCAGGAGCAGATCTAAGAATCCAACTGTCTTCTCTTAAGCCAGACAAGATTTGTCACAATGTAAAATGCAACTCTTTTCATTAATATTTGTTTTTGAATATGTACTTATTTTTCTTTAAAACATATTATTCATGTTAACATATAATAGGTTTAAATTGTTCTTTTCTATTGAATTAATAAATATTTTAAATTTTTCTCAGTTTTAATTTCTAATAAGGTCAATATTGAGAGAGAACTCAAAATAGTAAAATTTCTTTGGGGGAGGTCCTCAATCATTTTTCAGAATGAAAAGGGGTCTCAAGACAAAAAAGTTTGGGGGCTGCTGTGGAGGAATGTGCACGTGACCGGAAGGACGAGGAGCCAAACCCATACAGCGGAATGCTCAGGCGACCTTTTCTATGCACAGTGGACTGCAGTAGAATGAATCATACATTCGATCTTTTCTTCCTCAATAACTTTTGTGGTTAAACTGGCACAGGCTGAATGTTACTGTTAGAAGCTGGAGCCCAGAAAAAAGAAGGAAGAAAGAAGACTATCTTTCCCTCAAGTTTTCTTTGCTTCTCTCCAGGAAATTTTCTTCCTGATCCTTAGATACAGCGAATACTTCAGCAATGCCATCGACCCTTGCCCACTTTAGCAACACAAGGTAACAGAGTCAAGTTCATCCCCCAAGGCCCCAGTCTAGTCATGTGCTATGTGTGTGACCCTATTTACCTTTTGCTCTTTCTGTTTTGCACTGCAGGTAGAGTCATTTACACATTCCTTAGAAAATATCTATCATTTTAGCACGTCTGGGTGCCTTTTCTCGTCTGGCACACACTGTAAAACAAATGAAACAAAACAAAAAGCCAATGCAGTGGAAAACAAGCTAGATGCTGCATGGTATCGGACACATAGAAGGTGCCACCTGCTAGTTGTTAAATCAGATTAATTGAACTTCTGTGACTGTATATGAGGGCACTATAACATTGTCACCTTAGCTGACCCAAATATCCACTGAGACTCTCAACTTACACGCTTTTGAGGACAAGCACTTGTATGATTATTTGAGATGTGAGCGGAGCTAGCTGCTTTTTCCATGGAACACCATATTTACTTAAAGAACAACTGACAGACAAAACTATGGTTATTAGGTAATTGGCAGAAATTTTGTCAAAAATGAGTGGAATGAGGCTACACTGAATACAATTCTATTGATGAGTAGTTTTTAAAACCATGTTAGTACTGGGCACACATAATCGCACCCTCTGGAAGTCCCCCTTTGTCACTTTGTACACAAGTCTAATTTGGCCCAACCAAATCACGAAGCAGTGATGTGTACACAGGAAACCCATAATAATATATCACAACAAAGACTTCCATTACTTCCCAGTGAGAAATATGAGTTCTTTCTGGACAAAAATATGCAGGATTTTCATTTTAAAAATCACATTAAAATATGTGATTTTAATGGTTTTTGGACTTATGAGCCTCATGGAGATGAGGTAGGCTATAAAAGCAATTCATAGACAGATACTGATTTTCAATAGTTCATTCTCATTTCTTTCAACAAATGTTTACCAGGCATCTTTCAAGGGCCAAGTATGGGGGCTATACGTTCCAATGAGACTGGTTTCTAGTTAGTTACTTGGGAGAGGCAGATTTGTACATAAATGACTATAATTCTGGATAATGAGTGTCGTACATAAGTGCAACCAAAGCAGAGAAGAAGGAGTGATGAATCCCTTCTTCCAGGTGTTTGCAAGCATGAGCTACAGCGGCAGGAAACTGGACTTGTGTTTTAGGGAGTTAACACTCTTGAACAGTCCCAAGAGGAAGACATACAACTATCAATTTAGGAGCAGGTGTTGCTATCTCCATTGCAGAGTCAATGGATACCAACTCTAGACCTCCTCTAGCTTGGAATAAATTCTTTTTTTTTTCTTCTTTTTTCTCCCCAGATTTATGAAGGTATAATTGACATCAAAAATTGTATATATTAAGATGTACAACCTGATGACCTGATATACATATACATTGTGCACTGTTCACCTCACCCAAGCCGACATATCCATCACCTCACGCAGTTACCATTTTCCTATTTATTTATTTTTGTGTGTATGGTGACAACACTCAAGATCTACCCCTTTAGCAAATTTCAAGTACACAATACAATATTGTGGACTAAAGTCATATCGCTGTATAATTGGAACTTTGTACCCCTGGACCAACATCTCCTCCTTTACAATAAATACCGTATGGAGTAAATTCGCAGTGGCACCAAGCCAGCTGAGCCGGATTAGGGTTGCCAAACGTTACGAGCCACCTGGTGATCCTTTTGCAGTCGGGGAAGGAAGTTGTTTACCTCATTCTGCTGTAGCAATTTTTTCCCACTGTTCGTTTGTGGGCTGGCTCCCAGCATAAGAGCTCCCTATAGGAAATCAGTCCAGGGATTTGAAGTAGGATTATCCTGTGTAGTAACAGACTTTTTCCTCACTGCCTCAGCAAATTGGCTTCTTGAAATCTGAAGGGTGACTCCTGGTCCTCTGATATTTTCTTAGTATCAAAGATGTGACTGTATTGTCGTTCATGCTCATCATGAACTATAATAGATAATAATAGATCTTTGCCTTCAGCCAGGAGTGTGGCTGACAGTCAAGCCAATTGTATTAGGTGACGACAATAGCCACCTTAGTGTGACCAGTAGCTATCCCATAAACAGGTGACCATGAAGAATCTGGCAGATAGAAGAGAAGCAAAAGGGTAACTGTGATGGTTCATTTTATGTGTCAAGTTCACTAGGCCACGGTATCCAGATATTTGGTCAAACACATGTCCAAATGTCACTGTGAAGGTATTTTTTAGATGAGATTAATATTTAAATCTGTAGACTTTGAATACAGCAGACTACCCTCCCTAATGTAGGTGGGCCTCATCTAATCAGTTGAAGGAAAAAGACAGAGCTCCCCAGAAGAAGAGGGAATTCTGCCAGCAGACTGCTTTTGGACTTGAGCTGCAACATCAGCTTTTCTCTGGGTCTCCCTGAGAGATTTTGGACTTCGCAGCCTCCACAATTGCGTGAGCCAATTCCTTAAAATGAATTTCTCTATCTATATACACATCCTATGGGTTCTGCTTCTCTGGAGAATCCTGACTAATACAGTAACATACCACAGTTTTGAAAAATGGAGTAAGAGATGGTAACTCAGGGGAGTGGCTTAGAAGATCCGCGTGAAGAATGTGATTTAGACCATTCAATCCCAGAGGATGCAGATATCTTATGAGCTTGTCAGCCTTTTAGTTGGCTGGGCCCCTATTGAATTTATGTTCTCATAGCTGCCCAGGGACTTCTTTAGTCACTCCACCTCCATTTTTTTCCTTTTTCCCAGATCCATTTAATTTAATTTAAATTCAAATACATGTACCTCCCCAATACATTATGGAAGTGTTATAAGATTTCATAAAAAACTACTGTTGGGAAACTCATGAAATAACTTAAAGAAATTTTTTTTCCTTAAGGAGAATAAGTAAAGAAAATGGGCAATACAAGAGGACAGATATAAAGTCTTGTGGATCTTTTGTTGCAATATCTGTACTATTTACTGTTAGAAAGTTTTTTTATACCCATGATCTGCTACCCTCAGGTCTAGAATGTACTCATATTCCATGGGGATTTTGAGAATCACATTCCTAAGAGAAATATGCTTTCCTGATGGTTCAGGGGCTCTCAGAGCAATCCATAAGTCCTAAAATCTCAAGCTCTGGGTTTCCTGTTCAGTATATTACCTGGGAGAAATGAAGAGCAGAGGAGGATCAGCAACCAGAGACAGAGGATTTTCCTGGGATCTGACTCCAGAAGCCATGATGAGGCTTGAAAGGCTTCCCAGGGGCAGGATCAAGTGATGGGAGCTGGAGGGATGTTAGAACAGCCAAGAGGAGCTTCTGCATCAGAGCTTCACTGACAACCTCAGAAAGAACGAAATGTAAAAGACATCCATTGATTGTAGTCAAAACACATTTTTGGAGTTGGCTTTCAGCCATGCCTTAATGACTGCCCGTGAGATCCCAAGTGAGGCTCTGTCCATGTGCTGTAATTAGGGTTCAAAACAGACTCCAACTGTCCTATCAGCTGCAGCTTCCTACCCTCCCTGCTTCCGGTTTCCTAACTTTGAACGTGAGCTGCCTGTCCCAACACACAGAATGCAGTCAGGTGTCTCACACATCTCAGCTCACAAAAAAGACGTCATAATAAATACCTTTATTTTTCTGTAACTGTAATAATTTTGGGTCCCTGTGCACAAAGGTGGGAGAAAATTAATTACAGCCAATTCAGGATTTCCATCTTTTTCCTTAGGCTTGTGCCTGAGCTGAATAGCCCAAGTCCCATCTGATCCCTATGTCGTCTGTCCTCTCAGGCATCCTCTGAAACATGGATCTGTCTGTCGGGTCCTTGGTGGTTGTTCTTGCAGCCTGCTCTGGAGACATTCTCATTCCTATCCACATGGCCCTTTAGGCCTGGTGGCTTTCTTTGATATTTCTGTGCCACTTTTGGCCTCACAGGAGTTATTCTCCTCCTCTCAAGACATTCTTTTTTTCTGTAGAGTATTATTTCCTTGTAGCTCCAGCCAGGAAATGGGCCCATTTGGTTTTTGGATCCCACAAACTATCTGGGGGATCCCAGGGAGCAAGTAAGGAATTGATCATACCTACTGTTTTATTTTATTTTATTTTAGTTATTTTTTTTTCCCTTTTTCTCCCCAAAGCCCCAGTAGATAGTTGTATGTCATAGTTGCACATCCTTCTAGTTGCTGTATGTGGGACGCCACCTCAGCATGGCCGGATAAGGGGTGTGTCGGTGCACGCCCGGGATCCGAACCCGGGGCCACCAGTAGCGGAGCACGCACACTTAACCGCTAAGCCATGGGGCCGGCCCCAATTATTTATTTTTTGTTAGGTTATTTTTTTTATTGTGAAATTTTTGTTGTACATTATTGTTTCTCAGTCACCATATAAGTGCATCCCTCCACCCCTGTGCCCACCTCCCATCCCCTAGCCCCTGGTAACCACCAAACAGTTCTATCTGTCCATGTGTTGGTTTATCTTCCACATATGAGTGAAATCATGCACTGTTTGTCTTTCTCTTTCTGACTTATTTCACTTAACGTAATACCCTCCAGGTCCATCCATGTTGTTGCAAATGGGACGATTTTGTCTTTTTTTTATGGCTGAGTAGTATTCCATGGTATATATATACCACATCTTCTTTATCCAATCATCAGTCGAGGGACACTTGGGTTGCTTCTATGTCTTGGCTATAGTGACTAATGCTGCAATGAACATGGGGGTGCGTAAGCCTCTTTGGATTGTTGATTTCAGGTTTGTTGGGTAGATACCCAGTAGTGGGATAGCTGGATCATAAGGTATTTCTATTTTTAATTTTTTGAGGAATCTCCATACTGTTTTCCATAGAGGCTGCATCATCATACCTACTGTTTTTAACTTTCCCTTTTAACTCATTCTATCCTCAGAAGGTGAGAATGACTTGCTTGTATTCACAAAGCATCCTTCTGAGTCATTGTCTATGCTACACATCTTTTCATATCCTCTCTATTAGCATGGAATGGGGGCAAAGACCAATATTGAGTAGGGAAGGAAATACTGTGGGAAAAAAAATAGTATTTCAAAAATATTATTCTGCGTCACACTTCATTTGAGAGCAAAACTGTGGCAACTTAGTTACATAGTAGGTTGTCTGTAAAGAGAAGTTACCCCAAGAAAAGAAGGAAAAAGTGAGACAGAATTGAGAGATTGATTGGGAACATTAGCTTATTAGAAAACCAGTGACCATTCCTTGACTTTTGACTCTAACTCCCCTTGAGTTTGCTTGATGGGAATTTTCAGGAGTGAGATATGTTACCATTTTGTTACTTTGTATCTGAATATCAAATATGCCAGATTTCTAGCACATCAAGGAACTTTGTAACTCAATAAATTTTTATTAAATGAATGAAAGATAAAAAGCTGTGGATATAACTGGATATATTAAAGCAGCAGAGGGCTAGATGAGCAGGAGGAGCTTCATAAATGTTTACTATTTGGAAGATTGAGATTAAAAATTAATTTGATATTTTCCTTTGCTCTAGTGGCATTTAATAATCTTAGGGACCAGTACGTATACATTAGAGAAATTATTTTATTAACAAGTCTCAGCAGGGATTTGGCTATTTAATGTTGACACAGGGAAAAAAAAACCAACAACCAACCAACAATTCCGCAGAGCTGTGTTAAGGACACTGGACTTTAACTCTTTGATTGGAGGTATTGCTACCACAGTGAGCTGACCTGCAAGATGGATCATTGAGATCAAAGGCTATAAGTTATGATGTTTGCCTTTTAAAAAGTAAATGCTACTCTGAATTTCATAGTTTGCAACTTGCAACTGGAAGTGACAGCATGGATTCACGGTATCTGCCTTGGTTTCTGTTCTTTCCTGCTCTCCTTGTGGTTTCTGGCTTGGTAAGGAAACAATGTATGGGAAACAATTAGAAAAATGGGGGGCAGTTGATACCAATTGTTAAAAAACAACCTGTTTGTTCATTTTTTGTTTTTAGAAATTTCAAAGTGTTAGTGAAATGGTCATTTCTTTTTGGTGAGCAGGGGCAGGGAGGGTATAGAGAGTGAGAAGAAGCCTTGCCAGAGAAAGAGTCAGGGATATTGACATAAAGTTACATTTTTCTTTCAGTTTTGTTGTTGTGTAATGTTTTCTTTTGATAAGATGGAAAATGTGAAATTTGAAAATCATTCCATTTTTCCTGCTGAATGAAATGCATGTTGCTGTCATAGCGACATGAGACATGAATGGAGTGAGGGATGAATGTCACAGGTACAGCAAATACTTACCAAGTTTTGTAGCATGAGATTTCTCTTCTGTTCCTTCATCATCTTCCCACAGGGAAAGACAGTCTGTGCCACAAACCACCCCAAGATTTTAAATGAAGTTTCAAATCCCTGGGGGAAAACCTTTAGTTGTGATTTGAAAATAACAGTTATTATATTAAGCTGATAGTCTATGAACAAGAACTGTGGTATTGAGAACAAGAGATACCATTTAAAATACATTCAAACTGTAATTTTGAACAAATACTTGATAACTTTTTTCAATAGGTGCATTGGCATTCCTTTATGAGTGTGTGCCTATGTGTGTGTAAAGTGTGAGATAACCAGAGCATTTATTCATATCAAAAAGGATGGTAACCATCCAACCAGTTCATTCCCACTGCTTGCAAATACTCCAAACAACTCTAGTATTTAGATATGTTAGCCATACTTAAATAAAATTGTACCTTACATCTGTGTGACACTTTTATTATAGCTTACAATGTGCTTTCACATTGTATCATATAACTCTTACAATAGCCACGCAAAGCAGGCACTGACCATATTTTATAGTCTGAGTATCAGGAAGGTGAACTGACTTGCTGTTATTTGGTGGAACCAGGAATATAACCAAGATCTATTGTCTACCAGTCCCATGAGCTTTTTTACTAGACTTACGTAAGAAATTTCTCAGATTTACTTAATTTTTTCCATCAGGCATATAGTCTGGGTTTCATTCGGTCACTTGTAGAGAATCTATTTTTAGACTTTTTTTAAAGTTTTTTTTTAATTGCAAAGTACACCCATTGATTTTTTTCTTAAGCATTTGGTATTGTCTTTGAAGGCAAAGTTTTGAGAGAAATATAAATGTAAACTATGATTAATGAGGTCTGCAATAAAATTTCTTTTTAAAGGATGATTATAAATTATAGTAATATTTCAACATTGGGAATAAATTATTAGGTTTTTCAAATATTGCTCCATGAATCCTTTAGAAAATCATGTTTAAAGTAAACACTTATTTGAGGACTGGTGTCTTATGTTCTGCCTTCTTTTCTATCTGTAAAGTTGATTTCTTGTTTCTCTCACCTTCAAATTCATGTAACAGGCGGTTTCATTTTTTTATATGAAATGAGAAGATCCTTTGGTCAAAAAGTTATCTTAGATTCCAATTTAGCTGTCTCGGATATATGCCAGAAAATAATCCATAATATTAATGAAAAGAAAAAAACACCCAAATGGCTAGATACAAATTGGAACCAAGAAGAACATTTATGTCATGGGCATAGTAATAATATCTTTTTTTATGTGTTTGTTTCCCAGCCAACTCCAGAAAACTTTGGTGAGTCTGTTTTGAGTTTTGCTCTAAGTTATAGTAAAAGAAAGTTATGTGGATAATAGAACAATAGAACAGAAGAACTTAGGACACATTTAATGCTAAGCACAACGTGTAGTTGCATACTTGTAATTGCATAATTGTACTGAACTTTGATCAAACAGTGGCTTCTTTTGATTTATTGAGGAACATTTTATTGTTCCTGTTTCAAGGTTCCACATACTCAGCAGAAAAATAGATGGTGATATAGGAAAGTCCAAACACAGTGACTGACACATAAGTCCAAACACAGCGACTGACACATAGACATCCCATAAATGCTTGCTATTATTATTTTTGCTATTTGGTGTCAAATCAGATGGACCTGATGTCCATTCTATTCAGTTGTACACTTAGAGATTTGGCCATATTATCCATCTCTTTGCAACTTAAAAGAGTAATTCAAATTTAAATTACGAATTTTGCTTGAGAGTTCCAAGGTATGCTACCAGTAAGGGATATACATGTATGGGTAGATTGGGCTGGTTTGACCACATTTAAACATTTGCTTCTGATTTATTCTAGTCATCTAATCTAGTCTTCCAAATTAAGCTTAAAAGTATACGAAGTGGCCAATTTCTTATTCCTGAAGTCATTTGTCATTCAAGGGACATGGATAGGACAAGAGTATATATGCAAAAGCCCCATAGCCCCATGCCTGGCTCATGAGAGGTTCTCAAACAATCAATCAATGTGCATTGAATCAGAACATAGCAGTCACTTATCTGAGGCAAAAGAACCTAGCTTACTTTTAATTTGGTAACTGATAAAGATTTTCTTCTTTCGTAAACATAATGTTCAATACGTTTTTCTTTGCTATTTTAGTTAAAGATGTAGATGGTGGAATTGACCAGGATATATTTGATATCAATGAAGGTTTGTGGATTTTTTTTTTTTACATTCTTTATGTAAGTTTGAATTCAATTGCTAACATGAGTTTTTATCTTCCTCCTAGGTTTGGGACTGGATCTTTTTCAAGGAGACATCAGACATACTGGGGTGAGTTGAAATAACGCAAGGAAGAATCTTCTATTAATCACCGCAAGCTAAAATACAGAGTATCTGAGAAGGATTGGACAGCGTGGGCTTTGCTAAGCCCAACTATCTCTAAGGGCACAGAAACGTGGTGACACATTTATTCAATGAATACATAATACTCTAAGGCGTCACTGTGTATGCCTTGGTCTTATTGATCTGATTGACTTTCATTATTGGAACAATGTGACGTTTTCATTTTTAAATAGAACCTCATTGATTCAATCTAGTTGAAGCAAAATTAAACTGAATTTGCAAACATCTTCAATGAATCAGACTTTTTACCGTAAGAGAGAGATTTTGTGACTTCTACCCTGACAGCTGGTCATAGTGTTGCCAAGTAAAGATCCTCCCAAACCTATTCATAAAGAGCATTGATTCTGATCTAGCCATCATGGCACACAGATAAACATAGGCACCTTACGTGTAGTTTTAGGGAGCTTAAACGTTTACTATCGTAAGCACTGTGGACACCCCTCAAACCCTCACTGTGAACTTTAACTCAAGAAACAGAGCTGCGGTGTCCAAGGCATAGTCCTGGCCTGCTCTTCTATCTGTATTCTCTCCTTCTTGGTCTCACCTTGTGTCAGGGGTTTAAATGCCATCTCTATCCTGATGACTCCAAATGTATAACTCTAGTCCATTCCTTCCCCTGAGCTCCAGACTGGTCTATCCAGGTGTCAATTTGTCAGTTCCATTTGAATGTCTGTGAGATACCTCAAACATAAGGTGTCCTAAACTGAACTCTGATACAAACTGTTCCTGCCCAGTCTTCCCTCTTAGTAAAATCATCACCACTCCCTCACCCCACTCCGTTGAATAAGAAAAAATCCAGAAGTCACCTTTGCTTCTTCCCTTTTTCTCACCCCACCATCCAATACATCAGCAAGTTTTGTCATTTCTATCTCAAACATATACCTCAAATAATCCACTTTTCTCCTAATTTGTCTATTTCAAATATTGCTCTCCTATAATCTTTTCCACCTGCCCTAGTCTCCATCCCCCACAGCGAAGTGGTCTTTTAAATAGGCAATGACACCATTTCACTTCCTGGCTTAAAACTCTCCAACAGCTCCCTATTGCATTGTAATCATATCCAAATTTACCCACAGCCTGCAAGACCTTGCATAATTCAACTCCTGCCTATCTCTCCTCCTGTCTCCTTTCCTCTCCTCTTCTCTTATCTCATCGCTTTTCTCTCCTAACTCATTAGGCTACTGACTTCAAAACATACCAAGACTCAGAACATATCAAGCATATTCCCACCTCAGAACTAGAGCGACTAGTATTGTTTCCTCTGTCTGAAATGATCTTCCCAGGGTCGCTTTCAATCCCAGTTCTTTCTTATTTCCATTTCACCTTAAATGTCACCCTTTCAAGGAATCCTGTCCTGGCCACTTCATCTAATGTACTCCCCCATCCTTTTACTCTTGTCCACATCTTCCTTTTTTATTTCCTCTATTACTATTAAATTTATCCTTTTTAAATTTATTTGTTTTCTTAGATACTGTTTGTCTCCTCCACTAGATATTAGCTCCATGAAGGTAGAGATTTTCGTAGTTTTATTACCAATGGATCTCTATTCTCTTGAGCAGTGTTCATTTTGTTGACTGGACAAATACATCAATGAAATATCTTTAGTTTTCTATTATAAAAATTTCAGGGGCTAGCCCGGTGTCACGGTTAAGTGTGCATGTTCTGCTGCTGGCCCGTGATTTGCACGTTCGGATCCCGGGTGCGCACCAACGCACCACTTGTCAAGCCATGCTGTGGCGGTGTCCCATATAAAGTAGAGGAAGATGGGCACAGATGTTAGCCCAGGGCCAATCTTCCTCAGCAAAAAGAGGAGGATTGGCATTGGATGTTAGCTCAGGGCTGATCTTCCTCACAAAAAAAAAAAAAAATTCAAATCCCTTAAAAATTTTTGAAAACTTTGGCCTAGCTCATGTGTGACTTTTCCTGATATTGTGAGATCAAGATTATTAAAGTATTGCTATCACTTCCTTCTTGTAAACTTTTAATCTCTAGTATGGGAAAGTAGTCTATAAATCTACCAATGTTTATAGTTCAGTTTTCCAACAATTATTCTTTACATGATTTTGCATGATTCCTTCTTTAACTTTATCAACAAAATTAATGATAGAAATTAGCAATTTCCTCCTAGAAAATATGATATATGATAAAAGTAGGGGTACACATACACACGTGCACACACACACCTGTAATTTGTTTAGGCTGGCTGAGAGGGCTTTAAACTTCATTTATTTCTAGATTAACTATTGATTATTTCATAAGTTTTTGCCTGATTCATTTAGTAAACTCTTTCATGTTTATTTTTGAC
Source organism: Diceros bicornis minor (assembly GCF_020826845.1). NCBI lineage: Eukaryota > Metazoa > Chordata > Mammalia > Perissodactyla > Rhinocerotidae > Diceros > Diceros bicornis. The sequence goes on from NC_080755.1 coordinate 26,690,102, forward strand.
AGGCACAAGAAAGAAATTCCATCATTGGAGAAATATATAGATGGCCTCATACCATTCCATATGTTCTAGAAGATAGCTTGGGTTAGTATACACCTTGGAGTGTCCATAACAAATGTATGTTCCTGACAGAATATGATTATAGTATTTCCAAGGTTAGGCTTGCATGGTCTTGAAGGGTTTGTTTGTTTGTTGCTTTGTGTCGCTATGTGCATTTACTTAAAGAAATATGCAAAATGAACAATGAAAAGAACCTAAATGATTTTGTCTGAAGTATTTGCTGAGTTTGGACCAATAAAGAGATTAATTCAACCAACATTTATGGAAAGCCTACTCTGTATTGGATGCTTGGGACATAAAGATTAGGGAGCTGGTCTTTATTTTTACAGCTGTGGTTTCCCACGTGTTCAGATTTTACATGTGAGTAAAAAACATAAACCAACCAACCAAACAGAACTTCAGAGACTGGCATGGTTTTGCCAACATTTTATTTTGCCAAATCAGGAACTTAAACAACAACAAGAATCCACTATCTTTTGTCATCATCTTTTCATGAAATAGATATTTTAATACTAGAAAGTTAGGAGAAGCTAATCCAAAACTAAGAACAATTTTTCTATAGAAGAAATTTAATTGTAATGGAAAACTCTAAACATGGATCTCATTTTATTTATGGACTAATGAAAATGACATCAGTTACCAGCACCAGTTTAAGAACTGCTATTTGGGAAACTTTTTCTTAAAGATCATACATTTCAGTGGAGATTCAGATAAATCAAAAAGCTAATTATAATAGAATGGAATAAACATTATGATTAGTAGTATGTTCAAAGAGTTATGGGAGCACATTGGAGGGGCATTTAACTCAACCTAGATATAAAGGCATATGCATTAGGGAGCAGGTGACACTATGCAGCAGGGCTGTCACAACAGTTGTGTAAGTTGTACACCATATATAGGTGCCTGGGAGGGGGGAATAAAGGGACTGAAATCAAGTTTACATTTTGTTCATCAGGAGGCATTTGTTTCTTTGCATGAAGTGCTATCCATCCACTGGCCAAGCCACCACTTGCAGTGTGTGCCCAGATGAGGTGCTTCTTTCTAATTCCCAGAAAGGCAGCATGTGCGCTGGTGCAGCCTCCGATAGCAAGAGAAGGGCTCTCTGGGCAGATGGATCACTATGTGCAAAGGCATGCAGAAGGGAAAAAACCCTTAGCTGGAATTTGGATTGGAAGTGGGGAGACAATGAGGTTGAACATGTAGGCAGAATCTCGATTGGGAAGAAGTCTTTCCCACGTTAAAGAACTTGGTGTGTATACTGACGATAATGTGGAGACTCCAAAAGTTTTAATGTGGAAGTGAGATTGTTATCATACTGGTTGCAGTATAGAAGATGTACTAATGAAGGGGCAAAAAGAAAGTAAGATCAATTAGGAGACTATTGAAGAAATTCAGGGAAGAACTGAAGAGTTTCTGAACCGAGACTCTTTCACTGAGGATAGACAAGAATGGATAATGCTGAGAGACTTAGGAGGCAATTGTTCGATTTGGTGATTGACTGCAAGTGTTCAAGAATAAGATGCATCTAGGTAAAGAGATGCCAGTGCCCAGGATTCAGTCTTTATGTACCTGTTTTTAAACAAAGGCAACTGGGTGGATGGTAGTGCCTTTAACAAGAATAGAGAATATGTCTTGAAGAGGGTGGGATAGAGAAGTGTGGTGGAAATTAGTTTTTGGCATGCAGAATTTGAAATGCATCAGGCTCGCTGAGGTGGAGATTCATATAAAGTGTTGGTGTATGACCTGGCATTCAAGATAAAGAAATATTTGGGAGTCGTTAGGGTGTAGGAGATGGTTGAAGCCATGGGTAGGAATGAGCATCTTGCACAAGTACTCTTTAGATAATTGGATCTTATTGAATGACCCAAGGAGATTGTATTGAGTGAGAAGATGGCCAAGAATGGATTTCAGCCTGGGGGAACTACTTTTTGGAATTGGTATCGATGGAGGATCTTATACAAGTTATTGAGAAGGGAGGATTGGCCAGAAACATAGATGAAAGACCAAGAGGAGGTAGAAAATGCCAAGGCAAGAAATTAGAAACTATAATATGAAGAGAGAAAGACTTTTGGAATCAAGGGGAATCTGAAAGATTTTAAATACTTTTTTGTTTTAATCTTTTGATTAAAAAATTTAAAAATACTTTTTTTTTGAGGAAGATTGGCCCTGCGCTAACAACTGTTGCCAATCTTTCTCTTTTTCTTTTTTTCCCCCAAAGCCCCAGTACATAGTTGTGTATCGTAGTTGTAGAGTTATAGCTCTTCTATGTGGGACTCCGCCTCAGCGTGGCTTGATGAGCAGTGAGTATGTCTGCACCCAGCATCTGAACTGGCGAACCCCAGGCCACCAAAGCAGAACCTGTGAACCTAACTGTTTCACCATCAGGCCGGCCCCTAAAAAATACTTTTGTTTTTAAACTATATATATATATATAAAATTTAAAAAAATTTATTCTCCTAAGTGTGTTCCATGTAAGCTTTAATGTGACTATATCTCTTAGGCTATTTTTGCCATGTATTTTAATTAAAGTTATTGTAACCTTATGAGCTTTATGTACCTGTTTTTAAATAACATTATAAAACAACACAGCGAATGCCCTGAGGACAGGAGCTATTTTTCATCTTGCAAATCTGAGACTTAGCATAGTCTCTGGCATATTATAGGCAGTTAATAAATATTTTTAAAAATAAATTGATAAACATATATGAATGAAACATGTTAGGCAAAAAATTCAGCCCAGATCCTACCATCCAAACTGTGCACAGTTTTACATAGTTATAACCATAGTGTTTTAAATTTTTTGTTCTGTGTTTTTTTACTTGCTATTATTGCATTGTTTCATGTTATATAGTTTTTATAATATAATTAAACTTCAAATTTTTATAGGCCATTTTTTTCAATTCTATGATTTTGATTCCTCCTTATTTAGAAAATTCTTTACCTCTGTTCAATATCGTAGCATTGAACTTATTCTCTATGTTTAAAGGGAGAATAGGGGCGGCCCCGTGGCTTAGTGGTTAAGTTCACGCGCTCCACTACTGGTGGCCCCGGTTTGGATCCTGGGCATGCACTGACGCACCACTTGTCCGGCCATGCTGAGGCGGCCTCCCACATACAGCAACTAGAAGGATGTGCAACTATGACATACAACTATCTACTGGGGCTTTGGGGAGAAAAAGGGAAAAAAAGAGGAGGAGGATTGGCAATAGATGTTAGCTCGGGGCCGGTCTTCCTCAGCAAAAAGAGGAGGATTGGCATGGATGTCAGCTCAGGGCTGACATAAATTTTTTTTAAATAAAAATTTTTAAAAAATTTAAAAATAAAGCACTCTTTCATTAAAAAAAAAATAAAGCGAGAAGAGTATTGCCTCATGTTTCAGAAATTTATGCCATCTTCAAATGACTCCAACTAAGAAAATCACTAAGCAAGGCCACTCTTACACTTAGCAAAAAGTAAATACCTATGAAGGGTTTTCTGGAGGTGATTTCTGGAGAGCCAGAAATCATTATTACTCAAATTCTGGTGGACCAACGTATGAAATTCTGCCAGTAGGGCTTAAGTCTTTTAGCTTAAACTTCAGGTACGATCTGGCTGTTAGATGCAACTCCCCTGAAAGGGGTAACACTTGAAGCAGCCATGTCTAGCTTCCACTGAATAAATTATAATGCCTTGCCTGAGTGCCAGATTTGAGGTGGAGGTTTGGGGGTGGGTAGGGAGTGGAGGATGGCGGTAAAAGACATGGGGATGGAAATGAAGGTCAAGGTGCTAGGCATCTGCAGAGGCTAACAAGGGGAAAATAATCCTGAACAGCTGCTTGCTTAACTCCTAAGCTTGTCTAGGACCTGCCTTATCCTTCAGAGCCTGGGGATTTAGATAACAGGATCCCAGGTGCAGCGCTTCTGCGTCTATGAAACCAAGTGGATTAAGGCCCTTGGTAAATAGAGGCACATGGTACGTGAAGATCTTATCTTGGGAGAGGGCCATACTTTTGACAAAACTTTTACATTTGTTCCCTTATTTGAGTTTCAAAACAATTCAGTGCAGGGTAGAAACTATACTAAGAAAGCTTTGATAGAAGGCCGGGACCAGCATACTCCTCCTTTTACATCCAGTACAAAAAAGGAAGTATTAGATTTGAAATAGTGATCCAAATGTGATAAATATAGTACAGAAAATTTGGAAACAACTTAAATATTTGACAACAGGAAATTACTTATGTATGTTACAGCCGTATAATGTAGCCATTAAGATAATAAAAACAATACTTGATGAAGATTTTAATGATATATTATTTAGTGAGAAAAAGTTTATAGAATATTATTTAGACTGTGACTTTATTTTTTATAAAAATATATGTATATTATGTATGTATGTATTCATAAGCAAAAAGCATGATAAAGGTGATTGTTTATTCCTGGGGGATAGGATTTTAAATTGCCTTTTTTGTTCATGTGCATTTTCTAACTTATTTATAACCAAGTGTATTATTTGTGTGGTATCGTAAAAGGCTGAATTCTGAGGGTGTCTTACAGATTCATGGATTTTAGGGCCTTACTTCTGTGAATCCTGTTCTTGACCTTCTCCTACCTGGACAGAGGCGTTCCAAGTAATCATCTTTAAATTTTTATTTATTTATTTTTTTCCCCCAAAGCCCCAGTAGATAGTTGTATGTCATAGTTGCACAGCCTTCTAGTTGCTGTATGTGGGACGTGGCCTCATCATGGCCGGAGAAGCAGTGCGTCGGTGCGCGCCCAGGATCCGAACCCGGGCCGCCAGCAGCGGAGCGCGCGCACTTAACCGCTAAGCCACGGCCGGCCCTGCCCCCCAAGTAATCGTCTTTAAATGTCTGTGCAATGGTCACATAAGAAGAGAGGGAGGAAATGAATATTTGATAAACGCTCCTTTCACTTAGAACTTCACCTCTACTTTCTCTCTTTATCCTCACAATCTTCCTGCAAAGTTGACTTTATGTCCCCACTTAAGTGACGATACCAAAGCTCCAAAGGGAATTCAATTAGCAAAGCTTACACATCAAAGGTAAGTGGTGAGATTAAGGGAGAACTTAGGTGTGTCTGGTTCCAGAGTCAAAGCACTTTCCACTCTGCCATACTATCTCCCACCTCCTTCTCTTCACCAGTACCCGACCCCATTTGTGATGATCTCTCCCTGTGCATCTGATATAGCCCTTTCTTCCAGGTTGCCGTCTGTTTGTTTTCCTGTATGTCTTGGTTACTTTCACACCTCTACTTCCTTTGAGCTCCACGTGTATCCAACCTGTTAGCATCACTCAACTTCAAAGCAATGGTTCTTAACCGTATTTTGGGCCCTGAACTCACTTGCGTATCTTATGAAAGCTCTCCCCAGAAAATGCACTTTGCAGAGAGATAAATGTAGATAGACATAGATGTAGATATAGACATAGATACTTTACATACTATTTCAGAATATTCAAGGACCCTCACATCTCAAGGTCCTCCGATTAAAAGCTCTACTGTGAGGCTGTAAATACATATTTCAGCTTCTCGGATGAAGCATGTGGCAGTGATTGTTCATTTTGGTTGCCTGTGATCCAATGTATATGTCCTCTGAGGAAGCAAATGCCCCTTTTGCTGTTCAGTAATGCACCTCCAATGGCTCCAGAGAAGTAAATACGGGGTGAAATAAAGGATCTGAAGAACAATCAAATACTTGCATAGGAGACTTCCTTCATTGGTACCGAATACTAAGCTTGGTAAAAATAAAACACTAAATATTCATAGAGGAACTAACTCACAATAAACAATATACTGCATGACCTGTTTCTATGGTGAATTTTTCAATGGTGATGATTTTAATAAGTGTATTTTTGCTTGTTTTCTTCCTTCAGAAATAAATGCTAAGGGAGTCATCCTCAACGCATTTGAACGCTATCGCCTAAAAACATGCATTGACTTCAAGCCTTGGACCGGAGAAGCTAACTATATCTCGGTGATCAAGGATAGCGGGTGGGTTGAGGAGCTCGTCTTCTAAGGGCTGGGGTGAGGAACGTTGCAGCTGTGGCGTATCACGGCAATTGCCCTAGGCCCTGACCTTCGGGGTGGGTGGGGGGCTTCCTTTGCTGTTTGCTGGAGAGTATAAGACAAACTGTATCTAGTTTCTCTAGCCATAAAAATGATATTTTCATACATGCAACGAGACTACCAATGCTAAGACAAGGAGGATGGATTGCATGACATCCACCCCGCAAATTTGGGAACTTCAGCTGTTTGTTGTTAACCTACTCCTTATTTCCCCCTTTAAGTAAAACACGTGTGTATGTGTGCATGCGTGTGTACTTAAATGTATTTTAACATAACGACACTTACTACTTGAGTTAAGAAGGTGACAGTGTTATCTGCATGGAGCTCAGCAATTCCGAATGGTTACTGTCCCTATGAAACCTTTATTAGTGTCATGGACACACCAAGGACGATCTGAAAGACTGAAATTTCGAGGAAAAATCAGGACTAGGCTGACTTCTTTGTAATGTTTGGTGCCAGGGCAAGTTTTCCAGGGATCCTCTGGTCTGTAAGGTTTTTCATCCCTCACCAGAGTTACAAGAGAAATGTATAGTGTACAGATACAAGAGGACAGATCTGGGAGGGTGACTGAGTGGACTAGCCATTGGAGATTTTGCACTGAGACCTCAACCCTTTCTCCTGTGACTCTCCTGTAAGCTGCTGGTCTTACGTGGGAAATAGGAATGTTGGGAGGCAAGAGCTCTCCATCGGGGAAAACTGTGACAGAATAGCAACTGTTCAACACGAGTTCCTCCATGCGCTGGGCTTCTGGCATGAGCAGTCACGTTCTGATCGGGATGACTATGTCACGATAATGTGGGACAGAATTCTGTCAGGTACATTTCTCTTGTTTTCTTATATTTCCTAGTTAAAGACTGAATTTCTAAGCATATGCCCTCTCCTGCCATCTGTGCCAACTGTTAATAATGGAAAAACTCTGATGTTTTGATGTCTTACTTCCTTTAGCTCTAACTCAACATGAGTTGAAGTGCCTGAAAGTTGTTGGGGCACAGTATCCCAGAACCCTAGTTTGAACTGGGTATGATCTTAGAAACTAGTGTTTCCCAAAGCACGTTTTATGGAGCGCTGTCCCACAATTTGTTCACAGCTGTTGTGTGGAAAGGGATCTGTGGTCAAATTAGTTTGGGAAATCCTAGGTTAAAAGAAATTAAACTTACAGTTTTTTACACTGCTTACTGTTCAGAGTTTTGGTTAGACTAACATGAATGTTAAATCTCCAAGAAGAGGAGCATTTCCCAAAGTGACTTGATCTGGTCTTTTTTTTTCTTTTTGTGGAGTATTTGGGTTTATTGTTCCATGGAGCCCATACTGAGAAACACCGCGGTAATTGAACAGCTCAAACTTTTTGTGACTTTGTGCTCAAAGTCAGAAAGGTTTTAATAACCATGTCCAACTAGAACTCATGTTTTTCACAGTGACAGTTTCCCTGTCTGTCCCGCCTCTGTAGGGTATGGCCGATGAAATAGCATTGCCATCGTGTGAGGCTCTGTGAGGACTGCCCTGTGCTGAGGGCCCTGACATCACAATCTTAACATCACAGCTCTTGCTCCTTTCCACGCCCCCATCTGGTGATCTTAGCTGGGGTAGGCCATACAGCAGACTGAAAGAGCAAGAGAAGTGTTTAGTTTTTTTTTGTGTGTGTGTGAGGATGATTAGCCCTGAGCTAACATCCATGCCAATCCTCCTCTTTTTGCTGAGGAAGACTGGCCCTGGGCTAACATCTGTGCCCATCTTCCTCTACTTTATATGGGACGCCGCCACAGCATGGCTTGACAAGCGGTGCGTTGGTTCTCGCCCGGGATCCGAACCCGGGCTGCCAGCAGTGCAGCACACACTTAACCACTCTGCTGCTGGGCCGGCCCCCAGAAGTGTTTAGTTTTAATCCATGGCCACACTCTTTAGGATTCCCAAAGTCTTATTTTTGGTAGAAACTTCTGCCTAGATTTGATAACACATCTATACGCTTTGGAGATCAGGTCCACCTCACCGTGACCAAAAAATTGTCCAATTTCAAGTTGCAATCAGTTGTCCATTAGTATGGCGTTAAGCAGCCAGGCATCTTCTCTAAATGAATTCATTTTAAGTACTTCTACACATATCTCACTAACCATGAAATCCCTGACCATGTCAATCCTATCTAATGACTCTATGCTACCATTCCCAGGTCCTCTCCCACCACATCTCCCCAAGTCCTCTTACTTTCATCTCCATCTGCTGTGGATGCCCCCACCCTCCCATCATCGCCTGCCAATGACTCTGTTTCAACAACGCCTTTTAGAATTCTCCTTTCCATTAACAGTTCTTAGCACCTTAGGCCGAATGCTAATGTCCAATTTGGGGCTGTAATGAGACTTTAGATATGTTTGGCATGACCGCTGGTATCACAATTCTAAGCTTGAATATTTCAGTCTAGAATAGGACTATATGAAACACTCTTGCAGTACCATAGATCAGTTGTAGCAAAGGTTGCACTATGTTTATTACAGTCTCCATTTCAAAATTGACAGTATTTGGAGTAAGATAAGCTGAATTTTGCGAACATCAAGTAATTAAAGATTTCTTACTTATTATTAGGCAGAGAGCACAATTTTAACATCTATGATGACGAAGTATCAGATTCTCTGAATGTTCCCTATGACTACAATTCAGTAATGCACTACAGTAAAACTGCATTCCAAAATGGAACAGAACCAACAATTGTAACAAGAATCTCAGACTTCCTGGATGTGATCGGCCAACGCATGGATTTCAGTGACTATGATCTCCTAAAGCTGAATCAACTGTATAACTGCAGTATGTGACAGGGTCTTTGAAATGACTTCTGTTTCTCTCTGCTATGTAGGAAAAAGTTATGCTTTGTGGCATTTTGCTGAGCATTGCTGGGTTTTCTGAAATTATAGTTTGATAATTGGTAATTATAGTTTGGTAGTTGAAGTTTCATATTCAGAAAAAAAGCAGAATAGCATCCAGATCCCAATCTACAACTTGGAAGCAGCATTTTCCTTCTCACAAGTTCTGGCTTTCAGATATAAAAACATATGTGTCCTGTATGGAACATGCCCCCCACAGGCTTTCGAAGCTGTTACTAATTCAAATCTGGGCCAACTTGATATTCAAAACTCTTTTCAGCCCAAATGAGGTGTATAGTTGTAATATAAATGAGATCAAATAATCTGGGTTGTGGCTTGATAATCTGAATAGAGGGGTGTAGGCTCAGGTTTCTATAATTAGATAATTTAATAAAAAGACTTGGGGCAAGCAGCTTATTCAGATCTACGGAGCTGATGGATGTCGGTTCTGCAGACGTCAAGAGGCCTTCAAGATACCATCACCCAGAATCAGCAAGGAGTTCCCTTGAACACCATCCTGGCATTCCTAGTACTTCTGTGATAAGCTCAGTTTTTATCACTTAGATTATCATGTTGTATGAGTGTCAATAATTGTTTTTTATTTTGTAGCCTCCTCCTTGAGCTTTATGGACTCGTGCGATTTTGAACTGGAAAATGTGTGTGGTATGGTTCAAAGTTCAGGTGATAATGCTGACTGGCAGCGGGTTTCAGAGGTTCCCGTGGGGCCAGAGAACGACCACTCTAACATGGGCCAGTGCCAAGGTAACAGGAGGGAGATATTTCTAGATTTTACTCTCGGTGGTTCCAGCCTTTTCCTTTGCTGCAAAAGACTGGGATTTTATTTCTAATTTCTATAAGAATTACTAGTGATAACCCATTAGGTTCCTACTAAGGACTCGGTTCTCTGTGTTATCAGGACATGGTTAATTTCTCTGCTTTTTCTCTCTGAATTTGCTTTTCTTCCTACAAGTCAGAGCTGGGCTCCGTGAAGCCTCCACGCATAGTATGTGCCCACAGCAGAGAGAACTGTCCCTCTTGAAGAACTCTTATCTCCTGGGTAGTGGGGTTTTTTCCTCAAAGCTTGCAGAATATGAGACTTTCCAGTGAAAATCACTAGGCTGTGCATTAATTAGTTTCAGAATTTCAGCTGGTTGTGATTACATACTCCTATTACAAAAATACTTAAAGTGAAGGTAGAAAGTACAATTTATTTAATTTTATTCTCATGAGTATTCTTTTCCGTTGTAATTTTGTTTTGAATTAAATAGATATTTATTTGGCTACAAACACCAAATTTTTATTTATTTGCTCATTTCTGGCAGCAAATACGTAAAACTAGACTTCAGAACTCAGGGCCATTGCTTGTGGAGGGGAGTAGGTTTTGCCACTCTAAAATATGTCTCTTTGGCATAAGGATTATTTTGAACTAAAGGCAATCAAAACCCAGCAGATTCAGGAAAGCTCTTTACTTCCCCCTTAACTACCTAAATTTACATTGGAAAGGAGGCCTGTACCAAGAAGAGAGCTATTACCAGAGATACCTTTTTACCTAAGAAACTTATCTGTCCAACAGGGCAACCTTTGTTTCCCAAACATCTCCACTGCCTTCCCTCCCCTTTGTATCTCCAGACCCCAATCCCCTTCCTTAGGTCAGGATGTTATATAAGCCTCAATTACCTGGCTGCCCTTTGAGTCTTCATATCTTTATGAGTCTCCCATATGTATGTAATTAAATTTGTTTTTTTCCTGTTAATCTCTCTTATATCAATTTAATTATTAGACCAGCCAAAGAACCTAGAAGAGAAGAAGGGAAAATTTTTCCTCCCCTACACTTGACAGCTCAGATGGTCTGGGCAGGAGTTGAGGTCTCTAATAGTGAAGAAGTGCTTTTCCTTTTCTTTTCCTTCTTTTGGTGGTGGTGGGGGGGTGGGATAGGACAGATATTGTTCAAGGGTACAAACTTGCAATGAGTAGTAAATAAGCCCTAGAGATCTAATGCACAACAGAGTAAATATAGACAACAATATTGTATTATAATCACCAAACTTGCTAAGACCCTAGAACTTAATTATTCCAACCACTAAAGAGAAACAATTACTATGTTACATGATAGAGGTGCTAACTATTGCTACAATGGCAATCATATTACAATGTATAAATGTATCAAATTAACATGTTGTGCAACTTAAATTTACACGATATGTGTCAAATATATTTCAATGAATAATATTTTTCTTTTTTAAATGCAAATTTGTGTAGTGGGTAGTGGTTCTACACAGGCCAGAAGGAGGGAGGGACGAAAGGAAGGAAGGAGGGAGGGAGGGAGGAAGGGAGACGAGAGAGAGAGAGATACACTAGACCAGTCAGGTGACACTTTTTTCTGTTTTTGAAAACTAATGTTTGCAGTAAGAAGGAGGAAGCCTAATGTCATCTCTTTCATAAAATGCCTGCTCCTAGAAACATATTTAAATGCCAAACACAGTGCCCTGCATACAGTGGGATCTAAGTGGAACTGTAGTGTCCATAACACACACATTTCTATATCCAATATCAGTTTTCTCTCAATTCTGCTTTTGTCCTCTTAACAGGTTCTGGTTTCTTCATGCATTTCGACAGTAGCTCTGTAAATGTGGGGGCCACAGCAGTGCTGGAAAGTAGAACATTTTACCCTAAAAGAGGATTTCAGTGCTTGCAATTTTTTTTATATAGCAGTGGAAGTGAAAATGACCAACTGAACATCTACATCAGGGAGTATTCTGCAGACGATGTGGATGGTAATTTAACCCTTGTGGAAGAAATAAAAGGTACAGTATCAGCAATCTTATTGTTTGGGTTCAGAGTGAGGCAGTCTTAACTCTTAATGCAACAATTGACTACAAGGCAGGGGCTATGGACTCATTGCTTTTCACCGTAGAACTGGATCCTCCTTGTTTTATGCCGTGGTGAGGAAGCAAAAATGAGGCTCCTCTCTGTGCTCTATTCTGTGACACTCACTTAAGAAAGTGTAGATCAGTCTCTGGCACTGTAGAGGTCAGTTCTTGGCAAGTAATAAAAATACAATGGAAACTAGCTTAGGAAAAAATGGGAAGAGTTATAGGCTCAATGTAACTACATCGTGGAATGGATGAGGGAGGAACTAGCTTTAGGCGAGACTGGACCTGTCCCTGAACTTGGTTGGGGAGGTCTCATGTTATCTCAGATGGGCTTTGTCCATAAAACTGGTGCTTTGGCACTTCCCAGCTTACATCTTGCCAGATGTGCCATCAGACTGGAAAAGGGACCCTTCCTCTCATTTCTGGCTTAGAAAATAAATCCCAATGAAGGACTCTGATTGTTATGATTTGGGTTAAATGCAACTTCCCAGAGCAGTTCCTGAGTGGAGAGAGTACCCACTCTTCATTCCAATCATGTGTCAGAGAGGTGGGTCATGTTGACCACCTATTAAAGCAGATGGTTAAGAGGGTCCCTGAGGAAGGAAGGAGCTGAGGGCTGGCAAATATAGTACTGTCTGCTCCACATACTGACCTCTTCGTTTGAGTGAATTAAGTAAAGTTTATTATAAAGTCGATCTACATTATGCTATATGTCATGCCATTTCCCCCCCGTTTAACAATGAGAAACAATCTGAAACACAGATGGTATTTTTCTTCATGAACACCTACAAACAGTGAGGTTCTTAATCTCATTATATCTATGTATATAGAGATATAGCTATATACATATCCACACTCCCACCCACATACTATACATATACATTATATATGTAATTATGTATAATATAATATATAAAATTACATATATAATATACATTTTATATATGTGTGTGTGTGTGTGTGTGTATACTCCTTTCCATTAGTAATCTATGAGTGTTATTACTGATAGACAATAGCACAAAAGGCACTTAAGAAACTTGCTTAGGAGTCCAGAATTTAAACTGATAGGACTGATAATAACGTAGTAGAAGCTCTCATGAAAGGTTTCTGTTCAATCTAGAATCTATTCATGAACAATAGCATTTCCTGTAATTTGGATATCTCTAACTTATTTTCAAGCAATTGTGTTTCAATATTAAGTGCCAACATATTTTAAGTTTTAAGGCATTGTGTTAACTACTAGGTTGATATGAATTCCTCAGCTATTCTCTGTCTGGGGTCTTCTGAAATTTTTTCAATGTACTTCTTATTTGGGTATGTGATATAAGAAAATAAGAGAAGATGGCATACCACGTACTGCTAGCTAGGGGTAGGGGATAATACTGGATGGAGAAGTGCAGGTTGGGGAGAAAGGAGGTGATACCAAATATCAGATAAATACCTATAACGTTGAATCACTGGTAAGTGACCTAAGGAGTAAATTGTAGGACATGGCCTTTCTAGGGTTTGGTAGTGTCCTGTTTAATATTGCCAAAAAGTTGATTGAAAATTTTGCATGTGAAGGAAGTATTCCAATCAAACTATAAAATATATTGAAATATATTGAAGGCTTAGGTTGAGTATCCAGGAATCTTGGGAACGAGGGTAGAATATTGGGCTTGCTTGACTGTTTAACTAACATAGAACAGGCGGTAACTCATAAATAGGGCATGAAGCACTCATGGGTTAGATGTTGTTGTTTGCTCACTTGTCTCTGGGAAAGGGTGACTTATCTGAGAAACAACGAGATAAACATCCAAATATTCCAGAGAGCAGTCTGACCCCACAGAAATATTTTGAAGTAAATGAGTCTGGGCTGGAGGAGTAAGAAAACCGTACCTCAAACCTGTAGGAATCAGTAGCTCTAGGATGATCATTGGTCCAGGAAAGTTAGAACTTTAATGTTGATTTGCACATGATTCATAGTCTTTGTGTTCTTTGAAATAATAATATCTCTTTTGCAGATATACCCATTGGGAGCTGGCAACTTTACCATGTAACATTGGCAGCAACCAACAAATTTAGAGTGGTGTTTGGAGGAGTCAGAGGCACTGGTGCATCACTGGGTGGCCTGTCTATTGATGACATCAATCTTTCAGAAACACAATGCCCTCATCATACCTGGCATATAAGGAATTTCACACAGTTCATTGGCAGCCCAGATGGAACTCTATATAGCCCTGCATTTTATTCTTCTAAAGGTTATGCCTTTCAGATTTTCTTGAATCTAAACCATTCAACTAGTGCAGGAATATATTTCCACTTGATCTCTGGAGCCAACGATGATCAATTACAGTGGCCGTGTCCTTGGCAACAAGCCACGATGACACTCTTGGATCAAAATCCTGACATTCGAGAGCGTATGTCCAACCAGCGGAGTATAACTACAGACCCATTTATGACCACCGGTTTGTGACTCATTTTCTTTATTGCTAATACGTGATCATTGCTCTAGGAGGGATGGACGATTTGGGAATGAGAGACTGTACAGTCAGGTACCTAGGGAATTTTGGGCCCCAAATCTTAGGAACAGAAGATATTTAGGGGAAGGGCTTCAGCAGCTGTGGACAGAGTCTCTCAGGCAGGAGACTGTCAGGAATGTCAGCAGGGATGCCGACAAATAGAGAAGATATTGACTGTATTCCTGGGAATTGATGACCATAACTGAATTCCCAGTGTTGTGCAAAGAATGTTGGTTTTAGAGTCTGACATGCGTGGGTTGAAATCCAAGGTTTGCTTCTCATTAGTTATGTGACGTTAAGCAAATAATCTCTTGGAGCCCCAGTGTCCTCAGCAGTAAAACTGGAGCAGTAATAATAACCCCATAGATTTGTTGTGAGAATCACTATAGGTCAAGCATGGAAGCTTGTAGAAGGGCCTGTTATGGTGAGACCCTCAGGTGTTGAATTCTCCCAACCATGCTGCCTTGATCTTGCCATTGGGATTGTCAAAAAAAAAAAAAAAAATCTCAGCTCTTTTGATGGGGGGTGATTTTTGATGAGAAGGAAGATGTTGAGCAGGTTCTCTGGACTGTTGGGAAAGAGTGTGAGAACGGATTATAACTTCTTATTAAAGAATTCTGGAGGACTTGCCAATGATGACATCATTCCCCATCTTTCCAGTCTCAAAAAGGAGCAGCACCCAGAAAGCAATGATCACATTTCTAATTTTAAGAATCCTTTGCCCTCTGGGAACCCAATAAAGGGAAAAATGGAATTATGGCAAGGTGAATATTATTGCCAAATCTGAATTCTATATATAAAAAGAATGGACCTGAGAGACATAGGAAAAAAACCCAATTTGATAGGGGAAAAAATAATATTCACAAAGAGGATTCTAAGGACTAGATGTTCAGGATTTCTTCCCTTTTTTTCAAAGCATTTCTCTCTGAATGACACTGAAAATGGCTCAGGGTTGGGTGGGTCATCACCTTTTCCGAGAAGCAGTGTTTCTCACTGTCTTCTACTCCTGAAGGACTTTGTTAGGTGAATAATTCAGTTAATGAAATAAATTGTTCTATGCTAGTATTAAAAACTCTGTCAGCAACATATTGATTTTACTCAATTAAAAGGACTGTCTGTAACTCAGAAGGCAACTAAGGAATGATTCTAATGGGCAGGGCAGTTTCTATACTGGTCAGTCAGCATAGGCATGATACCCCACCTAGGAAACTTTTGGAACTTTTCCGCTCATATTCCAGAATATGGTCCTCCCTGCCAGGCAATCTCATTTCTTTTAGGACTGTATAAATGAGCAAGCTCCAGTGACTTGCCAGGGAATGCATCACAGGTCAATACCATCATTTAATTATTCTGAGCTCCATCCTAATTGTGTATCACATTGCCTGTTCTTTCCTACCACCAAAGTCTATGATGATGCTAAACACAATCCATTAATATAAATTGCTTTTTCAGATGATGGAAACTATTTTTGGGACAGGCCTTCCATAGTGGGAGAAGTGGCTTTTTTCTCTAATGGAACTCAATTTAGAAGAGGTGGGGGCTATGGAACCAGTGCCTTTATAACCTACGAGAGGCTGAAAAGCAGAGATTTTATAAAAGGAAATGATGTTTATATCCTACTGACAGTGGAAGGTATGTTGATAAAAATAGTTTTATATAAGCTATTATTTTTGTTGTGGCCAGTGATTATTTACTGTGCTCTTCTGGGTTCCATTTTTAGGTATATTAAATAGCAATGTGGGAGGAAATGGGCATGAGTGGGATTTTTTTATATGAATCATTAACGATATGAAAATAATTTAAATGGAAACAGTGATGTTTCCTGGATAAAGAATTTAATTACCACTATATGGAGCAATAGTGGAAAACTTTACGCCAAAAAACTTCTTGAGAAATAAGTTAAAGTATAGCTGTTATACCCTAGGATTATACTCAAGGATTCCAGAAATAAAAATATCACGCAAGCACATGAAATTAAACTGGAAATGGACTATCTTTATTGTCTCTTTCAAATGTGTATACATACATACATATATACACAGGCACACACATATGTATCTTGGCAGTAAGAACAATTTATTGTCTTTTAAAATTTCTTAGCCATGGCGCCAATAAACACATTTTCCAGAAATACTGGTGGTTTCCATGTTTTATATGGTAGGATTTTTAACTCATTTACTATTAAAGACCCACTTACATCTCAGTAAATCAGAATCTTATTTGTGATGAAAGGTACTACAATGAAAACCCATGAAATTTTGATGTCAGTGGCAAATTAGAGTAAATCTAGATGATATTTCTCAGAAAAAATTATTCAGGAATAACTTTCGTCAAGGGAGAAAACATTTTACGTAGCAGAGAAAAAGTCACATATTCATCAATTCTGTTTGACCCTCTTTGGCCCAGAAGCAAAGAACAGAACCCTGGTTGTCAGGGGACCTGGTGTCTTGTGCCATATATCCACTAACTTGCTCCACCAAGGGAGAGACCTGTGACCTTGGGCAAGCCCCTCAGCGGTCTTACATTTCTGTGCTTTGGTTTCCTTGTCTGTCCCTTCAGGGTTGGTAACAAGGGCTTGGGCTCTTTCAAGCTCAGGCAAGCCCAGTCCCAGGCAAGCATGAGGTTCAACTGCAGCCCCATAGACCAGCCAGCTTCCCTTTACAACTAGATTTCACCTGCCTATTTATTATTTCACTGCCTATGAGTATTACTGGACTATGCCTCAAGATTACCTGAATTCCTCACAAATCTGAAACCTAGGCATCTATTTTAAACTTAAAGACCAAATGATTGTTAAAGCAAAGCTCATTTCCATCCATGCTCTCCCCCTGCCCTCTTTAGACATATCCCACCTTAATTCTACACAAACTCAGCCAAACCCAACCTCTAGCATCAATGACCTTTGCGTAAACCTCCAGTGTGAGAACGATGGCATCTGCACTGTCCAAGATGGCAAAGCTGAGTGCAGGTAAGGGGTCACTCAGATGGGATCTCTCTATTTTCCTGTTAGAAATTATACCATTCCCACAATGTAGGATTAAATATTGATACTTCATATGAATGAAATCAATTTCTTCTTCTCTCAAAAGCACTCATAGGATATTTATTTTTTGCTGTCCATTTGGGACTTTGGATAGCCACAAGAACAATGGAATTACTTATGAAAAAATAACACATTATATTCTAACTGCCGGAAAAAGTCCTTATGAGTTTACATATCTTATTAAGTCCTCACAACTGTCTGGTGTGGTTAAGTGTGACTGTCCCCATTTTCTAGTTAGAGATACTTAAGTTCTGAGAAGAGCTTGACCAAGGTGTCTAGCTGGGAGGTGGAGGGAGTGGCACACTGAGAACTAAGTTTTCTCCGTTATCTACGCTACTTTCCTTTCCCACCTTGGAGCTGCTGTTTGAAGTGCCAGAGTTGGAGTACTTCCATTTCTCCTTTCCATTGGCCCTGCCTGGCCTCTGGTGCTAGCCTAACCATCCCCTTCTAGTCCAGAGTGGACAAAATAGTTCCATATGTCAATGACTTAAATGTTGACCCATATCTTTAATGGTGAAGATTTTCAGATTTAAATACCAACTCATGACTCTGAGTCATGCTCTGAATGTTTTAGGTGTCGATCAGGGGAAGACTGGTGGTACATGGGAGAAAGGTGTGAGAAGAGAGGCTCCCGTCGCGACACCATTGTCATTGCCACTTCTTCCACTGTTGCTGTGTTTGCCCTGATGCTGATAGTCACCCTCATCAGTGTCTACTGTACCAGGAAGAGATACCATAAAAAGACAAGTTCAAATACAGCAGATATGACTCTGGAAAATGTAAGTTGAGTCTGATATTTGGCTATTCAAAACCTATTGATGAAATCATACGAAGAAGAATTAGCGCATTTTTTTATATACAAATTTCTTTTCTTTTTTTTTACCTTCTTCTCTTCATTCTCTATGCTGGGGACAACTACTATGAGACTATGAGTTCCTGTTACCTTTACTATAGTGAATGGTGCTTAAATCGGAGTCCACAGAAGCTTTTTGGGGAGAGTTTAATATCCCCCTGGAATTGTATCTAAAATTGTGTGTGGTTGTACATTTTTTCCTGGGTCTGTGAGGCTCCTGAAAGGCACAACTAATTTTGCCTACAAATGCCAATCTTCCTGGCCAAGGGGACAGGTGACTTGTCTGTTTTGTTCCAAAGGTCTCTTGGTGGTGGTTGAGCTCAGACTTGTAGGAAGGAGTGCAGGCATGTTTATGGCTTTTCCATTAAAGAAGGTTCCAACTAATTCTGGCTTCATGAGCAGTAACTAACTCTAAGGCAAGGTTTTCAAGTAGAGGGTTCAAAGTCTTGCTTCAGAAAGTCTCTAAAATGGCAATAGACTTTTGAACTACCCTGTCTCAGATCATCCCTTGGAAGCAGACTCTGAGATGGATATTTGCATGCAGGACGTTTATTGGGGAGTGCTCTTGGGAACTTCTGCAATGGAGTGAGGGATGCGAGACTGGGCAGAGGGTGAGGTTGGACAGCGAGGCAGTTGCAACTGAGGCCTCAGCACCCCCTACAGGGAACTCTGGAGCTGGGATGGCCCCTTAGACATGTCCTGAGTTGAAGCAAGGGGGCCAGGTCATTGTACTCCCCAGATCAGCAGCCTTGGATTGGGGCTGCCCCCCTACCCAGAGGGAGTGAAAAATTGGGCAAGGAAGTGCCCTTCAAAGGGAGAGCATGTCCTGCATGAAAGCCTTCATTTTGAAGGGCAGGTCTCAGCAGCGTGCCCCAGCATCCACTATATCCCCAACAGTAGACAGCACAGAGGTCCACATGCAGATTCTTATTCTCATTCACAAAAGAGCACGGAGAAAATGTCATAAAATCTGAACATTACTTAAAAGCAAAGCTTTAAATTTCTTCCAGGTCTATTTCAATCAAAATAGAGTCTCTGAATATTAGTAGTGAAACTAAAGAAAAAACGCGATCCATTAGAATATCTCTGAAACTAAAAACACTGCAATTAATTAAAGCAAGAGTATATTTTCTTAAGAAAAATGATTATTCAAGACATACTATATTTTAAGGGTATGATTTTTTTAAGTAGTATGAAGACACTAAATCTATTTGCAAAGTTAGTCAAAAGATGGACAATGGTAATGGACAGAAAACAGTTTTATTCTTATATTTCCTCAACATCAGGAAGATGTTTAAAGCTACTCATAAGGCAATGGATCAATTACTTCACAAGCTTATTGGAAAAGCACTTAAAATGTATACAGGTTGTTTTTTTAAAAACGTATTCCAGCTTATTTTATGTCTCAAAATAAAAGGAACAGATCAGCCAATGGCTCAGTAGGCCAATCTGATGGAAGCTGTGCCTGCAGGCGTGGTCCCCTGGGCTGGTAGAGATGCACTTGGGGGCTGGAGTAGGGAAGGTGAGGAGTGGTTAGGGAGGAAAGGACCCCTTAGCTGGTGGATGGGACTGCCAGGATATTCCTCTGGAAACTGGAAAATGTAAGTGCTATCATAAGGGCTGACTTATCAAGCAAAAATTGGAAGGAATTAATGACAATGATAAAACAAAGAGAAGAGAGAGAAAGAAGGAAGTTAAGTCAATAAAGGGGAGAACTATCAGAGTATCAGGGACACAGTAGGACCATTAAGTGGACACACACACACACCCAACCACCATAATATTACAACAGAACTGTTTTGCCTCTACATCCTTTAAACACATTCCCAAGAGCAAGGAATCAATTACATTTTCCTTAGTCCAGGCGTTTCTATAGTTAATTCACTGATAACAGAACCTTCAGATCTAGTTTAGATTTTAAATCAGAATGACCTTCTTTCTGAGGCTGCAGTGTGTGCCCACCCTAATGTTTTAGTATCTGAATAACGTGCGCCTGATGGGCCAGTGCATCTTCCTGGAGACCGGGGCTGGGGCTGCCTGCCAGCTGGGAGGGATGCCAGGAGACTGCTGATGGCAATTCATTTAAAAATTAGACTGTTTCATTGTGATTCATTTAAATGACAGTTTTTAAATTTAGAAATTAAGTCATCAATTGTTCTTTCCTCTTTTAGCAGCAGGCATTTTGAAGATTACCTCAACGATATGGCCAGCAAATGAAATTAAAAAGGATTCTTTGTCATGGATTTCACCTAAAATATATTACAACCACTTCATTCTTCTATATGTGGATCTTCTCTGTAAATAGCTGGATATACTATAAATCATTATTTTACTAAAAGTCTAATTGGTGAAATGTTGTTTGTGTTTTTGTTTTTAAAGGAGGAGAAGCAAAAAAATAAAAATAAAGGAGGGGAAGCAATTCAGGCTCATCTGGAAGTATAATATTGTCTATAAAAAGGAAAGCAACAACTAGAGACAGCTTTCCAAATTACTGATCCTTTATTTGGGGGCCAAGTATAGTGGCATCACAAATGATTCCCTAGAAACCCACTGGAACCACCCAATGGCAATGAGCCTCCATGTGGAATCTCAGCATTTCATGCTGTCCTGTCTCAATGTATGGAGGGGCAGTAGGACAGCTCCCTTTCTCTCTGGGAACATGTGCCTGTCCCTCCCGAATGGGCCACTCTCTGTTTTTCTTACCTAAGCCCTTTGGTAGATGATCTTTGTTTAGAATTAGTTTGAATCTCCACCTACGATTAACAAGAAAACTTAAAACTCCTAGAACAGTGGTTCTCAAAGTTTTAGATCTCAGGACCCAAATGTTTACACTCTTAAAAATTATTGATCCTCAACAAAATACTAGCAAATTGATTACAACAATACATTAAAAAGATCATACACCATGATCAAGTGGGATTTATTCCAGGGATGCAGGGATGGTTCAACATCCGCAAATCAATCAATGTGATACACCACATTAACAAAATTAAGAATAAAAATCACATGATCATCTCAATAGATGCAGAGAGAGCATTTGACAAGATACGGCATCCATTTATGACAAAAACTCTGAAAAAAACGGGTATAGAAGGAAAGTACCTCAACATAATAAAGTCCATATATGACAAACCCACAGCTAATACCATCCTCAATGGTGAAAAACTGAAAGCTATCCCTCTGAGACAAGGAGGCCCACTTTCACTACTCCTATTTAACATAGTACTGGAAGTCCTGGCCAGAGCAATCAGGCAAGAAAAAGAAATAAAACAAATCCAAATTGGAAAGGAAGAAGTGAAACTGTCACTATTTGCAAATGACATGATTTTATATATAGAAAACCCTAAAGAATCCACCAAAAAACTTTTAGAAATAATAAATTAATATGATAAAGTTGCAAGATACAAAATCAACATACAAAAATTAGTTGTGTTTCTATACACTAACAACAAAGCAGCAGAAAGAGAAATTAAGAATACAATCCCATTTACAGTTGCAACAAAAAGAATAAAATACCTAGGAATAAACTTAACTAAAGAGGTGAAAGACGTGTACACTGAAAACTATAAAACATTGTTGAAAGAAATTGAAGAAGACACAAAGAAATGGAAAGATACTCCATGCTCTTGGATTGGAAGAATTAACATAGTTAAAATGTCCACACTTCCTAAAGCCATCTATAGATTCAATGCAATCCCTATCAAAGTTTCAACAACATTTTTCACAGAAATAGAACAAAGAATCCTAAAATTTATATGCAACAGCAAAAGACCCTGAATAGCCAAAGGAATCCTGAGAAGAAAGAACAAAGCTGGAGGTATCACACGCTCTGATTTCAAAATATACTACAAAGCTATAGTAACCAAAACAGCATGGTACTGGCACAAAAACAGACACATAGATCAATGGAATAGAATTGAGAGCCCAGAAATAAACCCACACATCTATGGACAGCTAATTTTTGACAAGGGAGCCAAGAACATACAATGGAGAAAGGAAAGTGTTTTCAACAAATGATTTTGGGAAAACTGGACAGCCATATGCAAAAAAATGAAAGTAGACCATTATCTTACACCATACACAAGAATTCACTCAAAATGGATTAAAGACTTGAATGTAAGACCCGAAATCGTGAAATTTCTAGAAGAAAACATAGGCAGTATGCTCTTTGACATCAGTCTTAGCAAAACATTTTCAAGTACCATGTCTGATTGGGCAAGGGAAACAATAGAAAAAATAAACAAATGGGACTACATCAAACTAAAAAGCTTCTGCACAGCAAAGGAAACCATCAACAAAATGAAAAGGCAACCTAACATTTGGGAGAAGATATTTGCAAACCATATATCTGATAAGGGGTTAATCTCCAAAATATATAAAGAACTCATACATCTCAACAACAAAAAAACTAACAACCCAATTAAAAAATGGGCAAAAGTCTTGAACAGGCATTTCTCCAAAAAAGATATACAGATGGCCAACAGACACATGAAAAGATGTTCATTAACTATCAGGAAAATGCAAATCAAAACTACAACGAGATATCACCTCACACCCGTCAGAATGGTTATAATTAACAACACAGGAAACAACATGTGTTGGAGAGGATGTAGAGAGAGAAGGGAACTCTCATACACTGCTGGTGGGAGTGCAAACTGGTGCAGCCACTATGGAAAACAGTATGGAGATTCCTCAAAAAATTAAGAATAGAACTACCATATGATTCAGCTATTGCACTGCTGGGTGTTTATCCAAAGAACATGAAAACAACAATGCATAAAGATACACATACCCCTGTGTTCATTGCAGCATTGTTCACAATAGCCAAGACTTGGAAGCAACCTAAGTGCCCATCAAGGAATGCATGGATAAAGAGGATATGGTATATATACACAATGGAATACTACTCAGCCATAAGAAGTGATGAAATCCAGCCATTTGTGACAACATGGATGGATATTGAGGGTATTATGCCAAGTGAAATAAGTCAGAGGGAGAAGGTCAAATACCGTATGATCTCACCCATAAGTAGAAGATAAAAACAACAACAAACAAACATATAGAGACAGAGATTGGATTGGTGGTTACCAGAGGGGACGGGGGGAGGGAGGAGGGCGAAAGGCACAATTAGGCACATGTGTGTGGTGATGGATGGTAATTAGTGTTTGGGTGGTGAACATGATGTAATCTATGCAGAAATAGAAGTATAATGATGCACACCTGAAATTTATACAATGTTATAAACCAATGTTACCGCAATGAAAAAAAAGAATGACAAAAAATTGATTCAAAGCCAAAAAAAAAAAAAAAAATTATTGAGGGCCCCAAAGAGCTTTTGCTTATGAGCATTACACTTATCAATACTTACCTTATTAGAAATTCAAGGCAGGAAGATTTAAAAGTGTGTCTTTATTAGTCATTAAAAAATAAGAAGCCCATTCATGTTAACATAAATAATATTTCTATAAAAAAAACTATATTTTCCAGAACAAAAGAAAATTTAGCAAAAAGAGACATGTTTTACATTTTTTTGCAAATCTCTAATTCTGACTTGTAAACATTTGTCTGCATTCACTCTGCTGTGATGTATTATTTTAGATGAAGGATAAGAAGAAAATCTGACCTCACACAGATACTTAGATGGAAAAGCGAGGCATATTTGAATAGCTTTTCAAGTAATTGTGGATATTCTTTTTGAATACTGTGTTACAAGTTGACAAATGGTAATTTCTTAAAGGTTAGTTGGAATCTGAAACCATATCAATGAACTTTTTTACTCTGTTGAGTAAATTCATTCATTTATCTCGTATTTTGAATGGATCTTTCAGCTATGCATGATTTTGTAATATTGTACATTGATTATCTACAAAATATTGGTTCACTGTGTCATGCAGCTCTTGCAACTTTTGGCACATTTCATTATACAGTAGCAAAGCATAACATTAGTTAATATCACCACTGATCTCATTAAAAAAGTCTTTAACTCTTGGGAAGTTGACGTTCATGGTGGCAGAAAAAACTTTTCCAAAATTCTGATTTTTGTTTGAAAGCTTAAATCTTATCTTTGGCAACAAGTACTGTCTTCCTTGTAATGAAAGGATCACTTCATTCAATTTTTTTTAATTCAAATTTTATTTTGAGATCAGTGTACATTCACATGCAGTTGTAAGAAATAATACAGAGAGATCCTGTGTACCTTTTACTTAGCTTCCCTTAACTGTAACAGCTTGCAAAACTATAGTACAATGTCACAATCAGGATATTGACACTGATGCAGTCAAAATACAGAACACTTTCATTACCACAAAAATCCATCAAGTTGCCTTTATATGGCCATGTCCATTTCCCTCTTTTTTCCACCTCCTGTTTAACCCCTGGCAACCATTAATCTGTTCTCTATTTCTATAATTTTGTCATTTAAAAAATGTTATATTAATGGAACCATACAGTATAGAACCTTTGGGGATTTCTTTTGCTTTTAACTCAGCATAATTCTCTGTAGATTCATCCCGGTTGTTGTGTGTACAGCAGTTTTTTCCTTTTGATTGCTGAGTAATAATCCATGGTATGGATGCACCAAAGTTTGTTTAATCATTCACTTGTTGCAGGACATTTGGGTTGTTTCCAGTTTGGGACTATTACAAATAAAGCTGCTGTAAACACTCACATACAGGTTTTTGTATAGACATCAGTCTTCATTTTTCTAGGATACATGCCCAGGACAGCATTGTTGGGTCATACGGCAGTTGCATGTTTAGTTTTTCAAGAGTCTGCGAAACTGATTCACAGATTGGCTATATCATTTTACATTCCCACCAGCAGTGATGATCCAGTTTCTCTGCATCCTTGCCAGTTTTGATATTGTCACTATTTTTTTCTCTTTTTTAATTTTTTTTGCAGGGAAAGATGAGCCTGCAAAGCTGACATCTGTTGCCAATCTTCATCTTTTTTTTTCCTCCCCAAAGCCCCATTGCATAGTTGTATATCCTAGTTGTAAGTCCTTCTAGTTCTTCTATGTGAGCCACAGCCACAGCATGGCAACTGACAGACAGGTGGTGTGGTTCCACAACCAGGAAACAAACGCCGGCCACTGAAGTGGTGACAGCACTGAACTTTAACTATTAGGCCATCAGGGCTGCTCCAATATTTTTTTCTTAGTAGAGTCTATTTTTTAGAGTAGTTTTTGATTCACAGCAAAATGGAGCAGAACGCAGAGCGATTTCACCTAAACCCCCAGCCCCCACATACTCACAGCCTCTCCCACTATAAACACCTCCCCAGAGTGGTAAATTTGTTACAATCTATGAACCTACATTGACACATTTTATCACTCAAAGTCCATAGTTTACATTAGGATTCACTCTTGGTGTTGTACATTCTATGGGTTTTGACAAATGTATAATGACATGTATTCACCATAATAGTGTCCTACAGAATAGTTTCACTGCCCTAAAAATCCTCTATGCTCCACCTCTTCATCCCTCCCTCCTCCCAACCCCTGGAAACCACTAATCCTTTTACTGTCTCCATGGTTTTGCCTTTTCCAGAATGTTATTTAGTTGGAATCATACAGCATGTAGCCTTTTCAGATTGGCTTCTTTTCACTTGTCACTATTTTTTATTTTAACCATTCTGATAAGTGTGTAGTGATATCTCATTGTGGTTTTCATTTGCAGTCCCTAATGACTAATGATATTGAACATCTCTTCATGTGCTTATTTGCCATCTGTATATCCTCTTCAGTGGACTCTCTCTTGACATTTTCTGCTCATGCTCTAAATGGATTTTTTGCTCTTATACCATTGAGTTTTGAGAGTTCCTTATGTATTCCAAATGTATCCCTTTGTCGAATATGTGATTTGGAAACATATTTTCCCACTCTGTAGCTTGTCTTTTCACCCTCTTAAATGGGTATTTTGCAGAGCAGAAGTTTTTAATTTTGATAAAGTCCAATTTGTCATTTTTTCTTTTTAATGGACTGTGCTTTTGGTGTCAAGTCTGAGAACTCTTTGCTTAGTCCTAGATCCTGAAGATTTTCTCCTATTTTTGAAAATGTTTTATAATTTTTTGTTTTGTATTTAAGTTAGTGATGCATTTTGAGTTAATTTTTGTAAAAGGTGTGAGGTTTAGGTTGAAGCTCATTTTTTGGCTTATGGATGTCCAGTCGCTCCAGCACTATTTGTTGAAAAGACTATCTTTCCTCCATTGAATTTTATTACATTTTATATATATATATACACATACACATAAATAAGTTTATATATATTATTATATATAAAAGTTATATATAATTATATATAAAATTATAATTTATATATAATGTAACAATTTATAATTTATAATGTAATACCTAGAGCAACGGGTATACAAGCCATAGAGAAAGACATTAAAAAACATATATAATATATTAAACTTTATATATAATATATATTACACTATATATGTATATAAAATCATAGCCTTCATTCAATTTTGAAAAAATAATTGCCAAATAAGTCTGAATAACTATAATTTATCCTTCAATTGTTTTTAAAGGAAAAATGGTGTTCCATGAAAAAAAGCAGCCAATTCATCTCACAACTCAAAATCTTACAGGTGCTTTTCCTTGAGACACCATTGTACTTCACCAGGCAGCAGAAGTGCTTTATTAGGGCTTCCCATTGTATCACATAGACTATAAAAATGATATGTACTCAAGGGTTGAGATTTCATAAAGTTAATAATGTTTACTGCTTCATTGAGGACATTTTTAAGTAAAATTGGCTTATACAATCATTGTGTTATACAATCACCACCACTATCTAGTTCCAAAACATTTTTCTCACTCCAAAAGAAAATTCTGTACCCATTAAAAAATTATTCTGGGGCTGGCCCCATGGCCTAGTGGTTAAGTTCAGCATGCTCCACTTTGGCAGCATGGATTTAGTTCCTGTGTGCAGACCTACACCACTTGTTGGCAGCCATGTTGTGGTGGCGACCCACATACAAAGCAGAGGAAGAATGGCACGGATTTTAGCTCAGGGCCAATCTTCCTCAAGCAAAAAGAAGAAGATTGGCAACAGATGTTAGCTCAAGGCGAATCTTCCTCAGCAAAAAAACAAAACAAAACAAAATTTATTCTCCTTCCTCCTCCCCCCAACCCTGGCAACTACTAATCTGCTTTCCATCTTTATAGATTTGCCTAGTCTGGACATTTTGTATAAAGAAATCACACAATGTATGATCTTTTGTGTCTGGCTTCTTTCACTTAACATTAGATTTTCAAGTTTCATTCATCTTGTAGCATACATCAGTACATCATTCCTTTTTACAGCTGAATAATATTCCATTGCATGAATATACCACCTTTTGTTTATCCATTTAAAAGTCGATGGATATTTGAGTTGTTTTCACCTTTTGGCTATTGTGAATAGTGCTGCTATGAACATTCACGTACAAGTTTCTGTTTGAACACCTATTTCCAATTCTACTGGGAATAGACGTAGGAGTAGAATTGCTGGGTCTTATGGCAATTCTATGTTTAACTTTTTGAGGAAGTGTCAAAGTGTTTTCCATTGCAGCTGCACCATTTTACATTCCCGTTAGCAGTGTATGAAGGTTACAATTTCTCTACATCCTCAATAAGACTTGTTATTTTCCATTTTTAAAAATTATAATCATCCTACCGGGTGTGAAGTAATATCTCATCATAGGCTCACCAATACTTTTGCACCATAAGTTCAAATGTCAACATAGAGGCAAATAATATTTAAGTATTAATATAAAAATATTTTTATCTCAATGACCCCCATGAAAGGATCTTGGGGGTTGCTGTGGTCTGTGGACCACCCTTTGAGAACAGCTGCCCTAGTTGAACTCTCTGCAGGCAGTAATGGTAGACTTTTCTCTAGCCAGTTAGTGACATTTCAGATGATTTTTCTTGGCTGCTTGCCTTTCATAAGGGGCAAAGTTGGAGTAATGGTTAAGGCCGTGAGCTTTTGCATCAGATAGACCTGAATTTGAATCTTGGCTCAGTAAATACAGCTCTGAGACACATTTTCCTTAGCCATAGAATGAGACAGTCACTACATCATGGAATTCCTATGGGGTTTAATAAGATAATAAGTAAGTTTTTCTGTGCGTAGTGGGCACTCAATGAATGGAAGCTATAAAAAGTAGGTAGTATTAAAAGTGTGATACATTTTATTATCTAAACAGGGACAATTTTCAAAAATGATTACAAACAGGCTTTACCTGTCCCAATCAAACCTGGAAGCATGGTCATCCTAATAAAAGGAAGTTGTAGGAAGTGACTTTAGCAATGAAAGAGAAATTGTTGCCCACATGCTGGTGGGTAGGTGTGCAGACCCTGGAGCCAGACTGCCTAGGTTCAAATCCCATCACACACTAGTTGTGTGACCTCGGACAAGTTTCTTAATCTCTCTATGCCTTAATTTCCTCATCTCTATACTGAATAATAATAGTAATAGTGATAATGTTGTTGCAAGAATTAAACTATATAATATATGTAAAGTGCTTAGAACAGCACCTGGCATGTCACAAGCACTGTGTAAATAAGCGCTGCTATTGTTAGAGGGGGAAATACAAAGAGAGGACAGAAAGGGAGGGAGAGAGCAAGAGGAAGAATATTGCATGATAACGGATTATTCTCAATGAACTGGTAGGGGTAGGGTGGGGGTATCAGTCAAAAGTAGATTTTTATAATGATCTAATTAGCAAAAACAATTGCATATGTGCCTTTTCTCAAAACACATGTTCATGGTAGTTTACAGTAAAAATCCTGGTTAAAAAAATTCAGCCCTTTAAAGGTTGAGATCATGGTTGTTGTTTTCCATGCAGGATCATGACCATTTGTGTTGCAATTGTTATTGGTCTCCCACAGTGAGTTTCTTGGATGATTAACACTACTGAGTTACGGGCAAGCTGTTACTACTCCATTATCAGGAATTCCCAGATTGAGATTGAGATAAATTTTTGAGAATTTTATTGAATTCTAGGACCAATAGAGGAAAACCTCTCCAATTTCTTACATGTGAATATAATTATATTACTCATAATGAATAGATCATAAGGACAAGGGAAGGAGCAGATGTGTACACACTTTAGTAAAATGCCATTCATTGATATTATGTAGCCATATTGGGTCCAAATTTTAGTTACCTGTTAGTTTCAGACTTTAAGCTTTTTAATAGTGTATGGATTTTTGATTTATAGTTGTTTCCAAAGGTTAAAACTGGAGCATATAATAGTTCACATAAAGGTTCCCTTTTTTTCAGTTATATAAGAACTCCCATTCTACACCCTGTTATCTTTAAAGTGAGAGGGGAAATGGAACCACCTCAGTCTGTCATGATCCAGTATCTGCCGTGATTCTCACACCAGGATACTTTCCTTTGGTTACTTTTTCCACAGGTTCCTGTTCCCTGTGATTATTTAATAAGATATGTGTCCTGAGGTAATAATTAACTAACTGTCCTACTTGAGTTCAAGAGTTTTCAGCATTGTTTCAAGGCAAAGGAGAGCTCCCTTCAATGGAATATTTCAGCCCTGTAAAATGAGGGGATGGGACTTGATAATCTAAAGACCTTTTCCCTCGGAACCAACCTTCTGTGGTTCCATGCCCACCATGGTAGCACGGTTGTCAAGTTATTCTTGTGAGGCCTTTGATTGTAAGTTTGTGGTGCCGTTTGTTTCTACCAGTTTTGACTGACAAGGGACAATGGGTATTTCTGGAAACCAGCTAAAGTGGCACTGCCCTGTAGTTATGGTATAATCACAGCTTTCAATTAATGTGGGCCACTAGCTTTAAAATTATAAGAGTCTTGAAGAATTTTAAATTTGAGATGTTTCACATTATTTTAAATTTTTTACATAGAGAGACTTTATTAAGACATTTAATATTGTGCTATTTCAAATTTCAAATTTTACATTTTGCATAGAATTTAATCACACTTTATTTCATAGGCAAAAATCACTTCCTACTGTTACCAAACCAGGTTTGTTTTGCCCACTGCACAATTATGCCAATCACTGAGTTTGCAAAGAGAAAGGATTTAATCACAAGGCAGCCAAACAAGGAGGAGGGAGAATCAATCTCAGATCTGCCTCCCTGAAAATGGAGACTCAGGGATATTTATGAGGTAAGGGCAAGATAGTCTGAAGTGTGGGAATAGATGGTTGGAGGGAGGAGAATTGATGATCTGCACAAGTGTAGTCAAGCTTCATGCCTCTTCATAGGACACATGTTCACAAAATGGCAGTGTTACCATGATCTGAGGGTGGAGTTTTTAGCTCCTTGACATCAAAAAGGTCACTTATCAGAGCATTTGCACAGACCCAGTTGATGGGTTGGTGGTCTCAATTGGCCTGAACTGGACAAGGGGTCTCAGTTCCTGAAAAACCAGTCTTAATCACTCTGTTGATAAGATGGGGTCAGTTGAACTGGTCCTGGAGGACCTGTGGTTACACTAGTAGTTAAATACTCATGGAAGCACATTCACTCTTTTGGGCTTATTGGTACATCAATACTGATGAGTTAATCTGCTTCTTTAAATACCAGGGAGAGGTTGAACATTAATCTTAGGGCTCAAAATGACCTTAAAATTCTTGTATTTCTATGGAAACCACTGCTTAGGGCCTGGAAAGAATAAGGTTCCATTCAGATTATCTTCAATATCACTAACCATATTTATATAAGAACATGGACTGCAGGAAGGACAAACAGTTATCCTTTGGCATCTAGAATTTTAACACAAAATCAAATTTCACCACTGAAGTCAAGTCTGACTGCTAAGGCCATTGGACTAGAAGCCGTCCGTAACGTTAACTCTAGTGCCCGATGTATTTTACATTAGGAACAAAGTGCTTGCTGCCCTTAGAGTTGCTGATTATAGGAGATTTTCTTCAGAGCTCTCAGATGGCTGGGAAAAGCTGTTATAGAAACATGTAATTGATCCTTGGCCACTTAAACCCCCATTTCAAACCCCTAGGAGGTAGAAACAGGCCACTGGAGATGGATAGTGCATCAACTTTTGGGACCTTGGAGAACAGCAAGATCAGAAGAAGAAAACTAATCTTCTTCTTGGTCAGAAGAAAGGAACTGACATTTTTTGGGGGGTGTATACTCGATTCTAGACTCTGTGTGAGGTGTTTTATATATTTAATTCTCAAAACAGTCCTCTGTGATAGGTTATATTATCCTTATTTGGCAGAGGAGAAATACTACATTTAGAATTAGGTCAATCTGGCCTTCAACAGAGGCTTATTCCCCTCTGCTATGTACATGTGGTGCTTCAGGCCGGATGTGCTACCCCACCGAGGGGCTGGCCATACCTCAAGAGTGGGAGATGGTACATCTGGTCTGCCCTTTAAGTTCAACCTTACAGAACCTACATTAAATCTTGAAGGGGGTAAATTATCAAGCAGAGCCAAACCAAATCAAACCTCTACCCTCAGAACAAACAAGAAATTATACTGGTAAGTATGTGTGATATTGTGATTTATAATAAGAAATACATATTTCGTCTTCCTGTTCCTGCCACAGAGCTCCTAAAACCTTGGTAATTTTCTAAGTGATGAGAGCAGTACAGGTGTCTTTTGTTATGTTAATGAAGTGACTTTTGGAAAGAACCTAAGGATTGGGGCTGGTTGCCAGGGAAACCAACCTAGATTAGAGGGCTGAAATTTTCAGTCCCATCCCCTGATTGCCAAGGAAGGGGGTGGGATCTGGAGGTCGAATCAGTAATCAATGGCCAAGGATTTAATCAATCATGCCTATGTAATGAAGCCTCCGTAAAAACCCAAAGGACAGGATTCAGAGAGCTGCCAAGTTGGTGAACAGGTGGAGGTAGGAAGAGAGCAGCAGGTTCAGAGAGTGTGGAAGCTCCACGCCCTTTCCCCATACCTTGCCCTATGCATCTCCTCCATCTGGCTGTTCCTGAGTTATATCCTTTTATAATAAACCAGTAATCTAGTAAGTAAAATGTTTCTCCGAGCTCTGTGAGTTGCTCTAACAAATTAATCAAACCCACGAAGGGGGTCTTTGGAGCCTGTGATCTAGAGCCAGTTGGTGACAACTTGGACTTGAGATTGGTGTCAGAAGTGAGGGGTGGGCAATGTTGTAGGACTGAGTCCCTATATTACAGAACCAAAAGTGAGTTCGCCTCCTGGTGAGTTACAATCAGACTCTCGACCAGAAGTAGTTGTCACACAAAGTAGAACTTATTTGCAGCAAATAGGAGGCCACGCGGAATCATTTCCAAAGCTGTGGCTGTTCCTGAACAAAGCAGGGACCTTTTATTTCAGATGGGTAATGAATATTCAAAAGGGAGAGGTGGGCATCTGCTTGTGCAGGCTCAGTTGGAAAACATTCTTCCACATACACTGCAGGTTATGGTAATAAGGCCTAAGCTCCAGGAGATCTTAGCATTAAAACTGAGGGAAGGGTCATAGGCCTCACTTTTGTGGTGGGGCTTGGTCTGGTTCAGGGTGGTTGGGGATTGCATCTCTTAACCAGAACTTAACCATTTAACCAGAACTTAAATGCTTCTGAACTCACCTTTGAGTTCCTCAGGGCAATTAGTCGGTGACACTTAACCTGCAGAATCTGATGCTATCTCCACATAGATAGTGTCAGAACTGAGTTGAATTGTAGAACACTCAGCTGGTGTAGGAGAATTGCTTGGTGGTGTGGGGAGCCACCCTTGCTTCTGTCCCCCACTTGGGAATTGGGAGCAGAATCATTAGTATGGGAATGTAAGGTAAACATCTGACTTGCAATTTGATTGAGACTACAAAAGAGTTCCTCAAACTGAGCAGTGTGCTTTACCAAGGAACTTACTTGACCTGCCAATCCAAGGACAAGGCCTCAGACTAAGGCCTTTCCTCATCTCTGCTTTTAACTGTTCTTGACTTCCCTAAGACTGAAGGCTCGGGTTCCAGATTCTGAAAGTCAGTAAACCCTTCTGCCCCAGAGCCGATGGCCATAGCAACTTCCAAAAGAATGTCTTGAGAGCTTCTCCCTGTCCAGCCATACATGTGTACACAACATAACCAAGTCTCCCAGAGGCTTAGGAAAGGCACACATGGGCAGCAGCAGGAGAAAGAGGAAGAAGATACAACGTTTTACTTCTTAATTTTTTATATGATTAGATTTTTTTACATGATCTCCAATTACTACATTAGGACATCTAAACTGCAAGGAGAATTTTTTTAAAGGAATCTTATTTGTACACCTTTCATATAACTACCTCAAGTGTGTATAGTTTAGATAAAGTGTTGAGTTAGCTGTTTTTTTTAATTTTCCTTTTCTGAGTATTTTAAATATTACATGCTCTTTTTGGGTTTACTTGTGATGAATAGTTTTAGGTCAAAGGTGTCCCCTTTCTGAATAATGACTCAGCCATCATAAACCCTAACAACAGCGATTTGGTACACCACAAATCTGCTAGGATTACGAAACATTTCCTTTTAGATGGAGCCTTGGAAAACTATCACATGCAATGAACACGTGAAATTGTCAGATGGCACTGATAATGTGTTAACTGATAAGCCCATACAGTCAGCCTATACTGTCAGCAATGTACAACAAACACTTGCTTATCTGTAAACCTTAATCATAGAACATGCTACTTATGAGAGAGTTCTCGGCCTCCATAGTTTGGCAGTATTGCGTGAATTAATTTTCATAGTCTCCTCTGAAAGGTCCTAAGCCAATATTAAGGTAACTAGAAAAAAGGTAGTTAGTATTAGAAAAGAACTGAATATACTTCTCTCCTGGGAAGCTCTAACAGACCAAAACACTTACCTATTTTCTATTAGTCTCTCTCCAATTTGTGTTTTCTTTTGGCTGTCACTGCCTCTGTGTCAGTCTTTCTCTGGTTATAGCTTCT
This sequence comes from Diceros bicornis minor, assembly GCF_020826845.1. NCBI lineage: Eukaryota > Metazoa > Chordata > Mammalia > Perissodactyla > Rhinocerotidae > Diceros > Diceros bicornis. The sequence goes on from NC_080755.1 coordinate 26,724,227, forward strand.
TTTGGATCATTTATAATGACAATATAAGAATGAAAAGGGAAGGAAGGAAAGGCTAATGAGTGATGGCCCTGAGTGACAGAATGGGAATGTTTTCTGAAGATAATGCTATGAGAGCCCACTGACTAATGACATTCAAAAGCTATGTGATATGCCAACCTACAAGTAGCCCACAAAAAGAAGGACTCCCCATTAAATAGAATACATTTAAGCAGGCCACTTTCTCCAAGTGTCACCACTGGGCTTTGATCTCCCAGCTAATAAATGCTCAAGCTGAGATTTGACTAGGACCTTGTGACTCAAGAGCCCATGCATTTAACCACTGCTCCCTGGCAGAGTCTATGAGACATGAGAAAGAAATTATAGCTGTCTTTAAAGACAGTACTGTGAGGGAGGAAGAAATTTTCCTCTGCTCTTCTAGCTTCTTCTGGTTGGTCTAAGAATTAAGTTGACACGAGACAGACTAACAGGAGAAAATCAAATTTAATTTCATATGTACGGGATCCCCACATACATGAGAGGTTCAAAGATAGAATGGTAAAATGAAGTATATATTGCCACTTTGAGGCAAGGAATGGGATCAGGGCTTGTGGCTTCAGAGGGGAGGAGGGTAATTCACAGCACAATAAGAAGAGCTGACATTTAGTAATTAGATGTTTGCCCTGTCATACAGACAGGTCATAAAAACTTATTTCTAGTAATAACTTTTATTATGGGCAAGGACCCCAATTTAAACTCTTTAAGGGAGAGGTAAAAGTTTCTCTTGAGCCTGCAGGGTCTCGATTGCCTTGGGCTCCAAATATTCCACATGCAAAGTGGTACATCTTGGGGAGGCCTGTTCTGAACCCCTTCAGTCCCATCACTGCTGGTTAGTTATAGACATCCCAATGGAAGTTCACAGATGTGAGAAAGATAAACTCCAGAAACAGCTGAGTTGAAACTTGACCTTTGGCTGTATAATTCAGGACTCCTTGGGTTATAAATGAAGTTACGAGTTTGCTTAAGCAAAAGGGGACTTTATTGGCTTGCAATTCTGACCTTGGGAAGGCTAGGGCTCAAGCAGGGTCCAGGAATGACAGGAATCAGAAACATGCATGCCATCAGGATGTCCTCTGGTCCTCAGCTCTCTCATTCCCCTCTCTCTGTGTGTCGGCTTTGTTCTATCAAACCAGCTCCCTTTCTGTGGCAGGAGATGTGGTACTGGTGGTGCCAGACTCAGGTCCTAACAGCTCTGCTGCAGACAAAATGTGGTGCTTCCTGCCTCCAGCTCCATTGTGAAGCATTGTGGGGAAGGATTTTGATTGCCATGGCTTAGGTTATGTGCTGATGTCTTGTGGGCAGGGGTAAGGTGTTGTGATTGGCCCAGTTTGCCTCAAGTGCACACGCCCTGTGGCCAAGGAGGGGTGGAAATATGGCTGCTGGGAAATCACTGTGGTTTGGGTGCCCATTCTATTTTGTGCCTGCTGCAAGTAACTAATGTTGGAATAACAAACGAATAAACAAAAGATAAGAACGTGTTTTTCAAGTAGTTATGCTAGAAGCTAGATTCTGTTCCTTAACCAGTTGACCATGGAAGTAGACTCATTGATTATCCTCTTTTCTATTTGAAAAAAGCCAGAGGCACTGGGGAGGGAGTTGGGAGGGTGACTTCCTGCCATATACTCTTCTGCTGGACACAATCAACCCTCACTATCAGAATCCCCCTCCTCCCCACTCTACTCCCACCACCCATTCATAGGCTGTATTATTACTGAAAACTTCAGGAAAAGAGAAAGTAGTTAATGGCCCCTGAAAGTTGTTGATTCCTAAGGTTTGTCCCAAATAGTTATTCTTTGAGATATTTTTCTAACTCATTAAAAGGAATGAAAGACTGCTACTCTATTTAGCATTTGAATTTCTTATACTTAGTCATGTGTTGTTTTTTCCACTTGATCTTAAAAACTACATGTGTTAGGGGGGCCTGCCCCATGGCCTAGTGGTTAAGTTTGGCATGCTCTGTTTCGGTGGCCTGGTTCAGTTCCGGGCGCAGACCTATACCACTTGTGGTGGCCATGCTAAGGTGGCGACCCACATACAAAATAAAGGAAGACTGGCACAGATGTTAGCTCAGGGCGAATCTTCCTAGCAAAAAAAACACAAACCCAAAAATACACTACATGTGTTAAGATCTGTAGAAATGAAAAAAAATTGCTTAATTTAGCACTAGAGATAGACTTCTTAGATAGAAAAAAAGCCTCACTTAGCATTCAAAAATTCTGACGATAGTTGAGAAGGAAAAATAATTATAAATAAAGGTCAAATAAACATATTAAAATAAATATTTTAATTTTGTAGGTTTTATGTCTATCATTGGAAAATTTAAAAGAATCTATAAAAAATTATCAGAAGTAATGTTTTCCTACTTGTATATATAAAATAAACATGCAAGATTTATTATTTGTACATGTGAATGCCATAATGCTAAAATATACAATGACCATGAAAGATTCCTTTTTCGTTTGTGCAAATATTGAACTACCGAGAATTAACTCAGGACACACAACATTTAAGAAAATCATAAAATCCTAAAATGAAAAATAAAAGAAGACAAGAATAAATGAACAGATAGATAATATTCCCAGTTAACAATTTCAAATAAAGAAGATAATAATTCCTAACTAAATATAATACATAGGTTTATGCATCATTGATGCATTATCAGTGGAAGTTATAACAAATAGGACTTGACAATTTGATAGTTACCTGGAGTATTAAAAGACTCAATATGAATTTATAAATATGTACATATTTATATAAAATTGTTCTATCATATGTGAAACGTCTTAGAAAGTAATGGAAACCAAAACATTATAGTATTGGGTTAAAAGCAGATAAATTTCCCAGGGGATTCTATTCCATTATTCATATATTATAAAATTAATGTATGACAAAACAGAAGCAATATGACAACACAGGGGTAATTCTGCCCTCAGCTTGCCTCCCTGCCTCCAGGTCTGAGCTTCTTCCATGCACTTGGCTAAGCGGACTCAGGGCCCACAGGTCTCTCTCTTTACACGCCATCTAAAGGTGCAGATCCCGTGCTGCTGCCCTTGCATCTGGCTAGAGAGTGGTATTATCTCAGGTTTTGGGTGAAGGCTTTAGTTGGGAGGCCCAAATTGCATGCTTCAGCCAAGCTTCATCACAGGAATACACTGGGACAGTGGACACTGACTCAGTTCTATCACAGTGGTATTTTTTTACTTGCTATTTCTTGTAGCAAATTTCTTGGAATTGAAGTAGAAGGAAAGATTGAATGAATATGGTTGACAGAGATTTAAGAAATCTTGCTTCCCTGACTATAATACAATATAAACTCACTGTAAATTCTTTCCAAATCATTGCAGAATAAAGATTACTGGGGCAACTGGATATCCAGATATGGAAAAATTAATTTAGGTTTATACTTATTTTATATACTGCAATGAATTTGAAACTGTTCAGAGGCCTAAACATTAAACAATATTTGAAAAACTGGAAGGAAACAAATAGCATATAAAACATATGTTTTCATAGCCTAGGCAGTAAAATTGAGGTCTCATCAAGAGTAACCTCAACGTAATAGAGGCCATATATGACAAGCCCTAAGCTACATCATATTCGACAGTGAAAGGTTGAAAGCTTTTCCTCTAAGTTCAGGAACAAGACGAGGATGCCCACTCTCACCACTCCTATTCAGCATAGTATTAGAAGTTCTAACCGGAGCAATCAGGCAAGATAAACAAATAAAAGGAATCCAAATCAGAAAGGAAGAAGTAAAATTGTCTTTTTTTGCAGATGATATAATCTTATTTATAGAAAATCCCAAAGACTCCACCAAAAAACTGTTAGAACTCATAAATTAATTCAGTAAAGTTGCAGGAGACAAAATTAAGATACAGAAATCAGTTGAGTTTGTATATACTAACAGTGAGATATTGGAAAAAGAAACAAACAAAACAATCCCATTTACAGTAGCATCAAAGACAATAAAATACTTGGGAATAAATTTAACCAAGGAAGTGAAAGATTTGCACACTGAAAACTATAAGACTTGGATGAAAGAAATTGAAGATGACAGAAATAAATGGAAAGTTATCCGTGTTCATAGATCAGAATAATTAATATTGTTAAAATTACCATATTGCCCAAAGCCATTTATAGATCCAATGCAATCCCTATCAAAATTCCAATGGCATTTTTTACGGAAATAGAAAAAACAATCCTAAAATTCATATGGAACAACAAAAGGCCCCAAATAGCGACAGTAATCCTGAGAAAGAAGAACAAAGCTGGAAGCGTCACACTTCCTGATTTCAAACTATGCTACAAATCTCTAGTAATCAAAACAGTATGGTATTGGCATAAAACAGACCCATAGACCGATGGACCAGAATCAAGAGATTAGAAATTAAACTCTCCTATATACAGTCAACTAACTAATATTTGACAATGGAGCCAGGAATACTTAATGGGGAAAAGGATAGTTTCTCCAATAAATGGTGTTGGGAAGACTGGACAATCACATGTCCACATCTTATACTACTCACAAAAATTAACTTGAAATGGATTAAAGAATTAAACATAAAGATTAAAGACCTGAAATCATAAAACTCTTAGGAGAAAGGTAGGGAACGGTCTGCTTGACATTGGTCTTGGCAATGATTTTTTTGGATGACACCAAAAGCACAACCAACAAATGCAGAAATAAACAAGTTGGATTACATCAAACTAAAAAGCTTCTGCATAGCAAAAGAAACAATCAACAAAATGAAAAGGCAGCCCTAAAATAAAGAAAATATTTGCAAACCATCTAGCTGATAAGGGATTGATTTCCAAAATACATAAGGAACTCATACGACTCAATAGCAAAAAAAAATCCAATTAAAAAATGAACGGAAAATCTAAATAGACATTTTTCCAAAGCAGACATACAAATGGCCAACAGGTACATGAAAAGGTGTTCAACATCACTAATCATTAGGAAATGAAAATCAATACCACAATGAGGCATTACCTCACACTTGTTAGAGTGGCTGTTATCTAAAAGACAAGAGATAAAAAGTGTTGACAAAGATGTGGAGAAAAGGGAACACTTATATTATACACTGTTGGTGGGAATGTAAATTGGTGCAGCTACCATGGAAAACAGTATGGAGGTTCCTCAAAAAATTAAAAATAGAACTACTATATGATCAAGCAATTCCACTTTTGGGTATATATCCAAAGAAAATGAAAACAGGAACTTGAAGAAACATCTACACACCCATGTTCATTGCAGCTTTATTCACAACAGCCAAGATATGGAAACAATCTAAGTGTTCACCAATGGATGCATGGATTAAGAAGATGTGGTATAAATATACAATGGATTATTCAGCACAAGAAAGAAGGAAATACTGCCATTTGCAACAACATAAATGGAACTTGAAGGCATTATGCTAAGTGAAATAAGTCCGACAGAGAAAGATAAGTAAGTACGATCTCACTTATATGTGGTATCTAAAAAAGCCAAACGCACAGAAACAGAAAGTAGAATGGTGGTTGCCAAGGGTGAAGGGTAGGGGAAATGGAGAGACGTTGGTTAAAGGTTACAAACTTGCACTTATAAGATGAATAAGATCTAAGGTACAGCATGGCGACTATAGTATTATATACTATAGACAATAGTGTATTATATACTTGAAAGTTGCTAAGAGAGTAGATCTTAAATGTTCTCACCATATACAAAAAATGGTAATTATGTGAGATGATGAAGGTGTTAATTAACTCTCTTGTGATAACCATTTCCCAACATATACATGTATCAAATCATCATGTTGTAAACCTTAAACTTATACGATGTGATGTGTCAATTATTTATATCTCTATAAAACTAGAAAGAAAAGTAATATATAATATTTTTTCTGTCTTTTGCCTCCATCTACTTCTGTGAGACCTCCCACCATTTACAAGGCCTCCACAATAGTTTTTGAAAATCTCCAGGGCTTTCTCAAATGAGCTCAGCTACATATGGCATCCACCATCTCCTCTTTCCTACTCCAGCTCCCACCAGAGTTTCTCCTGCTGTTATGGGTTGGATTGTGTCTGCCAAAATTTGTATGTTGAAGTCCTAACCACTAGTATCTCAGAATGTGACTTTATTTGGAAATAGAGTCCTTGTAGATGTAATTAGTTGAAATGAAGTCATACTGGAGTAGGATGAGCCCCTAATCCAATTTCATGATATCCTTATAAAAAGGGAAATTTGAATACAGACACGCACACAGGAGAACATCATGTGAGGATGAAGGCAGAGATCTGGGTGATGCTTTTACAAGCCACGGAAACTGAAGATTGCAGTAAACCACCTAGGGGAGAAGCATGGAACATTCTCTCTCACAGCTCTCAGAAGGAACTAACCCTGCTGACACCTTGATCTTGGATTTCTAGCCTCCAGAACTCTGAGACAATATATTTCTGTTGTATAAGCCACCCAGTTTGGGGTACTTTATTATGGCAGCCCTAGGAAACTAATACACCTGCCAAGTCCTTTCTGGAATGTAAGTACCAGGAAGGCAGAGATCAAGTGTCATCGTGTCACCAGGGTTTATCCCAGAATCTTAACACTGTGCTCAGCCTTTATTGAGTGATAGCCTAAATCCCTCCTAGTGCTGCCAGTGCCAATAGACTCTGGCAGTACAGCTGTGTCATGATGGCTAAGCCATGATGTTGTGCCACACCGAGACATGGCTGTCATGAGGGTGTCCTTTAATGGAGGGTCGCTAGAGCTGCCGCCGTCAGTGGCAAGGGTCTTCTTCCTCCCGCATTCATCAGCTCGGTGCTGCTCATAATGCTGGAGCTGCCCTGTGTTCTCTGAAACCATGCTAGATTGTGTGACAGTGTTACCAGTGTTGTATAGGGATCTATAGTGTTGTATAAGGACAATTATTTTGGTATTTCCTTTGCATTTCACTGTTTCCGTAAGACTTTGATATGAGTCCATGAGAGCTTCCCAGAGGAAAATATAGGACTTGCTAATGATATGTAGAACTCAAAATTCCACCCCGCCTCCAAGAAACCTGTTTTTTTAACCAATCATAGGGTCTGATCACTTACCCCTTAGGGTGCTCTCCCAGCAGGAGCCTCAGTGGCCGTCAATGACAATCTTTTAGTTGGCCCATCCCACTTGCCCTCTGGACTTGCTCCATTATGTCTGATTCCACAGGTGAGGACTGCCTAAGTGAAGCTGTGGTCCCAACTCACGTTTCAGCTCCTAAGGTGTCCTTGTATGATGGTAACTGATGTTTACAATTTCACCAAGAAATTATTTTCAATGTCTATCACTGAACGCAACTGCACAATCCATTTCCTCCATCCATCCATTCATTCATTCATACATTTATTCAACAAATAGTTTCACATTGAAAAGTTTTGGTTCTTAAAAAGGCAAGGTTCATCACCTAGGTGATTCATTTCCAAATGGCAGTGAATGAATAGTTCTTTTATATCTCGACATACTAGAAATAGGCTATGTTAATTGATTGACTAATTTCATTGGCCTGTATTTGGGTTTAGAGTCTTATAAAATGCCTGTGTACATAACTCAACATATGAAGTGACATAATGCTTTCTGAGGTTTATGGAAAACATCCAGTATTATTATCCATGGACTTCTGTTCTGGTATCATTTTACCAGCAGCACCTATCCCTTCCTTTATGACAGCAAACTGAAAGAGAAGGACTTAGAAATCTTTCAGAAAGAAATGGAATACATCTGTAGAAATATGGGTTATTGCTATTTTTTTTTAAAAAACCTAAAAATTCCATTTTTCTCCTTCTTTTCAAATCCAATTGTCCATCTGCTCTGCATTCCTTGATCCCCTGGGGCTTCCTTTGCACCTTTTCCTGGGTTTATTAACACTTGTCATTCAGTCATCTGTCCTCTCAAATCAGCAGCAGCCACAGTCTAATTTAACAGCTAAACAACGGGCTGTTCCTCTGGCTTTAATGTAGGCTAATTTGAACAATCTGCAGTCTTGTTTGTTTTGTTGTAATTTTCAGCCTTCTGTGGATGTTATCTCCGAGAGCAGCAGAGGACGTTGTTGTTTTGGAGCTCAGTGCAACAGATGCTCTGCTAATTCTCCCAGAGAAGACAGCCAGGAAACCCAGAACCACGGCATTTTGGGGGTGGGCGACCCTGCACCAGTAGAGTGCTCTGTGACAGCAGGGTGGCTTTCGCCGACCTCATTTCCATTTTGAACACTGAAAACACGAAGTGAAGAGAGGCACACTCTTTTAAAATATGGGATGTTTTGTGAAGATAAACATGTGGATAAGGAGAACAGATTAGTGGTTACCAGAGGGGAAGCGGGTAGGGTGGGTGAAAGGGGTAAAGGGGCACATATGTATGGTGATGGATAAAAACTAGACTATTAGTGGTGAGCACGATGCAGTCTATACAGAAACTGATATATAATAATGTACACCTGAAATTACACAATATTAGAAACCAATATGACCTCAATAAAATAATTAAATAAATTAAATAAAATATGGGATGTTTGCATAAAAATGTTCTGGAAACATGGCAAGATACTAGGTTTTAGGATTCTTGAGGTTCCTATTCATCTTTACAATGTTCCTAGGCACTCCCCCCCCCAATGCTTGGGAGTACTCAGTAAATATTTGTGGAATTGAATTGAATAGATTAGCATAATCAAAGGCGTGATAAAAAACTACACATTTCAAAGAATTATTATTTAGAAAGAAGCTTTAAAAGAGAGACAGTGTCTTGTTTGAATCATTATTATTAGCTAGTTAGGCCTAAATATATTCAGGGTACATTTTTCACTTGCCTATCAAATATAATTGTGCCATTTTTCCTCTTCTGAGAATGGTAGTCTGTCTGTTTGACATAAAATGTGAGGAAATGAGCAAAACACATTACTCCAAATTCTAAATTCTCAGGAAATTTGAACTAAAAGACCATAAACTTACAGCAAAAAGACTTCTCTAAAATCTAGAATTCATTTTCTTACATAGTTTATATTATTTATTGTTTAAAAATTATATTATTATAATTTGATATTTGTGCAGACTTGGCTTGAGTTTCACAGTTGTCATAGGCCTTGGCTCTGACTATGACCCTTATCTAAGACCTCAGGGCATCTTGAGAGGGTATTAGTGAAGGTGTAATGAGCATTCTGCAGAACTTATTTCCCTGTGAAACAATACTGGATATTGATTCAGGGCTAATACGAGTAGAGGAAAAGTGGGTGCAATATGAAGATTCGAGAAAGGGAAAGTGGCCTGGCTGCAAGGCCAATTTGAGACAATCCTGTGAATTTACCATTTTCCATTCAAAAATATTATTGAGCGCCTTCTATGTGCCAGGCATGTGCAAAGCCCTGGGACTTGAGTGGGCAACAAAACGAGGTCCTGGTTTTCTGTGAGCTTATATGCAATAAATAAAACCATAAGAACAGCAGTAGATTTTGACATATGTTAGGCAAAGGATTACAAATAAGGTTATATAAAAGAGAGTGACTGGATGGCTACTTTATTTTGGGAAGTCTGGTTGAGTCTCTTAAAGATGACAATTAAATGGAAATCCAAATAAATTACAGCACCAAATGTGGGAGATACTGAGGAATTCCTTGGAAGCAGGTATTCTGTAGGAATATTTTCTAGTGAGTTCTTGAAATGACCGTTAGAGGGAAATGTTGAAAGCTAAAATCCTACTCTTGGAAACTTCTCTACTATTCCCACCTGTGTGATATCTTCCTTCTCTGAATCTCCTTTCTACTTTCCGTGGGTGCGTGCTCAACATTCTGCTTATACTTCTGTCATCGAGCCTAGAGCACTCCGATGCCCTAATTTCTTTACATGTCTATCCTCCTGTTTTCTCCTGCAAGCCACTTGAGGACAAGCTTTGTGTCTTCCATTTTTTGTTTTATGTGTGGCTGGCAATTCTTGGCATGGAGTAAGTATTTAATAAATGTATATTCAATGAACATATTTGTCTCATCTGCACAACTAGAAAGAAAGGCAGATATTGTATCACTTGTATTTTTGTATCCGCCTGAGTGCCCAGCATCAAGAGGGACATTGTAGGTGGTGGGTAAAGATCTGCCAATTGCAAGTTCTCAGATAGACAGAAGCACCTGAAGTCTTTGCTCAAACTCTGCTTGGAGTTTTTCCTTTTCCTTTCCTTGGAGCCTTTCCTGAAAGGGTAAAATGGAAAGATGGAGAATAGCTTAGGTTAGAGGGAGATTTAGACAGTAGTCAGGTTTTTTAGGATGTTTGTTGGATTTTTCAGTAGATCAAAGTTGGAACCTAAGGCTACATAAAAGGGGAGGAGTAAGGAGATGAGTGGGGAATTTGGGGTAAGAGGCTGATGTATTGGGCACAGGATATTTGTGAAAAAGGTCAAATGATGGTCTCAAGGATAAAAAATTTTTCCAATAAAAGGCAAGCACATTTTTATACAAGAAAATGATGACACAGTAATTGTGCTAGTTTGGCTTTTTGTTTTCTTGCTAATATTACATCACTGAGTCACACAAGCATGGTGAGGAGGGGACAATAAAAATAAGTTATCAATGCACTATTAACTCGGCGTGTTCTTACCTATTAATAAGACATTGATGTCTCCTCTTATGCGTGTCCCATCGAGAAGCACTTTCTCATTACCTCCAAGCAGCATACACAAAATGGCTTTTTTAATATACTCATGCCTGTGGATGCTTGGTGCTAAAGACTTGTTTAAATGGTCAGAGATACCCTATTTAAGAAACAGGAAACACTTACATTGCACATTATCAACATTAGAATAGGATCTCATTATCCATTAGCTGGTATTTGTGCGATTTATAACTCACTTTAGATTGAGTTTTGCAGAATTTCATGATCTTTGCCACATCATCAGCTGAAAACGTAGGTGCTATCTTTGCTCATCAATTTGGTATTATTAGCTGGGATTATGGCCTTGTGTTTTCTACGCTGCAGAAATCTTTTAAGAGATGCTGCTAATTAACTATTAAATAAATGCTTGGATGAAGTTATCTTCATAACAGATAAGCTAATTGGAAATTGCTTTCGATAAAATGGAATGAGTTAAATTTCTTTCTTTCTATTTTTGTTAACCTTTGCCTGTCTTCTTTACATCTCAGACAGAACACTATTCTGTGTATTTTTTTTTTTTTTAGACTGTGCTCTCTTAAAACTTTTGAAAGAAGGAATTGGTAAAGAGATCTTCTCTGAAATGGCCTGTGGGAAATAAGATGCTTCAAATGACTACTGATGTTTTCTCTGCTTTGAGACAAATTGGGCACAATGCATCTGGTTGTTCACATAGGGAGGGAAGGAAACCTAATAGAGGCAAATGTTTAAACCATAAAAAGTAAATCACATTATAATTTAGAGATAATTATATATTCATTAAATTGCAGACTTTATTTTTTACCATTTCAATGAGAAAAGAAAAAGAAAAACTAAAATGCTAAGAAAATTGAGTGCCTTGTACTTTTTTAAAGCTATGACAGATTATTTCATTGGACTGAAAACTAAACGTAGGCTTCAATTTTAAGTACAAAAAGATTTCTTAAATAGCTAGGTAAATACAGGTATCTCAAGACATTTAATACTTTTGGCAAACATTTATCTTCCTTTTTAAAAAAACTACTTAAAGAAGAGTTTGTTCTCAAAAGCAGAATTTAAATGGTGTATTTGTTTACTGTCACCAATTCAACAACATAAAGATTTATTGAACCTGACCAGGGAGAGAGAGGCTGAGAGGCAGGTGGGACAGTCCTGGGGGACCAGGTCTGAGATAAACAAGACGTGGGAGTTTATAATCCAGTGACAAAATGAGAAGCTTAGACCCAAATTCAGCTTCTGGAGGAGAAAGGCCCTTATGGTAATAATATAAGGACATGCATGCTGGTTCAAAAGATATTGAGGACAGGGCCGAGGCAAGGCATCATGGGGCAGAGACGAGGAGAAGGAGATAAAAGGTTGCTATAACATTGGAGAAGAAGAGAGAGGAATTTGTTGAATTTAAATCCACCAACCAGCCCATGTGCTCACCCACCCCATCACCCATCAAATAACCAACAGATATCAGCAAATACCCACTACCGACAAATAGCTGTGGTGGTTGCTGAGGGGCAGACATAAAGACAAATAAGACCCAGTTCCTGACTCAGAAAAGGAACCTAAATGCCAACTTTTTCCTTCCAGTGAAAAGGTCAATCCCAGTTGGTTCATTATCTTGCCATTTCACGTGACAAATAATGACAAAGAATCTCCTTCCCTCTTTCTGCTTATGTATGTCTTGTTGCTTTTTTTTTGCTTTTCCTTTGGGCTTAACTTTCCTCTTTCAAAGAAATGAAAGCCTGGCTCTTGCTTCCTAAAGGCAATTTTCTTCCTTCAGTACTGCTCCCAAGACTCTGTTTAAACTTTTCAAAGTCAAAGAAAGTTAGACATGAATTATCTCAGATGGAGAGGAATACTGACTCATAAACTATCCTTCGTAGAAGACACCACTTCTTTTTTCCTGTAATGTCTGTTGCATTCCATTCATGGGAGTTGTGGTGTTAGGGATTGTCAGTATAAATACATTTTAGGCTGGAAGTGGTAGAATAGGGAAAAAATAAATGAAAAAGTTTGCATATTTGCCTGGAGCTAAGGATAAAGAAATCAGCTTCTTTATTATTATTTTTCCTCGGTTAGACTTTGTGGTGGGTCTGTTAACACCATCCCATCATTCTTGCCCACTTCCAGAGATTTCAAAAGAAATTCCTAATTGAGAGGAACTCCAACCTAGCTCCAATTATGCAAGTTTTGTTCCTATTTTTAGGTATTTCCTTCAACATGGAGGACCAGTGAGATTCGTAGTTGCTGCTTTTAGGTACCGGGGGAAGGGTGTCCTTTGTGGTCACGAGACTGGCTCCTGCTCTGGCATAAGTTTAAGTTCCAGAACCCCAAATAAATGACAAAGGATTGATTGGCTGTAGAAAAATAGATCCTGGGCTTTCCCTGAGTCCGCAGTGGGTGCTAGGTCTCGGCTCTGGCTGTCTAGAGAGTGTTTCTAACCTCTGGATGGGCCTCGTCGAATTCATTCACTCATCAACCAATATTTCAATCAATCAGCCAAGTGGGCACCTCCTGTCGGCCACGTCCTGTGCTTTACATTGAACATACATGAAGAAAACACGACTCCCTTCCCAGGGCATTCAAAGACTAGTGCCTTTGTTTTATTGTTAAAAAAAGTTTGCTTTTAATTCCTCTTTATATCTATTTATGGTAACAAAACGAGGCGAATTTCTTTTTGCACTACATTTGATACAAACTTGACATATCCCCCTTACCCCCCCAAAAAGGAGGTTGGGAAGGGAATGAACAGGAATGAGAGAACACTTCTACATTTTAGGTTTTTTATATATGTTTATGTAGGTGAGCAAGAAGGGCACATGTATTTAAACTAGCAGGCAACTGCTTCTTCTGAAATTGGAAAAAGCTAAAACTATGAATCATATATGTCTGATCGTTATCCTGTTTGCCCGAGACTGGCTACGTAGTTTGCTGGGCTCAGTGCAAAATGAAAATGTGGAGCCCATTGTTCAAAATTAATTTCAAGATGGCAACAACAGAGTGTTAATGCAAGTGTGGGGCCCTTTTTCTTTTGACATTCCCACTCACATTTTATTAAGTAGGGAGGACTGGTTACAACAGGGCTGGAGGTGGTGAGGAAAGACCAGCCTCCACTCCCACCATTACTGGCACACGATAATAAATAAATAAATAGCTGGGGGTAGACATGGGGGAGAGGTGGCACAGCAAACAGTGACAGCACAGGGAGGGACACAAAAGCCTTCCTCTCGAGCTGTGGCCACCATCAGCACTGGACCGGTACTATGATCAGGGAGGAGCGGGGCTCTCGGCTCAGAAGCCCCCAGAGCCATGGAGTGGCCGACTGGATTGCAATCTTCGTAGAGGAAGGGTGTCTTCAGTACTTGGACCCTTATTTATTGACAGAAATCTGGACCCCTGGCAAGTCCAGTTAGATCCAGATTATCAAGTGGCCACTGTCTCTCAGACTTCTGGATTGTTTTATCAAGGATTTAAGAGACCAATGGGTCATTATTACCTGGTTCCCTGATTGGTCTACCCAGGGCCTGGGACATGAAATGGTTATTGTCACTTAGCCTTCTGACTGGTCTATTCAGAGCTCAGGACAATAATGGTTTGTGGCAACCCAGATCTCTGACTAGTCAACAGGAACCCGAGGTCAGGACCCGAGGGGCACATAGAGCCCTAGAGGCCCTAGGGAGTGGGTAGGGGGTTAAATGCTTAGGGTTGTGTAACTGCATAGGTTGCCTACCCAGGAAACTGGCCTTGTACTTATGGAGTGAAGATTTCTTATTTCTTATACCCTGCCAACAGCTTAATTCTTAGTGAACCACAGGGCCATGAAGAACTAAACTAGATGATCCCAAGATACTGGCCTAGACCAGCATTTCCAAAGCATGGTCTGGGGAATGTTGGAGAAATATTAGGTTAAAGAGGGTCAGACAGGTTTTTATTGAGAATTTCTCAGAGCCTTTAATATACTAATATGCATTATGCATTTCCAGGAGGTACAATATAATACACAGCATTTCTCAAAAAATTTTGATGGGTTTGAGACAACTGAAAATACAGGCAAGAATAAGGATGTGACCCCAGAGACCTAATGACCTAATTTGTTCTAGAGCTGAGTTCTGTCCTCAACTTCTGACACATGTATCAGAAATATCTCCAGCAGGATGGCCTGCATTCCCACAGTCAACACTGGGGCAACGAATATATATTGCATAAGTACCTGTGCAGACACTGCCGGTTGCTTATCCAATGTCTGATCTCTTCCTTCTTGCTCATAGAGCCCTGATTTGCTCAGGGTTAGAAATACTCACTTATGTGACATTTGCAGCTGAGGTGGTCATGTGATCTTGTTTTTGCCAAGTGAAAATCTGTGGGGTGGAGCTTCTGGGAAATACATTTCCTGATTAAAAAGAGACAGAGTCAGTTGGCATGTGTCTTTTACTCTTCACGATTCCAAGCTTTCTTTCTGCTTGGAAGTCAGGAAAAATGGTTGCAGGTACAGGATCCAAGTTTAAGCCGCAGGTGAGGGCAGTGGAGCAGGAGACCTGAAGGATCCTTATTCCTGGATTGCCTTCTTTGGGCTTCTTGTTACTTGAGAAAAACAACCCCTCACTCAACTAGCCACTGTAGTTGGGTTTTACTTCTGGGCAGCCAAACACAACCCCCACTGTTAGACTGCCTAAAATGCAACACACTCAAAGCTGAAGCAGCATCTCTTTCCCATCCTGCTCCTCAGTTTCTTTTCTGTCCAGATGCCCAAGTGGGCAATCTTATGCCATTCTCAATCCCTCCTCTCCCTCACTCCAGTGAGCTGTGACCCTGTTCCATTGGTGCCGCTGAAGGTGCTCTGGGCACAACCTTCTGCTCCACAGCCCCTGGCCAGCTGAAGGGGAGCCTCTAATGCCCCTGGGGAACTAGTCACTGCAGCTGACTTTGGGGAAATCTCAGGCTCACTGTGGTTGTGGAGGCCCATGTGGCTGATGTTGGACGGGGGGATACTCCCAGGCAGGGATATCCCCTTGGTAGCACCCCACCAATCTCTGCTGAGGGATGCTTCGTGACTGAACTCCTGTTTCATCCTTCCAAGCAGGAGAGGGTCCAGTGGAGATTCTGGCTTGAGCTTCTGCTCAAGTCAGAAGCCCCCAGAATACTATCATATTATCAACCTTTTACTTCCCTTTCCCATATTGTATTAGGAGGGAGAGTGGTGGAAGTTTGAAAGACTCATAGGCATGTGGGGCTATGAGAGGCTTTATCATGCCTCAAAGATAAATACTAGCTGCCACATTTTATCAATTACCAAGTCTTTTCATTTTACCTCCTAAATTCTGCTTTAGTTGGTCCATTTTTCTACATCTCCTTTTGTGCTACTCCATCTAGGCTCCCTGAGCCTGTAACAGCTAGATCTTAAGTCAGCATGAGGGAAGACATCTTAGGGAAAGCAAGAAATATTGTAAGTGTGATCCTGACTCACTAGTCTCTGAGAAAGCACTCTAGCCTGCACATAGCCTAGATGATTAAGCACCTTTCCCTTTTGCAAAATACATGATCTGCTAGTTCTATGACTCTTGCTTATGTACATCTCCCAGATGTGATAAGATGATAACTTTGTTCTCTGAGTTCCCAAGGAAGATGATGACCTCCAGAAAGAAAAACTCTGCATTGGTACCCATCACGAACGACAGAAGAAAGAGATAATATGGTGCCTTGAATTTCATCACACCAGATGCTAGCCATCCCTGAACCCCCTCCCTCCCTGCCCATTTCCATTAAATAACTGCCTCAAGATTTTGTATAATTTTAAGATGGTTCTTTAGGACACTAGTCTGCCATCTTCTGATTATGCTGGCTAAACATATAAATTTTCCTTTCTCAACCGCTGGCTTGTTTGTGATTGATTGGCACCAGATTGCAGCGAGCAGAATGAGCCCCTTTTCACTCAGTTACAAATTCCTGGCAACCCAGATGGGACGCGCCTCTGCTCGTGGCTAGTTGACTCCAGGAGAAATCTCGAGACTCTCCCAGTGGCTGCCAGGATGTTCTTTCTTCTGGGGACTGTCCCCTGAGTTCTCCTGATTGTCGACTGCCTTCAATGCTTCCTGGTGGCTGAAGAAACGAAACAGCCTCTATATTTGTTTGTTTTTGCTTCTGGCGAGTTGACGGGCTCAATCTGGAACAGGGTAAGTCACCTCAGGGACACCCGTAAACTCCTTTCCCCTCCATCTGGGGTCCTTCCATTTATGGTAGGGCCATTTGGGGTCCCTTCCGTTAGTGGAGGGGCCATCTGGGCATGCATTCAGAGTGGGAAGAGTTGTAGGACTTTCTACTCTAAATCTGGGAACTCGTTCACTGGTGTCTGGTTTTTCTGTGTCTGGATCTGTGTGTCTGTCCATCTCTGTGTATCAGAATGGGAGAAACTCCATCTGTCCACAAGGAAAGCCCTCTGGGTCACCTCTTGGCTAAATGGGCTCGCTTCAACTATAAGAAGTCCAAGAAGAAGATAGTTTTCTTTTGTAACACCACACGGCCACAATATTCTTAGACTCCAGAAAGAAAATGGCTAAAATGGGAGAATTTCAGTTTACCCAATCTGGTGTATTTGCATTTGCAATTGGAAAAAGCTGGCTTTAAAATTAAACAACCAATGGGAAGCCTATTTAATCTTCTGAGGCTTCTAAATGAAATCAGGAATACTTTACTGCCTCTTTAAAAGAAAATAATTAAATAATTAAACATGCTGGTGAAATGAAACCAAATTTCCTCTCTTATTGAACTTCCCACTTCAACTCCCCCAAACTTCCTGAATTAAAATTAAGCAAGTAAAAATAAGTAAACTTTTGAGATAATTTAGAATTATAATGGCTATTCTGGAGAACCTCTGTTTCAGATGAGGCCACCATAAGGGTCACCTTTAAAAGACAGGATTCAAAACCTCTCATTATGGGATGCAATCTTTGATTAATATAAAGAAACTTATAAAAGACAAGTTATTTCAAAAGCAGCTATAAAGAAGATCCTTACAGAAAAAACAAAAGAATCTTTAGCAAATATCTTTGGCTATTTAAGCAGGTCCATCTGCCAGGGAGCAATTTGGATCTAACTGTTCTTCTGAGTTTTGTACCTGAGACCTGTTTAAAATTTTGAAGATCTTTGTTTGTGTCTATCTGTCTCTATATGTATTTGTCTGTCTCTGGATGGTACAGTTTCTAAAGGAGCTCTGTTTAATTGCCTTGGAGTAAACACTTTTATAAGTTATTTCTAAATGTAATAGAAACTAGCCCAGGTGTCTTTCAAGTTAACATGATATAAAATGATCTTTAGTAAATAGAAAGTTTTAAGTTTGTTGGTTTAATTGAAATAAATATGTTTTCCGAGTTATCAACATTGGATATGACACAAACATGTTATCTCTATTATAAAGTTCATCAGCAAAAAATAACTTAGAATAATAGTGGATTTTGTTTAATGTCTCATGAGGGTTTTGTAGGCAATCTAAATATAACTACTGGGAACAAGTAAACTAAATAGATACGAAAAGGATGAAAGTTTTTGGAGGAACTTTTTAAGAATAATTATGTTATGGTGTATGTACTTAAAACAAATCAAGATAATGGCTAGCTGCTTTAATGTCACATAAAGTTTTTGTGAGTAATCTAAACATAACTGTTGAGAACAGATAATTTAGATAGGTAAAAATGGGTAAGAGGTTTTGGGTGCAATAATTATGCTTTATCATATATATGCTTGAAAAATAGCTTCCAAACTCTTTTTGGTAACTTGAAACCTTAGAGTTTTACTAAATTAAGTTGAATGATAAAAATGTATTGAGTATCTGGGACATTTCTACATAAGACAAAATATTAGAAATTGATTACTAGGCATATATTTGTCTGCCTTTCATTCCTTATCTCAAAGAAACTGAAAGATGCTTGAGTTTATTGATAAACATGTTTTGTGCATGCTGAGGAATTTTCTATGAGAAAGCCTATATTTCTGGAAAGTCTGTATACAAGAAAAGTAACATGTATGTTGTTAGTAGAGAAGATATAAAGAATAGAGATATTTTTGTTTGTTTTGTTAAGAAAGATAAATTTGTCCTAAAGTACTAGGAAAGAAAAACAGGAAAGAAGGCATGGGACAAATTCTGAATGTAAAAAGTAAGTGATAGAAGGGTTGTGGAAGTAAAACCCTGAGGAGTTTTGTGCATGGTCAAGTTGGCTAAAGTAAGCTGGTGGAGAATTAGAATTTGGCTTTCTTTCTCTTAAAAAGATAATTCTCTTGATCTTTTGGTCTGCTTTTGATAAAGAGGTTATAAAATGTTTTTCTTTACCTTTGAGTAAGTCTACCTAAAAGACAGAAAATCCATGCTTTGTTTGTTTGCTATGTTCAAAAGGACTGAGGTCTCTCTATTAAGGTTTGTTTTGACTGTTTCTGTTGTCACTTTGATTGAATGGATAACTAAACATTGTTTCCTATTTGATCAAATGTTTTAAAACTTTTTGATATTTTTGACAAACTTCTCCCAAAATCAAAGTCTTTCTTTTAACTTAAAAAGGAAACTTCAAAAATTTCCAATCAGCCCTGGGACTTCTCAAAGAATTTGTTCTCTCTATAAAGAGGAAAATACTAAACTAGTTAGACTTGTTTGGTATGTTAAATTACATGGGAAGCATTATCAAATAAATTATAATAAACCTTCCTAGGTTATATTGTGTGGGTAAATGTTATTAATATAAGTGTTTGAAAAATCATATAACATTCTAAAAATTCTGATCTGTTCTGATTGTCAGTCATAATTCTAGTTATTATCTCAAAGTGTTGTATATTACAGAAATAGCCAAGTGTCTTTTTCAATTGCCATTTTTGAATGTTTTGTCATTTGCAGACAGTTGTTTTACTCTGATGTTTTTGAAAATATGTTTCATCTTCAGAGAGACTCATGGAAAGGACTCTGGCACTTGCTCTAGAATACAGGTTTCTGATAAACTTTCAGATTATGAAACCAAGCTGGGTAAGAAAATTACAGAACTATAACAGAGAAACTGATGACCTCATGAAACTACTAACAGAAAAACAAGAATTGATATCATGGGATTAAATAAACTGATAAGGATGATTATAATTTTTATGACTTTTCATTTGAAATATTGGTGATTTTTTTATGTTTTGTTTTTCAGGTTTAAGAAAAACTTTTTATCTTTTCTCTTAAGCTAGCTATGACTTATAACAATTTGGCAAATTATACATTTGTAAACAGAATTGAAACATTTAGCTTTTTCTCCCTACCTGATCCCTCCAGAATTTGGAAACTCTTAGTTAATAAGTATTATTTTCATGGCAATATGGTTGTTTGCATAAGTTCAATAAGAATCTGTTCTCCTTATAGCAGACACCATTGGAAACACTGGTTATATTATCAAGGCTTTGACTGGAATGTAATATTTTAGGAAAATATACATAAACTCAGATATGACCATGCAGCTTTGAGAAACAAAGATTGGTCTTTATGAAATAAAGCCATTTGGAAATATTGGCCTAGTACCTTGCTTACAGGGTTCCCAGCAACCTTTCCAGGTAAGTAAGGAAGGTCACTACTCTGGCAGGTGCAGAGAACCCCAGGATATTTTGGAGACCTCAAGAAGAGAGGAGTTAACCCAAATCTGTAGGTATTGCAGGCAGAGTCTGATG
Organism: Diceros bicornis minor; assembly: GCF_020826845.1. Lineage (NCBI taxonomy): Eukaryota > Metazoa > Chordata > Mammalia > Perissodactyla > Rhinocerotidae > Diceros > Diceros bicornis. The sequence goes on from NC_080755.1 coordinate 26,744,552, forward strand.
ACAAGTCCTTGGCTTGGCTTTCCTGGCCTTGAGAGGCCTTTAAAGTTCAATTTGTGAGTCCTTATAACAAGTTACAGCAAAGCAGATTTAAAAGAGCCTATATGATCAATTGTTATTCTTGCTGTACTTATGTAAATAATTGGGTCAAGTTTATTAAAACTAAACTTATTTTGTAAACCAATAAGTCTTAATTTGGCTATCTTTGATAAAGATGAGAGTGAATTTAGAGAGAAAAGTTATGTTTCAATATAAACTATAATACACATTTGTGGATGTTAAATTCTGGTTCTGTTAATCGTCTTCCAGGTTTTTGTCTTCTGTCTGTAAACTGGACTGGATCCTGAATTCTTCTGGCTTCCTCAAATATCTGGTACAGATCTCCAAATTAACATTTTCAATTTTTCTATCTTTTTTATTTGGAATCATTGAGAACTAAAACCACCCTATTTCCTAAAGCCTTGCAAACTAAAATTAGACAACACTGATATAAAATCTTATTTGATGCTAGAACTTAGACTTGACTCTGCAGTACAGGTCCTAGAAACTGCTTGGCTAGAAGAGGAATTAGCTTCCCTTAATGAAGAGTTAATGTAGACCCTAAACCAAACTAGTCAAATATATCATAAAGTACAGATCACAGTAGACAATGGGGGAAAGAAAATTGTCCAGGTGGTCAACAAATATGAAGAAACACGTACAGGATTCATAGACCTGCTTTTTTCCTGCTCTCTCAACTTCACTATCTACCCCTACTGGAACCATTGTGCTGGTTTTCCTTTTCTTTCTTAGTTGGAAATGTAGAAAATGTTGTTGCTGGTGTCTCCAACGATGTTGTTGGTCCCCATCAAAACAATCATTAAATAGCCTTAATGAAGGTCAGAACTAAGCCTCAGTTCCAAGAAAGAGTGAGGCAATTTAAAAGAGTTGCTTAGATCCTCACTGTCAGTTTTAGGCTTCCAGATTCTTTCCCCTTGTGGCGTCCCTCATCAGCAGGAAGTAGCCAGAAGATGTCAACGGCCTTATTCCCAAGTACATCACATGATTATGAAATTACAACTGACAGTGGGGACATTGTAACAGCTAGATCTTAAGTTAGCATGAGGGAAGCCATCTTAGGGAAAGCAAGCAATATTGTAACTATGATCCTGACTCACTAGTCTCTGAGAATGCACTCTAGCCTGTGCGTAGCCTAGATGATTAAGCACCTTTCCCTTTTGCAAAATACATGATCTGCTAGTTCTATGACTCGTGCTTATGTATATCTCCCAGCTGTGATAAGACGATAACTTTGTTCTCTGAGTTCTTGAGGAAGATGATGACCTCCAGAAAGAAAAACTCTGCATTGGTACCCAACACGAATGACAGAAGAAAGAGATAATGTGGCGCCTTGAAGTTCATCACACTGGGTGCTAGCCATCCCTAAACCCCATCTTTCCCTGCCCATTTCCCCTATATAATTGCTTCAAGATTCTGTATAATTTTAATATGGTTCTTTAGGACACTAGTCTACCATCTTCTGATTATGCTGGCTAATCGTATAAATTTTCCTTTCTCAACCACTGGCTTCTTTGTGATTGATTGGTACCAGATTGTGGTGAGCAGAATGAGCCCCTTTTTGCTTGGTTACAAGCCCTTGCATGAATGACCTATGGCCTCCTAATTGTTCTCCTCGCGCCCAAGTTTGCTTCCTTTTAACCCATTTTACACCCTGCATTCCTAGTGATCCTATCTGCTCATATCACTCCCCTACTTCCAGTGATAAAGTTTATTGCTTTCAGGGTGAGGACCAGACTCCCTTGCCTGCCTTGCAATGACCTTCATGGAAAGGCCTCTTCCTACCACTTCATTTCTCATCAATGTTCTTTACTCACTACACTCCAGTGTAGTGAACAATTTATGTAAATGATGCTATGCTTTCTCACATCTCCAGGACTGCAAAAATACTCTTTTCTTTCCTCAAATATCCTTCACCTTCTCCTGCCTCCCCTTCATCTTCCTAATTCTTACTTATCCTCCAGGTTCCTGTTTAGATGCCACTTCCATCAGGAGGCCAACTCTGAGCTTCAAGACACAGTGATGTTCTGCCCTATGAGCTCCCAGAGCACCTTGTATGCAGCCCCTCATAAGAGCATGGACACTGGGTCAGAAAGACTTGAGTTTGAATCCAGGATTAGCCACTTACTTGCTATGTGATCTTGGATGAGTTACCCTTTTTATACTCAGTTTCCTCATCTATAAAAATGGGAATAACAGTAGTAGCTACCTCTTTTTACTTCCATGTAAATTAAATGAGATAATGCACATGATTTCCTATGTTCCAATGAATAGAACACAGTAAGTACTCAATAAACGATTTTATTATTGTGCTAACTGTCTATAAACCATCAGCTTGTAGACAGAGAATGTGTCTTATTCACTAGGGCAGCTTTAGCACCCAGGTCTGTGCTGAAAATTTGCTCAAAAAGCACTTGCTGAATGAATGGATGGATAGAAGGGATATGTAAGTTATTCCCACCACTACCTTCTCCATCATTTATCAAAGGGTTTAATTCTATTTCAAAACAGAACTAAGTCTTACTTTGAACTAAGTGGTATGTTAAGAGCTTCACATATACCAACTCATTTAATTTTCATAACCACTCTAAGAGGTGGTTGTCATTACTCCCATTTTATGGGTAAGAAAATAAGGCCATAGTCACACCGATAATAAGGAGCAGAGCTCTGATCCAAATTCAGGTCTAGCTGACTCCAAAGGTGTTAAATTATCACCACTAGAAAACTAAATTCTCCTTCAGGACATACCCTGACAAGGAAGATGGAAGCATGTGTGAGAGTCCAATCGTGGGTGGTATTTCAAAGCTTTCTCTGAGCATTTGTGTAGCTGGGGGTGCAGTTATGAAGAGGTCTGTGGTTCATTATTGGGCCCATTTCCTCACGAGTTAGACTGTGAGCCTCTGAGAGAACATTTGTCAGTAGCATATGTGTGGGTATATGTGTATGTGGGTGTATATGTATGTGTATGTGGGTCGATGTGTATGTGTACATACCTGCTGGACACCTGGGATTATAAAAAAGCACATCTGTAACTCACATTGATGGAGCAGCTGCACACAGAACCTTTACAGTGTGCCGGGGAGAGGAAGGGACAGAGGAGGACAGGAAATGCCTATATGCACACCTCAAGTGGCGCCTGTTTGCAGGAGCAGCTGTCTAGCCAGAGGCCATGTCCAGGAGCTCCAGGTGGTGATGAGTAGCAAGAAGTGACCCTCAGGCCATGGCAGGACTGGGTGCGGTGGCCACGGTTGAGAATCGGAGCATAACTGAGTGTTGGTCAACCTAGGAGCAAATGAGACACACTTTCCCCTAAACACACTGGGAGTGTCTCTTAGGGGCAGGCCAGAGAGTTAGGGGCTGGCTGATAAATATTTTATTGTCACTAAAAGTAATTTCAAATCTGTCTTTAGCATTCATGCATCTAGTATTGAAAGGCAAGTTTTTACTGTTTGGCAATGATGGTAGGCACTTCCCTCAAACTACTTCAATGAATGAACCCATACAACCGCACACAGCCGCCCTTCCTTCTTCCATCTGCCTGTGAGATCAATCCAGTCTCTCCAATGTCGTTTGCCTGCTGGGTCTCTTCGGCTGTGAGTAAGAACATGTTTATGAAAATCAGGTTAGAGAATGTTTAAAGCATCATAATGAGCTAACTGGAGATAGAATGAGAAAGCAAAATAGGAATTCAGGGAAATGTGAAATTTGGGCTGAGTCTGGGTAAAGATCTAAGAAGTTTCAGGGAAAGAGGTGTGAGAAGAAACCCGGAATGGAGCAAGACAGAGTAGATGGGGTCCTTTATTTCAGTAACAATAAGACCTGCAGGGGTCAGTGAAGAGATCAGCTGAGCTAGGTCAGGAGATAAACTTAAGATTCTGGTAGTGGGATAAATCTGCAGCCGGGAACATGGGTGCTGGAATTGCTGAGGGCATGCTGGGTATCAAATCCTCATCTATCAAATCCTCAACCACTGCTGACTTCTCCTTTATAATCCTCCCACACAAAAATAACACCCTGACACTAGGTGACAGTTAGGAGGGGACAAAGCCGATGGATGGAAGATGAATGCTCTAAAAATGGCCAATATTGGCAACATGGTAAGGCAAAAAAATAAACACGTCTCTCAAAGAAGCTGGCATGGGTTAAATAATAGCATTTTTCCCCTAGAGCATTAATTCTGGTGAGATATACTTAATAGTTAACTGAGTAAGAAGAACACGTACTTCATTTTCCCATTCCATATTTCAAACTGTTCTTTTACAGTTATCTATGCAAGATAAGTTAGTTATCTCAACCTTCCAAATAACCAACTATCAATGATTAACTGATTTGTGGATCCTGGTACTTTATAATTTACTGAAATACGGTATCTCCATAGGTCGCCTTTTCCTTCTGCCAGCACAAATAACTTCCACATCTTTCTATCATCCAGGATGATTAATATAGAGAAATTTCACTGCTCCAAAATGTGCCAGATAACTGGTATACACAGCACTGAACCCTTGGTGACAACTTAAGAGCTATTCTCATCATAGGAAAACTAGAAAGAAAATGACGAGTTTCTAGGCCTGAGAAAGAATATGATAGAACATGACCTGTTCACAATTTATCTCCATGGAAGAATAGGTGAACTTTTAAACAAATTGTGATATAACTTACATACCATAAAATTAGGTATGTATAAAATTAGGTATGTATAAAATTACAACTTAAGTTGTAAAATGAGGCAGAGAAGGAAGAACCGAGAACCGTTCAATGTAGGAATGGAATCTTCTACTCTGGGGATCTCTACACACAGGAACAGATCATCACAGTGTATGAGGGTCTTTAAAGTCCTGTCCAGGACTCAGCATTTGAGACCAAGTGGGTTCATGAGTAATCCTGGCTCAAGGGGAGATGAGTCAGACAACCTCTCAAGATTGCATTTGGTGCAATGGTAAAAAGATAATTTACATTGCTAGACTTTTTCAGCTTTAGATGGGGGCAAATAGGATGCATATGGAGAACTGGCATAATTCTACAGTCTTCATGTAGACAAGAAACCAAAAGCGAGGGCCTTCATGTGTAGGACAGAGGTAACATAAAAAGAAACACAAAGCCAGGATCACCAACTGTTTTACAATGTGAAGAGCAGTGTTTCTGTGACCTGTGGTCCCCTCTCAGAACAGTCTCATTTTTCCATGATCCTTATTCACCAATCACTGAAATGTGATAAAAGATGAGCAGGGTTTCATGAAAACTTTAATTGGCAATTATACTGTTTCAAGATGGCAACCTAAACTAAATTATTAACTGAAATTAGTGGCAGTTTATTAGATTTGTAAAATCAGGCATCTTCTTAAAACTTGAATTGAAAAATATACTTCCTTTACTTTGTTAATAACTGCACATCTGAGAGGAATAAGAAGCATAGAAAATGAAGCAAAAACATATTTATGCAAAAACTGAAGTTTGACATTCTCTTTGTTAGTTAGGGTTTATCTTTTCTTTGTTCTTCCTTCCAGGATCAATTTGGTAGGTTTGTGGTTTGTGTTAAGGTGAAGGAAGATTGAAGGAGATGTACTGTCTCAAGACTAACTTGAAGGCCAGCTTTAGTGTAATGATACTTGATAGATTTTGTTTCTGGTTGAGGGTTTTGTTGCTCAAAACCAAACAATGGAATAAAAAAAAAATGAAGTACACCATTTTTTATTCAAGAGCTTCTGATTTGCATTATTCACTTTCAAAATTCCAGAGACTCAGAACCAAGAAGGGGCAAGGCATCTGACAGGTCAATTTTGCACATTGAAACTCCCTCATCCGGCTTGAAAAACTGTGCCCCGCTTTCAAATTTCTTATCTTTTTTGAGCCACTTCTGTTTATTCATTTCCATAACTTTAGGAGTCTAATGCCTTTGGCTACCTAAGGAAGTGGAAAAGTGACTGATGGGAAGATCGAGACCCCTAATATGGCTGGACTTGAAATTTTACTCAGCCTTTACTCACCATTGTCCTCCATCAAAGAGTTGATTGGCCTAAGCCTTGGCAGTCATTAGCTGGTTGGAAAAGCCCGACACCCTGTGGCCGTGTTTAGTACTACAGCTCCTTCTCCACCTAGGTGACCCTGTTTGTACCCTGGATACAGTGGGATGAAAGGCGTGTGTGCTCTGTGAAGTTTTCAGTTTTTCATCTTACACCAGTCTGACTTAGTATCTCTACTGAGTGGGTCATCTCTTATGATCAAAAAGCAGGAGACATGCTCAGAGCTTCCATTTTATAGGCAGCAGAGATTTCTCTTGATTTCCAGCTAGCGCTGACTGGGGAGCATCCATTCAAGATTGTCTCCTATTCTTTAGCTTTAGAAGAAAGAGAAGTTGGAGAACCAGAGTAGGGAATTAAATGCGCTAAAAAACCATTGAATGGGGCCGGCCCCGTGGCTTAGCAGTTAAGAGCGCGCGCTCTGCTACTGGCAGCCCAGGTTCGGATCCCGGGTGTGCACCGACGCACCGCTTCTCCGGCCATGCTGAGGCCACGTCCCACATACAGCAACTAGAAGGATGTGCAACTATGACATGCAGCTATCTACTGGGGCGTTGGGGAAAAAAAAAGGAGGATTGGCAATAGATGTTAGCTCAGAGCCGGTCTTCCTCAGCAAAAAGAGGAGGATTGGCATGGATGTTAGCTCAGGGCTGATCTTCCTCACACACACAAAAAAGGAAAAAACAAAAACAAAAACCATTAAATGTTATTTTAGGAAGTTAAATGTCGAGGAAATTGGGAGACAATGTTGTAATGGAATAAGTATAAAATGGGGAACCAGGAGACTTTATTTCTAGCTCTGGTTGTGTCACAAACCGTATGTGGCCTGGGGGAAGTCATTTACCCTTCATGGTTTCATTCTCATAAAGTTAAGAGGTTGGGCCAGATCATTTCCAAGGTTTCCTCTGGCTCTAACCTTCTGTGATCTGCCCACCAATAGAATTTCCTATGCCCTTCGCAACATCTCTGGGCCATTGTGCTTGTGAGCACCCAGAAACTGTTTATCTATCTTCACCCATCACTGCCTCTGGTCCTGAGATCACTCCTAGCTGAGGTCATGCAACCACATCGACTACCCTTCAATTGCCTGTGTCTTTTAGAGCCAATATTTGAGTCAATCTATGGGAACACGCTGTTCTTTTTTACTTCGTTTTATATCCACTAAACAATTGAAGTCACTGGCTTAATTAAACTGTAAGAAGAAAAATTTATTCGTTGGCAGGTGATACAAACTCAATCTGGGATCTCTAAACAAGTTCCTATCTTGCTCTCTTTTAGTCTACTCAGAAATTTTATGATGTTCAAGTTTCATTTATGTCATTTGTTTGACTTTATTTCCTTTTGATGTTATGAGACTACAGTCTTGATCTTGATGACAAAAAGACTGGTCGCCATCTGGAATGTGAAGGCGTTCATTCTGTCACTCAATAGAAGCTCAACTAGCATCTACTTTTGAAGATATAACACTGAAGAGGTAAGTCCCAACATCTTACAAAGGGTCAGAGATATGCACAGGATGCTGTCAGCACAGATGAGTGAAACCTAATCAACTCGGGGGGATGAGACTTGGTGAATCCTGAAGGATGTGTATGAGTTAGCTAAGCAAGGAGAGGCTGAAGTAGAGAAGAGGGCATCTTAAGGAAAAATTGCTTCAGTGAAATAAGAATTTACCCAGCACTTACTCATTGTTTTCAATGATTTGGCTTTTTCTAACCTCAGATATGTAGGATTTGGAGGATTTTATTCTAATCCAACTTATTTCTAAACTCAAATTTCCTTTGCAATATCGAATTTGGGGGAGTCAAATGTCTTGATGTATTTCTGATGTAAGTACTCCTGGGACCTTGAGGTAGATCCTTGGACATTTTAGCCAACCCACATCAATCTTATAAGTTCTTCCAGTGCACATTCCTGAAATCCAGGTAAGTGGCCACCTATGGGTTTAGTCACAAGTTTTATCCCCGTGAAATAGGACAGAAGGGTTGAATGCTTAAGTACAAGAAGGAATGAACGATGTAGGGATGCTTTGTCTAGTAAAATAAGACAGGAAGACTTTTTGGGGACTGTGAATCTGGGGAGATCCTGGCTGGGATCTGGCCAAGTACATCTGATCTCATTGTGCTCCCAGCCCTTGATCCTCCCCCAAATTCCATCAATGAAATGGTTTGAGCAAAAAAAAAAAAAAAAAAAAAAGACAGGAAGATTTAGGTCACAAAATGTTGGGAAGCTATTTCATGCTATTTGGAGTACAATAAAAGCTCCCTTAACCAACATCCACTTTGCCAACTTCTCTGATGGATGCCACAGATGCTGGATGCTCATGACTTTCTCTAGTACCTCCAGCCATTTCTGCTGTTTATGCTAGTTGTTATTATATAAGTTAAACTGTATATAAGCCAAAGAGATATGAATTTGTATTATCTTTCTTTTCCTCATATGAACATAAACTTTTTTTTTTTTTTTAAAGATCACCACTTCATCTATATTTGTCTTTTGTTCTCACTCCTGTCCACACAGGTACTGGATTCTCTTCGAATGCCATCAGGTTACCTGGTTCCCGGCTTCTTCTATGTACAACAGCCAGTCCTCAAGCTCGTAATATGGAATGGGCTTGCAGCATTAAGAAGCCCTTCAGACAAGTTCCCTTCTCCTTAGTGAGGGCGGAGAAGAGAGGTTCTAGAAAACTATGCACTAGGTCCGACTCACCGAGGAACAACTGCAAGAAGGGAAACGTTTAAAATTTCTTTATTTATAGACATTTCAGAACCATATAAATCAACAACGAATTTTTTAAACGTCACATACCATGTTTATCTTGAGGTACACATTGGGCCCGTTAGATAATGCTCTGGACACTAATGTAATTGTCAACTGGTAGTTAACAATCCAGGTTTTCCAAGCAAAAAAACTGCAAAGATGGTTACAAAATTTTTTGAAAAGAATATACCATTTCCATGTAAGTCAAGGAAAACTTCCCAAATTTTTAACTGAGTTCAATTTTTAGGCTTAGCTTAAACAATATTTTAAATGGAATTTAACGTGAAAATGGGAGAAAAGGTTTACAGCTAAGAAATTATCTGAGCCCTACTACATGAGATTGTAAACAAAGGAAATTCATAATCTGATAAGCTCATTACAAAATTCATAGCCTAAAAATTAGAGCAGCAAAATTACAGAAGATATTTATATATAGTTTTAACTGAAATCATGTTTACCCCCGTTTCTGGCCTTCACAATGAGATAAATTTTAAAACACCAAGTTTTGAAGACTACACAATGTGATTTGACAAGAAGTGGCCATAAGAATTCCACAATATCATAACCCCACACTATAAAAGTCCTACTTTCCATCATTTGCACTCTGGGCATTTTAAGCTTCTTGTCCTAGCAGCCTGGTGCCTTTATATTACTAGAAAAATAGTGGGAATTGATATAATGGACATAGTTTCTGAAAGTCTTGTGTGTCCAACAGATTTAACTCTTCTGGTGGACTGAAGTTGGAATTTTCTTTGAACAGTTCACCAGGTTCTTTGGAGAACTGTTTTGTTTTCCAGTTTGTTATTCAAAGTGTTAATCTTATACTCTGTAGGCATGATGAGTAGTGACTTGTTATACAAAGTGTTTGGAAAATGAAGGACCCTCTCTATCCATCCACACCCATCCCCCGAACTTCTCGAGGAGCTGTATGGATGATGTGCAGGTGGTTCTGGAATGTGAGCAGAGGGTGTTTATGTACATGTCTGAAAACGGTTGGAATGGACTGTCACAACATTTTTCCATGAGACTGTTGTTTTATTTCTACATGAGACAAGAATAAACACTGCAATTTAGCCGAATGGGCAGCTCGCAGCTTGCTGTCTATGTGGGTTGAAAGAGTATAAACGTAAATTTCACAGTTCATAAAGTTGAGCAGCTCACCTTAAAAAGAGAATTTGCAGGCGTGTATAAGATTCTGAGAAGGAATTGATCTGTGAGCGTTTGAGTTCTCTCTCTCAACATGAGTCAGGTCCACATTTTACATTTCGCTGCTTGGTTTGGTTTATTGCTGATTTTCTTTTCTGATGGGGGCCATGATGATTTTAGCCATGAATTTAAGGACCCCCAAAAAGAGTCCTGTTTGGACAGACATCTTCCCCCAAGCACCATGGTCACTGGACAGACTGCAGGGAACCTGCCAGAAGATGTACTCAGTCTTGACCTGGTTGGTTAGTGAAAGTTCTGCTTGTGGGAATCTCCATACATCGCTTTTCACTGCAAAATCGCAGTTCTCAGATGAGAAGAGCTGTTTCCTTCCTACCCCTGCTCTGCGGTTCTTCTCATGATTCTCTCTGGCTATGCATGCCTTGTCTAGTCAGGGGGCCAAGGTCCTCTACAGACAAGTGTTCAGTTTAGGAACAGCAATTACATATATCTGTGGCTTTAGAGATGCCAGAAGATACTTATTACAATTAAAAAAAATTCCACATCTGTTAAAGAGACTAGCTAATGGGAGTCAGAGATACTTTCTGCCTCCAATGTATTCCAAGTTTTAATGGTCTTGTGGTGTTTATTTTATACCCCTTTAATAGAGGCTGCCATTTCTTCAATCTGCAGATTCTTCACAGACAGGGCACACTTAACTCTCTGTACATCTAACTGCCAGAGGATTTCATGTCTCTCTTACCCACACATAACGCAGTCTCAACAACTGTGATTTTAAATATAAATATTATGAGTTCCAAGAGGGTAGGAGCCATGTCATGTTTTTTCAGCTTTGTCGCTTCATACCAGCACAGTGCCCGGCTCACACAAGGAGTTCAATGAATCTGAATACAAGAATCAAAGGCCATAATCCCCGCCCTCAAGGAGTCTCCACACTGGCATCAATATAAACTCAGGACAAATATGCCAAGACAAAAACCAGAAACTATTTTGTGTAGAGATTTTGCAAAAGGAAAAACAAAAAGAAAAGGAAAAAGATAAAAGGAGTCAGTTGTTTATGTGGGGCAACCTTCATAGTAGACCCAAACCCACCCTGTTCCTCTCTCCTGAATTTGAGAACTGTGTCTAACGGCTAAGTGTTTTAAAACAGATTCTGCAAGGGTTTGCCAAGGAAAACCTGCAGCTTTTCAATTGCATCCTGTTTTTATTTTAAAGGAAAGTTCTGAGAGGTTAACTTTACTAAGGGAGTTGCCCCACACACAGAAGGATGTTTTCTAAACATGCAAGTAATTGAGGGGTCTCATGTCATGTGAGTGCAGTACTGGAAACTTCTACATAGATTTGTCAGTTACTTTGGAAGAGGTGCTCCAGTTTGACAAGTTTTACAGGGTACTCTCTTTATGGGGTACTTGTTACCTCGAGTATAGTATTTACATTTTGGGAGACGTGTTATGGGGAAAAACGCTGGTTTTTTTTTTTTTTAAAGGAGATTTAAGATGGAAAATGAGAAGAGGTATCAATTCACCTCAACTCTAAACCATGAGATAGATTAAAAATATCTTTTTAATGCCAAGAAATAAACCCACATTGGACAGGTCTGCAAAACTAGACTGGTGGGTCTTGTCTTTACATTTGTTTGTTTATTTTGGTGAGCAGGAAGAGCAGATAATAAAATATAAGCCAATCCTGCAAGTCATGCTGACATCTGGGTGGCTAACCTCTGTCACAGCCTGTCTGTACATCTAGAATCAGACTCCGGCGGGAGGCACGGCTACAGATACGATGGCTTGCTTAGAGAACTAAAACTTTTCTAAGATTTATATTCCTTCAATAATGATGATGAGGTCATTATATTTTGGATTATTTAATCACATTTGGCAAAAATTGTCAGAATAATGTCCCGGAATTCTTGGAATAAAAATATGGTAATAATCTTTCTTTGGAAGAGAGGAAAGAAGAGATTTATGAACTAAACAAGCACACTTATTGATACTTGTAAGAATTACTCAACAGATGTAGCACATATAATAACAGAGATGGTATGTCTGATTTCCAAGCTCTCCTAAAGCACAAAGCACGTTGAGAACACCGAACACACTCTCAGAAATGCCCTTCAGAGCGCTCACTGTCAGACGCCAGGAAAATAAGACCCTCAAACAAGAGAATTATCATTTGACAGAAATTGTCATTTCCCCAGACATCAGCACGGGAGTATTATATGCAAAATCCAGCCCCACAATGGGCTTAAAATCAAATTTAATTCTTCAATACAGACTCTCTATTGATTTGTTCCAAGTTTTCAGGGATGAAGCCTAATAAGACTGAGCCTTGAGTGACAGGGTTCTGAGAATCTTTGGAATCATTCTGTCCACTATTCCTAGGAGAGTCAGGCCCCAAACCTCAATGGATATTTGCTAGTGAACAGATGTTATCTAAAATATCAGACTCATAATGATGTTTAAAACATATACATTTATATTGTGTATACACATATATACACATATATGTATATATTGTTTTTTTTCTCTGCTTAATAAAATTAGCAGCAGTTATAGATAAATTATTGTGGTCGTGATTTGTATTATTTCTAAGGATGTCTTATATGCTCTATCTACACGACTTTTGGAAAACGCCTTTCGATGAAAAGATCCCCACCAAGCATATAACATTAAAGTGTCATTTCATATCACTAACATTTTCAGGCACAAGAGTAAAACAATTAGCATTAAGCAATCCAAACAACAGAGCACAGAAGAGAGTTAATTGTCTAAAGTCGATTCCCGCCAAAGGAGGGAACTGTTGTTCAAAGTATTTTTTTTGTTTTTTTTAAGATTCTTATGTCTTTCAGCTTTGGCTATTTTGTAATAAATATCATACCTTCTCACATACACCTACTTGGATAAGAAGTATTTCTCTGAACATGCCTTTTGTCTTTTAGCAGCTGTTGAGTGTTGAGGGACGTACAAGGCACACCTGTAAGTGTTCTGTACAGCATTTTTATTCATGTACAAAATAGCCTGTTCACCATTCAAAAACGTAATCTGCATAGTAAGAGTTTCTCTTATCCCTATTTACAGAGAAGGATTTTAGTGCAAAAAAAACATGAACTTGTGTCCCAGCCCACCCCTTCTAGCACACACATGTATCAGTTTTGTTCAATACTAGCTGGGGTCATTTGGTTATATTTTGGGCCTCCAGCCATTAATGAATTGCATGATTTTCTTCACCTGCAGTTTGCTCAATTTGAAATCCTCTGACAGGATTTCTTCTGTTAGTTGAACAAGCAAATTCCCATCAATCTTTTCAGTAACAAAGAACGATATGACATCTTCAGACAAACCAATAAACCGTAACGACTTGGACACTTCTTCTATAGAGAGTCCCGACAGGTCGGCAGGGGGCTGCCATGGGGAGCCATCGCCGCAGGACCTGGGGGCCAGCTGGAGGTGGAGCGGAGACGAGAAAGGGTAGGAGACGGAGAAGATGTCCTGCATGCCCTTTTTAACAAAGTACTGGTCCTCAGAGAGGTCTGGTGACCCAGCCTTGGGGTCTTCCTCAGCACCATCGATTTTCAGAGGCAAAGGAGAAGGTTCGGAGGTCGCTTTCTCTTCCACTAGTTTTGGGGCCCTGGGGGGTAAGGCAGGGCACGAGACACTCTGCTTTGTTGTGCCAGCTGCAAGAGTTTTCTCATCCGTGCTCTCCAGAGAGTAGCTGGCTGACTTGGGACAACCAGAGACGCTGCTACTGAATTCTGCAGTGACTGAGCCAGGCGGGCTGGCTGAGAGCTCACAGCCATCAACATCAAACGGTGCTGGGCAGTTTCTCTTTGGTGTGCCTGGCGTCTTTTGTCTGGGATAACTGAAACTCCTGCTTGGGTCCAGCAGGAAGTCACTCCTGGTCTGGCTCTCCGACACTCCCGAATAATGGTTAGGCCATGAGAGCCTGGAGGAGAGAGCTTCAGCAGAAGGACTTCCGAACGGGGACTTCAGGTCCACAGAATCAGTCTTCACTCGGTTACACGGATAGCAGGAAACAGGAGCACTTTCAGAAGGACTTGTGTCACTTTTAGTAACGCTGCTTAAAAGCAAACACAGGAAGGGAGATTAGTAAAACAATAAAAGCCAAACCCCAGGCCTTTCCTTATCCCATAGATGTTACTTCTGAGTAGAAAAATGTAGGAAAAATTGAGGAAAAAAAATATTTCTTATTATGGAGTCAATAAAGTACCTGCTAAGCTCGTTAGTTTTTTTTTTAAAAAAGAGTCTTTAAATGACTAAAATACATTGGTAATTACGGATATGAACATAATGATTTAAAATACTACAGTGGCGATGGCAAATATATAATTTTTTTTTTTTTAACTACGAAGAAAATCATTGTTAGTGCGTGCCTGGATCTTTATGATGAGAAAAATTCATAAGCCATGTTTGGGCTTATCATCAACAGGTGTTGTGATTGATTAGTGATGTCTGCAGCAGGCAGCGGAGGAGTGAGAGAGCAGTAAATGGGTGCCTCATGCTGCCATCCTTGTGCTACAGTGACGTGACCACCTCATCACCATCTGTGACTCTATTTCCATTCAACAGTCTGAGGTAGGAAGAAATGCTTCAAATAAAATGCTTACGCTTGCCTTGGTTTCTGTACAATTGAATAACATTACATAAGGATTTAAATGTCCAGAGGACAAAAAAATACCTACAAAGAAGAGCTATTTTCAACTATAAAGATGACACGTGGAGTAGCACTTCAGCTCTGGGGCCTTATTTTAAGAGTGACAGTGAAACCAGAGTGTGCTCAGGGGTGGGTGACCAGGCTGACGAGGGACCAGTGATGTCAGGGGAAACAGCTGATGGAACCGAGGCTGTCTCTTTTGGAGAAGAGACTTAGATCATAGCTGACTTCACATTTTTCACAGGCTGATAAAGAGAAGCAGGGTGGACCTAGATTGGTTTTTCTAGACATAAGAAATAGTTGAAAGTTACATGGAGATAGATTTCAACTTGATACAATGAAAGATTTCAAAAAAAAGTTACTGGCGTTTGCCAATGACAGAATGAGCCGCACTGCAAGAGAACGGCTCCCAGCACTGAAAGAATCCAGACAGAGGTGATGGCTACCTGACAGTGACGGTCAAGAGGGATTCCTGTCCTGGGTGGAAATGCAGATAGAGAGCCAATAGGACCCTTTCAATTCCAGGTCCTAGTTGAAGGTGCTGTCTGCTTGCGTTGAAGTCAAAGCGGAAAGAACTAGATGCTAGCCCTTATCACTGAATTTCTCACAGATTCTGTGTCTTCCCAGGTCACTGGCTCTTCCGTCCTAGCTCAACACCAACAGGGCCCCATCGTGCTCTTCCAGTAAATTTTTCTTTTTAATGTTGAAAAAGAACACTTCCTCTCCCACCACCTGCCTAGGTTACGGCTACTCTGAAACTGTCCTCAAGAAACCGTGACCTGGCTGATGAGAGGAATTGTGTTGAAGGGGGCCCTGGCGTTAAGACTTACATGTCGTGCAGCCCTGAAGAATAGTAGGACAAGGTGGGGCTGGGAGAGCGAGTCTGCTGCCGCGCTGGCTTGACTGTGCGAGGAGGGATGGAGGGACTTGTGGACAAAGGCTTTGCGCTTCGGGGCGGAACAGGTGGGGCGTTCAGGAGCCGGCATTCTTCCCTGACCTGGCGCAGAAAAGAACACTCTGGGTTAGCAACAGACTGACAATGCCACGGGGGGCCAGCTGGATTCTGTGGGGTCAAGTCGCTACTCTTAAAACGGTAACAGCAGGGATGTAAGGAAGGGAGAGAGAAGACTGGAGCAGACAAGAGTGATGGGAAACACAGAGGATGCCAGAGATAAAAACGACAAATGTTGCCTACTTGCTGGGATAGACTTATTTTGAAAGAAACTGCTTGGCAAATGCCAGTTGCTGCTGAAATACAGCAAGTAATGTGAAATACAGCAAGTTAAAGAGCTAGTGATATGTGAGGATGTATAAAACAGGAGTATTAAGAAAATAAGGGCGATCACATAAGAGGATTAAACTCTCCTATTGAGTTGTTTCTTTACTGCTCAAATTGAGTTCAATTTGATCCAAACCTTAAGGAAGGGTGGACCTTCTCCAGTGTTAAAGCTCCTTCTGAGTTATATTCAGGGCCTCTCACATGTAAATGTGCACATGAATCGCCTGGGGATCTTGTTGAAATGCAGATTCTGTCTCAGTATCACCTGAGACAAGCTCTCAAGTGATACTGATGCTTCTGGACCACGGACCATACCCTGAGAAAACAAGGCTGCAGATGGAGTAATGAGGCAGCAGCCCTAATCCAAAAAAAGAGTACTTTTTGTAAGAGTTGCCTCTACTTCTCTCATCCTCCCTTCACCTTCACATTGGAGAGGAGCTAGGTGACCTGTGACATTGCAGCTTCCTTGAGTCTGCCTGCCATCACCCCAGTTTGTTTTCCATTCACTGTGAGCATCAGAATACAATTGGTTTTAATGAAGCAGACATATTTTTATGTACTTCTCTGTGTCAGGCAGCAGGGGGCAGTTTCTCCTTGGTTCTGCTACATAGGTAAAAAAGAACCAATTCTGACTTTGTCAAATTTGCCCTCGCCTGATTTTAGGCCACGTCCCCACCAATTTTTCCACCTTTGCCTTCCACTCCTTCCTGTCCTAGCAGCTCTGGGGGAATAAAGACAATGAAACAGCAAGCATCCATTAGCTTTAGTATTGAGTTTGCTTAAGACCAAATGAAATGGGTTCATGTTACGTTGTGTCTTCTACCACCTACACTGAACTCCAGGCCTCTAACTGGCTTCCTAGCCCTGATTCACACGCCAGAGAAAGCTAGTCAGTAAGAAAAGTCACGTGACCAAGGGTGACCTAGCAAACCTCAATTCTAAGTGAAATGGAAGCAATTTAAAAAGTCTCACCCCTTGCGTTACTTCCTGGGGCTGGGGATCATTGCTCCCATGGGGAGGACCCACAGCCCTGGTTATTGGGACCCACTGGATGCAGTGTTTCACCTGGAGAAGCTCTTGAGGCTAAAACAAAATATTCAGAGCAGCCGATTTTCCTCTCCAACAGCTGCAGGCTTTCCTCTTTTGACTTCTTAAAAAGGTGGTGGATGACTGCAGAAAGAAAATCTGGGAGGAAATGAGGTTTGGACAAGGAAGAGAGAGGATCGTCCAGCTGGCCCAGGAGGACTCTTGACCACTTTGGGGTCTTTTTTTCTTAAAAAGCTGAGAACTAACTAT
This sequence comes from Diceros bicornis minor, assembly GCF_020826845.1. Classification (NCBI taxonomy): domain Eukaryota; kingdom Metazoa; phylum Chordata; class Mammalia; order Perissodactyla; family Rhinocerotidae; genus Diceros; species Diceros bicornis. The sequence continues at coordinate 26,761,790 of NC_080755.1, forward strand.
AGACATTGAAGCTCTGGTAGGGTCACCCACTTCCTAGCCTTTGGGGGTATATACTGGTTACAGAATAAGTAACCAATATATTGTGTCATCTTCCTTCTATCTTAGTGAATTGTACAGTAGCCAATTGTGTTTCTTTCCTTTCTCAGGGAACGTCTAGAATCTAGGGTGGATGGATATAACTTTATTATACATGTGCTTGATTCTGTTTATGTTTATAGTAATAGGAATTCATGGAAAATGTGAGAAGATAAGGAGTCTGTCAGTTCACTTCTTAATTTTCAAAATAAACACTTAGTCACTTCTCAACATTGGGTTAGAAAGGAACAAGAGGAAAACATGGTTAATATTGAATTTGACTTAGAATTTTCTAAATTTTGATATTAGTCATTAAATATGACATTTTATTAGGGGCTGCTTACCTAGATGTCAATTATAACACGCATTTTAATTTCAAGTAATCAGCTGACCTGGGTCTTAGAACCCAGAAGAGAAGCCACTTGTAGTTGAATTTGACCTGTTGGAAGTCTTCTTTTCCTGTTTTTATAACCAACCCCAGGCACTCAAGGTCATTTAGAGGTGGTTCTGCCACTTCCTTCCATAACTGGGCCGTTCCAATGAGCTTTCCAATAGGTCTCCCACATGGCGGGGGGAGTAGTGAGAAGAAGCATTTGTAGGTCACAGGGCCTGTGAGGTGAGCCGTGGCTAACTGGGAGCATTTACAACTGAACTCCCCAGCATTTGAGATATAGAAAGCTTTCTGGGTGGCCACATGATTCCTGAAAAAAGTTAAAGAACCAATGCATGCACGAGAGAGTGTGTATGCATGTGTGCAAGTGTGTATGTGTGTGTGATCTTACTCTTGGGAGATGGGATGTGGTCAGCAAAGAGATATGAACATAGGGCCAAGAGAGATTTCCTTCCATTGTGATGAGAGGGTAGTTTGGGTATAATCATGTGAATTCAAAGGGAAAGAACTAGGCTTATTTGAAGCTTGTTTTGGAGAAAAAGTAGTTTAAAAACAAGACAAAAAATGACTTTAAAGGGACCCTGTCCATGACAAGAGTTCAGCTGTAATTTTTTCGAGGCACAAATGAGTGGCTTGTGCTACACCAGGCAGGTGCTCGAGGGCGGCCCTCAGTGGGCGGGCACAGCTGACCCTGCTACACATCTCCACGTGTTACTGTCAACTTGTGGCTGCAGATGTGGTTCCTCAAATGAAGTCATATTTCACTGCACTTTATGGGAAAATTATATGCTTTGGTGGAACGTATACATTTGGGGATTCGGAAGTAACAAATAGTGAGGGTTTACTGTGCCATCTGACTTCCTATCTCTTACACCCTTGTAACAGTCATCATTCCACTTTTCTTCGCCTCTTGATTTGATTCAACATGGGACATTTTTATCCAAGAAGAATGTAGCTGTGCTTGAAATGAATTTTATCTGACAATAAAAGGCAATTTACAAGACTGGATGGCCAATCACCCTATTTCCAGTTTCCCCTCATATTCAATTTCACTGTTAAGTGATACATTTTCAACACATTCCTTCTAAAAGTCTCAGCATGTGGCTTTCATCATGTTACTTCCCATCTCCCGTGGCCTCCTCTGATTACTGGCTAAAGTCCAGCCTCTCCTGCTTTCCACTGAGGCCCTCTGTAGTCTTTCTAGCTGGAAGAAACTATTCCATCTTTCTAGTTATTTCTCCCACGCCTCCTCTATATGAACACACAAGTTCACGCAGTGTGGTGGATTCAGTGTCACCTAAACACGCCTTGTGCTTTCCTGTCCTTCTCTCTGCTTCAGTTCTCACTGCTATCCCACCTAAATGCCAAGCCCTAAGGCCCAGCCCCCAACGTTACATGCTGCTCTGGGACCATCATAAACAGCCACCAGAACTGGTCACTGCTTCTGAACTGTACTAACATGCTGTTTATATTTACTTACTTTTCATGTACATTCAATTAGCCTGAAAGTAAAACTGGTAAGGACTGTCATCATTGTTATTACTGCCCTGTGGATGGCAGAGTGTGGGGATCTGTCACCTCTGGCACAAATATGTCACACAGAATGCCAGGTAGAAGTTAACAGATGTCACAAAAAATACAAGAAAAAGGCAGTTTCATTTTTAAGCCAATACCATCAGAATGCCTTTTATATTTTTATGTGGAAATTGTTATTGAAAGGTCATTTGGGCTGGATGTTAATTTTTTTGTGTCCTCCTATTAGTGCCAATCTAGGGAAAACAGGTGCCAGCAGATCTGGCACATAGGACCACCATCAACTCCACCATCGTCACATTTGACATAGTATCAGATTGAAAATGACAATGATGGTATTTCTAAATTGGGAAATGTCGTGGCTCTCATTATTAGCAACCAGGTAACTACTATTCTAAAATGAGGATAAAATAGAATACATTGTGCCTGGTGGACGAGAGCCCTTCTCTTCCTTTCCAAGGCAGCATTTAAGACTGAACTTCAACTGGCAGCATAAGGAGGGAAAGGGACCTGGATTACGAGGAATAAACCTCCAACACTGGCACTAAGTGAGGGGCGGGCATTCTGTTTTGAGGCAGGTGTTACCACCCATCACAGGTTATGGGTGACCTTTGCCTGCTGGTAAGTAATTTCCGGTTATGAGTAGCTTGGGTGTTCACAGAGAAGCACTTGGCATCTATGGTTTATGACAATGAGCACAACATGGACTCAGGTGGCAGCAGGGAGAGCTGACTCTATCCCTACCCAGAGCCTTGCTACACGAGCAGTTCTCTGGTCTACAGCTTTTCTTTCTAGCAGTTACACTTTCAACACAATTCTCTCATCCTTGCTCCTTCACAACAAAGTCTTTCCCTCTTCTAAATGCTCAGTGTTTCAATTCTTATCAAATATAAGATACTTAGGATTAAAACAACTATCTTCAGTATTCAGTAGATTGCTAATCCAGGGCCAAATATAAAGCTAATTTATTGAAAGGCGGAAGTGGCGAGTTCTGCTCTTTCTAGAATTGTCACTTTTTTTTAGTCTACGAGGCATATTCTTAGGGAGGCATATTCAAGCAACTGCCCTCTAACACACTGAAATAATCTAATAGTGGCGGTTTGAAGTAAGCTGTAAAGTGTCTGTCCTGGGGGCTAACAGCCAGCCAGGATCATAGGCACCATACTTCCACTGTCCTTAAAAGTCTGAAGAACATGGCTATCCCTTTCCCTTTCCCTACATACTACATGATAATTCCATTTTGCTATTTATTTGTTCAAATATATGCTAAGCACCTATCACAAGCTCACTGAGCTAGTGTTGAGTATACAAAGATGAGTAACTCATGGAATTAGTTGTGAGGGAGGGAGACAAACACATAATGGAGAATTGACAGTATAATAATAGAAGTACAAGCAAGGCTTAGCAAGGGCACCACAAATTCATTCAAGGTGGCAGGAGAAGAACAAATTCATAGGGAATTTTACTGAGAGTCTTGAGGAAGAAGGAATTATGAGTGCACAATAGGTACAGAGGCATGACAAAACCACCAGAGCGATCCTCTGGTTGGGGGCTTGGATGACGAGACCAATACTGGTGCCATTTATCAGACAGATACAGAAGGATGGACAGGGCTTGGGAGAAACCAAGGAGTTCAGTTTTGAAAATACTGATTTTGAGCTTGATGTTCTACTGATGGATAGAATCTGAAGTCATGGTGGCATTGAGACCTCAGATGAGAAACGAAGAAGGTTGAGCCTCTAAGGGATGGGCAGAAGAGGAGGCAAAGAAGGAGAGACACAAGTGGCAGCATCTTACCGCTCCCAGAGCAGAAGCATGTCCAAATGGTGTCAAAGAAGCCAAGGGTGGGGAGGATGGCAGGAGAACGACAGTGTAAAGATGGAAGGACGTCAGGAAGTTAGGAAAGGTCTGGAAGATATGTGATAGTTAGCAGATCACTGGGGATCTTAGCAAACGAAGCTTGAGTCAAGTGAGGGGAGCAGAAGCCAGATTCTAGTGAATCAAAGCCAGAACAGGAGATGAGGGGGGAGTTGTAGAGGGCAGATCACTCTTCTCAAGAATACTGGTTGGAAAGGAAGAGGGAGGCAGTTATTAGAAAGGGATACTAGGATGAAGGAAGCATGGCATTTTTTCCTCTAAGTTTGAAAGAAACTGGAAAAATGTGCTTAGGTATGTCCACGCACGATGTAACCTGGAGGGTGAGTGCACCCTGACTCCTGGGAGCTGTGCTCTCCTTTCATTTAAGAAGATGGAAAGGAGGACACACATTTTTCCATCGCTCTCTGCCTTCACCATCACTGGCCATGTGAAGCTAGAAAAGTAATCAATGGTAGCTTATAATCTAACAGCTAAAGCAAAGAAGGAACACACCCAATAGGATTAATGACTTTGGGAAGCTTCATGTTTCTAAGTGAAGGTGGTCAACAAAGTCAAAACCCAACTCCAATCTGTGGTCAAAATCATGTAATGGGGTTATTTTCTTTATTTTCAGAATACTGTCCAGAAAGTTGAACTTGATTTCCTGACTCCCGGAATAGGCACTTAAACGTCCTTTCCCTTCTCCACTCCCCACAGCTCTAACTCTGCTTAGCTAGGAGGGAACTGAGCACAGGATAAAGGACCAATAATCTGTGATAGATGGAAAACAAGGTCTTCTCCCTAAATAGCCACATGTTAAAAACAATGCATGAGAATCTGTTCAAAATATAAAGCTCTTCATTGCATGCTTAGAAAACAAGGTTACACGTAGATGTTTGGAGGACAAAAATTCAAACATTACATACAATTGGAGTATTTTATACACATTACACATGAACTACTTTCTTTCTCCTGTGACATTATCTTTCTCTGACACTTCCTAGGGATTAAAAGAATACAAGAAACAAAAGACACACTCAGTGTTTATGAAATAGCATAGTGTGGGAATAGGGGCTTTTTGGCATGATAATGTTTCTTGGAAAGTCTTTGTTTCTTGGAATTCCCTATGAGTCTTCTATGAAAGAAATGACACCTTCACACCCCTTCACTAACTGGACCAAAGAGACGGCTTAAGAAAAGTAAATGGAACATTTACTATGACATGTTCTTTGCTTAACTGTCTTTTTTTGGGGGGGGGGAATCAATTTCATAGCAGTGGTTACTCAGCTTTTGAATACAAGGCAGTAGGTCTGGAGACACCTCCTCAAGGCCACATGCTTCCTTGTCTACAGTCTAAAATCTATCATCACATGACTGTGGGTGAAAATCTCCTCTGTCTCAAAGATCATGCTGCTTGGAATTGTGGGCCGTCATTAAAGAGATTTTGGCACACTTAGGTGGGGTAAGGATCACTTGGTCAGTATGTTGACAATGATTCAGAAAATATATATGCTATAGGTGAGCTTGATCCAAAATTGGACTCACCTTTACTACGAGTTTTCTTCTCTAAAAAGCCGGCTTCAGGATAATGTGAGCAATCCAAAGAAAGGAGTTTTGTAACCATGCTTCCTTGAACTTTGTAACTTTGCCTTCGCCACATGCCCTCTGCTCTGTATTTTACATTTCTTCCCACACTCCCTCTCCCAGATAACAAAATCATTACAGCCTTAAGAAATCTTATTTATAAAGAGGCTTTTATACAAAGAGTTCACAACCCTGTCACATACTCATCAGGGATATTTTCAGCCAAACAGAAATTAAAGTTTTATAATGACAAAATGGCAACAAATGAAACTCTATTTGATTAATTACGCAAGGGCAGATGTGATTACAGTCAAAATGCTGATTCTCAGATGCATACGTTTCTTTTTCCAGTTTTACACACTGAGACAAGGAACTAAGACAGACCTGGGTCTGAAATGGCCTCCATCTCCAAGCCTTGGGCGAGGGAGGCAAGGCGGAGGGCGCAGGAGGCCGCTCACTGGGAGACAAGAAGGGCAAGTGGTTCTGAAAAGAATACTTGTTTAAATTCTAGGGTGCTTCCATGGACTCAGAAGAAAGAATACGCCATTGGGGCAGAGAATAAAGACCTTTTCTGAGCAAGGAGTATAATACATGATAGATATATTTAAATAGTATATAACCTTCCTCTTAACGTGGTTTTGTGCAAATGGTACGTAAGAGTGCAGATCTGAAACAAAATCTATCCAGCAGATTATAATTTCTTTATTTCATCATTCTAATCATTAAGACTTTCAAGGGACACAGGAGAAAAAAGTTTCCTGGCCTAGAAGATTTCATTTAAGAACAAATAACCTACATGAAATTGAAGGTGATTAGCTTCAAAATTACCAAAACGCAATAGTAATAATTTAGTCCTTATTTCAATTAACAAATAGGAATGTAGGTATGGCTTACTTACAGAGTAGTCCTCAAAAGTTGAAATTAAAATTAATTAAATGTCAAATGCCTTAGGAGGCCTCATTAATTAGTGGAATCCTGAGTGAATCTTTCTGTAATTATTTTGAAAAGTAAATAATCACTTGCAGATTAATGTTTTTAGTACCTCAACTTGAATATTAACACATCAGGTTTATTTAAGAAAGTCTGTCCTTTAATGCCTTTTCTAATATTAACATTTGATAGAAGGAAAAAGCCCAAAGATAAAATAAGATAAAAATTCAGAGTAGAATCAATTTTCATAGCTGTTCCTCTCAGCTTATATATGAACATATTTTTATAGCTTTTTCCTTAACTTTGGTAGTCCCATGAGGCCCCTTAGGGTGGACACAACCAGGGTTGTGACATCTGGTGGCACTATGACCACGCCTGAGGAATGGAATCAAACAAGGCAACCTTTTAGCTTTAAATTTCTATGTAGGGTTGCCTGGGAATTTCAGCTTCTTGACATGTGTTTGCAGCCTTAGAGCCACATGCAGCTTTTTCACAGGCATTATAGTTCTTCAAAACCCCCAATTCCCCCCTTAAAGGATTATATGTTATTGGGATCCACAGGACGCCGAGCATTTCTGTAGCTTTTTTTTGTGGTTTATGATGATTACAAATTTGGCTCCACAGCTGGGTAACTAGAACATAACACCTAGCTTATCAAGTAGACATTTTCCAAGTCAGATGAAAAGAATGTTTTGTTATTTTTAAACCCAATTAGGTTTTTCTAGTATCTTAGAGACCTAGCAAAATGAAACTATCACACACACTTTTGGAATGTGGAGACAACTGCCTCCTGCCTGGGTGCCAGGGCTCTCTGCTGGCCTGGCTGTGGAGGTAGATGCGCCATCCCCACCAGCCTCCATGACTCTTTGGAGAAGTCTATACCCTAGTTAAGGAAGGATGGAGGAAAAAAACCTCCCCAAAAATTCACTTTCTATCTGACCCTAACTTGAATCCTTCCATCCCATATTCAGTTACTGCTACTATTTATTGAATGCTTACTATGTACCAGGGAAAAGTGCCAAGTGCTCTGTACAACACAATAACGCGATGAAGAAGTTGTTATCATCTCCACAGGAACTGACTCTGGGAGGTTAAATATTTTGCCCACGGTACAAAGCTACTAAGCAGTGGAGTGAGGATTCAAACTCATGTGTGGCTCTTGGACGTGATAATACGTGCCTCTAATTATTTATCACTCAGTGTGGTAGATCACTGCTCTCCCTGCTTCCAGTTAAATTCCACCGAGAGGGGAAATGAAGACTCCCAGGATGTTTCAGATTTTCTTCCCTCTTCTCATCAGTTGTTCAGCCTGTCTAAGGCAGATTCAGACACTCCAACTCACTTCTATAGAGCTCGGTTAGTTTTTTCAAGCACCTATGGACTAGGTCCAGTCAATCTGGCATTAAACTCACGCTTTTGTGATGAGAAAACAGCTATTTTGAGTTGCTGCTTAGGCATTTTACAGTATGACAACACTACTGGACATTTCGATAAGGACCTGAACTTACGATTCCTGCACAAGCCCTTGCTTTGCTTTTTCTGGGGCATCCTTTTGCTCAGAGGTGAGCCCAGGAAAAGTTAGTGACATTGGCCCCAACCATCTGATAAGTAATAGATTCTTGCTACCCTGCTCTCTCTCTCTCACTTATGACCTGCGACAGAGGACGGCCCTTCTCCCGGCTCACTGCATGCCCCCCACCCCATTTCTGGGATCTGTAAGTAACAAATCTTGTGACTTTACTTTCATGGTGTGAGTGTATTGAAACTGCACCTTCAATGAAAATGACCCAGGGGTTTTCACTTCCCCAAAGTAGGAGCTCAGATGCTGAGGGAGCTACCTGCCAACCCCACATGGGTGGCTTGTGCCTCCTCATTCACCAGGTCATAATCTGCATATTCTTAATTTAATACACTAGCTACAGGTCCACAACACACCTTTAAGTCTTATTTTTCTCAAATACCAACAACATGGTGTGCTCTTTTACAGGAATTTTATTTACAATGACTTTCAGTCTTATAATAATGAATATAGTCTACCCATCCATCTTAGAACTCAATCCCTACAGCCTGTTTCTCACAGGCTGTGGGCCTCCCTGTCTATCACAAAGGTTAACACATTCTTCATCAATGTTGCAGTAAAACTTGGTTTAAACCAGTGGTTCACAACCTAGAGCTTCTTTTATGATTTTTCCCTTCATGAATCTCAATTGTTGTAATGTTAACAACTAACCAAGAGTGAATACACTTTTTTCTGTTACTAAAGAAGATGGAGGATATTAACCCCTGGATCCTGCGGTCCCCAAGTTGGATACTGCTGCATACATGGTTTTAGAAGAGTTGTGATCCTGTAGTTTTGATAGCGATTTGTAATTCACTGCACAGACCAGAGCAGTCTGGGAGTCAAACATCTTATTTATAGAATTTCATGCAATATAAAGTCTTCCCATCATTGCTCTCCAAAATGGCATCTTCTAAAGAGGAAAAAAAAAAAAAAAAAGACAGCTCTTGAAGACTGTCACTTGTAGAGTGTATCTGAGTAAATATCTTAGACATAGCAGGCAATACCCAGAAAATTAAAATAATGGATAGAGGCCCACAATGTTATGAAATAAGAGGACATGTTTAGAATAAACGTATGAACCAACAAAGATAATCCACTTAAAGAGAGACTGTCAGGTCATTCTGATTTGAGGGCACTTTGCACAGTTTTAAAAAGTGAAAATGTCACCATTCAGTGAGCTAGGCACGCGTGCTCCCTCAGCTTGAGCCCACGTGCAACAATTCTAAGGGATACAAGTAGGCGCATCCTTCAACACCTGGAACCAGGAACTGTTTATTTTTCCCTGGGACATTCCCATTAGGAAAGGAATAGCCTCTTATACTTGGGAGACATAAGTGGTTGGTTTTGTGTAAAAAAAACTGTATTAAACAATTTTTACAAAGATATATAAGGACTAGAACATAATTCTAAATAGCCTCATCAAGTACAAAATACATTAACAAGGCTAAACCGACTATTCCTCCACTGAGGATTTTCTGTTTGGCCCCACAACCTAGTTTTGCCCCTTAGCATATGGATAGGAAAGTGCTGACAAGCATAACTCAGATGACATCAGAACCGCGGCACAACGCAGGAAACACAGTCGGTATCAGCGTTGAAGGGGAAAGATTTATTCTCGCTTTTCCAGAAAGAAACAAAGACCATCAAAATTTGCTGGAGAGGGAGCACAACTATGTGTTACAACTTAGGACACTGAATCAGGAAGTCAAGAATAGAAGAACTAGAAGAAAATGAACAGGCCGACATACATAGCAATGGAGCCACTATACTCTAGATCTTAATGGGACTGGGTCATGGACTGTGGCAAAACAGAGTTCATTCGCCAATTACCAACTTTGTCTCCCTTACCATGCAAGACACGCTTTCTTTGACTCTGTTCCATTGCTCCAGCTCCTTTCATTCCCAAAGACCTTGTGGGAGCTGTCACCTTCTCAGATAAAGTTTCACTTGACAGTGGCCTCACTTGAAAGCTTATGGCCATCTTTAATTATCGGGTGGGACAGTTGTTAGCTATACGGCTTGTCTCTCTCCCAGGACTCACTCTACTGTAACTATCCAAAAAAAGTTTATTTAATTCTGTGGGAGCACTTGAATTTATGTCCCATTAAAGTTCCCTTTTGAAAATTACAAGCTGAAGCCACATCTAACAATTATGACGTCCTCTGGATCCCACGCACATCCTAAAAATGGAAAATTCATTTCATGGTTACAGAACCAATAAAAAATATGACCTTATTCAAAATGCCTAATTTTTTCCATTTTTTAGGTAAAATAAATGATTTCAGGTGTTTATAAAAAAAATCATTATGATTACAGCATTCTATAAATGTTGGACATGCTATGAAAAGATTCTCTTATGTCATAAGAAATTACAGCTTAGACTGGAGGCCAAAATCTTTTCTTCTCCTATGCGATTTGCTTTTACTTTCAAATTTAACTCTAGCATTTTTCTTCTAGTACTCAGGTCAAGATAAGGCTTCTTAGTATTTACGTTCTTACTCATCTTTCATTAGCCACAGAAAAAACAAGCAGCGCTAGTTTCCCACCTCTAGACTTGGTTTTGTAAATGACTCTGGGTGTGACCATGTTGGATGAGTCAATCAGTCAGCCAACAAACGTGAGTCCCCACTAGGTTGCCAGGTAGGATCAAAGTTCTATAGGAAAAGTTCATGTGGTCACATTCCTGTTGAAGATCAGGGCTTCCACCTTTAAGTAATATCAAATACACAGCTGAATTGAGACATCCCTAAAATTGCCTAGAGGACTTGCCAGGAGGAGTGTCATCTTACTTTTTACCTCGTTTTTGGGGAACACCCTCCGACATGAATAAAAGGACCAGGGACTCTGACTCCACCAAGACTTCCCTCAAATATTCCAAGACCCTAACTGGGTACAGGGATTTCTGGGCATGTGCCTTAAGGTCCCTGGAAGATCCTGTAAGGAGCAGGGCAAAGGCCAGACCTGCAGTTTCTGGGGAGTTCTTATGTCCTGGAACAAACAGCCAGAGGTGGGTCCTCTCTGGGGAAAGCTTTGCAGCAACAAGGGGTCTGCACAGACAGCTAAGCATGATGCCTGGCACAAAGTGCTGCCTGACGTTCAGGGCTGTCCACGACCTGGCTCCAGCCTTTCAGCCACCACTGCCCTTCATATACCCTATTCAACCCTATTCCACTGGCCCAACAAAACTTCTTCTTTCCCCTCACCCGTCCCAGCTTCCACACCTTTGCTCACACTATTTTGTCTGGAATGCCCTTCTTTCTCATCTCTCGGCTCTTCCAATTCCTATATATTCTCTCAGCTCATTAAAACTGTCATAACCTCCATGAAGGCTTCTCTCATTTATCATCCAACTAGAAGTTTCTTTCTCCTTTGAATTCCCACAAACATTATCTATGTATCTCTCTCTTCTATTGCTTATCACATTTTAACTTGTATGATAGTCATCTCTTTCATCTGTTACCTTCCCTATAAAACTGAAAGGTACTAGAGCCCAGAGTCCAGGTCTTATAGATGGTCATATTTCTAGCATCTCACCCAGTAATTCCATGGTTTTAATACTGGGTTCTGCACAGCCCGAGGGTTCCAGAGAGGCATCCTGAGACCACCCAGTGCAGGCAGAGAGGGGACAAGGGCACATAGAGACCCCCCCTCCCTCCAATCTGTGCTTTAGTCTGATGGGTTTCGATTTCAATTCTTCTATTTATTGTGATTCACATAAGTTTTGTTTTTTTTTTTTTAAGGATTCTGCTAGAGATAGAAAAAAAGAAAATAGATATTGCTGCAATAGATATTGTCAAATAAATGAACAGAATTACACTCAAGGCCTCTAGTGCTTTCTCCTCTCAGATATAATGAAATCCAATGATCAAAAATGAGTAGCAAATGTTCAGAGTGACTGTCAATCAAAGAACACGGTCAAAACAGAGGGCCCTTCCTCCTGTCCTGTATTCACCTTTTTGCATTAAAATTTGATAGAAGCCCTCTAAAGCTCTGAATGAGTTATGTCTAAGGTGCTAAATAAAACCACCCTGGCACCTGGTTCTGCTCTGAGGGGGGGGCGTGTGCATGTGGGTGTGTGTGTGTGGGTGTGTGCGTGCATGTGTACCCAAGCACATCCACTATTCTTTGATCTCAATGTAACTTCAGGGATATAGGAAAGAGTTACAAGGGACGCTGATGGCTCTCAACCGCCCACTCCCCCCAAATAAATCTACTCCCTCTTTTGTCTTCCCCATCACTGTAAATGGCATTAATATCCACTCTGTTGCTCAGGCTAAAAACCCAGGAGTTTTCCTTGATTTCTCTGTTTCCTTCACTACCCACATCCAATTTATCAGTAAATACTGTTGGGTCTACCTCTAAAACATGTTCCAAAGCAGATCATTTCTCCCTGCCATCCACCGCTACCAACTGCTGTGGTTCAGGGCATCATCATTTCATACCTCTGTTACTGAAATCGCCTCTTCTCTGGTCTCCTGGCTTCTGCTCTCTCCTCCCTATTATCCGTTCTCTAGGCGGCAGTGAAAGTCATGCTTAAACTTTTCCTATTAAAAACTCTCAAAGAGTTTCTCATCAAACATAGAGTAAAACTATACTTCCTAACTGGCAATAATCTAGCAACCATTTATATTTCACTCCAAATTAAGCAAATTTGCTTATTCTGATAATCTTTCACTGGGGAGTTTTCCTTGCTTTAGGAAAGAAAATAAATTAGTGGATGACTGAGCAGAGAGACAGAACGACTGGCACATCACTCAAAAATAGAAATGACTTACGGCTTCAGATTTGGGAGGCACTGGAGGTGGAGGTAGGGCAATTTCTGAAGACTTCATTGCTGCTCCCAGAGTTCCGGGGACAGGAAGAGGAGAAGTTGCACATTTGGACCGGACAGAACCTCTAAACTGATCACACCTGCTCTTCTCGCTCAGGGAACGAGTGAGAGGCTGATGGCTGGGCTTGCCTTCCTCCAGCCACAGCTCTTCATAAGGAAGTTCTGACTTCCCTGGGATGCCCGCTAGTTCTTCATTAGCTTCTGGGAACAGGTAGTCGCTCCCACTATCACCCGAGTCCTGATAGGGCAGGATGTCATGAGGAAAGGGAGCCCACTCTCCCCCCAGGTCCCTGCAGCCATGGAGGTTCACCTCGCTGTTGCCATGGAGATTGTTGCCATACACACAGACCGAGAGCCGGTGGAAGGACTGGGTGAGCTCATCACGAGCATAGCTAAGGGAATTGGGCACATGGTTGTGGCCAGAGCATCGGCCCTTCTTGGGGCTCTTGCAGTCCTCATTCCAGTCAGTTTTCACATCGCGGACAGCCCGTGAATACTCATCAATGTCGAACTGTTCTTGGCAGATACCCAGCCAGTGATGGACCAGGGTTTCCGGCCATACTTCCCCCTTCACCAGGTGTTCTGGGAGGCTAAACTTGGGGACAGTCAAGTGCAAAGGGAAGTGCATGGGGAGGATCTTGTTGTTCCGCAGCACACAGCAAACCACCACTGTCTTGGTCTGGATGTTCACAAACTTGTAGCGGTGACCCTCGCGGATGAAGTGGAGGTCGTATGGGTTCCTTGGTGGAGGGCTGGGCACAGTCACATTCACAGGAAGCCTGGTTTTCTCCACAATGTTGCGGATGGTGTGTTCGCCCTCCTGCATCTGAAGTTCCAGGGGACTTCGGGTGCTAAATCGGCCCTTGCACTGGAATGGAAGGCTAATGCTTTCATTGGTCCGGTGATTCATGCAAATGAGACACGGCATTTTGCCTTTTCCCAGCTTGCTGATGGAATTGAGTTTCCCAATCTTCTTGAAGATTGTGTTGAGTCGTGACTTTTCCTTGAAAGTCTTTGCGTAAAGGATTTCTGCCTGTCCCATTAGAGTGAGTTCATCCCCGGTACACAGGGTGATGTTGTAAACTTCCGTGTCTTCATTGCATTCACCTGAAGCAACCTACAACAGAATAAATCAAATTTTAGGTTAGTTTCCTTTAGTCTATTCACACAAATAAGTAGAGAACTTGCTATCACGACATGTATGTGCACACACAAAAGAAAACGCTGTTTTTTTTTTGTTTTTTTTTTTTTTTTTGTGAGGAAGATCAGCCCTGTGCTAACATCTGCCAATCCTCCTCTTTTTTTGCTGAGGAAGACTGGCTCTGGGCTAACATCCATGCCCATCTTCCTCCACTTTATATGGGACGCTGCCACAGCATGGCTTGACAAGTGGTGCCTCGGTGCACACCCGGGATCCAAACCAGGGAACCCCGGACCGCCGTGGCAGTTCACCGCATGCGCCACCAGGCCAGCCCCTGTGTTTTGCTTTAATACTAAATTTAGCCACTCCATTTCTTTTATAGTATTTATGTGGCTAAAAATAACAAGATGATATTGGTTTAGATTTTTAAAAACATGTTTTTTCCTGAAGAAAAAAGTAATCTGTTCATTAGTAAAAATTTGGGAAATACAGAGGGAAAATACACATGAAAAATAACACTCGGGAGCCTGATTCAGAGATAGCCATGGTTAACGTTTTGATAAATATCCTGCTGGTTTCTTTTCCTCTGTAGAGTAGCCTATCAAATGGATAATTATTTTGGGACATCAGTATTATTATCATTATATCTTTTTCAGTTATTAAAAAAATGCTTTTATGAACACCACTGTAGAAAATTCCTTACTTTTTTAACTAATAAAATTTTACTAAATTTTCTAAAATTGGAATTGAGATAAAGGATTTAGAAATGTTTTATTTCTCCCTATTCTTTTATTTTATTATACAAACTATTCATGTTCATTGGAAAAAAATTAGAAAATACAGATATGAAAATGAATAAATTCTACATAATCTTACCACTAAAGCTAATCTATGTTAACAATTTTATATATAAAGAAAAAAATGAAATGTATCAGTCTCAGAAATATATAAATACACACACAATTTTGTTGCTGAGTTTCTCACTATAAGGTATCCATTTTCCCACGTATGTGCTCCATCAGTTGTAACACTGACCTAATGTATTTCATTATATATGCATAAGCCTTAATTTATTTGACCAGTTTCTTACTGTTAGATGATAGGTTTTCCTAAGGTTTAACAAATATAAATAGTACTGCAACGAACTTTTTTACAGTTCAATTATTTCCTTAGGATAAAGGCCCAGAAGTAGAATTGCACGGATAAAGCTACATATATGTTTGAAAGATCTAACATGTACTGCCCATTGTGCTTCATCAGTATTATCCTTATTTATACTTCTTCCACTTTATGAAACTGTCTCCCCATACTCATGAAGAACTTTAATGTCTACCAATATTAAAGGCAAAGTATGCATCCTGCATTTATTTATTCATGTTTTATTTTGAATATTTTTGACTATTAGTTATAGTGAATATTTTTTGGTATTTATATATCTGTATATTTAGATATCTTCCTTTGTGAATCATCTGTGTCCTTCATCCATTTTTCTATTGGGATGGTCATCTTACTGATTACTTTTTATGTAATGTGAATGTCATTTATGCTATACATTTTTCATTTTCAAAATTTTCCTCTGTGATTTTAGTCTTGGGTGTTATGCTACTACTAGTTGAGACGATGTAGATCAGCGATTCTGAACTAGGGGTGACTTTATCCCCACCCCTCAACCCCTGGGGATATTTGACAATGTCTGGAGACATTTTTGATTGCCACAACCGGAAAGGAGCTACTTATATCTAGTAGGTAGAGGCCAGGGATGCTGCTAAACATGCTACAATGCACAGGACAGCCCCCACAGCAAAGAACTATCCAGTCCAAATTTCAGTAGTGCTGAGGTTGAGAAATGCTGATATAATTAACTAATATTTTCTTCTAGTCTTTTTTTTTTTTTTTTGGTGAGGAAGACCAGCCCTGAGCTAACATCCAATGCCAATCTTCCTCTGTTTTGCTGAGGAAGACTGGCCCTGGGCTAATATCCATGCCCATCTTCCTTTACTTTATATGGGATGGCACCACAGCATGGCTTAACAAGCGGTGCGTTGGTGCGTGCCTGGGATCCGAACTGGCGAACCCTGGGCCGCTGCAGCGGAGCGTGTGCACTTAACCTCTTGCGCCACTGGGCCGGCCCCTCTTCTAGTCTTCTGATAGTTTCATTTATTAACTACTTAACTTATTTAAAAATTTTTGGGTGGATTATTTAAGGTAGGGATCTAACTTTAGTTTTTAAACAGTTAACGAATTGCCCAGTACACTTCCTAAATAACAATCCCTTTCATCAGTGATTTGAAGGGTCACTTTTATCATACATTAAATTTATAAAACATATACACTCACATGTATACATATATTTGTATCTAAAAAGGCCATTTTATCCTAATGACCTTTCCGCCTATCTTACCATCATAACTATACTGTTTTAATTTCTGTATCTTTATCTTACATTTTCAGATCTGGTAGCAACAGCCTTCACTTGTAGTTATTCTGACTCAAAAACTTTTCAGATGGCAAGAAACAAAAGGAGCAAAGTCAAAAGTCAAGTAACAGACTGAGCAAATACTCCTAATAAAGAAGCAGCATTTAAAAAATGACCAAAAATCCTCCAGAAAAAGGGGCAAAAGTCATAAAAAAAAAATTCACTAAAAAGATGCACAAAGGCCTTCAAATCTATGGAAAGATGTTCACCTTCTCTTATAATAAGAGAGATGTAAATTAAAATATACTGGGATACCATTTCTTATCTAGAACACACTGACAAAAATTCAAAAGCTTGACTTCGCACTCAATTGGTGAGGCTATGGGGAAACAGGACTTCTTGTTCACAGCTGGTGGAAATGCAAAATGATACAAGCCCCGTGGCGGGAAATTTGGCAATATCTAATCAAACTACATGTGCATTTATCCCTCCACCTAGCAATTCTACTTCTAAGAATTTACCTTGAAGACTATCCTCCAACACTATGAAAATACACATGTACAAGGTTATTCATCATAGCATTATTTGTATTTGCAAAATACTGGAACCAATTTAATAAATGCACAAACATAGGAGACTGATTGACTAAACTACGGTACACACAAGAAATGGTATTATGCAAAAAAGAATCAGGATGATTGACTTCAATGAATTGATAAGAAATGACTTCCAGGATATATTGTTAAGTAAAAAAAAAGTGCATAAAATTTTATACAGTATACTAACTCTTTGTTAAGAAAGAAGGAAAAATTAGTATATATGTTTTCTGCTTATTTTTATTAAAAAAGAACACAAGAAAAATAAAACAGAAAACAATGAGATTGTTTACTTACAGGAGGTAGGGGAGGAAGGAATCTGGTGTTAGGGACATAGGAGGGAGTGATGCCTCTGTGAGCATACCTTGCTATAGTTTTGACTTTTAGGAAGTATGCTAATGTTCCACATATTCAAAAAATGAAATTAAGTCAACAAGAATTTAAAAAAAACCTTAAAGCTGAATGCAAGTGGAAACAGATGAATCCAACCATATTTCAAATGAATAAACTAATCACACAGGGGACAGAGACAGAGAAATAATCCAAGTAACTTTGGAATGCTGTCTTTGACTATATATTGCCAGTAGGGAAAAAAGACCAACAAATATTATGTTCTTTTTAGTGGATTTATTTTGCATATGTGTATGGGTACAGATTCTGAAACAACTTTATGTGTTTTGTAGGATTGAACAAATGAGTAAATGTATTGATATTTTGGAAGCCAGAGTTCTCACTATGAAAGGAGAGATAGAAATACGGAATTGGGAAAGGCAAGAAAGAACCCCATGGGGTTGGAATGGAATTAGAGGTATCAGTACCAACTCATAATTTTAAAAAACCATACACACACACACATACACACACATTTTCTTAGCTTTGTCCTTTCCAAGGGACTAGACGCAAATGCTTCCACTACTACCAAATATATCTAGTGCCTAAACCATTCCCCACTAAAAGGAACCAGGGCTCCTTGGAAAAAAGACCTATTCTAGGGCTTGGGCAGGAAAGGTACAAGATGAGCCTGAAACATTTTATTGCACCAGAAAGGAAAGAAATGCTCATATCTGGGGGCATGGAGAACGATAAAAACAAATGTAGCAAAGTGTTAAAAGTTCCTGAACCTGGCTAAAGTGTTTAGGAAGATCTTATATTATTCTTACAATAATTCTTTAAGACTAAAATTATTTCAAAATAAAAAGTTTAAAAAAACATGACATTAGGAAAATTTTAGATATTTTTGCCTACCTATTTTCTAGATGAACTTTAGAATGATTTTGTCCATGGTTTGTATCAGTAATTTTACTGGAAGTGCATCTACATGGCATTTGGCAAGAAATGACATCATTATAATGGTATTTCCAAATAGGCACATGATAATTCTTATCATTTATTCAGATCTTTTATTTCCCTTATTAACATTTAAATTTGCCTTCGTTATCAATCCCTGAACACTGCTGTTCATTTGTAGTTGAGTATGGTTTGTTGCTATTCTGGATGTCTTGTAATCTTACCGTAATAGTTTTTTTCCCAGTTGATTCTCTTGGGATTCCTAGGTAATGATATCTTAAGCAACTGATGAAAATTTTATCTCCATCTTTTTAGTTTTCATCCCTTCTCCCCTCAACAGAGGGATGATGATGAGTGTTGTTCCAGATTTTAATGTGAATATCATCTGTTTTAATATCAACTGCGAGAAATTTGTTGGTTTGAGACGGATTTTTTTTATCATATTAGTAATGTGTCTTTCCAATGCTAGTTTTCTAAAAGTTTCTAAAAAGAAATTTAAAAATTTTTTATTAAATGCTGTTTCTGTGTCCAATAAGATAGTCATATGTTTACTTTTAATTTTGATGTATTAATTTTATATGATAAAACAGTAGATTCTCAAATATTAAAACAACGCTATATGCCTGAAATAATCTCTACAGGATCAGAGTGCACTTAAAACTATATTGCATGATTCTCTTTGACAGTATTTGATCGATGATTTATGTATCTCAGTCACAGGTGAGAATAGTTTTCAGTAATATTATGTCATCTTTATCAGGTATTGTTATCGGGCTTACATTAAGCCTGAGATTGATTTTTTTCTTTTATGTTAATAAAAAGCATCTGAGTAAACTGACTGACAATGTTCATACCACTTACTAAGAGTAATCATCAGTACGTCTTTAGAAAACTAGGTAGTAACAATCTTTGTAAATAATTTCTTACCCACTATTCCGAGGCATCTCTATAATTTTACCCTTTGGAACAAGCAATATGTCAATCAACATTAACACTGTAAAAAACAAGTGGCTCTGTTGTCTCTAAAGTGAAGTGAATTTCTCTGTAGGAGGCATTATCAGTACATAAATGGCAGCACAAGATTGTTTTAAAGGCAGTTCAGGCTCCTAAGATGTAAAGTCCATTTTAGGTGGACTAATATAAGGTGGACTTTACATTTAGGTGGACTCAGATAAGAGTTATTATTATTTTTTTAACAAGACCTCAACTTAACTATGCTTACTTCCAGACTCAGTATTCACTTGGGCTTCTACATTGGAGTCAGTTTAGGAATTCAAATAAATAAATTAATAATAAATATATAAATAAATTTTAACTTTTTATTTGGAATAATTTCAGATTTGCAGAAAAGTTGCAATGGTGGTACAGAGAGTTCCTTTATCTCCTTCACTTAGCTTCTCCTGTTGACATTTTCCACAACCATGGCACATTACCAAAACTAAGACATTAACATTGATAGAATACAATTAACTAAATGATAAGCTTTGTTTGGATTTCACTAATTTTTTCCACTAATGTCCTTTTTCTGTTCCAGGATCAAACCAGGATACTATATTGCATCCAGTCCTATGATCTGCGAGTTTCTTGGTCTTTCCTCGGTTTTATGATCTTGACAGTTTTGAAGAATATAGATTAGGGTTTTTTTTTTTAAAGCTCGTAAGTCATTTGTAAATGACAGTATTTGGCACATATGAGGCTGACTTTCTTTTTCTACAGGACCTATAGCTTCAAGGTTCCGGTTATTTTATTCTCTTGACTTTGGTCACCAAGAGTCCTTATACAGATTCATTTGATATTAATTCTAACTTTTGGGTTATCCCTGTATATCAGAGGTCAGCAAACTATTGCCCACAGTCCGAATCTGGCCCACCACTTGACTTTGTAAATAAAGTTTTATTAGGACACTGCTGTGCTCATTCATTTATGCAGAGTCTCTGGCTGCTTTCACTCTACAATGGCAACGCTGAGTAGCTGCAACTGACTGTATGGTCTACAAACTCTAAAGTATTTACTCTGTCCCTTTATAGAAAAAGTTTGCTGACCCCTGGCATAAATGAATGAGAACCATGTCCTTTGGAAATTAATTGGTACAATACTATTAACTGAACTACAAGCTGAGCCTGAATCTTGCCTTTATTGTTAGATGACCTCACATGTAGTACTTTACTTCTTTGAGCCTCAGTTTCCTGATCTATAAAATGGGAACACTACCATCTACTTTGCAGGCTAAATCAATGTATACAAACAACTTCACACAGTGCTTGGCATATGGTAGGCTCTCAGTAAATAGAGATCATCATTATTATTCCTTTTATTAACAATAAAAACATTTTAATTCTATTTATTTATTTATTTATTTATTTATTTATTTATTTATTTATTTATTTAGAGTGTGTGTGTGTGTGTGTGTGTGTGTGTGTGTGAGGAAGATCAGCCCTGAGCTAACATCCATGCCAATCCTCCTCTTTTTGCTGAAGAAGACTGGCCCTGAGCTAACATCTGTGCCCAGCCTCCTCCACAACATGGTCTGACAAGCAGCGTATCGGTGCACACCCGGGATCTGAACCTGGGCCGCCAACAGCGGAGTGCGCACACGTAACCGCTATGCCACGGGGCCGGCCCCCATTTTAATTCTTATAATTCTATTTCACATTGTCTTTCATATCTCTGTATTTACACAGTTTGTTTCTATTTCTATCCAGTACTGTTCAAGCCCAAACCACTATTTCTAAGCATTATCCTTCCTTCTGTACTGAAGAATTGCTCAAGTTTTCATTGAATGTGTTATCCCAGAATAAAACTTAATGTCAGAATAGAGCCTGAAATATCAATACAGTTATATCCCAAAGGAAGTGAACATATTAAAATGATTCAAAATCTACCATTTTAGGATAGACTAGTCTCCAAAATGCTCAGCTGCATTGCTATACTTCCTTTTTACTGGAACTTTGTAAAAAACTTGGCAGTTCGTCCACTTGGATCAGGATGGAGACAGGGATGTTGAGAGAAAGAGTTCTCATGAGATTTGAGAAACACACACGTTCACTCATACAACAAACTATTTCCCGTTAACCTATAGGGAGCCAACAGTGCTTCTCAAATGTGAAGGAATAACAAAGCGTATGTTTCTTTCTAGCTCTTTAAATTGGTGTTTACTATATTTTTTTCCTAATTTACCTTTATAAACATACACGTTCCAGAATAAAGAAATATAGGTCTAGTGAGTACTGCATATCAAACAAAATGAAAGAGAATGTCCACGCAGCTTGCGAGACAAGAATCAGACAGCACACGTACAGATTAAACAGATCAGAATTATCCTTGCTAAATGTCACTCTCTGGGCACATTCAACAGTTTAGTCTACATTTTCACGTATGTGTTTACGTCTAAAAAAAGTTACTCCTACTCCCACACATAAAAATGCATAACATATGTGAGTACAATCTGTAATTACATGCTCCCAACTCTGATGTCATCATTAATGCTAGCAATTAGCTCGGCATCAATTATGAGACTAACGTATGGACCAATCTGTGGTCACTGTCAGGGAAAGATGAAGAATCTCATAAATAAATGCTCTTCCTTTGGCAGCTGAACCAAACAGTCTCCTCTGGTTTCTACAGATGTGATTTATTTGCATAATTTCTTTCCTTTTTTATTTTTTTAATAGCAAAAGAAACAATGCATTCTGTCTAAGTGCTTCGGTATGCGTGCCTGGTTAACATTTCCAGTTTCAATGTTTCCTGAGAGGAAGTAATTCAAAGTGTGTTATCTAAACAACTCTAATAGGTCTAATCCAGGAAACTATCAGGGTTTTATTGCTCATAATACCATTCAGAATTAATATCCCATGGTGAAGCAATATTTTAAAACACTGATGTAAAATTTTACACACACACATACTCGCTCTTTTTCTCTCTCTCTCTCTCTCACACACACACACACACACACACACACACACCCCGATGGCTCTTGCAACAGGCAATCTGTTCTCTAAGAACAGTTGTTCTAAAGATCAAATATGTAACGTTAAGGTTAAAACATCAACTCTTGAAAAACAATCAGGATTGATCTGATTGATATATAAATAGACAATATTTGATTAATATTGGATCATTCCCCCCAAAACTTCAAATTTTATAACACTTTCCTTTGGGAAAGTGGCAGAAAATGAGAAAGAAAGGCCATGAAGAATTAAGATAAAGGTCAATCCTAAGGGTCCTTTTTTTTAAACCAGGAACTAGGGGAAGGATGACAAGCACAATGGCAACGATTTAATTTGTGACAGTGCAGTAGAGGGCTTGCCAACTGGTAGTTTTTCAGAGGAGGTCTCAAAACTTCAGTTAACAAAGGACAACAACAACAGCAACAAACACTGGGCTGTCTTCAAACAACAACAATTAACCTTGCAATTGTATCCAATTTATCATTCTGAATGAGTCTTGAAAATAAATGACATCTGACTCATTGTAAGGAAAACATGCAATTTTTAAAAACTGGAAAGTAAAAATAAAAATTGGCTACCTCTAAATACATTCACTCTTCATTTTTAAAATTCATTCTTACACCTGACAAGATTCAGGTTGCATAGTAATGGATAATTTCTGATCTCTATGGAATATAGGCAAGAACAAGGCGGCGAGCTAAAGGCCTCTGAGCAGCCAAAAAGATGTGAATGTTGTTGATGCTGGGCTTCTAGAAAAGCCTTTAAGGACCTTACCTCAGCATACTTACTCCTATCTAATCAAAACTCTATTCAACTTGGTTACCAGTTTCTAGCCCGCAGAGGAATAGAAGTAGAAATTAAAACTAGAAATATAGACTGTTAAGGCAGGTATTCTAAGAAATACAAGAGGCAACAAGCAAACAAAAAATTTAAATGAGACCATAAAACACCAAATTCTCAGGGTTGTGGGACTCTCCATATAAAGGCAAAAAGTCATACACATCTCAGGAGATGAGGACAAGTTTAAGTTTTGTTTAAGCACTTCTCTTTAAGATGGCAGAAAAGTGCAATATATTTTAAGAAACTGAAAGGAAATGACAGTCATTTTGGACAGAATTTTTGTTAGAATTCACAGCTACCCCCAAAGCTGGCTACCTAGAATTACTCATGCTCTAAAGGCTCCAGAGGAGGTAGAAAATGCCAGAGCACATGATCCCTCTCCATTTTGAAAAAAGTCACAGGAAAAACCCGCCTCTCTGATATTATTATAAACTTACAACATGAGGAGGAGATTCTGAATTGTCAAGACAGAAATTAGGAACGGCATTTTAAACTAGGAATGCTGGTTATGACTGAACAACACTCCTTTTCTTTTTTTTAGTTTGTATTAGAGTTGACAACTGTAACTTTTTTTTTCTTTTTTTAATTTTTTGTTTATTGCAGTAACATTGGTTCACAACACTGTTCAAATCTCAGGTGCACATCACTACACTTCCACCCCTGCATAGACCACATCATGTCCACCACCCAAACACCAACTACAACCCATCACCACACACATGTGCTGAATTATCCCTTTCGCCCTCCCCCCTCCCCGCTTCCCCTCTGGTAACCACCAATCCAGTCTCTGTCTCTATGTGTTTGTTTATTGTTGAACAGCACTCTTAAAATAAAACAAAACAACAAGAAAACTCCCCAAAGAACACAAATGTTTCAGCACCACTGTTTTGTACTCCTTTGCAGGACCAACCATAGGATGGCCGACATATGCAGAACCAAGTCTACCAATAAGCTTTTTTCGTCTTTTAAAAGACAAATATGACCATAGAGTAAAATAATTACAAGAGTAGAATCATGGGCAGCCAAAAACCTCTCCATTAATGTGTTTTCAACCTTGTCTGTAGTTTGTTCTGTTAAAATGAGTAAAGCAAGTAACATGACATATGGTTTATTTGTTAACTATGTATGGAAATAAGATACAGTCTAACTAGTTCGCAGAAGGGGAAGATTATTTCTTCAGCAGTTTTTCAGATGGCAACTTTAAAAAGGGTAACTAACATGTTAAGATAAAAGGCACATGGATTGCTTCAAATCTATGACTTCAGGAAAAAACTGGCTGATTCTCAGCATCTTGGAAGCCTTGGAAAAAATCCAAAGTTCAGCCTCAAGTTGCACAAATCACATTAAACTTTAGAACTCTTGCTTATTTATTCAGCAATGCACTTTAGCCACTTCACTGTATCTTTAACACTGTTTCAAGCAACAACGCAA
The DNA here is from genome assembly GCF_020826845.1 of Diceros bicornis minor. Lineage (NCBI taxonomy): Eukaryota > Metazoa > Chordata > Mammalia > Perissodactyla > Rhinocerotidae > Diceros > Diceros bicornis. The sequence continues at coordinate 26,786,210 of NC_080755.1, forward strand.
GAACTCAACTCTAGTTGTTTCTCTGTTAATACTTGAAAAATTCTGGGTTAATACTTTACAGTGGCACTTTTGAAGGGGTTCTTTTTGACACATGCTGTCTAATTAGACACTGTACTGATACTGACAGAGAGAAAATATCAACTTGTAGGATTTTATTTTTAAAATATTGGCATCATACTCTGGTATGAAATAAGATCTAAAAATCTGCATGTATCACATTCATAAAAGCTGCCAAATCCCTTGTGTCAGACCATAAGCATTTCAGAAATATGAGAGAGAGAAGGATCTGGCTAGGTAATAATTATTGAACACGTTTATTTAGATTTTTAAAAAAGAAAATGAATTAACTGTGCAAGCTATTGTGTCACTGTGAAATGATATTCTAATCACAATTGTGAGCCTTATCTCAAATCCACAAATAGAAGTGGAGGGAGCAGAAAGATGACTGGACTGCATTAGAAGACCTGCATTTGCTGCTAAGTTGTTTTGTGGCTTCGTATGAATCAATGAAGTCAGCTAACATGTTTCTTAGTTTTCCCATCTGTTAAAAGAAGTAGGGCTAGGCAATGTATAAGGGCCTTTACACATCTAAAATTTGATAATTATAAAAACTCCAAATCTGTAAACTTTCTAGTCCTGCTGGATTATTTATATTTTATGATTTTAATCTTGGTCATGTTTCTCAGTATTGAGAAGCTCAGCTATCGCTTAAGTTCTCTGAATCTTATATGACTTTTTTTACTATTAAAAAAAGACAACCCTGAAATCTTTGCCCCACCACTATGCCAACTCTGCCACTAGACACTGACACCCCTGCCAAAAACAGGTGCCAAACCCAGTAATCAGGAGCTGATATGCAGGTGACAGGACTGTCAGCTCAGCTCCTGCCCCAGACCACATGGTAATGTTCTTAGGAGGTCTGTGCAAGCTGAGGTGGTGACTATGCTCCACATCTGACTGAAATCTCACAGTTCCCAAGTGGGGCACTTTCCCCTGTTGAGACAATGCAAACTTGTTATTTTGCCTCTGGGGAAATCTAGGCTAGAACAGCTGAAAGCTTGAACCTCACTAGCTGGAATGAAAATAGCAACATTATAGCAACCATACTAGGGTATTTGGGCTCTCTCAGATTTGAGAGCAGTAATTTGACTGTAGAAAGCTTCTGGGCGACAGCAGTGAAGTGGGGATGCCTCTTACCCACTTAAAGAGAGCTGCACGCTACCCAATGTCAAATCGAAGGCTGCCCTTTCTTCCCTTTCTCTCCACAAATGTCACAGAACTTAAATTAAGACTAAACTTGTTAGTCATTATTTTGATGGCAGAAAATATATGTGTGGGAAAATTTCTCATCATTACTGGGCTATGTCTGAAAGACATTTGAAATAATTCACTAAGTACTGGTGTGATAAGTTTCCAAAAAAGTATTTGAAATGAAGGGGTGTTTTGAAACAACAAGAAACAGCTACTATGTACTGAGTTCTTCACATGAAGACACTGGGTATAAAGTACTAAATAAAAAGTAAGTGAAATAATCTGTGGTGGGAAATTTTTTAAAAATGTGAAACTTAATTTAGTGTAATGTTATGTTTTGAATCAGGGGTTGGTGAATGTTTTCTTTCAGGGCCAGATAGAAGTAATTTTAGGCTTTGTGGGCCATATGGTCTCTGTTGCAACTACTCAATTCTGCTGTCACATCATGGAAGTAGCCACAGACAACACTAAACATATGTGGGTGGCTGTGTTCCAATAAAACTTTATTTGCAAAAACAGGTGGCTTGCCCCAAGGCCATAGTTTGCCTACCCCTATACTTAGACACTTGCAAAGCACTGGGGCGCATTACTTCATTTAATTCTCATGACAAATCTATGTGGTGGGTAGTATCACCCGCATTTTACAGGTGAAGCCATCTGGGCTCAAGGGGTCATGTGACCTGCCCATGGTCACAGTCAAAGCTTGGAGCTGGGGTCTGAACTCAGCTCTGAATTCAGAACCTGAGCTACCCTACACAGTCCAATGTGCTCTTTAGATCACGGCTGCTTGTTCAAAGAGAGATGTAGCCTGAAAATGGTTGGTGTGGCTATTTTTCTTATTAAAGGTAGAAGAATGAGCCTCTAGTTGGGATGGCCAACTCAGAAATAGGACATCTTCTGACTTTGGAAGTAAACATGAGAATAGAGATGTGGTTGATGAAAAAATTGAAAGTGGTAATTAAGAAAATGCCTATTACAGTTAAGAACAAATATGTAGGAAAACAAAAACAAAATTCTCACCATGGAAACCAAAAACTGTACAGATAAAGAAACAAAATGTGAAAGAGGCGGTGACTGCTGTTCTAAAAATATGGCATGCCATCAGCTTTGGAGTGATCGGGGGAAATGTACACAAATAATCAGAGGCAGAGGTTACCTGCCATGTATTCTTTCATTTTCTTGACATTCTCATCTCCCATTTTCTGTTCCTGTCACCTCAGTTGCCCATTCAAATGGACTGACTTAGATTTGAAAAAACAGCTACTCCTGTCATTTCCTTTATTAATGCCTAAAGTTCAATTTCAAGCATTTCATACTCTACCACCACTCCTATTTTGCACCTCACTTTCTTCAACATAACCACTTTAGAAGTTCCTTAACTCCACCAGGGTCTCCAGTTCTCAACGGGGTTACACTTCTTGTATTCACACTTCCTTACTCAGTGAGGAGTCTGTGGTTCATCACTACCTGTCACTCTAGGGCATACTTCATCCAGACCTTTGCTTATCTCTGTCACGCTCATCTGGTAGAACCCCAACTCTGATTAAACCCAACTCTGTCTGCTCTGTACCTGTATCCAGGTGGCTGAAGATGGCTGGAAGAAAAAAAGGTTGGTGTTGAGTAATCTCCCTGGAAATTTACCTTGACAAAGCTCTGGGACCACCCTTCTGTACTTCCCTAGTAAACTTACTTTCCTGGTCTTTCAGCTGATTATTATTTCCTTCCTGTCAAGGCTACCACAGGCCGCCATTTTCCTAAGTCTAATGGTTAGTTCCCAGTCCTCATCTAATTCAATCACTAACTAGCATTTGACACAGTTGGCCATTCCTCTTTGAAACGCTTTTGTCATTTGGCTTCTGGGACACCGCATGCTCTGGCTGTCTCTCTATCTCACTGCTATTCCTTTCAATCTCCTCTTCTAGACTCCAATGCTCCATGTTCCAAGAAAGATCTCTTCTCTTCTTTATCCAGACTCTAGGTTAGGGTTTCTCAGCCTCAGCACTATTGACATTTTGGGCCACATCATTCTTTGATGTGGGGGCTGTCCTGTGCATTGCAGGATGTTTAGCAGCATCCCTGTCCTCTTCCCACTAGATGCCAGTAGCAACTGCCTGTCCACCAAACTGTGGCAATCAAAATTGTGCCCAGACATTGTCAAATGTCCCCCGAGGGGAAAAAAAACCCTACTTGAAAACCACTGATATAGGTAAACTCAACTACTCCTGTGGCTTCAAATGCCATCTAGGAGCTAATGAACCCCAATATACACCCCGAGCCCAGACCATGTCCCAAGCTCCAGACCTGTGTATCAACTGTCTCCTCATTATCTTGATTTAGAAGTAGTATCTGTACTTGTTTATTTTTCTGCAATAGACTGTAATCTCCAAGCAGGTAGAGATTTGCATATCACTATTTACCCCCAGTGCCCAGAAGCCTGCAGGACATAGAGGAGGTGCTCAAAATATATCTGCTGCTTGAAGAATTAAACACTTAACAGATGCTCTTATCATGCTTCATCTCAATTTGAACTTGTAAATATATATGTGAATATATACACAGACCTATATTTCTTTGTTTCAAATTATAATTATGCCTTTTGACTATCATAATTCCAGTTAGCTGCCAATTCTTAACTGCGAGTCATCAAATGTTTACTGTCTTGGTCTAATTTATGCTGTATCTGAAGTGGAGATTAGAGGATGAAGTTTTTCAAGGAGGCTTAAATTCTGCTATCTTTTAAAAAATTGCCTCCTGGATAATAGCCATATTTATAGTATATTTAATATTATATAGTATTTAATAACATTTATAATAGCTATATTTATGAACAAGTTGTATTGTTTTTCACTTTTTTCTCTCTCTCCAGGGGAACTAATAACCAAGCATACCATTTCTTTACACCATTTAGCTCTCACAGTAAGCACTGCATTTAAGTATATGCACACTATCATCAATTTTTAAAGAAAACCATGACTTTCAACATTGTTTTTTGGGTCCAGGTAGTTTCCAGACATCTTTTCCATAAATCTCCTCAGTTTATTTATTTACTTGCATGTTTACTCACTAAGCACACAGACTTTTGTGTACTTCTTTATGCAAATTTTCTGAGGTTCCTTTATCAATACTTCTTTGAATAGAATTGAACGGTATCTTAATGATTAGTGCAAGCTGAATGTGATGGCATCTTAAAATTTTATAGGTAATACACTAGAGCCAGCCCTGGTGGTCTAGTGGTTAAGATTTGGGGCTCTCACCACCAAGGTCCAGGTTCCTTGCTAGTCAGGGAACTACATTACCCATCCATTGGCTGTCATACTGTGGTGGCTGCATGTTGCTGTGATGCTGAAAGCTATGCCACCAGTATTTCAAATACTAGCAGGGTTACCCATGGTGGACAGGTTTCAGCGGAGCTTCCAGACTAGACAGACTAGGAAGAAGGACCTGGCACCCACTTCGGAAAAAATTGGCCATGAAAACCCTGTGAATAGCAGCAGAGCACTGTCTGATATAGTGCCACAAGGTGAGAGGATGGCACAAAAAGACTGGGCAGGGTTCCGCTCTGCTGTACACAGGGGCACCAGGAGTCAGAATCTACTTGACAGCACTAACGACAAAATAGACTAGAGATATTAAATATTTATGTAGGCATGGTACAGGAACTCAACTCAAATCCAGTCAGCTCTATGGCTGCTATAAGCTTGTACTCCATAGACTTATCTGTACTTTTGAACTCTTTTTTTTTAAAAAAACTGTGGTAAAATACACATAAAATTTGCCATCTTAACCAGTTTTAAGTGTACAGGTCAGCAGTGTTAAGTATCTTCACATTGTTGTGCTTAACTTTTAAATGATATCTCTAGTATATACATTTTAATCAATAGTCAATCATGATATTCTGTTTAAAAAAACTATCAAAATGTATTGTTTCAGACTTATTCTTTCAATTATTGATGATTTAATACAAATTCACAAAAATAGCTGCTAGAGGCATCTTTTACATGAACAATATGCCACAAAAGACTGAATGTTACATTTTAATACTTGAGGAAATCTTAAAAATCATAAAAAAATTTTTATGCTTGATTTCTCATCATTTATCAGTAAATAAAATGTTTTCAGAAAAGAGTTTCTGGTGAATGAATCTTGCTGAGTTCAAAAATGAACATGTTCTCTGGGGCCAGCCCAGCAGCGTAGTGGTTAAGTTCTTGTGCTCTGCTTCAGCAGCCCGGGGTGCGCAGGGTCGGATCCCGTGCGAGGACCGACACACTGCTTGTCAAGCCATGTGGTCGCAGGCGTCCCACATAAAATAGAGGAAGATGGGCACAGATGTTAGCTCAGGGCTAATTTTCCTCAGCAAAAAGAGGAGGATTGGCAATAGATGTTAGCTTAAGGCCAGTCTTCCTCATGAAAAAAAAAAAAAGAATATGTTCTCACAAACCTTCAACGTAAATGAATACAAGTTGTCTTGAAGACTCATAGACTGGACCACAGAGGAGTTACAATTATACATATTTTTGAATATAAGCATAATTTGGTTAAGAAAGAATTTTATAAAACACAAAATCTCACCCATTTTAATAACAAAACCAAAGAATGTAGATTATAGCAGCTGTATTTTAGAACTGGAAGAATGACTTAGCTTAGCCAATCAAATGGGCAGAACCACTGATCTAATCAGGAGGCTGTCGTGGGCCTTCTCCCCTTTCTTGAGGCGTGTGGGTGGAGTGACTCACCCACCAAGACACTGTTGCATTCTTGGGCTAAGATACCACATAGTCTGTTTTTCACATAGAGTGGATTTCTAAGAAACAGGCATCTTGCCCCCTAAATCTTGAAATGTTCAGAGAACATGACTTAGTTGGACTTTCTGCTGACATGAGGTGAAGCAGAAAATCCTTTCAGGGCCTGCTCTGGAAGTCACTCTTTCTTTAAATAAGTGTTTCGTATTGGATTCATTGTATGCCTTTTGCTTGCTCCTATAAGAGGAGCATCCAGCCTCACAGAAGATCTGGCCAAACAACTGTTACCTATTAGGGAATAAAGGCCAAATTAAAAAAAAAAAAAAACATCTTTTGAGCTGCCTTAACAGTTATGCTAGCAACAGATAATGCTAAATAAGTAAACTAACCTGCCGGGGAGTCAGGTCAGCCACAGCACATGCAGTTCTTAAAAGACCAGTTTTGGCCACTGACATTACTGACCCATTAGGAAGAAGGAACTCTCCTCTGAGGCACAGATGGGCACTTACTGTGCACACAGCGCCCTGAAAGTTAACTTATTTTAGTGAGGATAAATATTTGGTTCTTCCAGAGCTACCTTCACGTTGAATGTTATTTCCTCCATGACGTACACGCGTTCGGGAAATGCTTTAGCCACCTCCTCCACGCTGTTGAAATATTGCACTGGCTCCTTTATATCTCGGTCTTGTTCCAGCAGCTTGAATTGCCCTAAAATACATGATAAACGGAAGAGATGTGAGATGTTTACGCTGGACAGCTGTCACCGTGGCGACAGCATCCCCCTTCCTCACTGCCACTCTGTGTCAAAGGCTTCCGATCATTACCATTTTAAAAAAAGTTACCACGGCAGAAGGTTTCCTTAAACTAGAATATATATTTAAAAATCACTTAAAAATGAAAACAAACGTGTTTTTTTTTTCTTTTTCTTTTTTGCTTACATTTAGGGTTTATTTGTAGAGGACCAAAATGAAACTGAAGGGATGCTTGCTTGTAATTTGATCTCAAAGTGAAAACTTACTGTTATAAATGGTTGCTCATTTTGTCTTTAACAGTAAGTCACCTGGTCGTTTAGTTGTAATAACGCCCACACATATTACATTCTAAAACCAAGGCTGAGTGGCCTGGGCAACTAATTTTTTTTTTTTTTTTTTTGTGAGGAGATCAGCCCTGAGCTAACATCCGCCAATCCTCCTCTTTTTTTTTTTTTGCTGAGGAAGACGGCCCTGGGCTAACATCAGTGCCCATCTTCCTCCACTTTATATGGGACGCCGCCACAGCATGGCTTACCAAGCAGTGCGTCGGTGCGCGCCCGGGATCCGAACCAGCGAACCCTGGGCCGCCGCAGCGGAGCGCGCGCACTTAACCGCTTGCGCCACCGGGCCGGCCCCAAGGCAACTAATTTTTTAAAATTAGTATTTTAAAAATTTGCAAAGAGAATAAACTAATATAGTGGACCCTTGGCTTTCACAGATATCCTTGGTTTCAACAGTACGTGGGCGATGCTGAGGGCTCACGAGCTGCTATAATTTGTGATGTCCCTGTGGCACAAGAGTGCAGCCTGAGCACAGAGAGAGAGGCTGGGCTAGGGGCGGGCCGGGGTGGGGTTGATGAGCCTCCTTCCGATGAATGAGCCGCTGGGTATCTGGAGCAACATGTGGCTTCCTTCTCTCCTTACTGCTGTCTATGAAATGCACGAGAGTAGAATATACTATTACGGTATCCATAATTTGGGGAGTTTTTGAAGAACTTTGAACATATTCCTAAAAATGTCAAGGATCTATTATGTTGTTTATACATTTTCAATATTTATACCACTGCTACATTCTAAAGGAGTTGTCAGTTTAGAATAAAAGACTATATATAATCAAATCAATGATATAGTGTTTCTTAGTAGTCATTTTCTGAATGATGTTTACAATATAGCACTTGAGAAACTTGAAAAGGAATTAAAAGCTATTATGAGGCGGATTTCTCAGCATGTATCCATGAGGCATCAGGCAGAAACAGGAAACTTTCATTCATACTCTGAACATAATTTTTTTTTAGCATCTCTTAGGTGGAGGCATTATTCTAGATGCTGGAGATAAATCAATAAATAGACCAGATAAAAAATCTGTGTCCTCCTGAAGCTTACACTGTAGCGGGAGACAGATGGTAACACAATAAATGAGTCGGGTTTATGTTAGAAGGTGAGAAGTGTTATTAAAAACAGGGCAGGGTGAGGGGACGGAGAGTGCAGGGTGGCCAGAGTGGGTATGGCTGAGGAGGTGACCTTTGACATAGGGGAGGGAGTGACGTGTTTGGTACCTGGGAGTTGAGTTGTTAGAATTCTAAACGTAGGCAACAGCCTATGCAAAGACCCTCAGGTGTATGGGAGGGTGCCTGCCTGGCATGCTGCCAGTGTGGCTGGAGTGGGACGAGTAAAATGTTAAGAGGAAGAGAAAGAAAGGCAGAGAAATAACAGGTGGTCAGATTGTGTACAGCTTTGAAGAACTGTAGCTTTCCACCTGAATGGGATGGGGAGCCACTGGGGGTGTGAGTGGAGAAGAGGTGGTCTAACCAATGTTACAGAAGGATCCCTCTAGCTGCTGTGTTGAGAACAGACTATAAAGGTGCAAGGTGCAGAGGGACAGACACCAGTTAGAGGGTCCTGCAATAACCCAGGTATGAGATGGCAGCGGTTTGGAAGAGGTGAGAAGGTGTTAGGAGTCAGGCCTGAGCAGATGGAAAAACAAGAGCTGCCATTAACCGAGATGGGCAGGTTTGGGGGGGAAGGGGTCGAATCAGGAGTTCAGTCTGGTTATCATGGTTGAGTCTGAAATGTCTATTAGACATGCAAATAGAGATATCTCCAAACCTCTCAGATGGCCATATAAGTGTGGAGGTCAGGAGAAAGGTCTGACCGGAAATCATAAATCTGGGAGTCGTCAGCACACAGATGATATTTAAAGCCATGACACTTTAATGATGATGACCTCGGGCTTAAGTGTAGACTGAGAAGAGGTCGAAGGTTTGAGTCCTGGGAGACTGAGAAGGACTGGCCAGAGGAGTAAGAGAAAAATCCAGAAGGGGCGCATTCTAGAAGTCTGGTGATTCGAGTGCTTCAAGGAGAAGGAGTGACAGTGATGTCAAATGCTGCTGACGAGACTGTGAATCGAGGACTGAGAACTGTTGGATTTAGCAGCTTGTATTTAATTGGAGACTTTGATACGGGCAGTGACACAGTGACACTGTGCCAAAAGCCTGACCGAACTGGATTTAAGAGAGAATGAGACAGCAGCGCTGGGAATAACAAGAATGGATACCAGATGGTGTTTTGGGGAGTTCTGCTACAAAGGGGAACAAAGAGATGGAGTGGCAGGTGAAGGGTGGAATGGGATCTGGGAATGTTTTTGTTTTCCTTAATATGATGGGAGAAGTACCAGCATATTTGGATGCTGATGGAATGACCAACAGATGATGAGAGGAATATCGTTGAGCAGGCAGGGGGGACCTCGGAGTGGAGGAGCTGGCCTTCAACAGCAGTTCATCTGTGAGGAGTTCATCTGTGATGAGTTCAGTGGGAGCTGGTGGAAACTCCCTTTTATTGTTTCAATTTTTCCAGCAAAAGTCAGAAGAAAGGCATCAGTTGAGAACAAGGTTGAGAGAGGAGGTGTTGGAGAGTTAAGAAAAGATGAGAAGACTGTAAAAAGCCCAGTGAGAGTGAATGACATAAGATGACTGCTGGGCAGCCGTTAGTTCCCACTTGAGGCTCATGGTCATGAATTAAAAGGGAAACCAAACAGTACAGTTGTGTTTCTCTCCAGCCAATGTCTGACGCACAGGTGCAGGCACAAAGTGGGCAGAGATTTGGACTCAGCCAGAGTTGTGGAATTGCCCAGTGGGTATGAGACGTGAAAGAGGGGCAGAGGAGTCAGGATGCATGCAAGGGAATGAATATGACAACTGTCCATGGAACTTGAGGTGGACTCAACATCTTGGGAGGGAGAGAAGAGGATGGAAAAAGTAGAGATCAATGGATAGAAGGCTCGGATGGAGTTGATTTCTCAACCCTGGAGGGAGTGAGCTCAAGAGCCAGGCAGAGGAGTGTGGTCAGAGAGTGGCATAAATGCAATTGAGATAATGGAGGGATGCAGTTAATGATGATGACACCCTCTAGGGGGCAACAACGGGCGGTAAAGGCTGAGGTGGCCAGACGCTAAAGGAACTGAGAGGGCAGGGGTATTAGGAGGATTGTATATGTACGTATTGAAATCCCCAAGAATGAAGAGAGAGCATTGCTGGCGAGAATGGCAGTGAGCCAGGAGTGAGAATGATGGAGAAATGAGGGAGGAATCCTAGGCTTGTTACCCCACTGTAACAACAATGGGGTAGCAGGTGATACAGTCTGATAACAAGAGATTTAAAGCTGAGAGTTTTTAGGGAGGAGTGAAGTGGAAGGGTCAAGGTAGCAAGGAAGAGCATAGAGACTACTTAATCTCCTCAACTTTGGGGCACAAAATACAGAGCGGCCATCCGAGAGGGCCTCAGGGGAGTAGCGTTTTCAGGGCATATCCAGGTTTCCGTTAACAAGATAAAAAGTAATTTCAGAGAAGAGTTTAAGAATATAGGGATTTTGCTGGTGAGGTCTTTGATGCAAGAGTTTTCAGGAGTTAAGGGGTAGGTGATAAAGACAAAAAATGCACCTAGACATGATATAACAGCTCATATACGTTTTAGAAGTGCATAGGAGTATAAATAACACATTCGAAAATACGGTCTTGGGGCCGGCCCGGTGGCGCCAGTGGTTGAGTGCTCGAGCTCCGCTGCGGTGGCCCGGGGTTTGCCGGGTTCGGATCCCGGGCACGCACCGACGCACCACTTGGCAAGCCATGCTGTGGCGGCGTCCCATATAAAGTAGAGGAAGATGGCATAGATGTTAGCCCAGAGCCAATCTTCCTCAGCAAAAAAAGAGGGGGATTGGCAGATGTTAGCACAGAGCTGATCTTCCTCACCAAAAAAAAAAAAAAAAAACACGTTCAAAATATGTTAGATTATATCCTTTTCACAAAAAACAAAGAATTTTTAAAAAATCAAAAAGACCATGGCAATTTCAATACTACTTAAACAAATTCTGCCACCATAACAAATTAAAACTTCTCATGTCTTTATTCTACTTAGTCCAGGTATAAATTCTTAATAATTATAGTGAATCTATAGTTTGATGCTCTGTTCCTTCCTACATGTTCCCACATGACCACACTTGCAATGTTTGCATAGCATTTCATAACGGATTTAACTATTTTTCTATTCTTACACAATTGGTCTGAGTTAGGCAGATGCCTAATTTAAGTTCAAACTCTGCCCCTTGCAAGTTTTCTGATACCGGCAAATTACTAATCCGTCTGAGCCTTGTCTCCTTGCCTGTAAAGTGGGGACACTTCAAAAGGCTGCTGGGAGGATTAACTGAGACGATGAATTTAAAGTACTGAGCACAAGCAATCATTTAGAAACTCTCAGCTCCCTTTCCTCTTCTCGAGATGCACAGAGAAGTTCTTTCCTCTTTTTGGCTCACGTTTTTGGGATAAACTTTCTAGAGTGGGATTATTAAATCAAAGGGAATCACACAATTCTTTGTGTTTGACATGCATGGCTATATTGCTTTCCAAAATATGTAAACCAATTTGTATTTCTACCAATTTGTATTTCTACCAGTAGCCTATGTGCATCCTAGTTGGACCACAATCTTGCCAGCACTGAGTATTTTTTAAATTAGATCATTCAATGGGTATTAAAAAGCATCTCTTTCCTGTATTAATTTGCATTTCTTTGAAGATCCGTGAAGTTAGACATTTGAATTTTTCTTGGGCAAATAACTGTATAAATGTATAATAAATACATTTGATAAAGTCTAAATTTCTCTTAACTTCTAGAGAAATATATCTAAAAGTCTATTGGATATTTATACTTGCAAATCCCATTAGCACCAAATTCAGCATGTCTAAACTCAGGAACCACCATGCCTCATGTGCAATAGGTACTTAGTAAATGTTTACTGAATCAAAGACAGAAAATTACTTTAGTTCTGGGACTGGTAAACAATGAAGCGATGCATTACTAACTGCAGGGTTTCAAGGTTATAAATAAAAGGTGAACTACATTTCTATATACAAGGTTTGTTTCTGATGATTAGATGAATGTTTTTACTCATCAGAGAAAGAAAGGAATAGTGCATTATTGATCCACTTAAAAATTATCATCTGAATACTTCAAGAAATACTTTTCAGGACAAATCCAACCAAAGAATAGATCAGATAAGCAGCTAAAATTATCTTCCAGGATGAAGCAGATAATCTTTCAGAATTGGGATGTGATGTACAAGGGGATAAAAGGAGTCATCAGCGAGAGCTCACATTTATAGGTCTATTTGGTTGGAATATCCAGAACCATCTGACAGAGACAGCAGATATTTGCCAACATTTCCAATTATCTCTAATCGTGATTTATATTTTCTAATTTGTTAGAAGAGTAAGAAAAGAGAAACTGTAGATTTGGAACCTGAACACAATTCAAGCTATTGTTAAGCCAGATACAGTTCATGAAAACTTGCAAATGATGTCATCTTTCTATGATTATGAAATAGTTTAATTTATTTTAAATTTGTGATCAATGTTTTAGAGAAATTTTCCTAAGACAGGGGGATCTGTATGTATGCCATACACTCAATAAGTGGTCTGCAGATGTTCAATCTCTGAGCTAAGAGATTAGCTGAAAGCCACATGCCTAAATTCCATTCTGTCCCTTCAGAAATGCATTCAGAGGCCAAGGATGTGTCACTGCACCCTGACACTTCTGTATCAAATGAGACATTACCCCACAGAATAGTGCTGCCTAAGAGAAATACAATGCAAGCCACATATATAATTATATATTTTCTAGTGGCCATATTAAAAAAGGAATGAGGTGAAAATTAATTTTAATAATGTTTTATTTAAACAAATGTTTATTTAAATAATGTTTTATTTAAATAAATGTTTATTTAAACCATCTAAATTCAATATAAGAATCATTAATGAGATATTTTACATTCTTTTTTTCCACATTAAGCCTTTTAATTCCTGTGTATGTTTCACACTTGTGGCACACCTCAGCTCACACTAGCCACACTGCAGGCGCTCAATAGCCACACATAGCTAGTGGTTGCTGTATTAGACAGTGCAGGTCTAGAATCTGTGTTCCCTTAAAAGTGTGATTGCAGGTACCATTCAAGTCCTTAAATAACGATCACGGGATGGAGTCCTTTTAGGGAAAAAAATGTATCTTCTGGCAAAATAGGATGTTTCTTCTCATGAAAGAGCTTTAGAATGCTTATACTTGCTTTTTCTTGCCCTGCTTGTCAGGACGCTGATATTTTGCTTCATGTAATAGAGCCTGGGTTTCTTGATAGAACTACCTCATCCCTTTAACACCTTTTTTCTTCTCTCCCAATTTGGGGGCTTGTTTTTTACACATTCTTTAGTTATTTTCTACTGTATTTGTGCTCTTATACTGTTAGCCTCAAATATATTTTGGCTTATGGACCAAATGAATAATCATATTTGGTATGGCTGTGGCATCAATATTAAGCTGTATAAATTCTAAACTTCTAGCCTCACCTATGTTTGTCATTGACCAGGAAGACTTCAGAATCACTTACATATGGGAGCACTTAGAAGGAGCTATTCTGAGAACGAGTAACATACACAGATCCAAGTATACAAATAAAGAATAAAAATAAAGTTAACAGCTAAATACGACCAAATGTTACAAGTTGTAACATTTGAACATATTGTACATCAGAAAAATAGATTCCTTTCATTCATTCTTTTAACTGTTTATTGAATATCCAATACAGTTAACTTCTCTCTCGTGTTTTCCACAGTTTCTTCAGATTGTCCTGGAAAATTTTAGTTTATGTTTCTTTGTGTACATATATTATTATTTTAAACATTTTTCTGTCATATGTTTAATTATCTAAAACCAAATCATTACTTTACATTTCTTACACCCCCACAAATACCTTTAAAATCTAAATATATCAAATGTCTTAATGCAATGTTTTAAACACTGGGTCACAATACATATGCAACTTCCTATTGCAGGGGTTGGAAGACTTGTTCTGTAAATATTTTAGTCTTCATGGGCTAAACGGTCTCTGTAGCAACTATTCAACTCTGGCGATGGATCTTGAAAGCCGCCATCGACAATACGTAAACAAATTAGAGCAGCTGTGTTCCAATCAAATTTTATTTACAAAAACAGGCAGCAGGTCAGATTTGGCCCTCAGCCCACAGTTTGCTGACCTCGGTCCTGCTGGAAGAAATGGAAAGTACAGACTGGGGTAGTGGCAAGAACACAAGACATTATAAGTGAAACGATCAGTCCTTACATTCCAACACTCCCCAACAGTTAGACGGAGGTCTCCTGTAAGGTACTTGAAACAACGTCGTAAGCTGACCCATGTTCCTCTTAGAATGGCTGTTTTTCCTTTAAATAGGAGTCTAAAATCGAGATGTGTAAGCTGCAGAAGTGGATTGTATTAGGAGAATAATGCAAATAACTGGCAAACATGAATGCCCACATTCTCTCACTGTACTTTACGAGACCAAATTCCTATGAACTTTTACTTAGCTTCTATTCTATTCTTTTACAAAAGATTATGACACTTTCAGATGAGTCAACTTAAAATACTCTTCTACAGTGTATGCTGTAGCTTGAAGTTGGAACTTGTCCGAGTTAGACCTTGCAGACAATCTAAAGAGTTAAGAGTCAGTTCCCTGCCAAAATGTGAAATCAATTTACATAACACATATTCCCACAACCCCCACACGGAGGAACTAATTTTTTAACAGACCATTTCATGAATAACAGAGGCTTTGTGCCACCAAATAAAAACATTTGGAGATCGTCAAAACATCTGTTCTGAGATGTTACTGTCAAACTCTGTTCTCAGAGAGGGAGGAAACTGCATTGTCTTTCAACAGCTTTGATGGTTTCATAAAAAAAGTCTCCATTGTGAGAGCTGTTCCATCTGCAGGACCCTGAAACTCCCAGGAACTAATTCACCACCAATGACATGCTCATTGATTACAGTTTAAATAAATTTAAGGTAATATATAAAAAGCAAAGATTGGTACTATACTGTACCTCTTTCATGATGTGTTTCTGAAACTCTATTACCTAACTAGTATGTTGACAAGAAAAAACGTCATCCAGAAAACATCCATTTTTGTGCGTCTCAAAATAATTACAGTGATTTACCTCAAAATGGATGACACATTAAGCATAGCTAAGAGGCCTGCAGTCCTGCCTGAGGTGTCTGTTTCCAGCACCTGTACAATGCTGAAAGGGCTGCACCACACTCTCTCCTTCACTTAGAGGGAAAGAGTCACTTGTCAGAAGTGAAAAATGGAAACAAATTTTGCTAATTAGAAGAGAGAGCAGCAATGCTGAAATGCATAAAAATAACAGGGAGTGCTAGAGGTGGTCAAATTCAGGTCTGTCACGTCTGTTATCGGCAGGGAAGTTATGGTCCATGGTCAGTGGAAATAAGTTCCATGGTGAAGATGGGGCTCCCCGTGATTCGTGCTTCCCTGGTCCCCATCACTACGAGTAATGAGCACGGTCTGTGGTAAATCTTCTTTTACAGCTATGGTTTTACTATTTGCCATCCCCTTCAGCACAGTGGTCGACTTCATGTGTGTAAATAAAAAGAAATGGAATGAGAGCTGGGGCCTCTAGTATCCATCTGTGGGCCCATAACTCAAGTGAACAACAACATTCCATGGCATTTCCCTCATTGCTGGGAGCAGAAAAATGTTGCATAAACCAGAATAGAAAAGAAAGCAACAGCAACAAAAATGGCACCAGAACACCACAGCAACCCAAGAATGGCTAAAATGAGCAAAAATGGTTAAGAAAAAGGAACCCTGGAATGCTGAAAATGCCACGACCATGTCTGTGTTCTTCAGTGTGGTACTGCCAGCATTGTACCAAACATGGCATAAAGTAGCAGCTTATTAAATAGTGAATGAATGAATAAAATCTTCTCACACCTCTTTCAGAGACAGGCCACCAACATTAAGTTGGACAGTTTCTAGTCAGTTGTGTAAATGAAATACATTTTACATGGTTCAAATAACCAGACCTTAAAACCACTGGGCCATTTCCAAATGTGAAGAAATGAGCAATACTCAAGTGACAGAAGCAACAAACCAGTTGTCATTTTTCAAGAAGTAAATAAACCCGGGCAGGAATCTGCACTATACTCAAGATTTAACCTAAAACATACTCTTGTATTTTATCTTTATGCACGTAGGCAGGCTGGAGTTTCTATAGAGTTGAAATGTAAAAGTAGGATTGCCAAGTAAAAGACAGGCATCTTGTTATTTTGAACTGCACCAACCAATATATTGCCTTTTAAAGTTTATGTAGGGGCCAGCCTGATGGCGTAGTGGTTAAGTTCACACGCTCCACTTCGGCAGCCCAGGGTTCGCAGGTTCAGATCCCAGGCGTGGACCTACGCACCGCTTATCAAGCCATGCTGTGGCAGGCGTCCCACATATAAAATAGAGGTAGATGGGCACAGCTGTTAGCTCAGGGCCAAACTTCCTCAAAAAAAAAAAAAAAAAAGTTTATGTAAATATCCACCTCCACCAACAATATATGAAACTTCATTTACCTAAACCCTTTACCAGTACTGTTGGTGAATGACTTAAGATTCCCTCTTCTTGAGTAATGTGAAGAATTTTAAAGTTACTTAATATATGTAATTGCCAAAAAATTCAAATAGTACCAGGGGGTATAGGGTGAAAAGTAAGCCTCCCTCCTAATCTTATCCTCAGATCTCCTCGCAGAGGCAGTGCTATCAGTTTCTTGCACACCCATCCAGAGAAGCTGATACAGTTTATCTGCAGACGTAATGCCACTCTTTTCAAAACAAACGTAACATTCTGTACAGTTCTTTCATCATTCCATAAAAATCTGTCTCCTTCTTGTTAAGAGCTGCACGGTATTCCACCCCATGCAAACACCATAACTAATTTACCCAGTCCCCTACTGACGGGCATTCAGATTTATTCCAATCTTTCACAGCCACAGTGATGCTGAAGTTAATATCCTTGTACCAAGGGCTTTGCGTACTTAATGCAAGTACATTGGTAGAAAAATGCCTATATGTGGCATTGCTGGGCCAAAGGGTAAGTGCATTTTTATTTTTGATAGATATTGCCAAACTAACCTTCACAGAGTTTGTGCCCACTTATACTCCCACCACCAATATATTTCCTCATACCTTTCCTAAGTTTATTGCCAAACTTTATTATCATTGCCATTCTGATAAGTGAAAAATAGTATCTCACTGAGATCTTCACTGCATTTTTCTTACTATAAAGGTGGATTCAATTATTTTTATAATTCAGCAACTTATATTTCATATTTTGAATTTTATTATTACTAATTTTTGAAATTTCCACCATCTTAAGCATAATTTTAAAAATAAAACACAAACTTGAAATACTACAACAGCAATTCCTATTCGAAAATTTGACTCCCTACATCGCTTCTAGTTAATTACTCAAATTATGATTTGGGGGGGTGGGCAGGGGAGAGTGGAAGTGGAATTGGGGGGGAAAAAGGTAAAGAACGAATCTCTGCAGAAAGGCTCAAGACATATAAGCACAGAGATTAGGAATTAAAGCCAAAGAACAGAAAGAAATCATCAACCAAAAACTGATGAATTTCATCATAAATCATCTGTGGGCATTTCTATTTATTTCTCCATTTGAGATTACATAAAACAAGTAGTCAGACCATTACTTTCTTTTTTTTTTTTTTTAATTTTTTGTTTATTGCAGTAACATTGGTTTACAACATTGTAAAAATTTCAGGTGTACATCACTACACCTCCACTTCTGCACAGATTACATCATGTTCACCACCAAAACACCAACTACAACCCATCACCACACACATGTACCGAACCATCCCCTTCACCCCCCTCCCTCCCACCTCCCCCCCCAGCAACCACCAATCCAATCTCTGTCCCTATGTGTTTGTTTATTGTTGTTATTATCTACTACTTAATGAAGGAAATCATACGGTATTTGACCTTCTCCCTCTGACTTATTTCACTTTGCATCCATGTTGTCACAAATGGCTGGATTTCATCGTTTCTTACGGTTGAGTAGTATTCCATTGTGTATATATACCACAGCTTCTTTATCCATTCGTCTCTTGATGGGCACTTAGGTTGCTTCCAAGTCTTGGCTATTGTGAATAACGCTGTAATGAACACAGGGGTGCATGTACCTTTACAAATTGGTGTTTTCAAGTTCTTTGGATAAATACCCAACAGTGGAATAGCTGGGTCATATGGTAGTTCTAACCTTGATTTTTTGAGGAATCTCCATACAGTTTTCCATAGTGGCTGCACCAGTTTGCACTCCCACCAGCAGTGTATGAGAGTTCCCGTCTCTCCACATCCTCTCCAACACATGTTGTTTCCTGTCTTGTTAATTATAGCCATTCTGACGGGCGTGAGGTGATATCTCATTGTAGTTTTGATTTGCATTTCCCTGATAGTTAGTAATTTTGAACATCTTTTCATGTGTCTGTTGGCCATCTGTATATCTTCTTTGGAGAAATGTCTGTTCAGATCTTTTGCCCATTTTTTAATTGGGTTGGTAGTTTTTTTGTTGTTGAGATGCATGAGTTCTTTATATATTTTGGAGATTAAGCCCTTATCAGATGTATGGTTTGCAAATATCTTCTCCCAATTGTTAGGTTGTCTTTTCATTTTGTTGATGGTTTCCTTTGCTGTGCAGAAGCTTTTTAGTTTGATGTAGTCCCATTTGTTTATTTTTTCTATTGTTTCTCTTGCGCGGTCACCCGTGGTGTTTGAAAAGATGTTGCTAAGACCGATGTCGAAGAGCGTACTGCCTATGTTTTCTTCTAGAAGTTTCACAGTTTCAGGTCTTACATTCAAGTCTTTAATCCATTTGGAGTTAATTTTTGTGTATGGTGTAAGGTAAGGGTCTACTTTCATTTTTTTGCATGTGGCTATCCAGTTTTCCCAACACCATTTGTTGAAGAGACTTTCTTTTCCCCATTGTATATTCTTGGATCCTTTGTCGAAGATTAGCTGTCCGTAGATGTGTGGGTTTATTTCTGGGCTTTCGATTCTATTCCATTGATCTGGGTGTCTCTTTTTGTGCCAGTACCATGCTGTTTTGGTTACTATAGCTTTGTAGTATATTTTGAAATCAGGGAGTGTGATACCTCCAGCTTTGTTCTTTTTTCTTAGGATTCCTTTAGCTATTCGGGGTCTTTTGTTGCTCCATATAAATTTTAGGATTCTTTGTTCTATTTCTGTGAAAAATGTTGTTGGAACTTTGATAGGGATTGCATTGAATCTACAGATGGCTTTAGGAAGTATGGACATCTTAACTATGTTAATTCTTCCAATCCAAGAGCACGGAATATCTTTCCATTTCTTTGTGTCTTCTTCAATTTCTTTCAGCAATGTTTTATAGTTTTCGGTGTACAGATCTTTCACCTCTTTGGTTAAGTTTATTCCTAGGTATTTATTCTTTTTGTTGCAATTATAAATGGGATGGTATTCTTAATTTCTCTTTCTGCTACTTCGTTGTTAGTGCAGACCATTACTTTCAATTCTAAAACTCCCACCCTTGAATTTAACTTAAAGATCTGGATTCAAAACTGAATCATTCTGGGACACATTTTAACCAGCCAAGCTATTTCACACCATGCAAATGGTTTCCCTATGTTTTGAAAATGGGAACACTACATTTTTCATTGCATCTAATTGGTCAGTTCCTTCTTCAGAATTATCAGAAATTTTCTGCGGCACAATTATCGTAAACATGATGGAACCTAAAAAGGTCTGAGATTTGAAAATGGATGCTTATAGGTTATGGTGGGAATCTCAGGGTCATCTTCATCTTTCTTCTCCTGCATTCATTTTTCTCTCTCCTTGAAATCTCTTTGTCCTCAGCACTCACTGCTGTTATTCTGGTTTTGATCCTCATCACTTCATAACCATATTGCTGCTTCAGATTTTAAGCCCATCCCCATCTCTGCCCTCTATCATCACTTTACTCATCTTAAAACACAACCTGAGTGGATTTTATCTCACTCAAGAACCTAAGTGTTCAATACACACCTGTAGAATAAATGAATAAATAAATGAGCATATAATAGCTATTTAATTTCTAACCCAAGCCCAGGCTCCGCTGCCTTAGCTTTAACAAGTCCCTCCATGATCTGGCTCCACTCAGGTTCTGCAAACATTTCCCCGCCACCTGTGCAATCAATACTAATTCTCTCCCCTTTGCCTTTGCTCATGCTCTTTTCTCAGTCTGTGCAAAACTTGGGATCCTTTTAGGGCCATTCTAAGTTCTGTGCATGACCATCTTCCTTCTCCCACTCTCTCAGCTCTCCTGGGGGACCTCCTCTATCATTTTGGCTTCAAGGATCACTATAAGCTGACAACATACCAGCCTTCCCTCCAGCCAGATCTCTCCTGAATTCCACATGGTCTACCCAATACCTGGTGCGTATGTCCATTGGCTCTCCCACAAAGATCTCAAAATCAACACATGCAAAACTGAACTCATCTTTTTACTTTTTGAATCAAGCAACCACACAAATCAGAAACCTGGGTGGTCACCCTTGACTCCTCCCTTTCCCTAATCTCTCACATCCAACTGGTGTCAATTCAACTCCATCCCTTTCCCATAACAATCAATTCCTTTCTATCTCCACTACTACTGCATATTCCAACCACACCATCTCTCACTTTGGCCAGTTTTCCTAGTTGATTGCCTTGCCCCTTGACTTCCTTTCCAGGAAATCATCCTTTACACTACTGCTTAAAATTAAAATCTAATCATATTTTTAATGAAAATGATTTACAGAGGATTTATTTACAACAGGGGACTATTGATAATGATGTGGGTGGGCTGCAGGAGAAGTACAGAGAAGATGTCACCACCATATGCCTGAAGGGAAACGGGGAGGGACTAGTTACTGGAAGGAGACAGTCATGTAGATAAGGTCACCTTGAGAAGGGGCGTTACAGCTGTTCCCAGGTGATCTTTTAAGGGAGGAAGCCAGGAGAAAAAAGACCTTGACCTCACTCTCTTTCTGCCCATCTCCTGCTGGGGCTATTTACCCATTGGCTGAACCTTCCTGGAATTCAAAGGCCATGAGAGTCTGCTGGTGTAGCCCTACAGGTCAGCCTCTGGGGTGGAGAAGGGTGGAGGCAGTTGAGAATGGACTGGGGGATGGGGGGCAACACAGGAGACGTGTCGTCCTCTCGCCCCTCATCTTCTGATTAAAAGACTTTGGTGGCTCTCCACCTCCTATAAAATTTAACTTCTGAGTGAATACATAGGCCTTCCAAGATCTGACCCTCACCTTCCTCTCATAATGATAAAACCCACCTAGATCCATCCACAGTGAACCATGCCTGTTCTCATACTGAACTAGTGATCTGGAATGCCTTTCCTCTGTTCCCAGCTTTGGTCAATCTATTTATCCAAAACCAATTTACTCATCACTGACTCTATAAAAAAAACTTCTTATCTCAGGTACATAATTGACCACACTCTTTTGTGATCTCATTACCTATCTCTAGATATTTATCCAAGCATATAGAATATTTTATTTTCCTTATTTGTTTACATGTCTATCTTTGTAAACTAAATAGCAAACTCTCTAAAGAAAGCAGGAGAAGTATCAAGCATCTTTTTATCCCCAGTGCCCAATACTGTTCAAGGCACATAGTAGGTACTTAATAAGTGATGGTTGAATGAGGGAATGAATTTAAGCATCAGCTCAAGTCCAACGTCATCTGTGAAGCTTTCCCTGACAACCGCAGCCTGTGCTGATCTTCATTCATATTTATTACCAGAGTTTAATGTTTAATGATTCCCTACTTATTTCACCTGTTTTTGTATTGTTCTCTTAGATCACAGGCCTGTGACAGCAGTAATTGTGTCTTTTGCTTCTCTGATAGCACACTTTGAGTCCACACTAAAAACAAATGCTTGCTTTGAAGGGTAAGTGTTGAGAGCAGGAGAAATATGTATTTTTTGGAGTCTCAAAATCAAATACTTAAGTGACCAGAAAAGCCTTGTAAATTGGTAAAATTGACAAAAAGGTAGAGGTGGCAACCTCATAGCTCCAGCACCTGATTTCCAGAGGCAAGAAATCTAGGTTTTTATGTAACCGGTCCAATTGTTAATGGTTGGCTCAAATACAAAATCTCATCTAACCCAGGGACCACTCTGCATTTCTAAGAGAGACGAGGGCGTAGCTGTGGTTTGACCAAGGATTTATAACATCACTGATCTAGGTGATCCTATATGTAAGTGGTTGAATACTGGTCAGGAAATGTTCAAGAAATTTAGGCGGGAAGTCTAGGCTCTTGGAGTGCTTCATTCTCCCTTAAATTGAAACGATGACCTTAAGTAGGAGGCCTCTGTTTACAGACTTTAGCATAAGCCTTATGACCAAGCTCATTTAAGACCTAGACTGTTGACGACAGCTCTCTGTCTGGACGTATCCTGAGCTCCTTCTTCTTCTGGCCTACCAAATATATTCATCCTAAAATATGGTAATAAAGGATGGCAGGTCCTGCCTGATTCTGACTGTCCGAATATGTTAAATGCCAACATTGACAAAGAATTAGAAAAGAGAATCACATACCAACTAACCAACTTCTTAAGAAAGAGACTTGAGTGGATGTGTAAAGACAAAATAGAAAAAAAAGAGGACTCTGAGCCTCTGGACCAGAGCCATCTCAGGAAGATTCTTCACAGCCACCCTGCTCTCACTTGAACGGCGTTCACACACATTACCTCACTCAACAATCCACGGCAATGGGCAGGGATTATTACAGACTTTACCTATGAGGAAACTGAAGCCAGCAGAGATTAAGGAATGCACCTTTGGTCACAGAGAGTCGGTAGGAAATCCAGTATTGTAACCCACGTGTTCTGACCTCAAGTCCACCTTTATTAGGCTGCTTCCCCAAACCACAAGTACCTCCTTCCTTAGGATAAGGTCAACAGTGTGAGGAGCTGGCTATGCCTTGTCTGCTACTGAAAAAATATCCAAAAATTAGTAGGAAGAAGGGTCATTTACTCTATATATACACACGCAATGAGTTCTTCTTCGATAGAGTTTGAAGGGCTATTCAAATAGACTGTTTCGTTTAATCCCCCAAATGACCCTAGCAATTGGTTAAATGATAAAACATACCTTAATTAAGTGTAACTTAGGATGACTAAAGCATGGAAGGTACACGGTGTTACTGAGAATTACCCATTCTGTGGAATCAGAAACCAGCTACGTTTTTTTTTTTTTTGGTGAGGAAATTAGCCCTGAGCTACCATCTGTTGCCCATCCTCCTCTTTTTGCTGAGGAAAATTGGCCCTGAGCTAACATCTGTGCCCATCTTCCTCTATTTTATGTGGGATGCCTGCCACAGCATGGCTTGATAAGTGGTGCGTAGTTCCACGCCCGGGATCCAAACCTGCAAACCCCAGGCCACCGAAGTGGAGTGCGTGAACTTAACCACTATGCCACAGGGCCGGCCCACCAGCTACCCTTTTTAATGTCTGGCATGGTAGCTAGTCACCAGGATGAACAGCTGCTTCTATTAAGGATCAAAAACCTACATTAAAAAAAAAAAATCAAGGTCCTAATATGTACAAAGCAATTTTATTTGAGGTAGGATCCTTTTGGAGAAATATAAAATGATCTATTTATCTACATAAAAAATTAAGAACTGCAAAAATAAATTTTTACTTGTAGAATTTTAAATCATATATTTTGAAAAGTGAAGAGGAAAACAAAGGGAAACAGAACATGAGAAGCAGGAAGAGAAAATGAGGAGTAAGGGAAATATGGAAACAGATTAAAAAAGAAAATGAGACAGAAATCTGCAGGGGAAAAAACATTACGCACAGATAAACACAATTTCAACCCAGACAAAGGAAAGGAGGATGCCAACGCAGATGGACAAAATATGGATGTACACCACACAGACAGACTTGAAAGCTATGTTGTCATTATACAACTTCAGGCAAAAATGAAGGCATACTGTATAGAACCAACATTGAGGGCTAGGAGTTTTCAAACTATGGTTCTTATGATATATACTTCTCTCCTATGCCTTATGGAAGTATTTAAAAAGAAAAAAGAGAGCCAAACAGCATGTCCAAAGTGTGGGGAGGGTGAGGAAAACACTCAAGGATTTTAACATCCCACCATTATTTCTCTATTGAAACATGACCCCACTCTTGGCTTATCTGCTCCCTTTTCCACAGCCCAACAGTAAACTCCCACACACCAGAGGGACCACAGAGGAGAGACAATAATATAAGCAGCTGCTCAAGCTGTGGTTTTCATTAGGGAAAAAAAGTGCCTTGATTATAAGGGATTTAGTTTTTAACCTTTGAGCCAAGACTAAAGTGATTAAAACTCCATGTAGAGAAACACGAATGGTTTCTTAAACGTATGAGGTAGAACATACTAAGTATTATCAAAGAGGGATGAAGAACAGAGCCCAAATTTTAATGCCCACCTTGGCTTAGTGCAAGACGTGGATACGGGAAAGCTAGCAAAGACACAAAATAAAAACATACTGTATGGGTCCTAAACTGCATTTCTGTAAAGGTTAGGGATACATCTCACCAAATCCTTTAGCTACAAAAAGCAAGGCAATCAAGTCATAAAAGACATGGAGGACACGTGAATGCATATTACTGAGGGAAACAAGCCAATCTGAAAAGGCTACATACTGTATGGATTCCAACTATATGACATCCTGGAAAAGGCAGAACGATGGAGACAGAAAAAAAGATCAGTGGTTTCCAGGGATTAGTGGAAAGGGAGGGATGAATAGAGGATTTTTAGGGCAGCAAAAATACTCTGTATGGTATTATAATGGTAGATACATGTCATTATACATTTGTCCAAACCCACAGGATGCACAATACCCAGAGTGAACCCTAATGTAAACTATGGACTTTGGGTGATGATGATGTATCAATGTAGGCTCATTGATTGTAATAAATGGAACACTCTGGTGGGGGATGTTGAAAACGGGGAGGCATGTCTGGGGGCAGGGGTTCTCTGTACCTATGGGGGAAATCTCTGTACCTTCCCCTCAATTTAGCTGTGGACCTAAAACTGCTCTAAAAAATAAAGCAAGGCAACTCCTTAAAGGCTTGCATTTGATACAAGAGCAGAGCCAAGGTATGACACACCCAGAGCCAGGCACGTTCTGTTCTCATGGCTCAGCACAAGGGTTGTGACTCCCGATTCGACATGTACTCAGTGGTTATGATTTTGCTTCCACATCTTTGCACAGCAGTTAAGCACATGAACTTCTGGAGTTGAAATCCTGGCTCTCCCTCCTACTGTGCAACTGTGCAAATGGTTAAGTCATAACCTTCTACACCTCCATCTGTCTCCTAGTTCTATAATACAAGGGCAATAAAACCAACATCAGTTACTGGGACGATTAAATATATATAAAGGGCTTAACACAGTGAGCGGCACATAAGGGCTCAATGAGCATTCATATCAGAGAGAAGTCAAATGCAACAAAGGTGTATACTTGTCATGAATGAAAAGCAGTGTAATCACGAATTTATTCTGATTTTCTTACTGTTTATGAGAAGGACATTAGCTCCTTCTTACATTAATCCTGGAAAAAATCCTCCAGAAGATGAAACATCAAAAAGTACTCTAAATTTGACATAGATAAAGAAGTGGCACAACTAGTAGTTGAGTGGATGGGAAGAAGAGAGGAGGGAGAAATGCAGAAGACAGGAATTTGGGGAGGCAGACTGCCACCTGGTTGGAGACTCTGGTTCTGGAAAAGATAGGGAACGGGAGATAACAAATGTTATCTTTTCTATGACAAGCTACCTACTGAACCCTTTGCTTAATGAAGAGTAATTCCAATTAAAATGCCTCATTCTTAAAATATAATTAATATATCTGTGACCACAATGACTGTGGATGAGAGTCCTACGCTTATTAGGAATCAGTCAAAATTGCAGTAAAAACCGGAAACTCCAGTAAAATGAAAAGGCCCTACATGACAGACAGCCCCTCATTCTTGTCAAATCTTTTTTTTTTTTTAATTAAAAAATGGAGAAGCAATAGCCATGCTGTTGCTCTGAGACTTGGGGCTCCATTTTTGTGAAAGTGTCTAATGAATGAGCATGCTTTCAAACAGTAAACACGTACCTTTGTCCTACACTCCCGAACCAGGGAATGGTTTTCCCCTCCACCCCCTCATCAAAGAACTACTCTCTCTTCTTTTGTTTTCTTTAGTCTTTGCTGACAAAACGCCCCTGCTCTCGCTCCCTTCTTCCAATACTTTATTTTCATCTAAGTGCCTCCACTTTTCTTCACCACAGATCTAGCTTATTGAGCGTTCTCTACTGCCTTTCAGGTTTTGTCCCTAATCCATGTTAAACAGGCTGTGGTGCAAGTGTAGGACTGCTCTCAGGAAAATATTCCGTCCAACAAGGGCGGTTATGTAAACAGGGCTGCTTCTGGCAGGAATATCTGATGGGATAAACAAGGCTGGAGAGAGAACGTACTCAGAGCAGTGACTTTGTCAGGGCACACAGATACATTTCAAATAAAAATACTCTTGTTTCTAATGTAAGATCAGGCTTTTAATAAACGTAAGTTACTGGGGAAAATTTAGAAAGAATAATTAGGACTGAGTCAGCAACTATGATTTCTGCAACTGTACTCAGGGGACTTTTTCATTTTCTGGTTTTAGAATTTTATTTATTTAAAAATAAACATTTTTAAATGCCAAAAACATTTAAAGTGCCAGGGATAGTAGAAGGCTACTTGAAGAATTTATAACATTTAAGAACCTATATAGATGCTGGATGGAAATTATGGCTAATAATCTATCAATTAAATAAGACACCTAATCATCAGAGGATTGGTACATTGTACCCATGTTGATGTTTAGTGTGGACACAGAGGTTTAACACTGTCTTCATTAATATTTGGTCCAGGGCCAGCCCCGTGGCTTAGCGGTTAAGTGCTTGCACTCCGCTACTGGCGGCCCGGGTTCGGATCCACGACGTACCACTTCTCCCGCCATGCTGAGGCCGCGTCCCACATACAGCAACTAGAAGGATGTGCAACTATGACATACAACTATCTACTGGGGCTTTGGGGAGAAGAAAGGAGGATTGGCAATAGATGTTAGCTCAGAGCTGGTCTTCCTCAGCAAAAAGAGGAGGGTTAGCGTGGATGTTAGCTCAGAGCTGATCTTCCTCACAAAAACAAAAGGTCCATAGGAAGAGTGACGAAAATGCAGTATTTTGCCTTGCAAACAAGAGTCTAGATAGAAAATTCACTATAATAAAGTGATGATAGCTCATAATGAAGAAAACAGGGTTCATTAAATCAAACAGATATTGCAACACCTGAAACTGGATGTCAGCTAATATGTCTGACAAGGAAAGAATGACTAGAAAGTTAATGTTTTTTTAAAAAGTTTTACTGTAAAACATAGGAGCAGTGTGTACTCGACTAATAGTAAGATGATTAATATTTTTTTATCAGGATTCAATAAGAGAATTAAAAATAAAGGCCAAATTAATTTTTCCTCCCTATTCTAACTATTAGTTAAAATAATATAAAGATTCAAAGAAAATTTACTTATATACTTACTACTCTGTTCAAGGTAGTGTGCAAAGTGCCAAGGATATTTCTGGTACACAGACATTATTGAGCAGAAAAATACTTAGAAATCTGTGTTTCTCCTTTATTTACATACAAGTTTGAATTTTTTCAACGCCTATCCAATTTTTAAGACATGAAATGATTTAGGCTAGCATGTTTATTTTGCATGTCCTGTAAATAATTCATAAATCCAAAATAATTAGATACTTGATAAACTGAACCACTATAGGATATAATCGGATGGGAACTGAATTTATGCTGGCTATTATGGTTGACACCCTGTCGGCAGAACAGACAATGTCAACAAATAATAGTTTCTTTCAGCAATTACAGTTTCCACCTAGCATCTAGCTGAAATTTTCCGAGGCCAGCCAGGGTAAGGGTGTGTTGACGTTGTTTTCATGAGTGTGATTCGTACTAGTCATCGAGAGGCAGCTTATTCTTCTATCTTCTGAGTCATTTCAACTTATATACACATTTTTATGGAATGAATGAAGTTAGAGAGGATAAGGGAAATTAAAAAAATCTTTATATGATAAAGACAACTGGAAAAGACTATTTAGTCTTTGGTATTGGTAAAACTGGTTCACTATGTAGAGAAAAACTAAAAATGAATCCCTACCAGACACCACCTACAGGCAGCAAAGGCTTTCAGAAGGAGAAACTATAAGGCAAAACCACGATTACATTAAAATTAAGGATTTCTGTTCAATGAAGGATATTACGGGAAAAGTTGACAGGTGATAGAACAGATGAAGCTTGCAAAGCCTAAAACTGAAAAGAGATTGATATCTGAAATAGTCAATGAAATCCTACAAATCACCAAAAAAGACACCATTACCAATACAACGATGGGCAAACAACAGGAACAGACAATTTACTAAGGAAGCCATCCTTAAAGAGTAGCAAGCATGTGAAGAGAAGCTGACTAGTCAAATAAATGCAAATTAAGAGGTATTACTTCACAGCTATTAGACTGCAAAACTGTAAATTCCTGATGTGGCTAAGGAATCTCACTGGACTGTGGTGGGAGTGAGGCTAGGGCAGCCATTCTGAACAGCAATCTGGCACCATTTAGTCAAATTATCTTTACATATCTCTAAGACCCAGCAGTTCCACTCCTGTGTATATATCCCAAAGAAATGTTCACATAAGACCACAAGGGAAATGCATGAAGATGCTCACTACAGCATGATTTCTACTGCCCACCTTTGTTGTTGTTATTATTATTATTATTTTTGTGTGAGGAAGATCAGCCTTGAGCTAACATCCATGCTAATCCTCCTCTTTTTGCTGAGGAAGACCAGCTCTGAGGTAACATCTATTGCCAATCCTCCTCCTTTTTTTCCCTCAAAGCCCCAGTAGATAGTTGTATGTCATAGTTGCACACCCGTCTAGTTGCTGTATGTGGGATGCCGCCTCAGTATGGCCGGACAAGCGGTGCGTTGGTGTGCACCGGGGATCTGACCCCAGGCCGCCAGTAGCGGAGCGTGCACACTTAACCACTAAGCCATGGGGCCGGCCCCCCATCTGCTGCCCACCTTTGAAGACCATGTGAACACATAAAAACAAGAGTGGATTTTTAAAATTTATTTATTTATTCAATTAATTTAATTGTTTTTGAGGAAGATTGGCCTCGGGCTAACATCTGTTGTTGCTAATCTTTCTCTTTTTTTTTTTTCTTTTTTCTCCCCCAAACCCCAGTACATAGTTGCATATCATAGTTGTAGAGTTGTACCTCTTGTATGTGGGACGCTGCTTCAGCATGGCTTGATGAGCCATGAGTAGGTCTGTCCCCAGGACCTGAACTGGTGAAGCCCGGGCCACCAAAGTGGAATGCGCTAACTTAACCACTACGCCACTGGGCGGGCCCAAGAATGGATTTTAAAAACAGTGGATCTTTAAAATATGAGATTTAAAACACCTTACAACTTATGTAAATTTAAAATATTTGCACACAAACCATTGCACTTTTGTAAAAACACATCCAAACAAAAAAGGCACAAGAAATACATTTAAATGGTTGCATATGGAAGGGTGGGAAGGTAATGTACTATCAGGATGAAACAGAACAAAATAAAATCTTCCCCTATACTTTTATTTCTAGAGGAAACTCTATGACTAGTATTTTTAACACTTAAGCCTTCTCACACTCTCTTCAAAATTCCATACAGGCCTCGAGAGATATATTCTGACATAACCATACCTGAGCCTTTGAAGTGATTGGGAAATACCTCCCAACCTAACCAAATGCTTCAGCTCACAAAAAATCTGTTCCTCCTTTTATCATTTCCACCAAATTGATGTCATTCAGAAAACTAGGTTTTTTCCCCCTTCTTCAATCCTATTACCATTCATTTGTGGAGTAGCAAAAATCGAATTATTGCAAGAAAATTTCTCCCCTGCATTTATAAAACCCACAGAGAATGGCTCTGGAGTAATAACTGTTCCTGTGTTATAATGCACTCCATATCAATAAGAACTTCTCAACTGGTTTCAGAAGTTGTGAAGAATTTAACATTGTTCTACATATACCATGGATTCCTAAGCAGATCAAGATGAAATTACTAGTCATAAGAAAGTAGGCGAAAACTGATTGGAACAGCTTTCAGCGATGTATCCAAATGTACATTAAACCATTATATGTAACCGTGTAAAAACATGAATGGCAAAAAAAGTGGACTTATAATCTCCTTGTGGAAGCAAAGTGTTAATATACGAAATAAGAAAATAAGGCAACACAATTAAATTTTAAAGGAGTCACATAAACCAGTGGTTCTCAAACTGGCGTGCATTGACCTCACCTGGAGGGCTTGTTAAACCAGACTGCTGGGCCCCACACCAGCATCTGATTCAGTAGACTTCAGCAGGCATGAGGTGGGGACCAAGACTCTGCATTTCTAACAAGTTTCTAGGTAACAATGCTACATTTTGAGAACTCCGTAACAATTCATAACAGAACGGCCATAAACTATTAGGGGGGAGATAGTTCATTACAGCATTGTTGGGACAGAGGAGAAACCGGGGCACTAGAGAGACCGTAAAGGTGGGCTGGGCTTCGGGTAACGAGAGAATGTGGAGATAGAAGAGTGAAGAGAAAAAAATGGAGGTGGTGAGACTACCTGAGCACAGGTAGAGCTGTGGCTGGGAATGACAAGCAGCAGGGACAGCCTGATGGGCTTGGTGACAGATGGGAAGACGGGTGGGTGGACTCGATCTAAGGCAATGTTGTGAGCGGAGGACTGACATGAACAAACTGCTGCCCTGGACAGCTCTCCTGTCCACTGGGTATGCACCGTGTCCAGCTGCCACCCTGCACTTACGACTCCTCGCATATAAAGCTGGGAGACAGCACAGTTAAGAACTCCCACCATGGGCCGGCCCCGTGGCTTAGCGGTTAAGTGCGCGCGCTCTGCTACTGGCGGCCCGGGTTCGGATCCCGGGCGCACACCGACGCACCACTTCTCTGGCCATGCTGAGGCTGTGTCCCACATACAGCAACTAGAAGGATGTGCAGCTATGACATACAACTATCTACTAAGGCTTTGGGGGGAAAAAATAAAGAAATAAAATCTTTAAAAAAAAAAAAAAAAAGAACCCCCACGAATGAGGCTGTACTTTTGTAGCACTTATCACAATTCCAACGAAACAGTAACGACAAATGAGTTGTATAAAATGTATATCTTTACATATACGTGAGAGCTGGGGCTATATTTCTAGCATGTTGCCCAGCACTCCTCTGCATAACAAATACATACTGAATGAATGAGTGCCGGCGGGCAGGACTTCAGACCCAAGCTGGTCGGTAGGTCAGAGCACAACGAACTCCTGGCTCCCTCAATCGCTTTTTCAGAACCTAGTGCCAAAGTCTACGCTAAGCCGTGTATTTCTCACTCCTCCCCCGGGCAGAGCCAAAGGTGAATCGCGCAAGGAAGGCACACAGAACCAAGTCCACCACTCCAAAAACGGAGAAGAAAAACGGGAGGGAAGGCATTCGAGTCACCAGCCACAAAATCCCCAAGGGAGTTGCCCTCACGTGGCAACCTAGATTGAGAATCCATTCACTCTTCCTGTTCTCAAGTAGGCAGGCAGTCCTGCGATGTCCGGAGAGGAGGAGGGGAGAGAGTGATGATGCCTGTCCCATCTCTGGGTAGAACACGGTCCCTCGTATTCACCATCTGACAGGAAGCTGTGAGGACCAAACGGAATAAGCCTGGAAAAGAGTTTAGTGCAGTGCTTAGCACGTAGTACTTCATACACGGAAACTACTGCTTCTAAGCCCTTAATGCTGGCCCCTCATATGTGTGCCCTGGAACTCTGCTTGAGCCCTTCCTGGGAAGACAGACACAAAGGAGAAAGAGTATGAGTGATCAACATGGTGGTCTAGGACACAGACTGAAACAGACACAGCAGGAGGAAGATCCAGTGTAGACGGTGGAAAAATTTTTTTTTTCTTTAGATAAGTTGAGGCTGAGATGATGATAAAATAAGAAAGTAGAGGTGTATTCAATAGGCAGCTGAACTTTGGAATGAGAAAAGTCAAGGTCAAAGAGTCAAAACTATAGGAGGTGACAGTGGAAGCTGTGAGGGTTAGGTTTTCTGTGGAGATGGAGGGAGGGAGACATGAGGAGGGCAGAGAGAGAAAAAAACAGGTACCAAGTCCTAAGGTCAACATAGGCGGGATGAACCAAAGAAGGAATCGAGAAGATGGAGGGCAGCCAGGAGAGTGCACCATCAGGGAGAGAGGGAAGACAGGTTTCAAGGACAGTTCCCACTAGTGTCTGGTGTTACAGAGAGTGAAGGAGCAGAAATGGACAACCACGGCTCTGACTATCATAAGTCATTATGACTTCAAGAGCCAAGTTTCAAGGGAGGAGTGACAGCTGAGAAAACCAAGGCCTCTACAGGCATTGTTGGGATCCAGTTCTCCAAGTCAGAACTTCAAGAGTTCTTGAGTAACTTACATTCCTTCTCGAGAGCTAGGTATACAAACTCCAATAAAGTAGAAACCTATTTACTCTTGTTCATTCAAGAGAGACCCAAATACTGCCAGTCTGTGTGATTTCCTGTGAAGAGGCAGCTGGCTCATGGCAACAGATCTCATCCTCTGCACATTAGCTGTTCCAGATACTCTTCCTGAGCTGACAATGGTGCTTAACCTGGTGTTGATTTTTTTATTTTGAAAATTTTCTCTAGGTGTTCATCATTGGTGTAATAAAGGGGGTGGGGGAGCAGCTGTGACTAGTTTGGAGAAAAGACTCAGATCTCTATCTGGTGTGCGATCTGTAGAGAGAAGAGCCAAGTCTATTTCTGTTCCACCTAAGCATGAAAGCCATAACCACACAGGCCAACCCCTGCAGTGCTCGGCAGGATGATTCAGGGCAGGATTCATCAGGGATGCTAAGGACCATATTGCGCACTGAGCAGTTAAGAACATTCTGAAATTATAGTCAGAAAGAAGCAGGTGTCTGGAGAGAGGAAGAAAAGCAAAAACCCACACAAACTGTAACTGAGCCAAATACTTCAATTGCCAATCTAATTTAGCCACTTCCCCATCAGAAAAATCTATAAGAGAAGAGAGAGCTTTATAGAAGGCTTAGTCAGTCAGACCCTGAGGGGTGCAAATTTCCGAGGTGGCTCTGACGCGCGATCAGAAAGCCCAGTGGTATATTTAGACTCCGCTGGGAACAGCTTTGAGACGGATGACACCCCAAGATGTCAGAATTGTTATTTCTGTGGAAATAAAATCTGTAGCCAAGTTTTTATTTACCAAAACTTCTCACCGTAAAAGAAAAATAAATAGAAAAGTGCAAATACTCTAAAACAGTTACATATTGGGAAGAGGATGGAAAAGCGAAAGCAAGGATGCCCTCAATACTTTTCAAGCCCAGTTAACATACGCAGAAGAAAGCTCCAACTTTCTGTGGCAGAAGACAGTTTCCCGAGTTGGGTTCCAGTTGGGAAAAGGGAGACCAAGGAGGTAGGAGATGGTAAAAGATGGAGTGGTTTTCAAGGGCACAGGCTGTCCTGACATGGCATAACCTATCACTCATATATTTGCTGGTTTTTTGGTCTCTTTTCAATGTAACTTTGACAAAACTAAGGATATCCCAATCTTGTCTTCTTCCCTTATAAAATCTCTCTTGAGATAAACAGGGAAATACGACGCCCATTGGATTATCACTTCTCTGCCCCTTCTCAGTGAAAATCCTATAATTCTGTTTCACTCTTTTTGGTAGAAGTGGAAAACAGTTTTGGGTAGAAGATGTGTGGGAACGATCAGGAGAGCTGACAGAAATAATGGAGACCCCTGCAACAGAAGGGGGTAGCTGATATCAGTCTGTCTTTGCCAGCTAATGCCCACTCAGGCTGGGCGGCTTTTAGGAACACTCTTTCCGCCCACTCCTTCCTTCCTCCTCAAATATAGCCGCCTTCCCCCACTGCCAATTTTCAAATCAGCACAATGATTAATGACCCAGGCAAGAACTTAATTTCCTGTCCAGTAGTACACGGCTGATTTCCAATAAAAGAACTCACTCAGGACGACCATTTCCTCTCCACAGCTTCTAATCTTTTATTCAATTGTGGGCATTCTTCCCTCTCAGTGTGAAAGCAGAATCAATTTTTGAACTTCCATTTGTTGAATATTCCAAAGAATCACAGAATGCGAAGGCTGGAAGGGACCTTAAAGGCAATGTAATTCGACCTCCTCCTTTCTTGCAATTAAAGTAGGACTTAAGATGAAGGCTTTGCCTCACACGGTTCTCTGTGCACATGGTCAAGTGAAAAGCGAAGAGGGAATTACTGTCATTAAAGCCCACAGCTTGGGTCCTCATTGGTCTCATTATAGAGTTACCTTTAATGAAAGAGTCTATTTTAAATTGGGAACTAATCACCATGAGAGAATATTTCTGCAATTATGGGCTCAGGCAAAACACAAACAAAACAAGTGTCAGTGAAACCCCTCAGATACAGCAACACAATTATCATGTTCAGTTACCTCAGGACTCCTTAAATACTCATTGCGGATGTAACGAGTTGTCCTGGTTTGAACTACATGTATCCATCTCTTGTCTTCATTTCTCAGAAATGTTTGATAGATAACTCCATTGCTTTCTGTGAAATTAATTCTGAAAAGCAGAGGTTCCTAAACAAGATGCTAATGACTGCATAATATAGTACCTTCTTTAGATGCATGATTTCCCATAGACAATTCTAACTACAATTCAGGAAATGCTTTCTGGATTGATGCCCAAATTATTAGAAATTCACAAGTGAGGGTATGCAAATAGCAAGGAATGGGTTGGGCTGATGGTGAGCTGAGGGACAGCAGTGACCACAGTAGCAACAGAGCCCGCTGTAAGCAGTGAACATTGACATTGGAGAAAGAGTAACGGACATAAAATTAAAGACCCCAGTGCATATCCAGCTCTACTTATTAGCTGTGTGCCCTTCCCCACATATTTTATTCTTTCTGAGGCTCAGTTTCCTTACCTGTAAACAAGCAATAATTAAGGCCTGCTGGAATGGTGTAAAAATCCTATTAAATAGTATGTATGAAAGCACCAATCACAGCACCCAGCAAATACTGTTACTCTATAAATACTTGGTGAATTTAAATATCTTAATCCCCTCATTATGCTTCCTTCTTAGTTGAAACATCTTGATTGGCATAAAAAATGCAAATGTAGGGCTTTATCGCATTTCATTATTAAAGTTAGCACGTGGCAAAGATAGGATCCAACAAGTCAATTTGCATTGGCTCTGACCTATTCCCCACTCAAATGCTGATGAACTAAAAATCAAATATAGGTCATAAATGGCCACAGAACTTAACGATATCAATCTGAACACTGTAATGAGGCAAAACTTGAAGACCAGATAAGCTCTGCTGACCAGCAGCAAGACTTTGGATAGATTATTTAACTTCCCTGAAACTTACCTTCATCACCTATAAAGTGAGGCTGTTACAAGGATTAAATAATATTAGCAGATGTATGTAACACAGCCAGCTAGAATCAGTTCCCTGATTCAAAGTGGGTGACTGAAAATGGTAATTGCTAAAAATACGCAGTCCAGGGGTCTTTAGGTGAATGCTATTCCTCTGTTTCCACTTATTTTATAAAACAGTAATGACATCAGCGGTTCTATCTACTGCACAGATTTTCTACGAAAAGCCAATGAGATAATCTAGGGAGAAGTTCAAGACTATAAAGAATCAGATATCGTCTGTATATTTAAGGAAAAAGTATATTATATTTTAGTATTGTTTTTGGGAAATCAATCCCTGGAAAACATGTTTTGTTTTTAACAGTCTGCTTTTAGTGCCAAAAAGGTCAAAAAGATTCTAGAATTGGGACTAATGAAGCCATATGTAATTTTCTTGTGCAAGACCAAATGGAGCTCTGGCTATAAACTTAAACTTCATCCACAAAAACCAAGGCAGATGATGTACACGTGAAAACGTTTTGAGAAGTTACAATGTGTATGTAAGCATGGCCAATTAATATCCACTGTGCTCTACAATTCAGTGTACGGTACACAAGCTTGAAAGTGGTAACTCAGGAGAATCCTGCAGCTCTGTGTGCTGACACTCAGCTTATCCACTTCCACTTATGAGTGAGATTGTTGCCTGAGGCTCACTGCTTCCCATCCACATCAGTCATAGGAAAGAGGGACAACTTTTCGCTTTCATGACCTTTGAGAGCTAGACGGTCTAAGGTAGAAAGTCACATTTTCAAAAATGAAGTCTTTACCACACTTAATAGGATAATGAGTGGGGATCTGAACCTTCAAAATGGCAAAGAGCTACAGAGCCAGAAGATATTTCCAAGGGCTACCAAACGTCTTAGCGGGACCTTATTTTCTATTGAAAACTCAATTTGTGCTCCAAGCTTTCCCAGCCTAAAATTAGTGGGTGGTTTGCTCAATCATCACCCAGAGAATTCAGCCTGTCTGCCACTCGTAAGTTGGACAGCACTTCTACCCTAGCTGGCTCTCTCAGAGACAGTATTTTGAACTTCCTTGGTTGAATGCAAAACACATTAGCTAACTAACCAAACAAACTGGAAGGAGGCATAACGCAAGACCCAAACCTGGTGGACTCGATGACTGTGAAAACACTCTTAAATGCTATGGGCAGTGGGGAGGGTGACCCACAGAGGGAAGAAGGTGGTTTCTTTAAAGTTTCAATCCTTATTTGTCCACAAATATAGTCACCAAAAATGCAGAACTAGAAAGGAATGGATTGCAAAGCTAAATTCCTCCAACTTGAAATACCCACAATGCCAGAGGGATCAAGTAAGGTATATAATCTGGTAAAATTTTTTATTTCTCCTATCCTGAATTCAGGTAGGAGTTCTGTAAGTATTCATTCTCCTATTCATCCATATTCTCTCTCTCTCCCCCTTCCTCCTCCTTTAGAAATAAGGTGTTTTGGGGCAGGGGAGAGCGAAAGAGGGCAAAGTCTCAATTTAAGGTGTGAACACCTAGGTTCAACCCAGCCACTTAATGGCCATCAATTTGGCATGGAACCTGATGTTGCCAGCCTCAGTTTCCTCTTCCATAAAATGGAAAAGAACTGTGAAATGCTGATTTCTGCGTATGAATGCATGCATGTTGCTTTTCAAAGGCAATGTAAACTGCAAAACAAAACAAGGAAACCATGATGCTTAATTTAAATACCTCTAAAGCAAGAGCAAAGCTCCTGAACTAGAATAAGTAAGTAAGAAAGGCCTCTGGCTCATTACGGATCTCAAAATTTTGAATGTTTTGGGCACTTCACATTTAAGCTCTAGATGATCAGACTAAAACTTGAACCTCACACACAAGCCATCTTTTATAGACCTGCAGCATTCCAGAGCTTTTCTGGAGCCGGCCATGAGGCATAGGCAAGGGCAGCTTACTGGGTGTGATGGTTAATTTTCTGTCAATTTGACTCAGCTATCATTCCCAGATATTTGGTCAAACACTATTCTAGATATTTCTGTGAAGTTATTTTTTTTGTAATGGAATTAACATCTAAATCAGTAGACTTTGAGTAAAGCAGATTGCCCTCCATAATGTGGGTGGGGCTCATCCAATCAGTTGAGGGCCTTAAGAAAAAGACTGAGGTTCCCTGAGGAAGGGGGGATTCTGCCAACAGACTGCCTTTAGACTCAAACTGCAACTCTTCCCTGTATCTTCAGTGTGCTGGCGTATTCTGAGAGTTTTGAACTTGCCAGCCTCCAGAAATACATGAGCCAATTCCTTAAAATCAATCAACCAACCAACCAATCTCTCTCTCCCTCTCTCTCTATATATGTATGTATGTATGTATGTATACACACACACATCCTATTGCTGTTTCTCTGAAGAAGGCTAATACACTGAGTTTCACCCTTCTTAATTTTCTTTAGCACTAAACCATGAAAATTTATTTCACATTGTTCTTTGCTTCTACTCCAGTTGCTGATGTGAATGCTAGTCCTGTGGCCCATGATGAATGGCTGAAGAAGCATACCTACTATGATTCCTGCACATCTACTATGCGAAAACATTGTTCTAGTGTGCAGGTAGATCTCTGAGGGCAGAAACAACATTTCTATGTCATATTTTAAATGAAAAGAATTATATTTCATATAATAGCTTCTCTGCAGACCTCTAAGAAAAACTTCTAAAATAAAACAGTGCTCGAGGAGCTATCTTTTAGGACAAATAAAACTTACAACATATATCTATAGCCCAAGTTAGTATTTTCTAAGCTATACAACTGTGTAGCTTAGGCAAAACAGGCAGAAGAACTGGAATCCCCGTGGATTGAAATTTTCTTTACAGAAGACAGTGGGCTTCGGCTGGGCCTATGGGAAGGGTTGCTGCCTGGACCACCCTCCACAGCTTCAGCGTCCACCTCGTACAGACCGCATCTCCTAAATCTCTCTCTCGAGCCCAGTCCGCTGTAAGCCTCCATTGGACAATTCTTCCAGGGTGCCACACAGGCATTTAACATATACAAATCTCATCTCATAGTATTTCTCTCTAAATCTGATCTTTATCCTCTGTTTCTTAACTTCCTAAATGAAAGTTGCAATCCATAAAGTAACACAAACCAGAAACCTGGAAGTCATCTTCATCATCACAACATGGCTCCACATCCACTCCATCATACAGTATTATTAGTTGTTCCATCTGAATATTTCTTGAAGCTGTTCCCTTTGCTCCATCCCTGCTACCTAAGTCCTGGTCCTCGACAATTTTCATCTCTGCACTGACTGCAGTCTGTCTCCAAACTCCACCCATCCATCCACCACACTGGTGCTTGCGTGACCTCTCTAAAATGCAACCGAACCCTATAATCATGGCCCTGGCTAAAATCCTTCACCAGCCTCTCGAAGATATCTGGATACAACTCAAAATCCTTGGCAGAAATGACAATATCCTTCAAAATGTAGCAGATCCCCTCCTCTCCAGCGTCACTTCTGCCAGGTCCTCAAAGAGCCTGCGGTTTCTCCTCCACGCTGACCTGCACTCTTGATTCTGTGGAACACTCCCTTCCTTCTCAGTTTGGCAATCTGCTATGCTAGGCCCTAGGGAGAGAATCGTGAGTGACACAGACAGTCTTGGCCTCTTAGAAGTTCTAGTCCAGTGATGAGGGTGGACAGGGTGTCAGTTACTAAGCA
The DNA here is from genome assembly GCF_020826845.1 of Diceros bicornis minor. Taxonomy (NCBI): domain Eukaryota; kingdom Metazoa; phylum Chordata; class Mammalia; order Perissodactyla; family Rhinocerotidae; genus Diceros; species Diceros bicornis. Next base: position 26,825,634 of record NC_080755.1, read on the forward strand.
ATCACTAAAAGAAATATGTAATTACCACTGGGATAAATGCTGTAAAGAAAAAGAGCTATGAATCAGGGGGATCTGACCTTGCCTCAGGGACCCAGGAAAGGGCTTCCTGAGGAAGTCACTCTGACCTGAGACCTGAGACCTGAGACCTGAAAACTGAGCAGAGGTCAGGCTGCAGCAAATGCGAAGAGTGAGGTGACTGGGGTTCAGAAGAGCAAAGGGAAGAAAAGCAGCACAAGATGAAGTTACGAATAGGCAGGGGCTTATCAAAGGAGCCTTGTAGGCAGTGATAAGAATTTCCTTCAGGTATCCTTGAACCTCTTTGTTCTACTTTTCTTTTAAATTTTTAAATGTGTTGTAAAAGTAAAGCATATTTATTGTAACAACTCAACAATAGAGAGGAAAATAAATAACAGCAGTAAACACACAGTACTTACTAGGTGCTACGTTTTCATGCTCTTATTATCCCTACCAAGGCACAAACAGGTTAAGTCGAACCTGCCCAAGGCTACATACTTAGCAAGTGAGGGCTGGATGTGGACTCAAGCAGTCTAGTCTTAGAGTTGGACTCTTAGCCACCATGCTAAGGCCACCAATTGGCCAGCCTCCAGTCTCACCCCCTTAAGGACTGATATAAAGTGTTTCACATATTCTTGTATAGGTTTCTCTGTGCTCAATTACACAAAATTAACTAGATAAAAAAGACTCAGCATATATTGGACTTTTCCTACAAAAGGGAAATTTTGATATTTAACTTAAGAGCAATGGGAGCCACCTGAGTTTGTTTTTTTAACATGGTAGTAAGGCGATCAGATTTGTGTTTTAAGAAGATCTTCACACTGTGTTTTCCAAATGGAGAATCGGTTGAGATGGGGTGGGGCAGGGAGAAGTGGAGGCGAGAAGCAATGTGTTAGGAGCCTACCACAATCCTCTGGGCCTATTATTGCATAGTGCAGGGTTTCTTTCTTTTTAAAGGCTGAATAGTATTTCATTTATATACATATATCTCACATTTTCTTTATCCATTCATTTGTTGATGGACATTTAGGTTGTTTCCACCAGGGGCCTACTGCGAATAACGTTGCAATGAATACTGCAGTGCTATTATCTCTTCGAGATCCTGATTTCAATTCTTTTGGATAAATACCCAGAAATGAGATTCCTGGATCATATGGTAGTTCTTTTTTTTGTGCTGAGGAAGAGTCACCGTGAGCTAACATCTGTTGCCAATCTTCCTCTATTTTTTTTTTAATATGTGGGTCACCACCATAGCATGGCCGCTGACTGTAGGTCAACGCCCGAGAACCGAACCCAGGCCACCGAAGTGGAGCGTGCCAAACTTAACCACTAGGCCATGGGGCTGGCCTCTATTTTTAAATTTTTGAGGAACTTTTGTACTGTTTTCCACAGTGGCTGCACTATTTTGCATTCCCACCAACAGTGTACAAAGGTTCCAATTTCTCTACATCCTCTCCAACACTTGTTGTCTACTGTTTTTTAGATCATGCCACCCTGACAGGTCTGAGGTGATTTCTCATTACGGTTTTGATTTGCATTTCTCTGATGATGAGTGACATTGAGTATCTTTTCAGATAACTGTAGGATATTTGTATGTCTCCTTTGGAGAAATGCCTATTCAAGTCTTTAGCCCACTTTTTAATCAAGTCTTTTGCTATTGAGTTGTAAGAGTTCCTTATATATTTTGGAAATTAATCCCTTTTCTCATATATGGTTTGCAAATATTTTCTCCCATTCTGTAGGTTGCTTTCTCACTTTGTTGATGGTTTCCTTTGCTATGCACAAGCTTTTTAATTTGATGTAGTCCCAAACGTCTATTTTTGTCTTTGTTGTCTGTGCTTTTGGTGTCATACCCATGAAATCACTGCCAAGACCAATGTCAAGAGGCTTTTCTTCTATGTTTTTTTCTAGGAGTTTTACAGTTTCAGGTCTTATGTTTAAGTCTTTAACCCATTTCGAGTTGAGTTTTGTGTATGGTGTAATATAAGAGTTTTGTGTATGGTGTAATATAAGGGTCCAATTTCATTCTTCTGCATGGGGATATCTAGCTTTCCCAGCACAATTTATTGAACAGACTATCCTTTCCCCATTGTATATTCTTGGCACCCTGGTCAAAGATCAACTGATTGTATATTTGTGTGGGTTTATTTCCAGGCTTTCTATTCTGTCCCATTCGTCTATATGTCTGTCTTCATGCCAGTGCCATCCTCTTTTATTTACTGTAGTTTTGTAATATATTTTGAAATCAGGATGTGTGATGCCTCTAGCTTTGTTCTTCCTTGTCAAGACTGATTTGGCTTTTCACGGTCCTTTGTGGTTCCATAAAAATTTTAGAATTTTTCACAAGAGCACTTTAAACCAAGCTAGTTAAAACCAAACCAAACCAAACTTGTACTTCATACAATTAATCTCATGTATTTTAGATTATTACATATTTTAGCATGACATATTACTACTTGTCTAACATGCATTTACATCATCTTCATAGGAAACAGTGGTTGCCATCTTGAGCACTGTCTAGATCCATCTCAGCAGTTAGAATGCACATCCATATGTCAGAAAGTCACCCACCGCCCGGCAGCCTGCTGAAGGGAGCAGCCCAGGATATTCACAGGCACCTCCCACTCCCAGATCTTCTGCCCAATGCCTGAATACAGAAGGCTGCTGCCTGCTTCCCTTCCATCCCAAGCACTGAAACCGGGGGTGTTTCTCCAATCTCCTCCTGGGCACACTGGCAGTCTCTGGATCATTTCCTGCTCTGTTTCTGCCAAGCCTCAGATCTCCAGAGGCCTGTGTGCATCCTGCTCTGGTCTTCTCACATCCTACCCTGGAGGAAGTCTTGGAAATGCACAGCTTGGTAACTGGTTATTAATAGCACCTCTGCATTGTATTCACATAGCTGTGCTGCCTCTTCTGTCCACCTCCAGACCTCATCTGTCAGACTGTTTCTGTTGGATTTGATCTCTTTTTGGACCCAGATATCCAAGTGGACTTAGACTGAATAGGCTACATTCTTGTTGAAACCTGGTCTTGCCCTGCTGGCTTCTTCACAGAAATTATCAATAATTACATCTAATCATGCTAAATGGGAAAAAAAAGTAACTACTCTGCTAAGTAAACAGCAATTTACTATATCTAGAAATGCCTAATTAATTGAATAATTTTTTGGAAATTAAATTATATGGGTAAAAAATTAAACTTAAGCATTTCTGATACAAAAACCATTTTCAAAATAAAACACTACCAAATGATAAAACACATGCATACACTTACTTAAATTTATAATAATGAAGTGACAGGTCAGAGAGCTGGTGAATAGTCTATAATAAAGCAGTCTATGGTCTATAAGCAAACCAGGAAAGTAAAATGTACGAGCGAATCAAATATTTGCACAGAGTACAGTTAACTCTTGATTATCTACAGAGTAATTGCAAAGTCAGGGCCTTTGTGAAAAGGTTAAACTGACCACAAATCAGTGAAACGTCTGCGGACTAGAAGACCACTGTTAGGAATCCAATATTACTACCTAGCATGAAAAGCCTTTTCCAGCAGTCATAGTTCACTTAATTAAATTGTTGAAATCTAAACCAAACCTAAAATTTGACAAAAATTTTTAATTGATAATTACAAATGTCATTAAATAATAAATTAGTAGAACAAAAAAATTATATGAAAAAAGATAAAAGACTAATTCCATTTAATATATACTGAGTTCTTCAAGTATATTAAAAAATAGGACAACCTTTAGGAAGTCTTCTCACTACAAGCTTGATAAGGTAATGCTAATTTGGTTAAAGTGTCAATGAGCAAAGGAAATGGCAGTTTCTGGTTAAATTTGCTCAAACAAGCAAATACTTATTTGACTCTCAGGATGAAAAGTAACTGATGATTCACATTGCCAATTTGATGAAAATGACACTGGGGGCAACTTGACCTGGGTCTCAGAATCAGGCAATGATGGCACCAATGACATAGGTAGTCAGAGGAAGGGTCCAGCCAGCCAAAAGCAGATCATGTGTGGTGCAGCAGGTAATCATCTCAGTGGTCTAAATATTGGATGTGGCTTTCCCTAAGATTATATTAAGCCTACTTTATACTATACTCTGGGCTAGTTTTATTTTAACCCAGACTTCGGTTGAAGTCTGGGAGTCCCCACATAAATTGCCATGTTTGTTGAAAGTTGACAAGAATATCAACATCAACATATTGCTTAATTTAAACATAACTGAAAAAGAAGCAAAGTCAAGCAAGTATAGAATTTTAAATCTAACAATTAGATACAAACATTTAGGGGGTACCCTCACACAAAATAAAATTATTGACCTTAACGGGCTTAGATCTACCAATACAAACTCCCAATACAACTGGACCATCCTTTTATGAGAATTCCTTCAAGTATTCTGCAAACGTTTCATCAATAGAAAGCAAATTCTCTAATAAAGTGATAGATATTGTTAGAGGTAACTTGCTATACGAAAACTGTGTCCAAGCCCTGGCTGATGGTTCTTTTGTTTTACACCACATATAAAAATAAAATTCTAATACAACCAAAGGATTTGGGCTGTCCTTTGGTAACAAGAGAACAAATGGTTTATTGTTCTGCTTATATTTTTTAGTGTATTAATGTTATGAGAATCAGAAAATTGATCGACTTATTACTCCTAGTTGTGTTTCAGACACTGAAAAGTGAAAGGACGTGGAATCATTAGATTTTGGAGAACTTAACAGCATCTGACTCAAGAGCTCTTAATAAGGTTCCCAAGACACAACTTAACATTAGAACATTTATAAAGCAGAGTTGAACTGCAGGAGAGAAAAAGCCATGCAGAAGGCAGCAGATCTGAAAAGAACTTCTCACGAAAGAGAATGAGGTCGTCACCAGGGTTAAAGAGAAGGGAGGAGACACGGTGTCGGCACCATCTCAGTTCAATTCAATCTTCAGTCTTGGCTTTGTTCACACTCCATTTCTGTTTGGAAACAGAACTTGGAGAAGTTTGAATGTAAGCCCACCCTAAGAGAGCCAGGTTTGAGGCTTTTAATTTATGGAAATATGCATACATTGTATCCCCAACTACTAGCCCCCCAACTACTAGCCGTGTGCATACAACGATTAAAAAAAGGACTGATTTTAAGATAGGGATAATGAGAGAATAAAAGATTAAAGTTTAGTAACAAGAATATTAAAAACAAACAAACACAGTTACAACTCTGGTCTATGGAAAGCACTGCTCTGCAGCCAAGGGAATTAGCCTTTTGTCCCTGTTGAGCAAAGACCCTCTCAGTACTCTAGTTGGCTGCTTGTGAACCAAGGGAAAGAAAGGGAGCTCATACTGGGAATAAGGAGACAAGAGAAACACTAAATGGAACCAAATTTAGAAAAACAATCTTTTCAAAGGTAAACTGAGGGGGAACTGTACTAATCGGATAATAGAGAATCAGTGTGGTCAATTTGGAGACTTCCTGAGGAAGAAAGGGAATCTTCCTTCTTTAGGAAATGCCCATAGGATGCACAGAACAAACAACGACAACTACTTTAACTCAAAATCAGAGAAAGACCAAATCACTGTCAATTAAAAAAATATTTATGTATTTTGTACAATGTATAAAAGTGGAAAAAAGGAGTATAACGGTTTATAAGACAGTTTCTGTCCACAGAGAGACAAGTAATACGTAAAACAATACAAAAGATGTGTGGCTTAGCAGACACTTATCTCGGCTCTCCTTCCACGCCAGGTAACGGTCTCGTTTGCTTGAAGACCTCTATGGTATTCCATTATGTAAATATACCTTAAGCAATTCACTAATTTTGATCTGTCTGTCATGAATTAATTTCAGGAAGGGTAGGAACCAGATGTATGACATGGTTGGACTTCAGGGCCCTTTCTAGCTCTGCAAATTCACTCTTCAAATTCCAGAGAACGTGGTGAGGAGATCTAAGACAGGAATGAAACATTGGTTGAGGCCTCCTTGCTAATTTGAAAACTACTTTTGGAATCTGCAATTATTTCTTAAAATAGAGATTTAAAAATCTCTGTATTCAAACTAGATTTTAATTTGCCTAGTTTAAACTTGTTTTGAAACTTTTGCAAAAAGCCACAAAGAACACTCTAGAAATTATCAAAAGGATACATTATGCCACTCAATGAGAACAAAGGCCACTCAATGAGAAGGCGGCCAGGGTTCTGCCTATGATTAACAATACTCGTCTTAGCTTTGGCTAGTGTATCTGTCTCAAGAAGTTCCATTATTTTGAATGAATCAAAACTTGCTAATTAAAAGAAAACTATTTATACCTCACATTATCATAAGAAAAATGAAAAGTAGGCGATATCCAACATCAGCCTAGAAAGTCAAGCAGAGCTCAATTTAAACATTTATATTAAAGAAAATCCCACTTTCCCACATTGTAAATATGTAATTGACTAACTCAAATGAGAGGATATAAAACAAATCACATATATCTACAATATAAGTAACTATTAACTGGTATTTTATTTTTTAGGTTAATTAGGTCATTAATGTACATTAACTGAGAGAAATCCATGAAAAACAACTCACCTGTTTGATATTTACAAAGAATTTGTATTCTTTGTAAATATTTCACAGAATTTATCATATTTAGTCCAATTTACCTAACATGCAGTTAAGCTGTCCAGAATCGTTCAGTTATTTAGGTCTTACCTGTAAAATTTTAGTCAGACTATCTGTTCTTTAAAGATCACTTCAGAACTAAAACACACATTGCTTTGGATTACATGGGATAACTAGATCAAATGCAGCAGATATAAAATAGAACAGGTTTATTTTAAAAGTTTGTTCTCTGAAAGTCCATAAAATTGAACTTATACTCATTTGAAATGCTGGAAGGACTGAACTTTTCATGGTCCTCATAACTTCTCCATAAAGGATTAGTCCGTTAAGTTTACCAGGATAGGTATATACAAAATTAAACTACTCCCTTCAACTGTAGCCATTTCTCTAAATAATCTTTAAGAACTTTCAGGATTTTCTAATGTTTATGGCTTACAGGTTAAAATCACTTATTAAATAATTAGAAATAATTAAACTACAGAACAGTGGTTTCCAATTAGCTAGCCAAGAACTAAGAAATATCGCAAGATATCTGAGAATTCTGTACACCGAGTAACATCTCCTACATGTAAGTATTCTTTCCAAAAATATAGATGCCAGGGTGCCGGCCCGGTGGCACAAGCGGTTAAGTGCTCGCACTCCGCTGTGGCGGCCCAGAGTTTGCAGGTTCGGATCCCGTGCATGCACCGACGCACCGCTTGTCAAGCCATGCTGTGGCAGGCATCCCATATAAAGTAGAGGAAGATGGGCACAGATGTTAGCTCAGGGCCAATCTTCCTCAGCAAAAAAAAAAAAAAAGAAGAAGAAGAAGAAGAGGAGGAGGACTGGCATCGGATGTTAGCTCAGGGCTGATCTTCCTCACACACACAAAAAATATATATAGATGCCATTGTTATTTGTAAAAATTTTTAAATCAATAATACATTATAAATATAGATATAAAATAAAATAAATACTTACCAGATGAGGGAATACTAAATTAATAAAATTTCAATTTATTTGACTAGCAAATCTTACTGGTTTCACCACCTGATAAACTTTTGGTCAGTCTGTATTTCCTTTATCAACAAATATAAAATGTACCATGTGGGCTTGTAAACGGTCATGCTGTTAAAAATGGATCCTTGATTTTGAAAAGGTAGCACAAAGTACTGAAAACAAGGCTTGCTTTTTTAATCCAACTCAAAACTTCAATGAGCTCTGAAAGGATATTTGCTCGAGTCCAGGGAATGTGGAACACAGCATGAGAAATGTGAACATTCTTGGTAAACTGACATCATCATGACAACTACTGGCAGGGCTCCAAGCGTCTGAAGCAGAACGGAGTCTTGTTTATGAAGTGGGAGAAAGAAACTTGGGCTTTCTGATTTACACCTTGGCAACAAGCAGAGATAGCTAAAAGAAAGGAAACGCTTTTCATGTACAGTAACTGGCAAGTTTCAGTGAAGAAATGGGAAGACGAGAAAAGAAAGCTATTTGAAAAGTTAAAAACTGCCCCCCCTCTTCTCAGAATGAGTCATTCAGAGTCTCTCTCCTCTCTAAATATATATGCACATGAGACATAAAAAAGTCCATTTATAAAAGCAATATAACCACTTTACAGTTTGGAAAGTAAGACATAAAATAACCCATCACAGCTCAACTTCAGTAATTGATTAGGATTTACTGATACAAAATACTGATTAGGATTTTTGGCTAATATTAGTACATTCTTGCCCCAACTCCTTTAAAAATAGAGCCTGGGCCTTTTAAGATATTAAATACGGACCCAAAGACATTTAAATTAGATATAACGAAGGATAAACATTTCTACTCAAACTTGTGGATGTCAATATTTCCTACTATACGTGTGGTCTAGCTGATACTGCTTCAAACTAAGACAAGACCCCTTCTCTCTAGGAAATCTGAAAACAGCTTTTAAATGTAGTTTTAAAAATAGCTTTACATGTCATATCAACTTTTATAGGTTGTGAATCACTTTTTAAAGTTCTTATTTGGATGTCTGTCCTTCTCTACTTAGCAACTATAAATTGAAAAGTTTTCATTTCTACTGATAATGTGAGTTGTAAAAACATCCAAGTTCATACTGTAGAAACAAACCAAGTGATGGCCTTCTGGTTTCAAAATACACATGAAACCCAACTGGTCAAGCTTTTACATTTCTGTTCCACGTTAAGTTTTATGGCATATCAGGAATGCAAAGCATGATGTTTTAATAAAATTGCAATTTATTAGACAAGTTCCTACTTTTTGATAAATGTATTATGTTTTTGAATGGTACGTCTATTTTTAACCGGAAAGAGAGCAAACGTTAGCAAAATAGTTTGTGAGAAAAGTTGACCCAAACATTTATCTAGGAAACTGTATCTTAAATTAATTTCTTAGTCCTTTGGTTAAACTTCTGATACTTCTGTCTTCTCGACTGTTCACTTCTACGGTGCATTGTTGTATTTCCTTACATCATTAAAAAAAGTTTAAAGTAATCAATGATGCTACATTAACGTAACTAGGAAGCGATTTTCATTCCATTGGGTTAAACTGGAAAGAAGCACCCATGCACCATATGAAGGCATTGAGTGGCTTAGTCACGTATGCTTTTTTATCACAATTACACAGTCACTTCCTTGGCTCTCCAATGGTTTTAAAAGATTATCTTTAGATTTATTACTCATTAATCTGACTCAAATTTATTAGTAGAGAAGACATGTAAAACTATTGATGCAAGCAGATGTAATTGTTAACAAAAATTATAGTTCTTGGCCCGAATTTAACTCAGATATAAATAATACATTAATAAAGGTTCAGATGTTTTCCATGAAAAGCTTTACAGTGTGGATTAAAGGGCCTGCAAGACACAGGTTTCACACAATTCAACGAAGTTCATGAATATACACTCCATTTAGCAGAGTTTAACCAAGAGAAGTGTGGAGACAATTAGTTCAAGGATGATCTTAAACATTCAATGTCCTGGAAATCTGGTTAATACATATTCCAAGTAATACCTTGAAAAATGAAAATGTAAGTACTTCTAAAGCAATACTTTCACTTTTTTTCAGGCCTCTTACTCGAACAGAAAATATCACTAACACAAAAAATACCCAAATTTTGCTCGGCATGACTCGATATCACAGTTTAAATCTAACCAGCTATTCTACATTAAAATTCTCAGTACATTCTTTGAAAAGATGGATTAAAATATTAGTTTCCATGCCATGAAGAAATGTCTGTGAAAAGGAATCTTTTCTTCAGTGTAGGTACACAGCTGTTGATATGTCGATTTATGGAATTATATGTATCAGAAATACATGTTTTTCTGTGCAAATGCATTATGTCTAAAATGCCTAAATTGAAATGGAAAAATAATATAAATTAAAATGATTTAAAAGTGCTTTTAGAGCCAAAAATTCTCAACGTTAAAACAAAAACAACCCCCTTCTTCCCTGTCAACCCCCACCCCAAACAAAGCCCCTTTGAGCAGCTGCAGGATCCACTCTTATCAGAAAACAGGCAGCCACCAATTTACAAATGTATGGTATTCCAGAAGTTCATTTATTAGTCAGTTCTTCAAGACTTTAATATTTTCCCAGGGAAACAAGATTACGATTGGGGATTAAGTTGCTAGATCAGCACACAAAACCTGATTCAGAACATAGTAATACTAAACCAGGGCCAACAGTTCTACAGAGCACTGGGAAAATGCATTACAGGCCAACCCCACGTGGGGTGGCAGGAACCCATCTTCTTGCACTGCCAGGCTGGCCTGCGAGTGGGGAATCCTGTCCTTCTCACTGCAAACCCAGAACCCTTTCACTGCCACTCACTGCTGGAGGATTTGGGGATGTATGCACCATAAGGCAGGGCTGGGGAGGGGCCTCTTAGAGGGCCACAGCTTCAGGAGAGGAGGGGCAGAGCCAGGAGTTTTGAGATGACAACCTGAAGGCGAACACGGCGGGGGGGGGGGGGGGGTCGGTGAGATGGAGTAGAAAGTGCAATACAAGGAAGAGAGGAGGTGGGCTCTAGGGGTTGGTTAGTGAGAACTGGTGAGAGCGCAAGTTTACCTCCTTCCTGCTTTCTGTGGATCACCTTTCTTTCCTCAGGATCAGATTAAAAAGACCAGACCTGTGAACATCTGTGCCTATGAGGGAAAGCAAGAATTTCATGGAAGAAGGGTTGGGAAGGATGGAGGTGGAGGAGAGAGAATTGCAGGCTGACCTAGGGTCTTATAGACGAAGAAACTCCCCAGCTGTAGCCATGGGATAGGGAAGGTCCCACTACCTCCCTTCTGGAGCTGCTACTAATAAGTAAGTGGTATAAATTGAGAATACAAAGGGAATTAGAACATAAATAACAAAACAAAGGAATTCAATTAATTTTTTCTCTTTTTTTTGTGAGGAAGATCGGCCCTGAGCTAACATCTGCCAATGCTCCTCTTTTATTTTGCTGAGGAAGACTGGCCCTGGGCTAACATCCATGTCCATCCTCCTCCACTTTATATGGGATGCCGCCACAGCATGACTTGACAAGTGGTGCGTCGGTGCGCGCCCGGGATCCGAAATAACGAACCCCGGGCCACCACAGCAGAGCGCATGCACTTAACCGCTTGTGCCACCAGGCTGGCCCCTAATTTTTTTTCTTAATAAGAGACCAACTCACACTAAATCTTTCAATTATAATTTTCCATATGCCAACTAGATCATGGGTTGCTTTTATTTATTATTTTTTATGGGTTGCTTTTGATAAGAGTACTGAGGTTTTTAGAACAGTTAGATGTTAATATGAAAATAAAAGTTACAGTGATTTTCTATTTAGAATGAGAACCTATATCTTTTTTCACTGACTTTTATTCCCTTTTATGTTAAATTAATATTTTTAAATGTCCTCACATAAAGATATGTACAAAAAAGTTCTAATCAGATGCTAATGAAGTCAGAAGCACTATTTTTTTCAACAAATACCTTTTGAGGGCCTCTTGCATACCAGGTATTTTCTCTGTGTAGAGGATATAGCAGTGTTTGGTCACAGAAGTCCTAAATGCTACTTTTATTTCTTAATGACAATCCTGCCACATAAAGGAGGTATCTCTTCAACTTCTAGCTGGCCTTTGAGCACCACTATTTATTTATATAATAGCTATTTCATTAGTGTATGGCCAACTTTTTTGACCTTGTCCCAACTATAAGGGTTAAAAGAATTTGTTACACTTTGATAAGTTCTCAAGTAACTTCATAACTTATTGAATTTCTTGCTTTGATTATATCAAGATCTTCTTAAACTATAGGCTTTAACTTCTGAGTTACATTAGGTAAAAGCACATTAGAAATAACAAAGTTTAAACAGATTAAGGATAAGAAGACACAGATGAGTCGTGGAGGGAGGAAATGACTATTTATCAATTTGACTACACTGAAATCACATTACCTTTGGGAAGTGGATTCTAAGATGCCTTCTGATTGTGAAACGATTCTATGCTGTTCTATGAGTTTGTGAAAATACTGGCCAATGGAACCTAGACCTTCATCATTTAGAACCGTTAGGTGGCTTACCATCAACTGTTAGATGGTACGATATAATGTAAGATGGTAACTTACATTACTGTTAGAAGTTAACACAGGGAAGAAGGGGAAGTAGTGGAAATTGTGAATGGAAAAAGGAGAGGGGAAGAGAGGGGAATAAGGGAGAACTAATTCTTGAAAGTCAAGAAAACAAAGTTTTGTCCTTAGAGAGATTATAAAATCTTTTATTAATAAATCGACTAGGTTTGATTACTAATAAAACATGTCCGGTACGGGTCTATGTTATGAAATTGATGAATATTAGTGAAGTCAAAGGAACCACAGATAACATATGTGAGGTGTAAATCATATTGATAATCTAAACTGACAAATTAATTAGCATTATAAAGTTGCAGTAAAAATGCAAAAATAATTTAGTCCCAGAGGTTGTGCCTTTTCTGCTCCATGTTTATCTTTTGTGTCCTCTATATTGAATTCCTATTAGTGGTGAAAATATTATTTAACAATATAAGCAAAACAAAATTAGCAAATGATTATGTGAATGAGTTTCACAGATTTTGTGTGCACTCCTAAATATTAATAGCTTAGTTGGAAAGTATGAAAAAAGTCATTAAAATACATAGATTTGCCAAATTTAAGACAACTGTTATACAATACATTCTATTTCAGTGCCTAAAAGAGTGCCTGGTACCCGGCACATTAGGTCAATAAATATGAATGCTAAGACAAAGGAAGAGAGCTTTGGCTAGAAGAACTGCAGTTTTAATCTGGGAGAGTCCAAAATTAACTCTAATTGCCACCAGCACTATCTCTACATGAAACCTTGTTTCTTTTCTATCTACAATGAAAATTTAAAACTTTAATAACACATTGTAGCTACGAGAAAAACAAGCTGTAATTCTCTCTAAACCTCCACAAAAGCAGGATTGACAATTTGATCATCCCAGAATGGGTTAGAAGAGACCTCAGAGATAGCCAAGTCCAACTGCCTCAATTCACTGGTTAAACTTGGCCCAGAGAGGTTAAATGATTTGCTTGAGGTCACACAGCAGAGCAGCAATTAGAATTCTAGTCCTATGACCTCCCTCCAGTGTTTTATTCTTTATTGTGTTTAAATAAATGTTTTCTAAGAAACCACAAGTCACGGGCAAGATATGTGAAGCGGGAGTGACAGAAGAAGCTACTGTGTTTGCCTGATGATAAATTTACCACAGACATCATTGTGTCAATGGACTGTTCCAAAAAACTCCACAAACAAAATTGTCTTTATAGGCCAGTAAAAGAATGAAAATTTGGAGTCAGAGACGGAAGAAAAAACTTTTAAAGAGAAAATAGTCTCAGGATCATCATGGATATTGATGAGCTCATGTATAATTATGGTATTCTAAGTTTTTTTCCAAAACCATCTACAGTTGTATAATTGTACATATTTACATCTAATTCCTTTTAAAAAACACCTCTCGAAACAAGAAGCCTATGATGAAGAACAAAATAATGCCACCTAGAATTGTATCTTTGGATAAATAAATAAAAAATTTTATTTTGCATCTTTGGAATAGACAAATTTTATTTATTTTTATTTATTTATTTTTTTTGTGAGGAAGATCGGCCCGGAGCTAACATCTGCCAATCCTCCTCTTTTTGCTGAGGAAGACTGGCCCTGGGCTAACAGCCGTACCCATCTTCCTCCACTTTATATGGGACTCCGCCACAGCATGGCCCGACAAGCAGTGCGTCGGAGCGCACCCGGGATCCAAACAGCGAACCTGGGGCCGCCGCAGCGGAGCACGCGCACTTAACCACTTGCGCCACTGGGCCGGCCCTGGAATAGACAAATTTTAGATATGGCTGTTTTATATGGATTTCTGTTTATGATAATTATTCATAAATTTCACTTTAAGAAATCAAGAACAGAGAGGAAAGTGGTCAAAATTACTAGCTTTACATTCATGATTCAGTCACAAACAACAGTTAGGAGGAAAAAATTCAACAAACATACAAACATATTAGAAATTTCTTATTTCGTTTCTATCTTTTTAAAGAATGACAACTAAAAATTACCGGTTTTATCCTGATATTTATAAATATGGGGGAACTAAGGACTTCTTTCCTAGTATCTTGATACCCTTAAATTTGACTTAAATTTATAGAAAGAACAAAGAAGAATGTGTTAACAGGTAAAAAAAAATATTTTATAAAAGAAATGAAGGGTTTTTAAGCAAACAGAAGTAATCAAAAGGTTATAAGCCTCCCAAACTGAGTATGATTAATGTCCACACAATTGTTGAAAAAAAGAATACTCAGTAGAGTGAACAGGAAAATTCCACGCACACTTACTATTAGAGAAGGCCTATTTTAGAATATGAATATATGTCTAGGGCTCTTCGTTGCTATGAGCAACATTCTTACAACCACATTCTATTGCCTGAATCAGGTCACGATTACCCCTAAACAGACCTTGTCATTCCAGAGAAGCATTTTTTCTTTCATTCAGGATTTCTAAGGGCACGGCTTTCATCTTAGGCAACGTTTTAAACATCTGGCTTCTTGGTTTGTTTTAAGCAGCAAAATGGGAAATGAATGAATCACCAGCAAGCAGGTCAGGTTAGCAATTTTTTCCTATTTCAAAAAAAAAGTTATAGGTTCCAAAACCTTTTCCTTCAGAAAATGAGTAATTCAAAATGCACTGATAATTACCTATCAGGGATTTTCGTCATATGTCTAATGACCATTCACACTAATCTCCCATGTTTGCTTTCTAAACTCTTACATACAAGCTGTTTAACTATATAATTCCACAAAGTAAAAATGCCCAGGAGGAAAAGGAGTGAAACTATTCAAGTTCTACTGCTAGGCTTTCTGAGTCTTCCCATTACAAAGACAATTAAATAAATCTAATTTTTTGGGCTCCTCTCTTTGATTCTTGGAACAAACTCTTCTATTTATCCCTTTCCTATTTAATGACCAGATAGTTTAATTATTTATTACTCTCCTCCTCTGCCCACTTACACTTGTTTAAATTCCCCAAATACATAATAACAACAACAACAACAAAGATGACTACTACTATTCTCACCACCACCAGATATTGAGAGCTTTCTAGAGTGCCTTATTCATGTCCTTCATCTCCATTACGTGTACAGTATTATCATGCCAATTTTACAAGAAACAGGCTCATTGGATTAAGCCATTTGTCCCAGGCTAGCAAAGAGCAAAACCAGGATCTGAATCCAAGTTTATCTAAGCCAAAAATCTCCAATAAGATGTGAAATCTCCCTCCTCAGAGAACCATCAAGGGCCGGTCCCATGGCTTAGCGGTTAAGTGAGCGCGCTCCGCTGCTGGCGGCCCGGGTTCGGATCCCGGGCGCGCACCGATGCACTGCTTCTCCGGTCATGCTGAGGCCGCGTCCCACATACAGCAACTAGAAGGCTGTGCAACTATGACATACAACTATCTACTGGGGCTTTGGGGGAAAAAAAATAAATTAAAAAAAAAAAAAAAGAGAACCATCAATATGATGATATTTCAAGATCCAAGACTTCTAGTTTTGCTGTTTAAATTGTGTCATATCCCACCCCTCCCTGCCCCCAAATCAACGGCTTCCCATTATATATACCATTTTTAAATGAACACCTTGATGGAGTTCTCAGTCCTGGCTGTGGGGCCCCTGCCCGCCTTCACAGTTCAATCTTGTGCCACTCCACTCCTTCCTCTCTGGGCTCCAGAGACAGGGACCCTCTGTGGATTCCTTTCATACAAAGAGCTTGTACTTGCTTCACGTCCTTCACACACTCTGTTCCCTGCGCTGCCAATACTCTTTCTCCTAACTCATCATTCAGGTTTCAGCTTACTAGTCATTTCCTCAAAAAGGTTTTTCCTGAACCCAACCTAAATTAGCTCTTCCTTTTCAACTCTCAAGATATCTTGAACTTTTCATTTATAGCCTCTATCGCATGTGTAACTGATCAGCGTCTCTCCCTCCCTGGACTGTGAGCTCCCTGATGACAGAGACTGACTTGATCTTGTTCTACCTTCCACCTCCAATGTCAGGCACGTGACCTGAACGGATATCAAGAAGAGCCCCTAGAGCCCAGGAAAAAGGCAGGCCTCCACTTGTTTCATCAGCTTCCCCAGCACTCGAAGGAATGCCTGAATTAACGTCAGCTTCGTGGGAACTTTCACCCCCCCGCCCCTCCCCCCCCGCCCCCTTACAAAACTGTTTATCCAAAATGTAAAGAAAAAAAATTTCATCTAAGCCATGAATCACACATATTTCTTTATACTAAACACAGCTATCTCTGGAACATTGTAATTTTAAGTAATAAATAAGATATAGCTATAAATAACTTCTTTTACTAAATACAGCAGAACACAAGTATCCAAATTAGTTGAATCTTTTAAATGCATCATTCTGGGGGCTGTGCAATGATTACCGTGACACTATTATTGCTCTAGACATTTTTAAGGCTCCTTTCTGGTAACTGCCTTTAAAATCAATTTACTAACCAAACAAGAAAACCTGCCTCCTCACTTTATGGTGACAAGCCATTATCCCTTAGTTGTCATTGTGTGTCCCCTCCCTCTGTATACACGTGACACACTCAGCTTAGCCCCCGCCCTTAGCTTGAATGACACCTCAACCCCATGCATAGGCCTTTGTCTGGCTGGGAGCATAAAGATTTGCAGAAGAAAGGCTACAGGTTCAGTCAGCCCACAGAGGAAGGGGACAGAGGAAACCCTCCCAGAGAGCAAACCAAACTTGTGTGCTTCCCCAAACTGGTCTTCCCAGTCACACAGGTATGTGACTAGCCAGGAAATGAGAACTGTCTGCAGAGGGCGTTGCTCATTACAAGGAGCCAAGTGAGGCCTTCAAGTTGGCCACAAGGGGCCTGATTTTAGTCCTCTTTGTGTCTCCTTGCTTGAGGGAGGAGGGTCCTTTCACACCTCAGGGTCACCATAAACTTCCTCCTCTCAAAATGGGGCTGCAAGCTTAGCTTTCCACTTCTCTGTTGTGGAGCACTGATATTCTTTCCTACGAAAACCATTCAACTTAGTACGTAGTTCAGAATTAAAAATAACCAGGGGTGGGGCAGAGAGGGAAGGATAGGCAGAGCACAGAGGATTCTTAGGCTCTGAAGTGAAACTGCTAGTGGTGAAACTACTCTTTGTGATATTATAATGATGGATACACGTCATTATAAAGTTGCCCAAACCCAAAGAATGTACAACACTGCTATAGACTGAATGTGTGTGTCCCCCCCAAATTCATATGTTGGAACCTAATCTCCAATGTGATGGTATCTGGAGGTGGGGCCTCTGGGAGGTGATTAGGTCATAAGGGTGAAGCCCTCATGAATGGGATTAGTGCCCATTTGAAAGAAAGCCTAGAGAGCTCCCTCATCCCTTCAGACATGTGAGGACACAGGCCAGTGCCTTGATCTTGGACTTCTCAACCTCCAGAATTACGAGAAATAGATTTCTTCTGTACCATAGACCACCCAGTCTATGGTATTGTTACAGCAGCCAGAATGGACTAACATAAACACCTAAGAGTTAACCCTAACGTAAACTATGGACTCTGGGTGATAACGATGTGTTGATGTAGGTTCATCAACTGTAACAAATGTACCACTCCAGCGGGGGATGTTGATAATGGGGGAGGCCACGCATATATGCTGGGGCAGAGAGTATACGGGAAATCTCTGTACCTTCCCCTCAATTTTGCAGTGAATCTAAAACCGCTCTAAAAAACAAAGTTTATTAAAAAAAAAAAAAAAAACTAACATCTTTTTGTGTCAAATGTCTTCTTTAAAAGGACAGAGAGTCAATTAACAAATAAAAGATACCAGAAGAGTTTTCTGGGATGTCATATAATAAATGACTTCTGAATTCTCTTGTAAGGAACGTCAGTTTACTCCAACCCTTGTGGCCATAGGGATGTCTGGGTGGAGAAAACAACAGGCCACTAGAAGGTCAGGGTCAAAGGAAGTAGTAACAACCTCAGTCAGGCCAGGATCCAAACAATGTATCTTATTAGAAGCAGGTCTGGCTACATAATTTGCAGGGCCC
Source organism: Diceros bicornis minor (assembly GCF_020826845.1). Classification (NCBI taxonomy): domain Eukaryota; kingdom Metazoa; phylum Chordata; class Mammalia; order Perissodactyla; family Rhinocerotidae; genus Diceros; species Diceros bicornis. The sequence goes on from NC_080755.1 coordinate 26,843,823, forward strand.
AGTGCAAAAGGAAAATGTGGGGCCTTTTGTTCCCAAATTATTAAGAATTTCAAAAGAGCAACGGCAGAGCATTAAACCAAGAGTGGGGCCAGTGTGACTGCACAGGATGCAAGCCCGTGAAGCCAGATCTGAGGAAAAGAACCAGACAGCCATCCCCAAACTGCCCAGCTGTGCGTTCAGTTCACATCCCTCCCACTGTGTGATTCATATGCTGTTTCGAAACTGTATGTGGCAGGCTTTGGAAAAAAAACTTTGCCTCCTGCTTTAATTTTTTAACCAAAGTAAAACATGCCATAGTTTTAGTAGATAGTACTAAGTGTCTTATAATGAAAGAAAGAAAAACAGTAGCCCCTGCCCCACACCTCCCAACCCGATGCCTGCACCCCGGAGGTGTACATTTTTAACTCTCAGCAGTTGCTTCTGATATTTGTCTCCATGTTTCTAAATATATATGACTTGTATAAATCATCTATTGATTTCCTGTTATGTAGAAGGCTTCTTGCCCCACCTACATTCACTCTACACTCTCCTGCCTCACTCTTCCCCATTTGGTTGCATGACAATTTAATTTGGGGATTAAAATCAATATTCAACGTTTATAACATACAGTTCACAGTGGAACCAAAGGGATTACATATCCTCTCCTGTGCAACATTTAATATTTTTCCCCTGGGGTAAATAATTGCCTTACAGTTGCTTTGTTTTTTTAAGTAACTATCACTAATTCCTGTTAGTCCAAAGCATAAAAACCATCTTGATATGGTCAAACACACCAGGTAATCTACTTGTTCTCTTTAAAAAAAAAAAAAAAATTGTGCTGACCATCACCTCCATCCACTCCTAGAACATCTGTTATTCAAATGTTGAGCCTTTTGGAGACATTCTCTAATATGTTTCTTTTCTTTCCCATCTTAGGATATATCCTCTCCTTTAGAAAATTTTACTTTCTGGGAAAGTTCTTCATCTTTAGCTATCTAATCATTCCACTGAATTTTTTTATTTCTGCAATATTTTTAATTTCCAACAGAAGAGCTTGCTTATTCTCACTGCTTCTTAAAAAAAAAAAATCCTGTTTTTGTTTAATAAATATCCTCTGATCTCTTTCAGGCAATTAAGGAACTTTTCTTCTGATTCCTGGATGGCATTTCTAATAAGGTTCTTTCTTCTTGACAGTCATGTTGCAGACATTCCTCATAGTCTGAGGCTCCTTTTTGCCAGTTCTTATTTAAGAGGGAAGCACTGAGACTCAGATGGAAAGTTTTATGTGCATGAAAGGGCTGAAGTGGTTAATTTCACTGACAGGTTATCAACTGGGGAGCCTACTATTTCATTAGCGGACCCTCGAATGTTAATATCTATAGACCCTTTTTGGGCGGATCACTTTTCCAAAAAAGAATCCTCTCATGTGGAGGAGTTACACCTGGCCAGCAAACACCCCAAAGCCAAGTGGGGGAGGGTGCTGGGGGGTCATACTGGGTGTTTTGACTTCCACATAACTCCTGTTTTTAGTACTTGTATCTCATCCTCACTATGGCTCCATTCTGCTGAAAATTCGATACATTCTGGGTGAAATTTCCATAATTTATTCTAGAGATTTGTTAATATCTTTCATTCTGTCATCTCCTCTCTTCTGTTTGTTCTTTATGGGTCTATCCCTATTTGTTTCCTCACTTCATTTTCCCGGGTTTTGGGAGAGAGAAAATACTAAACACGCTGAATCTGCACCTTTGATCAAAGTTCCCCCTTTGCTTCAGACTTTAAATAGAAATATTGTTATAATGGCAGCATTTCCATTAGGTAGAAATATATTTCTACTTAATATTCTATTTAAAATACTAAAATTCTCACAGAATGACCGACTTCTGATTTTTTATGTAATTGTTAGATCATGCCATGTAACCCTAAGAAAACAAAGCACAGCCCCATCAGGGCTTCTTAGGCAGGTGTCACGACTCTGATATTACTACCACCACTTTCATAACCCCACACAGAAACACGTACATACTTAGATGATCTACTTCAGAGATCACCTACAGATAATCCTGAAATCTCAGACTGGCTCCTTACCTCCCACATCCCCACAACAACAGACACCTGACCTAGTTCCTCATTCTCTTTTTGTTGGCATGAGCCTAAGGACTCGGGCTATTTTTAATGTTAGAACCAGTCAAGCATAGTGAGAAAGACAAATCTATTGTAAAAACCAATCAAAAATATAATAATATCCCCAAATTAAATTACAATATTTTTTGATATTTGTTTCCCCTCAATGAATTTAAGAAAGAAGAATCAACTAAAATATTCCTTCTGAACAAGCGGATCTTATTAACTCTAATAATATGATTAACCACAGATTCATTTGGGTGCAAAGGCCAACTCTCTTTAAGTTTTGATTTTAGATAGGAAATTATTTTCAAACAAAAGTGTTTGAAAATTTGATGCCCCCATCGGCTGTAAAACTAACAGGAAATGGAATTAAGACATTCTATGAAAGATTTTACATCAGTATTTCATAATTTCCCAATATCCTGTTTAGCCAATTATTTTAGAAGAATTTGTAAACCGGTTGTATTTCCTAGTAGAGTTTATAAAATGTACTACCATTATCTCATATAAAATAAACATCAAGAATCAACAGGTAGAAACTGGTATGGAATCCATTCATTCAACTATCTTTTGAAGACATACGTGCCAGATTAATAATTAAAATGTTGAGTACAGTGCATATCTTTACATCAGTGTATGTCTCCATTTTAAGCATAATCATCTATATGTATCGCTTAACAATGACTACTTTCAAGCAATGATACAAAAACAAAAGTTTATAAACCATTTCTGCCACCTTCAATAGCTACTAGAAACTACCACAGTTGGTCTAGCAAGGAGAGTGGGAAGGCAGAAGAAAAGGTACAATTACTAGACATGCAAACCTCAATATTTGGACCAAGTAGCTATGATCTTCAGTATTTCCCATACCAGATGTTCTAGCTCCAAGAATTCCCATTCCAAGAATACAGTCTATTGTTCACTCATCTTTGCATCCATCTTCATTATTCACACTTTTTTTCCATTCTGGTACACTAACTCTTAGGGTACCCAAAGGATCTTTCTGGAACGTGTCATTTTCTAGGATAAGACCTTTTCATGTCCTTGGTAAAAACCTTTCTAAGAATTTTAGTGTGTCACTCATCTAACTCCTACTGTATTCCTAAATTAAATGGACTTTAAATTGCAAATAATATTTAAAATTATAATAGTACTTCGGTTGCTAAGTATATGTAGCTAATCAGTAATGGACAAATGGAATGTGTGATTTTCTCAGTTTCTCATATATCAGTTTTAAAGGCAAATTACAGAAAAGAGAGAGAATTTGTTGGGAAGCATGAAAACTTCAACCATAAAATGTCTGAAAGAGACAAATTTATATGGTTTAACCAAATGATGACTAAGCTAGAGTTTCCTGGGATAAAACTACTGATGCTGTGCAAGACATCAAAGAGAACCCTAACCATCTATTTATACTGCAATCTGCCCTTCCAGTTTGTTTCAAAAGAGCAAAATCTGAGCTATTTTAACTATCAAAACATAAGACCATAGATTAATAAGGAAGGAAGAGATGTTTATCAGCAGTTTGCATTTTTAAAACTGTAATATCCTACTAATTATATACTTAGCATTTGCACCATTATATACTTACTATTGCACCTCTTCACAAAACTGTAAATCTGCATCTATATTGAAACATTTTATATTGACTAGCTAAGATGGCTCTTCCAAGAAATCCTATGGCAAATATGTCAAGTATATAATCATTTAATTTACATGCCTTTATATCTGGATTCATATATCAAATTTGCTTAAATTGGGGTAAACTGGAACTGTAGCTTATAAGTATTCAGCTTTGTCAATAAAATATATAGGAGGCTTGGTTTTGAGTCCAAATTGATGGGCTTGTCTTAACAAAAACAGAAATATTCCTGAAAAACCGGATACACCACAATTTTCTTCATGATTATTACAAAAGTCTACCCACGTTTCTTTTTTTTTTTTTTTTTGTGAGGAAGATCAGCCCTGAGCTAACATCCATGCTAATCCTCCTCTTCTTGCTGAGGAAGACCGGCTCTGAGCTAACATCTATTGCCAATCCTCCTCCTTTTTTTCCCCCAAAGCCCCAGCAGACAGTTGTATGTCATAGCTGCACATCCTTCTAGTTGCTGTATGTGGGACGCGGCCTCAGCATGGCCAGAGAAGCGGTGCGTTGATGCGCTGCCGGGATCGAACCCGGCCGCCAGTAGCGGAGCGCGCCCACTTAACCCCTAAGCCACGGGGCCGCCCTCTTTTTTTTTTTTAACAGTTTATTATTTATTTATTTTTTTGTGAGGAAGATCAGCCCTGAGCTAACATCCGCGCCAATCCTCCTCTTTTTGCTGAGGAAGACCGGCCCTGAGCTACATCGTGCCGATCTTCCTCCACTTTATGTGGGACACTGGCACAGCATGGCCTGACAAGCGGTGCGCCGGTGCACGCCAGGGATCCGAACCCCGGCTGCCAGCAGCAGAGCACATGCACTTAACTGCTACGCGCCACGGGCCCGGCCCCTACCCGTATTTCGTAAAGGAAAAATATTTTCCTTCTCAGGGCAAAAAAATTTTTTTTACTTAAGAACACAGTAAACCTTTAAAACAACAATGATTTTAAAGAAATTAAAAACAACTGCCCAGTTAACCTTAATCCAGGGGTCCATCCCTTTCCAAGGTAAATGTTACTTTTTGGACATTACCTTGCCACTGTTTCTTTTTTGTGTGTGTGAGGAAGATTGTCCCTGAGCTAACATCTGTGCCAATATTCCTCTATTTTTTGTATGTGGGACGCCCCCATAGCATGGTTTGATGAGTGATGTGTAGGTCTGCACCTGGAATCTGAACCTGTGAACCCCGGGCCGCCAAAGCAGAGCTTGCAAACTTAACCACTACACCACTGGGCTGGCCCCTCCACTGTTTCTTTATAAAATGAATATGGTGTCATAATTATATCGTTAACCATCCTGGTTAGGATTATCGTTGATCATCATAGTAGGTAAAACTGAAATAAGTAAAACTTCTTTAGGATTTCCCCGATTCTATAACATTTCCAACTCTTGGTGGGAGATGCTTTTTGATCCAGGCACTGAAAACCTAGGTCTCAGTCTTTATTCTTAATAAATCGGGCTTCAATAAAGGATCTGAAAATTTTGCAAATTTTCAAATGCAAATGTTAGAAAAGGCTTAATGAGTTAACTTAATCCCTCCTACCCTACTCTAGGAACAACTGGAGCATTCTGAACTTTCAAAAGAGACAAAGCTTTACAGTCTGTGGATTTTCAGTCATCAACATGTAGAAGGCAGGGTCCTTTTGAAGAGGCTCAGGTGATCTTCCTGGAACTTTCTGAAATACCACAGAAGCCCTTGCCAAATCTGACAAGCCTTTCTGGTACCATGGAAAGAATAATTTCAATATCTCACTTCCATAAGTATTCACCCCTGCCCTGCCCTCCCCCACACAGAGCATGCAACACAGAAACACTAAGTGTGGTAGAAAAGCAGAATCCAAAGCACAAGAACTATATTTATTGATTTTATAAAAGTCTGGTGTGCTAGTGTTAACAAAACACTTTATATCTCATGAATACCTTTATGTTAGTAAAGTACATTTACAAAATTCTCTAACGTAGCTCATAGGACTGATATATAGAAAATTACTTTACAAACATAAGGCAAATGCTAACAGCAGTAGAAAAATGTGGAAAAAAATATGAGATGAAGATAATCAGATCAAAGTTTTTAAATATAAGAATATACCATGTGCCAGGCACAAAAAGAGCACAAGAAAACCTCAAACCCTTTACATATATTAATCTCTGACGACTTCTTGATATATTATTTTTGAAATAAATTGAGGAGGAAACTGATCGCCAGAGTGTTAACTTATCACAGAGTAGTGAGTGGCAAAGCAAGAACTCACACCCAAGACTGCTTAAAACCCATGCCCTTAGTCATGTGTAGGAATTTTAAAAAACAAGCTAAGGACAGTGAGATGGAACTGTTTTCACTCCTAGCCTTCAGGAAGAACAGTGGTTCAGAACAATAATTTAAAATATAATCAGAACCTTCATATACAGAATTAATTTTTATTTTTATTGGGAAACAGTAAACATCATGCCAATTGGCTTTAACTTTGATGTTTTACTATTCTGGCAATAATAGATATTTTAGCTTATTCAACAGAAAAAAAAAATACTTGCCATTCACATCCTCATGAAATACTGTCATTGCACACCCACAGCTTACACTAAAGCAACAGAAAACCACCTTGATTTCAAATATTCTGTTCACTATACAAACATAGCATGGAAATTTCCTGTAAATCCAATATTTAAGGGTCCAAATATTTCACAGGAAGAGGTATAAAAATCTTTTATGGGATCATGGTTTCAATTTTTGGTTCAAAAAATATGGACACTATAGGTAAACATCCTTTATATATTATGATGGGGGAATGGCAAGTGGAAATGATGAGGTAGGTTGACCAAAACTCTAAGGAGGGTGACAATGTACTTCCCAACTTTCCCACTCCCACTGGCCTGCCTCATCCCACCCCAGTCTCACTTCAGGATTCCCCCTGCTTCACACTCCAATTATTTTTTGGTTATCTACCATCTCGGCCACCAGCACCTCATCAAAAGGCCTTCCTCTGAGCACTAATCCTAACTCCCTCAGGCTCACCTCGGAAGGAAAGCAATATCATTAGAATAATGCAAAATAAGTGTGATTATTTTCAGTATGAGTTAAATCTCTGAAGGTAATACATTTGATAAGCAAATGTTAAATGAGGAGTTCCACTGTTAGGTAGGGGAGGATTTACAGAGGCGAAGGAAGATTTCCAGAACCCCTTTAAATAATACTCCTTAGATGTTGCTTCAATTCTTTAGTAATCATATACGGTCCTCCAGATCTGATCCCTGTTTACCAATTCAGCACAACTCTCCATTTTCCTTTCTTCAAGTTGTTGGCTCCAGTAGTTTCAAAGGTATAATTTATTTCATTGAAATATACTGCTATCTCTCCCTGCCTGTAACACTTCTCTCCTCCCCTCCATCCCACCTTACCCACCCCCATGACCCAGTAAGAGCACCACCTTGTAGTTCCGCCAACACTACTCTAGTCTAGTTAGGAGCCTTTTCTAGGCAGTCCTGTAGCACTTGTGTTTCCCTCTACAGTACTACTTATTACCTTATATTGTAACAGTAAGTAAGCCTCTTTCAGGCAGGCTTATGATTCCCTTGTGCTTCAGTGACTAGTACAGTGCTTGGCATAAAAGAGTCCTCAACGAACATCTGCTGCATGAATTTATAAATAAAGTTATGGCAAGGGCCACCCCAGGAGAAGGCGAGAAAGAAAAGTCTTTAAAGTGTAGTACATTTATATATATTTATAGGAAGAGACCTGCACATAATAGAGAAACATTCTTGTTCACTGAGATCCATCCATTCAAAAACCTAAAGGGTTAGTAGACTAGAATGCTGTGACAATGCAGTTTTTAATCATCTTCCTCATGCATTTTTACAAGACAAGCTAACTACTACGTTGTAATACGAGATAAACTGGTTAAAACCATTAACTAAAACTAAGTACCACAGTCAATCGGTCAACCAGCAGTTATGTAACAAAGAAGAATGATTTAAATTATATTTTGCTTCCGGCTAGCTGGGAGGTCTACATACCAAAACTGGGCTGGCAGCACTTAGTTGCTGAGAAACTCTTACAAATATTCTGGAAAAACCAGTGGGTGGAATTTAGGTCCTCAATAATAAGCTTCTACTGTCAACAGGTGAAATGCAGGGTTGAGAAACCAAGTATGTATCATCATATCAGGGTCATGCGCTTCACACTGTACACCCTACATATCAAAAAAAAAAAAAAACACTGAATGCTAATAGCTCTTTTTATTTAAAATTTTTTTAAAAGAGAGAGGAGTTATTGATGCTAGGCCATTGATGTAGCGACATGGGCAAGCTGGGAATCCATTTATACAACATCTTAATCCCCCTTAAGCCCTTCCCTGCTTCTATAGCCATCTAGCAGTGCTAATGTTCTTAACTTATAAACCTGAATTTCAGATTTTCAAATTGATTTATGTCAAACAAAACCAACAACAATAACAACAAAAGCCCACAGAAAATAAGAACAGTAAATATTTCATTTTCTTTTAATATATATCCCTGTAAATATCTTCACTTTCTACAAAATCCAAGAAAGTAGTCTCTATTTAAATAAAACTGATCAACTACTGTTTTCAAACAGTATTTTTTAAAAAAACAAAACATTTAATTAATAGCAATAATGCTTAGGGTTTACATCAGATACTGATTTCTGACTGGTAGAAGAACAGTGCTTAGTAGATATGGATATGCATGTAATAACAGCTGATTTGGGTAAGAGCCTGCTTTTCTTTACTATAAATTCAGAGGCAATAAACTGGTTGTCCAAGACTAAGATTACACTTTGAGTCTAAAACTCAGACTAAGCCTTTTTCTTCTCGGAAGATATTTAGTTTTATAACATCTAGGGATAACCCAAATTCCATCGATTTACAGAAAGTATACTCCTTTGAGAAATTTCTTACACTTCATCTAGTTTTGACATTACCTCCCTGATAAAAAACACAAGAAGAACAATCTCTCAATAAGTTACTCATTGCCAAAGTCCAAATTTTATTTTATTTTGTTTTATTTTATTACATTTCCAAGCTGGGTACTCTCCCAGGTTTTAGGGATACAAGGATGATGAACTGGGCCCAGTCACAATTCTGAGCAAGCCAGTGAGACACACATGAAATGTAATAACCTTATGAAGCAAAAGGCTACATGGAAGCAAGATGAGTGAGCTCCTTTACAGGAGGGATGACTAACTGCCTAGTGGAGCCACGTGAGGTTTCCCATGGGAGGTGACATTAATCTGGGGCTTGAGGGATGGACAGGGAGAAAGGCATTCCTGGCAGACAAGGCAGAGCCATAAAGACTACGACATGTTGGAGATGTTCACTCCTAGAATAATCTTCTACCCTAGGCAAATCCATCTACTTACTTTTTTAAAAGACTTTATTTTTTTAGAGCAGTTTTAAGGTTCACAGCAAACCTGAGAAGAAGGTACAGAGATTTCCCACATACAACCTGCCCCCACCCAAGCATAGCTTCCCCCATTATCAACATCCCCCACCAGAGTGGCACTTTTGTTACAGCTAATTGACACACTGACAATATCACCCAAAGTCCACAGTATACATTAGGGTTCACTCTTGGTATTGTACATTCTATGGGTTTAGACAAATGTATAATGACCTGTATCCACCATTATAGTGTCATACAGAGTAGTTTCACTGCCTGTCATCCTGTTCCTTGTATCACCAGTGCTTGGCTCTCCACAGGGAAAACTGCTTAATAAATGTCTGCTGCCAATGAGGACCAGTGATTACAAATGAGCTATTTATTATTTCAAAACTTGACCAAACTTCGGGGCCGGCCCGGTGGCGCAAGTGGTTAAGTGCGCGCGCTCCGCTGCGGCGGCCCGGGGTTCGCTGGTTCGGATCCCGGGCGCGCACCGACGCACTGCTTGGTAGGCCATGCTGTGGCGGCGTCCCATATAAAGTGGAGGAAGATAGGCACAGATGTTAGCCCAGGGCCGTCTTCCTCAGCAAAAAAAGAGGAGGATTGGCTGATGTTAGCTCAGGGCTGATCTCCTCACAAAAAAAAAAAAAAAAAAAACTTGACCAAACTTCTATGAACCTGTGGATCTTCACATCTGTTAGCAGTGTGTCACAGTTGGTGACAGTCAAGTAATTTTCATGGAATATCAGGCAAAAATGCTGCCTAGTAGAATCCAAAGAGAAGTCGCAGTATTTCTTCAGTTGGTAAAAACACCATTTCCTTTTTCTACTCTGAGTCATTGTTCCCACTGCCTTATTGATAATCCCTAGATTGCAGGAACTCTATCTTTTATATATTAGGGTCATAAAGTCTCCACAGACCCTGGTGCTAAGTACCAAGTAGTTGAATTATTAATTTTAATGAATGGAAATGGATTTGTGAAGACCCTTCACAACCTAGCCCTAGTTACTCTTCTAGTTCATTCGTGACCACCCTTTCTCCCTCTTTTACATACTTCTTTCCTCTTCCCCTTCTCCTTCTCTCTCCCCATCCCCTGCTCACATGCACACACAATATGAATGTGGCTTTTCAAAAGTAGGCGTTGCACTTTGATCAGAAATCTGAGAAACCTAGTTCCCTGGCAATAATAACAGTGAAATTAAACAAACAAAAGGCATTGCCTGGTACTTTCGTTTAAATATAGCCAACCAAGAAAAATCTGCTTTGGGAATTTAACAAAAAATGTAATAACTGTCCTTTTAGAAGGTGGACAATTAGTCTGCATTTGACCAGAATGGTACACCTATACCCTTGTTTCTAGGGAAGATAGATCAGAACAGCATGGCATACCAACGTTACTTTTATTGTACTGCCTTTCCCACAATAAGCTCTAAGGATGACTCTATTCTGGCACAATTGCATGTTATCAGACATTCAGAGAATGAGTGAGTGAAAGGCAAAACTAATTCCGAATGTCTTTTCACATTTCAGGGCCCATATGCTTCTTTAAAAGGTGTAGAAATGATTTTCACATCATGAATTTGGACAATGATCCAAATTACTTAAAGTCTGCATATGTTACATTTCTTTGTATGCTTTAGACAAGAGATAGAAATTAGCCATGTAGAGAGTTTCTTTTAAAGTCTACCAGTTTACCAATCTCAAACTCTTTCTTTCTACTTTTAGCATTAACAAAGACAGAGACACTTTGTTGATGACGTTATTTGTTGCAGGTTAAATATATACACATACACAAATATCTCAAGCCCCCCTAGAGCCCTTTTAAATGAGAAAGTGATAATTTTACGGTTGCTAATAAACAATACTTTTAGTTGAAAACATCAAGGATTTTTTTTTTTTTGGTAGAGGTTGGGTCACATATCATTGAAAGCAAAGACTTCTTATTTAATTTCTTCCTTATCATTTAAACCACAGCACCGGGCACCTTGTAAATAAAGAAGAAACCAAATATAACGTCAGTGAATTCTTCCAACATCACTCTGACACAATCATCATTTTGGCGGCTTTCTCCCTGAAAGAGAGAATGATGAGCAGAAGCCTGTGCAAACAGTGGCCTGCCTGCTAGTCCTGGGTCTACCACTAACTGCATATGTGTCTTTTGTTTCCTTCAACTGTGAAATTTGGGGGATGAACAAGATAACCCTTCCCTTTGAGCTTAAGAAAGTACTCAAGATAAAATTTTATTTATATAGGTTCTAGATGAAGAAAACTACAAAAGTTTCCACTGTCTGATAGTTTACACACTACTTCATGGCAAATTTAGAGTAAATGTGACCAAATAGATTATACCAACACGCTTATAAAAGTGTAAAATTAATTTTTACCATAGGTATAACTCCCAACATTTACAACCATGTTTTGTGAAATTACTTAAGCCAATGTTCCTAAATTCATATGCTACAATCTTTTGATTTTTAAATTTCTATTTCCTTTGTATTTAAAATTTCAAGATAAATTAACTACTGTATAGTTCATTAACAAGGGAAGTTTAAATATTGAGTGTGCCACTTCAAACTGCTTATGCTCAATTCTCCTTACTTTCACCACTTAGGTTGGCTATCCATGATAGAAGCCAAGGTAATACTAAGATTATGTTCCAACCACTTGCTGTTTACAATCTTTATATATTCTAATTCTTATCAGCAATTCAAACTACATAAACACATCATTAATCCAAAGACTTATTGGCTTATTAATGCCAGATCCCCTGACAGGCACTAGAGATACACAGGGAAATCTGTACTTGTCCTCAAAGAACTTGATCTACTAGGGAAAAAGACAATCATAAATGCGGACATGCAACAGCAGAGTGTTACAGGAACAGCAGGGAAGATTCAGAAGAGGCTTCCTAGATGATGGATGACCATTCTAGGGGGAGAGGAGAGCATGGGCAAAGGAAGGACACAGCTTGTGTAGGGAACTGCACCAAATGTGGCAGAGATGTACAGGCAGGACCTAGATCACAGAGTGTCTTGCTCTGTCATACTGACTTTCTCTTGTTGGCCTGGGGATCCATGAAAGGATTTAAAGCAAAGGTGTAAGGTGGATAAGTTAAAAATACTGGTGTTTTAAATACGGAGTACCTTTCTGACTACCATGTGGGTAGCAAATTCTAGGGGAACAAAGCTGGAGACAGTTCAAAGGCCATTGTAAGTGAAAAATGAAAAGGGTTTGAATGACGGCAGCAGAAATATGTTTTTTAAAAAGAACATATTTGATATGCAGTGAAGATAGAATCAGTGGGACTTTTAATCACAGGATGTGGGGGATGAAGTCGTAGGAAGACTCCCAGATTTCTGGCTTAGGTGGTGATGCCACCAAACAGGATACAGGAAGAAGAGCAGGTTTAAGGGTGGGTGGTAAGTTTAGAGTGAGCTATACTGAGTTTAGTGGGACACTCCTAATGACATATCTTAGGGAGGGAGAGGAGTGGGCCAAGGATGGCACTCTGGGCGACACCAAGTACCCAGGGGCAGGCAACACTGAGAATGAGAGAGCTTGGAGAGGAACCAGGAGCATGCGGCAATGTCCTGGCAGCCTAGAGGTTCAGAATGTCAAGGAGAAAAACACAAACAATAGTCTCAAATGTGGTAGAAAGGTCCAGCAAGGAAAGGACTGGAAAATGTCCACTATGTAGAAAGTAGGATGCACTAAGGACCTTAGTAAAAGCTGTTTCAGTAAAGTTATGAGAACAAAAGTCAGACTACAATGACTTATGAGGTAAATGAGAGGTAAGGAGCAAAGACGTTTGGTTGAAGAGCTGTTAGATGTAGAAATAGGGTTAAAGGTAGGGTTTGGGTGATTTGTTTTTTAAGTCAGTTGAAATCTCACCATCTAGAGATAGCCAACATTAATACTTTGGTGACCATCCTTTCATACATTCTTCTGTGCATATATACATATACACACACACATAATAATGCTCAGACACAAAGAACAACATTTATTGTTGACAAGATTATTATGTACTAGTAAAGCGAATTCTATCTTTACACCTAAACCACCCTTTATCAGAATCACAAACACACATAAAAGGAAGTATAGTCTCTCTTCTAAATCAAGACCCAAGCCCTCTATGTGACGTACACTACCCTCTGACAAAATAAATGTTTCTTCTGAGAAATATAACATAGAACAGTCAGCCTAGGAAACGGACACACCCAATTCTATTGATTTTTAGAAGGTAGAGAGCAATTACCCAGTTGGAATGTTTCCAGGGGTTTAAACACACAATCTTATGAGTAGAGCCCCAGGAGCTATAACTCTGAGGGCAAACAACCTCCCAGCAAGGGGGGTACTGACAATATACACCCAAAGAGTGGCACCCAGTGAGTCACCAGAGAGGGGCAAGTTCCACCCTGTGAAGCTTCCACACCTGCCTTCTGTCTCACCACCACAAAAAAGAACAGCACACAAAGCTCTCTGGTGTGGTGTTGCAATGTCAACAAAGCTGGGAATACTGGTTAAACTGGCCTAGTTAGCTGAATGGCCACTGATTTGGCTTGGGTTCACTCTATCAGGAAATGGGGCAAGAGGTCAGAATTTTAACATAGAAATGGTAGCCCCCAAGGACTTCCAGAGAAGAGAGCAGGACATGGTCATTATTGCAGAAAACTGGGTGTTGTGTCATTTTTGTAGTAGAAGGACAGTTTCCAAGCAGCTTCATTTGGGTTATAGCTCTCTCTCTTCTCACTCTCAATGCTCTTATGCCAATTTCCCTTCCATAGAAGAAGCTATCCCAGCAGTTATCAGAAGAAACCTGTTTGATAAAGCTTTTCTGTATTAATCACTCTCCCTAGACTGTATACAGTAGAAAGATTTAAAAGCATTAATGTTTATATCTCTATATATACTAGATAAATATCTGCATCTTTATTTTTAACTAGAGAATGAAAAACTAAACAAACAGCCTAGCTGGAGGGGACACACAAAATTGCTATATCAACTTGGAAGATAATCTTGTTTCTTGTTTATAATGTCAAAACTCAACTCTTTCTGGACATGTTTTAATAAAAGGAAACATTATCTACTTAGGTAAAAACTAAGTTCCATTTGGAGGGAGGGGATTTCTTTCTACCACTATGGAACAGACACATTATAAAGTCAATGGGACCCTGGGATACAGTAAACAAGACTGTGCGGAACTCAATGTTCAAGGCAACGTGTTCTTTAGGGGGATGACTCAAAGGGGATGATAACGGGTGCTTCCTGCTGCACGGATTGCTTCCTATTCTCCTTGGCTGGGTTCTCCAGGGAAGAACAGAACACAGAGGCGCCCATGGTCCCTCATCCGCTTCCACTCACAGAAACAAGTGGAAAATGGTGTAGAACATAAAAAGGGCTTTCTCTTTTTGGGTAACAACCTACTTAATATCATCTTCTGGTTTGGTCAAGTTATAAAAAGAAAAGAAAAAGACCTATATCTTTTCTTCCTTCACATTTTCCCAAGAAGACTCTGACAAGAAACAGCGAAAACAAGTAAATTTTTCAGGTTTTCAGGGTATAGCTTTATAAACAAAGCCACCTGAAAATAAGGCTTCTGGAAGATGATGCCAAAATGGGACAGCTGTCACACAATACACTCTTGCTGCCCACAAGGATTTCCATAAGAAGATCACCAGGTTGGTCACTATGTGCTGTCCTGATTGTTTTTCAACCTTCAGAGAAGCTAGTAATTTTCCATCATCTGCTTTGCAGTGCACCAGATTTACTGTCAGTAGTGTCCATTTACAGGAATCTCTCATAATTATTTTTGTAAATTTCAAGGCCTTATAAAACTACCGATAAGAATTTCTAGCAAAATGAACACATTGACATCCACCCTAAATGAACTATGAAAACATAGCGTTCATTATTGATGGAGAATATGCTTACAGATTTCATTTGCCAATACACTGATTTGGAGTTTTGATGCTTAAAACTTAGTATGTGATTTCAGTAGCTTTCATAAACAACAGTGATAAGACTGGGCTGAGTTCTCAGATGTGAAATGCTTTAGCTTCCACTGAAGAATATGAACCCAATGTTTACACCATGCATTTTCTATCAGATGTTTCATGCCTGGTCTTCAAAGACATGAGGAACATTCAAGTAGATGTTAGACAGGCAACACTCTGTTGAAGGGAAAATGAGGTCACATAGTCATAAATTCCTTTTCTAGGCAGTTAGCCAATTTTGTACATTGTGTTCAGTCATTACATACCACCCCACTTTTTGCTCTGTACAATAATTAAAGTGCTTCCTTCAATTTGCAGGTTGGTTTTCTAGATACTAGTTTATGTGTTCTTGGATCAACGACTTAATTCCCCACCCCCCTGCAAGTGACATTCTCCTTGTTGGCATGTGTTCATATGATAATGTTCTACCTCTAGCATAAACCAAACTGATACCAATAATCACTTACTCACCTTATGCTAGACCCTTTCTTACATTCAAGCAAAACAATATAGCTCCAACAAAAGTAAACTTTGCATTAGCTTTAAGCAGTACCTCTGGAGAAATATATATATAAATTGTATATCAAGATGATCAGGGAAGGTAGAAAAGTAGAAGATGAAAGCCGAGAGGAAAAATCCCTAGGCAGCCGGCCCTGAGGCATAGTGGTTGGGTTCCACGGGTTCGGATCCTGGGCACGGACCTACACCACTCATCAGCCACCTGTGGCAGCAACCCACGTATATAAAGTAGAGAAAGACTGGCACAGATGTTAGCTCAGGGCTAATCTTCCTCAAGCAGAAAAGGAGGAAGATTGGCAACGGATGTTAGCTCAGGGTGAGTCTTCCACAGCAAAAAAAAAAGAAAAAAAAAAAAAGCCTGAATGATTCTAAAATTAAAAACTGTTCTGTACAGAGCCAGCCCTGATGGCCTAGTAGTTAAAGTTCAGTGCTCTCACTGCTTTGGCAGCCCCGGTTCATTTCCCTGTCACGGAACCACACCACCTGTCTGTCAGCTGCCATACTGTGGTGGCAGCTCACACAGAAGAACTAGAAGGACTTACAACTAGGATATACAACTATGTACTGGGGCTTTGGGGAGAAAAAAAACAAAAGAGGAAGACTGGCAACAGATGTTAGCTCAGGATGAATCTTTCTCTGCAAAAAAAAAAAAAACCTGTTCTGTATAATATGTGCCTTTGAGAACAACTTTAAATGGTAAATAAGACGTGTAGTAATCTATTACTTGTTCACATATTCAGTTGTTCAACCACTGAAGCATCTACTATGTACCTGGCACACTGCAAGGTACTGTAAAGAATGCAAAGATAAATGAAATACTATATTCAAGAGCTTACAATAAAGTAGCAGATATAAGTAAAAGGCACTTTATATACTGAAGTGCCAGACATGGTTTCAATAAAGTGCTATGAAACTTACAAGAAGAAAAAGTCCTTCCAACAGCAGGATTTAAGGTGAGGACATTTAGAATGGCTTGAAGATCAGGTACCATTTATTCTAAGCACAAAAGACACCCACTTGTTCCTAAAGAAGGTGCTAAGTATATGAAGGACAAAGAAAATCTACATCTACTAAAAGTAATGCTTTGCAAAAGGATAGTTCATCATAGTCTACAAAGCTTCTATACTCAATATATTTAATAATCACTAATATTATTATCACTATTTAAAAATTGGGGAACTGAGAAAGGATAAATGTACTTTTTGAGGTTACAGAGCTGGTAATGTAAACTGCAGAGACAAGCACTAGAATATATGACTTCTGACCCCAAGTCTAAAATCCATTCCAACCCACACAGCCACCCGAGAGTCTGCACACGTGAAAGAGCAATTCTAAACACTGGTGGGACTGCCAATCCCAAGCTATGTGGGTTTTTTCACAGGTTCGGCTGAGTTTGGAGGACCTCTGCGTTTTACTCATTCAGACCAACTCAACGGAGTCAAGAATCACTTGAGAAACCCAATCCACTCAAAAGCTGCCAACTGGAGTGATCTTTTCCTTGAATTAGGTCTCATGTAGATACAGCATTGTCATGCTAGATATCTTGTTCACCCTACAGGCAGTCAAACTGGAAATCATTTGATTAAGGGCAACGGTTGGAAGCTAGATCCAGTGATTTGGAATTGATTCCAATATTGAATAGATTTTAAAAAGACAATGGTACACGCCTGGCTCTTCAATCCAATTTACATCTACTTTGTCTGGAAAGTGATCAAACAGATTTTGTCGAGATTCAGTAATGACTTCATATGGCCATCCCAGAGCACGAACTGCCACAATCAACGCTGTGCAGCCACACATGCATTGCCAGGTACCCTAATTTCTAACAGGGGATCTGCATGGAATTAGCTGAATTTGAAAAAAATCTGGACAGTGCTCTTGAGAAGACTGTCTCATCATACCTCCTGCCATGTTCAGACAAATAGCTGAATTAAAAGTATGGTACAAACTAATTAGGATATTTCAAAATAGATTTTTGGAGGCTATCTGTAAATAAGATCCTCCACGTAGAGACGGGAGGAACATTTTAAATATTAAAACAAATCTATATATAACATTTAACATGTTTTCACATGCCAACACAGAATCACTTGTCTCAGTGAATAATAGATATGTTGACATCTCAAGGCTTAACTGTCTTCCTTTAGATCAAGTGAAGGTCTTTGTAAGGGAAGCAAGAACATGTTCTGGATGCTGCTCTGTACTACTTTGTAAAAATTACATTTTCCACCTGGTTACTTCTAGTATTAGAAACATTATTGATTTTTATAATCTAATCTTACATCTGACCACTAAATTCTGATATTAATTATAATCTTTGGTTCAGTTGATTTACTTGGATTTTCTAATGAGACAATCATATAATATTTTTCTCTTCCTTTCTAATGTCTGAAACCTCATTTCCTTTTTTGTCTTACTACATCAATGACAAAATAACAGCAACAGCAGCAGAGAACACTTACATGGTACTCAGTATTTACCAGCTCTTCTAAGTATATTAGTTATAAGCTCATTTCAGCCTCAACGACAAGTATATGAGATAAGTATTATTATCGCCATTTTATCAATAGTGAAATTGAGGCACAGAAAGCTTAAGCAATATATATAAAAGATCACATAGTCCCTAAGGGGTTGAGACAGGTCAAGGAACTTCCTCTCTACATTGTCATTTTGGTATGGTAGGTATTCTATTTGGGAAGAAAAATTCAAGTTGCTAGGCCACTGCAATGGACTGAATGTCTCCCCCCCGCAAAATTCATATGTTGAAATCCTAAATCCCAATGTGATAGCATTAGGAGGGGGGGCCTTTGGGAGGTGCTTAGGTCAGGAGGGTAGAGCCCTCATGAATGGGATTAGTGCTCTTATAAGAGAGACCCCAGAGAGCTCCCTAGCCCCTTCCACCATGTGAGGACACAGTGAGAAATCAGCTCTTTGCCAACTGGAAGAGAGCCTTCACAGAATGCAACTATGCTGGCACCTTAATCTTGGACTTCCAGCTTCCAGATCTGTGAGAAATAAATTTCTGTTGTTTATATGCCACCCAGCGTGTGGTATTCTATTATAGCGGCCCAAATGGACTCAGACAGCCACAGAAGAGCAGAGGTGAAAGTGGGAACTCTCATCTTGTTCCTGACTCTATGTTGCTGTTGTTAGTTTTTGCCATAAGGAAGGAGGCAATGAACTTGAGGCTGCCAGGAATCACAGAGCTGACCCAAGGTGGTTCCTGCTACCTCAACATCATGCAGCCCGTATCATTCAAGGTCTAGCAATACTGCTGGGCCAGTGTGGCACTGTCTGGCTGGTCAAGCATGAAGACAGTGGTCCAGGGATGAGCGGATACCAGCAGCACTAGTGGACATCACCCCTCTACACAGCAACGTGCTCCATGGTTGCCACATGGAAACTCCCCAGAACCACAATATCACAGAGAAGATAATTTCTTAATGGCTCCTGCAACAGGTAAAATGTGTCATCTGAATTTCCTTCTACCATCTCACAAGAAAGACCCGTGTTTCGCTATATATAACAATGTGTGTGCGTGCACGTGTGTGGGTGTGTGTGTATATTCATAAGGAGAGCAGGGCTGAGGTGCAGTGAAGATATATACGCCAGGAATTCTGTAGTTCAGTTTAAATGTCTTTATTCTTTAAGTTTCCATAGTTTTCTGCCCTGTTAATCCAGACCTGAATTTTTTGCATAAATAAAAGGACTGCTCTGAGGCCAGCCTGGTGGCATAGTGGTTAAGCTCACACGCTCCGCTTCTGCGGCCTAGGGGTTCCCAGGTTCGGATCCCAGGCGCAGACCTACACACCGCTCCTCAAGCCATGCTGTGGCGCCATCTCATACACAAATAATAGAGGAAGATGGGCAGAGATGTTAGCTCAGGGCCAATCTTCCCCAGCAAAAAGAGGAAGCTTGGCAACAGATGTGAGCTCAGGGCCAGTCTTCCTCACCAAGTAAATAAAATAAAATTAAATTAAATTAAGTAAAAAAATAAAATTAAATTAATAAAATAAAATAAAATGACTGCCCATTTACACCTTGGGAACACATAGAAGACCTTTCTACATGGTGCTCCTGTGGGAGAGAAGAGGAACACAAAGCCCTCAAATTTATGAGCTTTTCCTGCTAAACGAGCAGGACGATGAGAGCTGGATGAGTAGAAGGACACTACGTAGGTCTATTGTCTGACAAGAAGGTTAAAAGAGGTAAAGGAAAGATGGAAGAACAAAAAGAACAATTATAGACGCAATCAAACTGCTTTCTCATACCTGAGATTACATCCTTCTCTTCATGATTCACCCAGCCTGCCCCTGAGAGACTTGGGAGCAGTCTCAAGGAACAATGGAACGTACTATTTGCCACTTCCACCATACTTGTGCAATTTGCTAGTCACAAGGGGCCACCTCCACCTGTTGCCAAAGAGTTATCTCTCTCTAAAACACAGAAAAAATATCATGGGAGTGAGCTCACTGACGACAGGATACAATGCAAACCCAGGAGGTTCATAAGAACTCTATGATCTGGCCACTGTGGCAAGCTGTAGGTCGAGTGCTCAGGCTTCACAGTTAGACAGCTCTGGGTTTGAATCTCGACTTCACCATCTACTGACAGACGTCCCAAAGCCTTGGTTTCCTCATCTAGAACAGGATAGTTTCTACTGTTAAGTGAGATCATGGCTCTGTGTGATGCACCTGAGTTCTCACTGTTGTGAGTCTTATGTGCTACCACGCCCTCCTCTCCAGTTGCTCCCCCACCTCTATCACTGCCCAGCGTCTAGTAGGTATTCAACCTTTCAATCAATATCTGAATATACCTGCAGACCCGCAGCAGCATTGCTTCAGTGCATTCTCTCCTTCTTAGCTTTAGACTCTCTATGCAGTTGCCCAAGGTTAAAAAAAAAAAAAATGCTGTTGTTAAAATGTTGGTAAGGAAGAAGAATTAGCAGTAGAAGAGAAATGGTGATACATTTTTATTTTGGGGAGAGAGGATGGGGAGGGGGATCTCAGATCTTAACCCCACACAGATACAACACGTTGAATTTTTAATTTCAATAGCATTTTAAGAACCACATGTTATGTAGATGTGTACTGCAATCTGAAGAAGGTAAGCCAGGTTTTACAATGTTTTTTTAATTCATTTAAAATCTGTTTATTCTAGGCATTTTCAGATACACCCTTTTTTAATATCAAGGGAGAAGAAAAGAGCCAGGATAGTTCTGGAAGATAAACAAAGTTTTGCAACTAAAGGGATTGGTTCTTTGCTGCCCTCTGAATTTTTCTGCCATGACACACACGGTTGCCGTCAGTCTCACACAGTATGTGCAGAAAGTAATATCTATTCACAAACCGTTTAACATTTTTTTTCTCAGCCTGGACAACGGCTTGTTATGTTTTAGAAATCAACTCTGACACAGGTTTTCTAGACAATGTCTGCCTGGCAGCCTCTGTCCAAAAAAGTGAGAATTTTTGATAAAGCAGCATAAGATAAAACTGATTACCAACAATAAAGATAACAATAATAATAATAAATATCTGGGTTTCTTTCTCTCAGCACCACTGATATTTTGGGGCAGATAACTCTTCACTGGGATGGTTGTCCTGTGCACTGTAGGATGTTCAGCAGCATCCTTAGTTTCTACCTACCAGATTGCAGTGGCTCCCCTCCTCTTGCTGTGACAACCAAAAATGTCTCTAGACATTGCCAAATGTCCCAGGGATGGGGAGGTGGGTGCAAACTCTCAACTTGGTTAACTAACTTGCTTGCTCAAACTTGGTTGAGAACCACTTGTCTATGTTAAAGAAAGAAAATAACCATTCTTTGTCTTAAGGAAGTAACAGAATCATAAAGAATTGTGGCGAATTCTGTAAAAGAAGTTTTGATCATAACAAGTCAACTTACAATACACATATTCTCCTTCACAGAGGGATCTCTTTATCATAGTACTGAAAATATATGACCAGACTATTTCATTCAATTTATCCAACTTTCCTAGACTTTGACATACAGAACAAAGAATCCCTATTTGATGTAGGAAATAAGTAATTGCCAAATACAGGCAAACCTATTAAATCTTTATGGTATCAATCTTTTAGAGCTTGAGATTTTTGTACATCTTTTTTCATTATCTGATCCCTTACTCCAAACACACTTTTCTGTGGAACTCCTATCTCTGACATACCTGGCAGGCCCAAGAACTGAAAGGATAAGAGCATTCTTGCCAATCTAAAAGTCTAGTACCTGAGACAACGGGAAACTTCTAGAAGGATCTGAGTGTCCCAAAAGATCACAAAGGGGTTTTAAAAGAAATCTGAATCTTTACTTTCTCACTCATTTTTTTAGGAAGAACTTGAAAGATTTTATCTTGTTGACAAAATTTATTTTAAGGTTAAAGAGTTTTAGCAAAAAAGAAAACAGTAAAAACAAATTAAAGCCATTAGGCAAAGTGTGCATGAGCAAACGCCTATGCCTGGGAGGTTAAAAAAAAAAAATCTGTTTCCATAGAAACTGGACCAAAAAAAAAAAAACACCTCAGAATTAT
The DNA here is from genome assembly GCF_020826845.1 of Diceros bicornis minor. Taxonomy (NCBI): domain Eukaryota; kingdom Metazoa; phylum Chordata; class Mammalia; order Perissodactyla; family Rhinocerotidae; genus Diceros; species Diceros bicornis. The sequence continues at coordinate 26,866,021 of NC_080755.1, forward strand.
CCTTCTCTCCTTGTTCCTTGTTCCCTGCATCTAGATATCAACTTTTATCTCATAAGCACTTCTCCCAGCCTAGTTCAGGTCTTTATTATCTTTCATCAGGTCTATTTTAACAACTTCCTTCCAGTTTCTCTCACCCTCTGCTCATCCTCCACTCCAGACCAGTGGGGGAGGTGATGAGGATTGGGGGGTGGGGTGGTGGCCTCATGTAATCTTTTTAAAACACAGATTATGCAAGGGACCCCCTCCAGCCCCCCGCCCCCGCCCAAGGCCCAGAGATTACAGTTCCCATTATTCATCCTGGAATTCAAATCCCTTCCCCATTCATTCCAGGGTAGCTTTCTAAATTTATTTCCTAAATACTCCTTCCCCCTCTACCCTACAAACCATTTCAATTATCATGACTATCACCCACAATCCAAATCGTTATGCCAGCTGGTCCTCTGTCTAGAATGCCCTTTCACCCCATTTTCATTTGAAGACCCTCACCTCCCACTTCTAGACAGAATGGCTCTCTTATTCAACTGTCCTCGGCGTTTGTTTATGCCTCTATTAGAGCACTCGTGTATCATCTTCTCCCACTATCCATGTAGGGGTTTACAGCTGTCTCTGCCTACTTCAAGGGAATAAGAGACCAGACTTGTTCTCCAGGCAGTTTTCAAGCATCTTTGTAAATATACTAAAAAAGTTTGTCCTTTAAAGGTGAATCCATTTTAGTTAGATCAAAAATATTTAGTGAGCCCTTCAAGTATTCAAGCCTGTGTTGTGAGAGAGAGGACTGCCCTCAATGAGCCTTTAAGAGAGAGAATAAGAGCAAGACATAAGCACTCTTGGGCACAAATTGTTATAGAGATTCCAAAGTGGAAGGAAGGAGAAGGACCTTATCTATATACATGGTGTGGAAAATGAAGACAAGCTTCTTGAGGAAGGTGATGTTTGAGGTAGGATTTCACAACTGGGTGGTGACTCTGATGTGTGAGCCCTCCAAGTACTAGAAACAGCAAGGAGTAGGGCATGGCGGGTGGGGCCCGAGGAACAACAAACAGCCCAGCGGAATTGGCACCCAGTGGGTTGTCTACTGGACGTCAGGCCTCAGAAGGGCCCTGCGTTAGACAAGAGTCTGTTCTATCTCGGGCGCCTCTGAAAAGTCCTGGCCAGTGGTCAAACAACAGAGGCGTAGTTGAGAAAAAAATAACCTGATAACAGCACAGAAGACTAACTGGAGGAGGAGAGGAGACACTTGGGTCTTTGGAGCAGGTGGGACCCAGTTAGAGTAGCTGGAGAAGGGGAACAGCTTTGAAAAAAACTGTGGAGATACCATCACCAAGACTCGGCACACAATTACTTTAGGGGCAAAGAGGAAAGGACACGAGGTAGACAGAGGACTAAAATTCCCATCCAAGGTGACTGGCTTCATTACTGGAAGCAAGAAAGCCAAGATGATGAAATGGTGTGAAGGGGTGTCAAGGAAAACACAATTGCCACTGAGTATGAAACTCAAGGACTGCAAAGACATGAGGGGAGAAATGGAATATTTCATGTGTCTATGTGCTCACTGCATTTCATTTACCTGCAATGATTTTTAATGTCTAGAAAATAAAAGCTCTGTTTATTTTGCATGTCTCAGGCTCACTCACTAGGGACAAACCCTATGACGTTCTTTAAACCAGTTCTAACAAGCTGGAGGCTCTGGGAATGTATATCTTACTAAAAATGCACATGGAAGTGTCTGAACCATCTCTCTTCCTGCCCTAAATGTCAGACAAGTTCGCATGGTCCACATGGTTCGTGGCTGTTCTGTGTACAGGGACACCTGACAACTACCCAGATGAGTAAGTGGTTTAACAGGAGGCCAGCATACGACTTCACTGGAAGGTGAGTCATAAAGGTGGGTGACTCCAATTCTAAGAAATGGAGTGGAGTGGCTTCAGGAAGTTTTACCAGCGTTGCAATCTGTTTTGGAATGCATTTTTAAGTCTGTTTTCCACAAAGAAAAAAAAAAGTAATTCCTAAAAGCTGAAAGGGAGCCTTTGAAAAGGTCACCCTATTTCTTAGAGGTACAAATCCAACATGGAAATCAAATTATGAAGTGAGACAAGCCCATCCTCACCCATGCTATAAACACCCCATTAACAGTGTGGTTACAGGCAGCTTGTTCAAACTTTCCACCTGATGTTCATCATATTATCTCATATGTTACATTATACTTGAACTGGAGTTATCCCTTTAGCACCCACAGACAAGTAGAAAAGAAATAGAAAACAGCACCTTAGGAGTTTTGAACCCCAAACGCCACCTCTGTTTTGTGCCAGAGTTTTTGCTGTATTTTTTTGATCCTAGATTTTCTGTTTGCAGATTAAGTTTAGGATTTGCAAGGATTCTGAGAGTAAACAGGCTGAAATGTGAAAACCGCAATCAAGGGATTCTCAAATTTTTATCAAAGTTATTTCACTAGCATTTATAGATCAAGAAAAGCCACATAGTGTGACACCAAATAACTTCTTATTTTAAAAAGAAACTAATAAAAAGAATTTCCTTTCTTCCCAAGTCTCACACACACACACACACCTCTTTTTCCCCTTATACTGAAATCGCTACCACCAACTGGGTCGGCCCCTGGAAACTAGCCTAAGCTGTGAGCAGGCAAGTCTCCAGAGGCAACCACTAGCTGGAACGGTCCCACCACACGGAAAACAGAACCACTTCTTCCTGAGTTCACCTTCCATTGGGTTGTTTCCACACACACACTTAACAGAGGAACCGAACAAGCCAGCGAAAGGTGAACTTTCACTCCTACAGAAATTACTTCAGACTATAAATAGGATTCAAGGATGGAGGCAGAGTGGTTTTCATAAGAATACCATTTAAGAGTTCTCACTTCGCCACCGGCTGCTCTGCCAGAGTCAATTTTTTCCTTTTTATTACAAAAATTTTCAAACGTATAGAAATTAGGGTAATGAACACTCATCTACCCTTCATCTAGATTTAACAACTTTAACAGCTTGTTATATATTCATCTATTTTTATCTGATTGTTTTTAGTGAAGTATTTGATAAATTAGAATCACATTTCTTCCCTAAAAAATTCAGTGTCTCTAAAAAACAAGGATATTTTCCTTTGTAACTATAATACTAGTATCACATCTAACAAAATCAAAATAATTCCCTAATATCATCTCATCATGAACATCATTGAAATTCAAATTTCACTGGGTAATTTTTCTCCCTTTCCTTCCCTTTTGTAATCTAATTTCCTCCCTTTTATTTGTTGAGGTTGACTTTTTGAAGATATTCAATTTTCTTAGTCAACTTAAAAGACCCTTTCCCCAGGCCTCCCTGCACCAACACACTGCCCTCTCCATCGTCCCATGGGGCTCTCCTGGAAGCTCTTCTGTTTTTGCTTCTTCCTGGTAAATTACTCAGAGATGGGAATGTCACCTACATGCAGATGACTTATAAATCTGGAAAAGGTCAAGAAAAATATATTTTACTTAATTTTCCCCTAAACTCAGAATATAAGTATGTGTGTGAAAGGAGAGAAAAGTGCAAGATTTATTCAACTTACTGGCTAATTCTAACCGATCTCTCTTCTCTAGGATGGTTAGAAAACCTTCCATGTGGAAAATGCCTTCTAGCACTTTCCAAGGGATAGTGTGAAGGAAGTTGGCTCTGGAACCACATATCCTGGGTTCAGATCATACTTATTAGCTGTGTAATATTACAAGATAATTAACATCTCTAAACCTCAGTTTGTACTTGTGAAAAATGCAGAAAATAACAGAACCCACCTCGTGGGTCTGTTGTGCAAGTTACGTAAAGAAATAAAAGTAAAACGCTGAGTTAACAAAGTGCCTAGAAAATAGCAAGCACTAAATAAATTTTAGTTATTGCTAATTGTGACCTAAAGATTCAATTATGAAAAATGGTTATTTCTTAGATATCTAATACTTATTACCGGCAGAACTGGCTAGGATAATGTTCCTTGGCATACTATAATTGTTCTTAGGACTTTTTAAAAGAAAGTTTGGTTCCTTTCCATTTTATCACATAAGCTTAATCCCATATAATACAGAAAGTACAAAAAGTGTTGTTCAACACTAGTAGTTACTTTTGTAAACGGATGATTCATGCTAATTAAAGTTGCAACCCAGGAGAATAAAATTAGCTTGTTTCCACATTTCCTTTCGTTTGGTAATTACAATTCAAGGTTATGTTAGATACCACGTTACTATAATTTTGCCGGAGAGACAGACACTGCACGTGCCACATTTTCAAAAACAGGCACTGCTGATATAAATCCAGGTGCTTGCTGAATAAAGGTCTTGAAGACTTCACAAGCAATACTTACCAACCTTGTGCTCAAGTGTCACTCATTTCTGTGCATTCTGTAGCTAGGAAGGAAGTACTGAGATCATGTTAGCTTGTCACAGATTCACTGGATTTGCAGGAGGATGAGAATTTAAAAATAGAAGCCAAACGTGGCTGCAGTTTATCTCAGATGCTTATGTTCAAGTAGTGATCTGTTCATCCATGATGACAGCAAGCATTCCATCGGATGATTTAAATTTTCATAAACTCAGTCAGAATTCCACTACTTCTCGGGGGCCGGCCAGGTGGCGCAAGCAGTTAGATGCTTGCGCTCTGCTGCGGCGGCCTGGGGTTCGCCGGTTCGGATCCCGGGCGCGCACCGACGCACCGCTTGTTAAGTCATGCTGTGGCAGGGTCCGATATAAAGTGGAGGAAGATGGGCATGGATGTTGGCCCAGGGCCAGTCTTCCTCAGCAAAAAAGAGGAGGATTGGCATTGGATGCTAGCTCAGGGCTGGTCTTCCTCACAAAAAAAAAAAAAAAAAAGAATTCCACTACTTGTCAACCTGGTGGACCACGGATATACAGACACCTCACATTCTGATCCGTTTGGTTTCAAAGTGATGTCTCTGTAGAGAGCTTTTTTTGGCTGTTGTTCATGAGAGGTGACAATGAGGAGGTAACATTTATTCAGTACTCATCATGTGCCCGGCACAGTGTTGAGTCATTTACACAAATTAGATCTCAGAGAATCTTCACATTTTTCTAAGGTTAATCTCCATTTTATAGCTTGGAAACTTGGAGCTTAGAAGGGCAAATAAAATTCCAGAGGCAATGGCATATCCAGGTTTTTGTGGAGCCTGAACTTTACATTAGTTTTAAAGGAAAGAATGTTAAATTGTGAATGCTAAATTAGGTTCAAGGCCCTAGAAGGGGTTAGAATAAATAAGGGGCCCTGAGACATGAGCTTCAGTGGTAACCAATTTGTGTCTGCTTGACTGACCACGCTGAGCTACAGAGACAAAGGAATTTGACGAATAGAAACGTGAACTGTAAGGTGAAAATCATTCATTTTTAGAAACTCTTGGCTATAATTAAGTTGCACTAGGGTTTTTTTTAATTTTTAAAAAGATTTTTTTTGTTTGTTTAATATGTCAGGATAAATGGGGGGGCGGTGAGTCATCAGTCTCTGATGAAGCACTAGGCAGTAATTTAGATGGTCTGAGTATGCAGAATGCAGAAAAATTCTGAGTTCTGTCTTGTACATACCTTAGAAAATCTTTGCCCTTTTGTGAGCAATGAGAAGTTAGAAAGTTTAGATAAAATTTATCTGTGATGCCTTTTGAATAAAACTTGTGTGAAAGTGGCAATCGCTTTTCTAAACACTGTGCCAATTTTTCTTGAATGGTTTCTCCACTGTTAGCAAAATATGTGATGCTGACTGAACACATTCTCTCCCTTGGAATCAATCGTTTGTTCTACCAAGAAAACTCCTTCTATCCAAAATGAAAAATTTATCTTGCCAGAATGAGGGAAGTCTTAATTTATTTCCCCAAAGCAAATCTAATAATTTCAGAATTCAGCAAAGGTAATTCTTATTACCACCATATCAGAATGTAGTTCTAGTAAGAACTTCAAATCATATTTATCTTTTCTCAAAGTTTTATGAAATTATTTCTTCTCACATGAGGAATTTCATGAAAATCTCTGACAAAGAATATGGGAAAGGTACTCTGAATTGTGATTTCCTGAAAATGTTGAGTTTTACTACTTCCCAGAATATATGTGAATAGAGCTACATATGGCTGCCCAGGCTGCCCAGTGCACAACTCCAAGGGACACCATTTAGAGAGACCACAGAGTAAGAAGCGTTGCCTGGAACAGGACAGTCCAGTAGCCCTGACAGAAACAGTATACTGGCTGAAAAGAATGGTTGCTATCTATCTCAGAAAATAAGGACGTGCCTGAAAAAATGAAGGGGGCATGTCATAGAGAAACATGGGCCAGCTTGTACCCAAATGGCTAAATTTGGGACAATCTGAGCATCAACATAAATATGGACAGGAATACATTTTAACCCACTGAAGGAAGTAAGAATCCATAATTCCATGCTGATAATAATAGGTAAGTAAATAAATAAATGAGAGAGAAGGAAAAGCTCTTCTTTACAGTAGAATGGCAACTAACAAATGTAGAAGGAACAATGGAGTTAAGTTAGAAATGCATGTTTTTGCCACTTTCATAGGAAAAACTGAATCAGACAGAAATCATCAATAGCTGCTCAATAAGGGAGGGAGGGACTTAGAGAAGAAACAGGACACTGACAGAATCTCAAAGTATCTCCTTTCAAATTTCCCAGTAATCACAAAGTAAATGGTAATTGTATAGCAGAGAAATCAGACAACACCTTAACCAAGTGATCAAAGTTAATGTCACCATAAGGGGCAAAGGGACATCTCGTGCCTCCAGACTGATTCCCTGAGAAGGACACAGCACATACATAGCAATCCAGCCAAAAATGCATAATCTGAATCTAAACACACAGAGACCATGAAACCCAAATTGAAGGCTATTCTAGAAACAACTTGCCTACAGTCTTCAGAAATGTCATGAAACATAAAGACGGCTAAGGAATTGTTTCAAATTAAAGGAGACTAAAGAGATAGGATAGTGAAATACAATAAGTGGTCCTGGACTCGACACTGTCCTGGAGGGAAAAAATGCAATAAAGGGCATTATTGGGACAAAACTGAAACATGGACTGTAGATTAGATAAAAGAATTAAACATCCTGAATTTGCTAACAGTACTGTGGTTACATAAGACAATATCTTTCTTCTTAGGAAATACATAAAGAAGTATTGGGGGTGTATGCTGTCTACTCTCAAATGATTCAGAATAAATAGATAATACATGCAGTATCTTTCTCTGTGTGTAGAGGGAAGGAGGGAAAGAATGATAAAACAAACACAGTAAAATGATGTTAGAAATGGGTAAAACTGGGTAAATGGCATAATACATTATACTATTGCAGTCTCAAATAAAGTCAAAAGCAAAAACAAAAAACAGCACAAAAAACAATTTTGAGGAGCAGCAGAGTTCAGCCTGCTTTAATGAGCAGAAAAGTAATTCAACTTGTAATTGGCAATGCAAAATAAGAGTTAAATCTTTAGAAACACTCTGTTGCCATCATTATCATAATCACCACCATTACCATTTTGGGCACACTTACTAAGTGGTAAGCACCCTGAGAGATGTTTCACTTGCATTACCGAAAATTTTTCAAGCCCCTAGATGTCTCCTAAACTCCTAGAACAGTGCTGGCACATAGGATACATTCTAAGAAATAATGCATTGTTACTTCGTTGCTGTGTGGACATCATAGAGTGTACACAAACCTAGATGGTATAGCCTACTACACACCTAGGCTATATGGTACTAATCTTATGGGACTACCATTGTATACACAGTCTGTTGTTGACCAAAACGTCGTTATGCAGCTCACGACTGTACTTTTAAACCAGACCACAATGCTCATTTTTCAAATGGCATCTTGTGAAATCATGACATCAAAGTCATTGACAAAAGCAACATTCAAGTTGTGCCCAGGGTTATTCAGAGACATGGGAGCTCAGAGGTTGCCTACACATATTGACTGTCATCCCAAGACTACAGAGACATTCTTTGTGTTTGCAAAATTTTCATTTATTATAAATATCTAATTAGAATCTGCATCCAACTACATGCATTAATTAGAAATAACTATGACAAAATGAATCTGAGCTTTCACTGATAGATAAAATAACCGCACACAAGTGTTTGATTCTTCTTTTTCTAAGTCATTATACTCTCTAGTTTATAGACAATTCCTATTTTCTCACTGTGGAGGAAAAAATATATTCAAGTCCCCTTCCTCTGCCTTTGTTTGCCCTTTGTGAGGGGTTTTACCTGCATAATGTACCGGAATCTCTATCTTTGGCCCAATGACGTAGTGCCCCTCCTCCAAGCTATGGGCAGTGATGGTGGTCCACTGACGGCACGAATGGATCAGAAGGTAGTCATTTTCCCGCAGCCCTTCTATGCATTCCCCTAGAAAATACAATTTTATATAAAAAACTTAGAATTACCATCTGCTTACTTCATACTCTGCAATAAAATTTCATTAGTTAAAACGTCACTAAAGCAGAATTGATAGCTGATCCCAAGAGGAGATAAAGCTCACTTCTGAATTAGCAATAAAAAAGGCAGTCCATACTAAGTTGACAAGTGTACACAGGATTCCATAAAAATGTTTCCCACTTATTTGCAAACAGATTTTCAAATACCTCATTTTCTCTAAATGATTATATTTCAATGATAATATTTAATAAATGCCAACAATACATTAGGCACTACTTATGTGTTTTGCATATATTATTTCATGTAATACAGTAACATTATGAGGTAAGTATTGTTCCTTCTTTACATGTGAGAAAAATCAAAGTTCAGAATGTTAAGTAACAAGGGTAAGCTCACAGATTTAACAAGCAGAAAAGTGGGGATTCAGGCTGAGGTCAGATTGATTTCAAAGCTGATGCTCTTAATCACTACAATATAACTACCAAAAATAAATACATAAACTTATCTCTCTGTTGAAACAGTACTTGAAATTAAATGCCTATATCTCCTTTTAAATTTTATGTTTTGCCAGTTCTCTCTGGCCTCCTATCAAACTTCCCAATCGATTAAAAATAGTGAAGCTTTATAGCATACAAATGAAACTATTTTTCATTTCAATATTTTCTGAAGTAGCTTTTCAGCATTTGAACAGATGATAAACTATTTCAAAAGAGAAATCCATTCCCTGAAACTTAAAAGATATTTTTTCAGATGTCGAAATAATCTACCCCATTAATCCTAGCTTAGTAATTTTAAATGATCAAAGGAAATACCTGAAAAGGCTAATTCCTTTAGAAAACAATTAGCCTTCCTTATTTTTGACATTTATTATATTGCAATAATTAAAAGAGTTATTAGTGATTTAACTGTGTGTTTTGAAATGGCATTTACAGATCCCTTAAAAATTCTTAAAAGTGTCTATACTTTTTCAAAAAAGTAGAAGATGTACTGATCATCCTCTACTGATCACCTTGGTCGTACAACCATAAATCATTTAATTTGTTTCCAAAGCAACATGCCAACAATCTTTAAAATAGTCTTAATGCAAGAATACTTCATCTGGGCCGGCCCCGTGGTTTAGCGGTTAGGTGAACGCACTCCGCTGCTGGCGGCCCTGGTGGCTCAGGTTCGGATCCTGGGCGCGCACCAAGGCACCGCTTCTCCGGCCATGCTGAGGCCGAGTCCCACATACAGCAACTAGAAGGATGTGCAGCTATGACATACAACTATCTACTGGGGCTTTGGGGGGAAAAAAATAAACAAATAAAATCTTTAAAAAAAAAAAAAAGAATACTTCATCTTCGTCACAGGAAATACAAGGAGTTAAGAGATTCTAGGGGGAGGGAGTAGGATGGGGGAGAAAGAAACAGGCCTGGAAGTGGAGGTACCATAGCAGGAGAGGAAGGTCTGACTCCCCAAGAGGGCTTTTTTTCAAACCAGACTCCCCTGCCCTTCATGCTTTGGGAGGACCAGGTTCATAAAGACACCTCTCTGGGGCCGGCCCCCTGGCTTAGTGGTTAAGTGCTCACGCTCCGCTACTGGCGCCCTGGGTTCGGATCCTGGGCGCGCACCAACGCACTGCTTCTCTGGCCATGCTGAGGTCGCGTCCCACATACAGCAACTAGAAGGATGTGCAACTATGACATACAACTATCTACTGGGGCTTTGGGGAAAAAAAAAAGGAGGAGGATTGGCAATGGATGTTAGCTCAGAGCTGGTCTTCCTCAGCAAAAAGAGGAGGATTAGCATGGATGTTATTAGCTCAGGGCTGATCTTCCTCACAAAAAAAAAAAAAAAAAGGACACCTCACTGGAAGGCCACTGGTACTCACGAGCCCTCTGCATCCCTCAAGCATGTTAGCGCAGGAACCACTGCCCCAAAGGAGAAATCACAGGCCCTACGGCCCCCCTCGGAGCTCCTACTGAGGAGGCAGGAGGGTGGGAAGGGGACATACACAGCAGATGGGATTACAAGCACCTGCTCTGAAGTCTAGCAGACCTGGTCTAGTCAAAGCTCTGCCCCCACCACTGTGTGGTCCTGGGCAGGAACCTTCTCCTTTTCACTTGTGAGATGAGGCACCAACAGTCCCTGCTTTACAGAGTGGTTGTGAAGATACACGGCGACAGCGATGGAAAGTGTGTAGCACCAAGTCTGTCATATTACATTGAGAGCGATCAGCTATTAATTCTATGTATTGTAAGCTTTTTCTCCCTAAAATTTAATCCTTATATAAACATTATAATTTAGGTCATATTATCCTTTTATCGGTGAGGAAGTCACCTTCAGAGCAGGCCAGCAACTTGCCCAAAGCTGCACAGCTAGTAAGTGGCAGAAACCGACTTAGGAGTCTCTCTCTGTCTCTTTCCTGCCCTTCCAACACCACACTGCCCGTCACCTTGAAAACTGCTGACAATGATCCAAAAACAGGCAGAAGCTGATCTTCAGCCTCAAGTCCCACTCATTTACTCAACCAATGTGACAAGCACTATTGCCAGCGCTTGAGATACATCACTGAACAAAACACAGATCCCTGCCCCAGGGTGGTACTACAACAGGAAGGAGACAGAAGGTACCCCTAATAAACCTGAATAATTAAGTTATGAATTCATCAGAAAGTGAAAGGTGCTATGGGTAAATGGTAAGCAGATCCGGGTATACCATGAGAAAGGAGAGCAGTTTGCAAGTTTGTCATGTTAAGATATTCCTCATTCATTTATCCAACAATATTTAGCCTTTTAAAAAAACAGCTTTATAGGGGCCGGCCCGGTGGTGTAGTGGTTAAGTTCTCGCACTCTGCTTCGGCGGCCTGGGGTTCGCAGGTTCGGATCCCAGGCACAGACCTACGCACCGCTTATCAAGCCATGCTGTGGCAGGCGTCCCACATACAAAGTAGAGGAAGATAGGCATGATGTTAGCCCTGGGCCAGTCTTCCTCAGCAAAAAGAGGAGGATTGGCAACAGAGGTTAACTCAGGGCTAATATTACTCACCAAGAAACAAAAAAAAAAAACAAAAAACCCCCCAAAAACCCCCACCTCTATTGATGTATAATTGATATACAAAGAAATGCACATATTTAATGTGTAAAATTTGAAGACCAACAAACACTTTGAGTATCTTTTATGCACAAAGCAATGGGGGAGTGGGCAAAAATAGAAAGACAACTTGATCCCTGCATTCAAGACGTGGACATTTTCATGGGTGAGACAGATTCATATGTAATTTTATGTAAGGTAGGACATGATGAGTGCTATGCAAGACGCAGAAGAAATCTAGAGTAGAGATGGAGACTTAGCAGAGAAGACCAAGAAAATGTTAACAGGAATATATATACCATTGGGGCTGGTCCTTCTTTGATGGATGAGTTGGGCTTCGAGGAGAGGAAGGCAATGGGAAGGGACAGAAGAGTTCTGGATAAGAGAATGGCCAGAACTCTGCTTTTGGAAAATTAATCTGGCAGTACTACAAAAGATGGATGGGAGAAAGGAGAAACCAGAGCCATGGGGTGTTTGCAGGCAACTCAGAGGGAAAACACAGTGCCATTCAGGGAAAAAAGAAAAATGTCATTTTCTGCAACTAAATTGTTATAACATAAAGACTGTTTTAATTTTATTCCACAGTGGGCTCTAAAGAGGCGGCTAAGAAACAATTGCAGTCAAGTTAATCAAAATAAAAATTTAATGTTGAATCCTACTGCTAGCTAATGTACTCTATCAAGAGGATTCAGGATAATTTTCGGAACCATAAAGTAGTAAGAGACCAATGCCTATTTTTGAGCTTATGTCTTTTTTATTTTTTTAAACAACTGAACCACGTGCCTGCTTTAGGCAAAATAAGTTTCGCAAAAATTGTCTAGAAATAAAACTTAACATAATCACTTAAAATATCGTAGGGTAGACAACCCATAGAGACATTACATGAATTCACAAAGTAAACAGTTTTTTTTGATATAATTATCCTGTTGTTTAACTACTATGTATAACATACTAAAACTTAAATTTAGCTCAATGATGTAGCAACAAGAAGTCTAAAATAACTGTGTGTTAAATTTCAAAATATTAGGTAATGCCATCCAGAAATTTCCCCACATCTAGCATGCTTCTGGGATATACTTTACTTGCCTGGTTTGAGACCTTGACCCCCTCAACATTAAGTCTTACATATGTGTTGAAATCGTTTTTAATGCTAGGAGAACTAGAATCCATCAATCCTTCAAAGTAAGTCTGCTTAAAAAAAGAATCAATCTCCAAACTTAAAACATATTTATAACCTGGACATGCACAAATTCTGCTCCTTTGGTTGCTGGGCCAATCTAATTTCCTGATTCACCTTTCTAATTTCTCCCTTTTTTTTTTTTTTTTTTTTTGTGAGGAGATCAGCCCTGAGCCAACATCCGCCAATCCTCCTCTTTTTTTGCTGAGGAAGACGGCCCTGGGCCAACATCGGCGCCCATCTTCCTCCACTCCACATGGGACGCCGCCACAGCATGGCCTACCAAGCAGTGCGTCGGTGCGCGCCCGGGATCCGAACCAGCGAACCCCGGGCCGCCGCAGCGGAGCGCGCGCACCCAACCGCTTGCGCCACCGGGCCGGCCCCTAATTTCTCCCTTTTACATTAGCTGTAACTGTAGGAGTTAATCAAGGCTCCACCCTTAGCCTGTTCACCTGTTCTCTCTCATTTACAATCTTATACACCTCTCAAGGGTTCAGTTAGTTATGGACAACTCTCAAACCCAGGCTACCAGTTACTAACTTCTATTCTGAGCTCATAGTCCAGACTTTATCTACTACACATTTCTATCTGTGTGACCCCTTGCCATTCATTCAAGCATCACACACTCATTCATTCAACAAACACTTATTGAGGACCAGCCATGTTCTAGGACCTAGCAATATGCTAGGGAACCAAGTACCTGCTCTCATGGATCTGACCTCTTGGCAGAGTTTTCAATCTCCTGTTCTTCACTCTTTCAATTTATTTAAATATTGCTGCAGATAAAACTTTTAAGAATGTAGCACTGCTCAGTTTATTCTTCTGCTCACATCTGCCTTAAGTGGTTCTCATTCATACAGAATGAGGCCTTAATTCCTTGGCCCAATACTCAAGAGCCCCACGATCTGGTTCCAAATCTGGTTTATGACCTTATGTCCCCCATACCATTCAGTAGAGCCCAAAGAACACACTCTCTGTTCCACATACATGCTGCACTCACACACATCTGTGCCCTCTCCTCACTTTTCCTCATTTGCCAGAACCTTTAGCTCCCAATCCCTAATTACCCAGTACTCATCCTATTCACTCTTGAAAGAACAGCTCAAAGGCCACCTTCATAAATGTCTTCCTCATACAAATCCTCACATTTTTCACTTAAACTGCATTTATTTTGCAGGTTTGCTTATATTTATATAAGAACTTATAAACTTCTCTCAGTGCTATGAGCACAAGGAAATCAGATTGACTTTTTAATGTTTATATATATTTAAATAACATTATAATAAAAATAATTTAATACTGTGGGAATTACAAGCATTTATTTTTTCCTTTTAAAACTGGTGTAGGGGGCCGGCCCGGTGGCTTGGTGGTTAAGTGCATGCGCTCCGCTACTGGCGGCCTGGGTTTCAGATCCCGGGCGCGCACCAATGCACCGCTTCTCCGGCCATGCTGAGGCTGCGTCCCACATACAGCAACTAGAAGGATGTGTAACTATGACATACAACTATCCATTGGGGCTTTGGGGAAAAAAAGGAGGATTGGCAATAGATGTTAGCTCAGAGCCGGTCTTCCTCAGCAAAAAGAGGATTAGCACGATGTTAGCTCAGGGCTGATCTCCCTCACATAAAAATAAATAAATAAGTAAGTAAGTAAGTAAGTAAGTAAGTAAGACTGGTCTAGGGGCAGCCCTGTGGCGCAGCGGTTAAATGTGTGCGCTCCGCTGCTGGCGACCCAAGTTTGGATCCCAGGTTCGCACTGACACACCGCTTGTCAAGCCATGCTGTGTTGGCGTCCCAAAGAAAGTGGAGGAAGACAGGCACGGATGTTAGCCCAGGGCCAGTCTTCCTCAGCAAAAAAAGAGGAGGATTGGCATGGATGTTAGCTCAGGGCTGATCTTTCTCACAAAACAAACAAACAAACAAAAAAAAACCTGGTCTATATATTCGGCAAGTTTGAGAAACATGGTTATAGAGGTTAAGGAACAAAGATATCCAGGACCATAAATGTTGCTGGATGAGATCCTCTTTAAGCCATCTCATCTTACCAGCAGCCACAGCGGTGCAAAGGAACACCCTGACTCACTGCCTCAGGGTTTTGCTTGTTCAATCTTCTAACATAACACATTTAGACTATTTTCCCTGGATATTGAATCTTATGTTTTTTATGCTGTTTGTACCTATTTTAGCTTTGTCTGAACTGTAATTAAATTCATTTCAGTTGACTGTATCTGAGTTAGTGCATAACTGTAGTGCCTTTATATATGAACTACTTAGGATGTGTCTGAATCAGTTCATGTAGTTATAAAAGTCTGTCGCAGCAAAATCCAAATCTCTATTAAATGTTTGTTTTTTTAATTTTTAAATGTGCAAAGTATGAACCTACAGATGACAATTTATAATGTCTTGATATTAAACCTGTTAACTTTCTGCTGATGAGTTTTCTATTAGGGTTGGGCCGAATCCAGAGAACAAAACAGACACATACACATTTTGGTTTGGGTTTTTTTTTTTTTTTTGCCATTCTCATGTCACACAGAACAAATGTGTGATTTTACACATTTTTCTAAGTTGTTTTGTGATTTTAGCACCTAGTAAATTAAAATGTTTTTGCTTTTCCACATTTGTGTCTCTTAGTTCCTGGTGTTGTATTTCACAGAGTGACAGGCTCAGTCAACAATTTAGGGCAGTGTCTCCACAGAAGGCATAGGCTTTTAATCCTTTCAACTGCTAGAATACCTGACTTGCCACTTCCCATATAGCAAATATATAATCTTATCATGCTGATTTATTTATTTTTTTTAAGTATGCTTTTACCCCCCGATTAGCTTGGTTTCTTCTTAGCACACGGGTAGAACCCTGTCTACGGTGGATACTTACATACTTGTTGACTGACTAATAAGGCCACATTGAAATCATTTGATTTGTTAATATACGTGCAACAAGAATCAGATTTACTGAACTCAGTATTATTTTTATCTGTTATGGACATAAACTGTTCCTCATGTCATAGCTAAATCTATTAACAATGGGTAAATTAATAGATTCTATGATATCTGTGTTGCTACTTACCACAAATCTAATTTAACAGTTGTGCATTGTTTTATTTTACCAATGTTAAAAGGAAAGCCGGTCAAGTGATAACATTGTACTCGTACTTCCTCATTGTTAATAAATAGCGTTGCTTAATTTTAATTATGTGTTTACTTGACCTTACAATCCTTTTCACGGAGACAGGAATCTTACTGAGTCAGTTAAATACTCAAATCACTGCATTTCTCTCACAACTTGAATGTTTTTTACAATATATTCAATGGCAGGGGCTGATCACTGGACAGGACTCCTCTTCCTCCGACTCCCCTGCAGTAATGGTGCCATGCCCCCAAGTTCTAGCCAATGGTGTACGAGCAGAGATAACACTTCCCACTTCCTGTCCTGGCCTTACACATGAAAACTGTCCACAAGCCATCCTCTATGCTCTTTCCTCAGCCAAGGGCTGAATATTGATTCCCAGGAAGACCTTGGAACAAGCTGAAGATAGCACAGCTGCCAGCAGTCTGGGTTCCTTAATTAATACATAGTGGAACAAACCACCAGCCGGTGCCCTGAGCACACACTGAGCTGTGACGTGAGAAATACACTTCAATTGTAATAGTGTGCCAGTAATGTGTTGCAGTTTTCCCTTTTTGTTTCAGTAGTTAGACTATCTTAACTAAAACATCTATACACATAACCTTCAACATCAGCCATCTCCTGATTATAACGATCACAAAGATTTTGTTACAGAGGTTATTCTTTCTAACTAGTCTGTATAAATAAAAACTTACCGTGAATTTGCAATGGGTTAAGTCTAAGTTTATCTTAGTCTAAAAATTCCTTCCTCATTCTTTTAGTTACATTTCATCCCATAAACTGAAGGATATAATTAAATGTTATTTAATTAGCATCCTCAAACATTTTCAATGTATGAGGTCCTAGTTGTTTTAATGTCTCCCAAACAAACAAGAAATATTTTCTGGGAGAACAGAACATGGCACTATGATAATATTTCTTTGTCCCAAAGGACTACAATCCAAATGACATGGTGAATAAAGAAAGGGTACGTTGAGAGGAGGAGATTAAGGAGGTAAAGAGACCAAGTCATAGCAAATTGCTCTAAGACAGTGAAAGAGCATCATGAAATTAAAACGTTATCTGCAATGAAAAGCAGTCAAGTGTTCCAAAAAATAAGTATTAGAAGGGGAGAAAAATCCTGAAAGAAATGACTAATTAGCAACTAACTAATTAAGAGGGAGAAATTATAAAGGGATCAGGCAGGATGTGGTTACAGGAAATCATTAACGCACAGGTAATAATTTTGAAATCAGTGGAAACCGGAAAACCAACATTTCTTCAGTGGAAAAATCTAGGAATAAGAAGAAATTGCTTTTAGCCTAATGGTTGAGGTATTATAAGAAAGTGTAGGACTGAAGAGGAAGGATTAGACACAAGTACCAATCAAACGAAGGTATCTGAAGCAACTGGATGACAAGAGCATCTCAAAAAGCATAGTAAGGGGTAAAAAAACATAAAGCCTCTGGCACAGACACCATGAATGCAAAGCGAAATGAGTGTCCTAAACCGGGGCACACACAATGAATAATTTTAGCATCCGAAAGTCACCTATAACACTCCTCTATTCCAAATGTCAAACGACAGAACAAGCCTCCAATGATGTGCGTGCACCTGCATTTCTACATTCATCTACTTCAAGAGGACAGTCCATTTCTAGGGGCTGTCCATTAATGAACACTAAGACATATATTATGGTATGGAGAAAGGGCTCTGGGGGAAAAAACAACTATGAACAACAGCGTTGAGGTAGCTGCTGCCCAGTTCTAAAAATGAAAACATACCGGCTCAGTCCCACTCTTCCTTCAAGGACTGATCATCCCTCACGTGTGAGGGGAGGAACCTGCAGCCCTAAGGAAAAACGGTTCTGACCCCAGGCTACACGGTCACTGTCATTGTCTGGGGACTTGTAAAAACTCCAACTGGTGGGGGGGGAGTAGGGTTAGGTCCCATGACAGACAAATGAAATCCGAATTTTCGGGAGTGGGGCCCAGGAACCTGCATGTTCTGAAATCTCCTCAGGCGTCCTAATGTGTAGCCAGGGTTCAGAGAACAACTGAAGCAGTTAGCACAGGCCCTGGAGAGACTTCACCCCACCGGGTGACCCAGTTCTTGCATGTGTTATGAGAAGGGAGCAAGATAATAATCAAGTGGGTACTTTGAAAGTATCAGCCACATATTAAGCTTTCCAAAAGTGTTATTACTATTACTGTCTTCAAATACTCAGGTCACAGGATTCTCTCAGGCAATTACACTTGCATAGCATTTTTTGTCCGCTTTTTCTCATTTTGTAGTAATTATAAATTACCCTGTTATTTAACATTTCATGCAAATAGATTATATTTCTCCAATTAGACTGCAATATTCTTGAGAGCCAGGGACTTTTCTTGTCCTCTTTCCAGACCAGAGTCAATCACCCAGCTGGTCTCAATAAACCATGGATGATAATTCAACATGGTCATTTTTTACTATTTAATTCTCACAAACAGATACATTTAAGTATCAGATGAAATGAAAGATATTTTCCTCCTTTTCTGTCTTCTATTTTGCTGTAAAAAATAACAGCAATTCTATTTTCTCAGACCTCTCTTTGTTTTTAAACCTTTTTTTTAAACAGGTTATTATTTCAGGTTAATAGGAAGATTTTCATCAAGAATGACTGTTGACTTAACCACAATAACTTGTAGCAGTTTTTTTATGATTCACTTTTAACTAGACGGTGGCAGAGGTTACTAGATGTCCACCAATATCTCACTCACTCCTTGTCCTCAGTAATCGTCCCCTTTATTAGCTGGGCACCTGGCTGCCCAGAATACAGAATACTGTTCCCAGCACCCATAGCAATCAGGTATAACAATGTAACTAAGTTATAGCCAACGGGATGTAGTGGAAGTAGTATGTGCAACTTGCAAGATTTTTTTTAAAAAAAATATCTTTAATATACCAGAAAATTCAGTGATTGAAGTTTACAATTCAACTGTTTTAGTATATTCGCAGAGTTATGCAATCATCACTATAATCTAATTATAGAACATTTCTATCACCCCAAAAGAAACCTTATACCCATTAACAATCATTCCCTGCTCCCCACTCCAGCCTTAGGCAACCACTAATCTACTTTCTGTATCTGTAAATTTGCCTATTCTGGACATTTATATAAATGGAATTATAAAATATGTGACCTTTTGTGTCTGGCTTCTTTCACTTAGCATGTTTTCACCATTCATCTATGTTGTAGCATATATCAGTACTTCATTCCTTTTTATCGCCAAATAACATTCAATTGTATGAATATACCACGTTTTATTTATCCATTCATCAGATGATGGACAGTTGGACTGTTTACAGTTTTGGCAGTTATTGAATACTGCTGATATGAACGTGTGTGTACAAGTTTTTGTGTTGACATATGTTTTCATTTCTCTTGGATATATACCTAGGAGTGGAACAGCTGGGTCACATGGTAATGCTCTATTTAATTTTTTGAGAACTCCCAGACTATCTTCCCAATTGGCTGCACCATTTTACATTCCCACCAGCAATGAAAGAAGGTTCCAATTTCTCCACATACTCTCCAATACTTGTTGTTATCCATCTTTTTAATTATAGCCATCTTAGCGGGTGTGAAGTGAGTCTCACTGTGGTTTTGATTTGTATTTACCTAATTAGTGATGCTGAGCATCTTTTCATGTGCTTATTGGCCATTCATATATCTTTTTCAAACAAATGTTTATTCAAATCCTTTACCCAATTTTAAATTTGGTTATTTGCTTTTATTGTTGATTTGTAAGAGGTATATATATATTCTAGATACAAGATCCTTATCAGATGTATGACTTGCAAATATTTTCTCTCACTACATGAACCATTCTTTCACTTTCTTGATAGATTCCTTTGTACCAGAAAAGTTTTTAATTTTGATGAAGTCAAATTTATTTTTTCTTTTGTTGTTCGTGCTTTTAGTGTCATATGTAAAAAACTGTTACCTAACCCAAGGTCATGAAGATTTATGCCTACATTTTGTAGTTTCTAGCTCTTACATTTAGGTTTGTGACCCATTTTGCATTAATTTTTGTGTATGTTGTTAATAGGGGTCCAACTTCATTCTTTTGCATGTGAATATCCAATTGTCTAAGTACCAGTTGAAAAGATTACCCTTTCTTCATTGAATTGTCTTGCCTCCCTGTCGAAAATAACTGACCATAAATGTAAGAGCTTATTTCCTGTCTCTTAATACTATTCCATTGTTCTATACATCTATCCTTATGCCAGTATCATACTGTCTTAATTACCATAGCTTTGTAATAAGTTTGGAAGTTGGGAAATGTGAGTCTTCCAACTTTGTTCTTTAAGATTGTCATGTAGGGCCGGCCCCATGGCTTAGTGGTTAAGTGCGCATGCTCCACTGCTGGCGGCCTGGGTTCGGATCCTGGGCGCACACCAACGCACCGTTTCTCCGACCATGCTGAGGCCACGTCCCACATACAGCAACTAGAAGGATGTGCAACTATGACATACAAATATCTACTGGGGCTTTGGGGGAAAAAATAAATAAATAAAATTATTAAAAAAAAAAAAAAAAAAAAGGATTGTCATGTATATTCTGGGTTCCTTGTATTTCCATATGTATTTTAGGATCAGCTTGTCAGTTTTTGCCCCAAAAAAAGCAAGGTGGGATTTTGATAGTGATTGTGTTCAATCTGTAGATCAACTTGGGGAGAAGTGTCATTTTAACAATATTAACTCTTCTGATCCATGAACGTGGGATGTCTTTCTGTTTATTTAGATCTTTATTTCAACGACATTTTGTAGTTTTTGGTGTGCAAGTCTTGAACTTCTTTTGCTAAATTTATTCCTAAGTATTTTATTCTTTTTGATGGACTTGCAAATAAAATTGTTTTTTAAATTTCATTTTGGGAGTTCTCACTCCTAGTGTAGAGAAACACAACTGATTTTTGTATACGCATCTTATATCCTGAAATCTTGCTGAACTTGTTTGTTAGTTCTAATAGGTTGTTTTTTTTTTGTAGATTCCTTAGGGTTTTCTATATACAAGTTCATGTCATCTGCATATAGAGATAGTTTTACTTCTTCCTTTCCAATCTGGATGCCATATTTTTTTATTTTTCTTGCCTAATAGCCCTGGCTAGTATCTCCAGTACAATGCTGAACATAAGTAGCAACCAAGACGTATCTTTGGAGAGGATGTGCCTTTCTTTTCCCTCTTTATTCTTCCTGATAGATGGAATGTAGACTTGATTATTGGACTGAAATGGTAGTGACCATCTCAAACCTTGAGGGGAACTTAGGACTAGAATTGAGTCCAGGACACAGCAACAACTGAGAAGAAACCTGGGTCCCTGTCACCTTGGGCAACACACTAAGCTGGACTTTTTGTCTTTGAGTCTCTGTGACTTACAGCCAAACTCCAGCCTAAATCAACAGAGCAGTATTGGAATAAAGTAAGAATTGTGGTGCCTGCATTATTCAATTGAAATATATGGACTAGTTTCAAAACAGAAAAGAATTTTTGCTTATTATTCTTTTAAAAAACAATTTTATTAAAGGTGCTCATCTAAGGAAGTACCATCTAAGCCTGCTCCTGATTGTAAAATCTGAACAATGTCTGATATCTAATTTTTTTTACTTAAAAATAATTCCACAGAGTTTACAGAAAAGAGCATACATCAATATTACACTTTTGATAATTTCTCTCAAGCTTCCTAACTAGTTTGTGATTGTAAGAGGCTGCATTACTTCTACTAACTCAAGTTTACTTCATAAAGACCAGAATATTACTCAAAAATCACTAAAAATATTCTGTCACACATTTAATAGGATGCTTTACTTCTATCTAATTACAGATAAGAGTTATATGCTAACTCACATTTGGGTGGTTAAATTCACATATATTATGATCTTTGGTTCTAGGTTATTTACGAAACCCAGTTAGGGGCAAGGCTCTAAACGGCGTGATATCAAGTATCCCTAATACAGAGAGAAAAATACGTGTTTTTATATTAATGGCAAAAAAATCATGAGGAATATAGATGAAACAACTTTCCCAGAATTTACTGTCAATTGAATTTAATGTCAGTGTTAAGTACCTCAGTGATATTACATGGTGAGTACCATAGAAAGGAAAAGTCACTCCGCAGCCCATGGGTTATGCATCCATTTGAATGCTAGTAAGAATAAAGACCCAGTAACTAAGTCTCAACTCCTCCCCTTGTATCTCACTTTAGTCATGAACCTGGAACACAGAAATTCTAGTGTAACCCATGAGGAGGAGCTTCTTGTTTTCTGAAAACGTGTAAGATTGTAAAAGAAAGCAAACCTAATTCTTTGCAGCAGAATTTATAATATCATGTCAACCTAATTAGGAAGGTTTTTCCTTTGTAGCCTCCAGGATATTTAAATTCTTGGAAAAGATTCTGATTAAGTTAAGTGAGATCGCTATCTGCTGTCATAGCATGTTGACTAATCTAAAAGTGATTTCCAGTCCTTTTTTTGACTAAAAGTATCAAAAGTTTAGAAAGATAAAATAAATGCAAAGCAAGTATTTAAATCCCCAGAGCACCTATCTTTACTTTCAGTGCATACACATGAAACAACTAGGAACCCTCATCTCCCCAACTAGATCATCAGCTCTTTAGGCCCAACGTCATCTTTCTTCTCTGTTTGCATTCCACAAGACTGCTGGGCATAGAATAGATACATAACAAACGCTGTCTGAATGAACAATCTTGGGTTGAAATTGGTGAGCATTCACATTAAATAAGTCTAAGAATAAATTAAGCACTCAGGTCTTATTTAACATTTAAGCCCCTCAAGGAAAGCAGACTATTTAGAAAAGGCTATTTTTTTCAAGTATCTTCTATTGATCTCTTCCTAACCTAAACAAACATCCACAAATCTACCTTGTCTAAGACCCCTTCTTTAGATGAATACTCTATTGAAAGGCCCAAAGACTGTAATCTTGGGTTCTAAGTAAGTGAAAGAGTTGTTGTGTTTTTACATTTTATGGTTTACTGTGAAATCCCAACAAGAAGAGAAGGAAATAGAGATTAATTTAGACAAAGCATTAAGCGCTAATGAAGTCAAAGAACTTCACGGTGAAATCTAAGCAAAAAGGAATGTATGAAAAAAAAGAAAGATGTTTAAAAGAGCAAGAGAGATTAGGGATATATTATTACCTCTTTTCAAATGAATTCTTGGACAAAGGACTCCTTTTTCAACAGTAGATTTACCAGGAATAATAGAGTCTTGCTATATGAAACAGAAGTATACCTACTTAAGTCAAATCTGAAATTTTATACTCTGAAATACTGAACTGTACCTAATATTGAAAAGATAAGAATTCTATGCCCAGTGATTTTTAGAAAAACAGCTGAGCAACTGTAGTGTCAGGATTTCTACAAATATTCAAAATATACTAAATCTCCTAGCACAGTGCCTGGCACATACCACGGAATCACATTTCTGGCAGGTGGGGGTGTGTGTATGTGTGTGTCAGATTTATATAGGAAAATTTCTTTTTGGAAACACAGTATACAGACATTCCTTTCTCAACTGTCTGATACATCCTGTGGGTCCTCCAGTGTTGGAGAGTGAACGTAAGATGATGCATTTGGTTGGTGTGATGTGTGTATTTATCACACCATGTGAAACGTTCACACCATTAAAGGCATGCAGAGACCGAGAGCAACTGAGAAGACCACAGAAACAGGCAGGCATCCTCTCAGGCTCCTCCAGACAGCAAGCTCTGAGAAAAGACAGCAGGCAAAGGCCAGGTCACCAGGCGCATTTCCAGGATCTTCCCCTCCCTGCCCCCAGCTCTCTGCCTCCACTAATTTAAATGACTATATGATGACTCCATATGTTAGGTGAGAAGCAGTGTGGGATCTCAGAAATAGTGTAGGAGTTGGGGTCAGATTTAGGTTTGAATTGAGATTCTAATATTTATTAACTATACGACTGCAGGCAAATTATTTAACTTCTCCGATCCTCAGTGTTCTCACGTTTAAAATGATAGCAGGGCTGGCCCGGTGGCTTAGCGGTTAAGTGCGCGCTCTGCTGCTGGCGGCCCGGGTTCGGATCCCGGGCGCGCACTGACGCACTGCTTCTCCGGCCATCCTGAGGCCGTGTCCCACATACAGCAACTAGAAGGATGTGCAGCTGTGACATGCAACTATCTACTGGGGCTTTGGGGGAAAAATAAATTTAAAAAAAAAAAGTGATTTAAAATGATAGCAATAATATTGTAAGGAAGTTGGCACCACTGATGAAAATAAATATAAAGGAGTCAGGAGTTGGGAGCGCACTCTGTAGATAGAAGGCTAGTAAAAAATGACTTTGGTTTTATTTTCTTCCTCAATTATTTCCCTTTCCTTCATTAGCCTGGCTCAGGTACACAATACAATTTGTTTATCTGATGAGAAAATGCTCTTCTAATGTGCAACGATTTGCACTTTATGCTTCAACTAATAAAATAAAGGGGGGGGGTGATTTTCAACAGGTATAAATGTTACGTTAAATCCAACAACTTTTTTTCAAGAGGATAAACTGAGCAACAATTCAAACTTATGGGATTTTCATTGTCATTTTTAGTTTCAAATTTGATTTAGATTCCCTTGAACTTTATTACGTGACAAATAAAACAAACATAAAATACTAAAGAATCAAACTAAAAAACATGATTCACTGCCATAGAAGTTACACCATAAGATATATTTTTAAGAAAAATATCTGAATTACATATTTGACAGTTTTTAGAATTTTCTCACATTAAGCAGATTTCCAAAAATCCTGCCTAATCTTAAAAATGAAACCAAACAAGATTTTGAAAAAAAGAAACAAAGACACATATATGCCAATGTTGAAAATCTAATGATGTTTCTAGTGGTAACACATAAATCACTGATTTTTAATATTCTCTGTACACACAAAAGAGGGTTAATAAGAAAAATGCAGATGCCAAATAATACCTGAAGTTTTAAATTTTCCAGGTAGGTTGCCCTGAAGGGAGAAGCTAGACAATGCTTTACCTCTATGACTTCAAAACAGATACAATAAAAAAGTTCAACATGAAAAAACACTATATTAAAATATTAAAAATAGTGAAAAACTTAAAAAAAATCAGATCACCAAATTTTATAGATAGGTCTATAAAGATATAGTAGGCCTAAAAGAAGCACAGAGTGTCTCCAATAAGTACAGTGTAACTTAAGAATTGGAAAACAAAATAAAAACCATCCGTTCCATCTAAAAATCTAAAAAAAACAAAACCCAAAACCCAGGAGTTTACAGATGTTGACTGAAAGACATAACCAATTAAATTGGTACTGTGGTTAGTTACATCCCCTAAGCAACTCATTGCTTACAGATAAATTATTAGTACAGTTTTCTGAGGCAAAATTTAACAAGAAAAAAAATCACTTTGACTTTTAATCCTCTGTACACAAGCCCATTTCCTAAATGTGGAATCTGAGAAATGGAATATTTAACTTGCCTCGAGGAGAGGCAAGACACAGTTGTGAGAGTTCTCAAGTATATTATGTGTACATATACTTTTTTAAATAAAAAAATCTACTTTAATGAATCAAAATTATGTTGGTAATTATAGATAAAAGGTCACTATTTGCAAAATTTAAATTATGTTAAATTTAAATAACATTTTAAAGGTCTTCATAGATATTGACAAATAAGGGCTAGTACAGCCTGACTCAGTATCTGGGGGCTCCCCCCCACCAAGATCCGTCAGTGAGTCACTATGTGAATGTGATCAAATGACTCAGGGTGTTCTAAGCTTGCCCAGATAGATAGACAGACAGACAGATAGTTGGAATCTAGTTAAGCATACATAAATATATTCGATTTTTTTCACACAAGGGCAAACCTAATTAAAGAAGTTTACCTCAATAACATGGATACGTTCAAAACGAATATGGAAAACTTTCCAACCCATCCCATCTCCCTTCCAGGTCTAAGAAATAAAGAAATCATTTTACAAGTTATCCAGTGGACCAGAGTTCAGAACCTAATAAAAGGAGAGAAAGAATATTTTCTTCCATTTCACCATTTTTTTTCCTAGATGCAAGAGAAACACTAGACAGAGGGTCCAAATCAAACCAAGGAGACTAAGATAGAACAATCACACTCATATAACAGAACTAACAACCCGCACTGTTTTCCCCCAACTGAGACAGTCACAACGAGATACTTTCTTCTTGGCATGCTTACAGATTTCACTGGTGGGACTCCCACCTCCATGTCAGGTCAACTGTTGCTTGTTGCTGTGTACTATAAACACTCGCCAGCCCATCCCACACATCTCTTCTGTTCTAGGTCCCAATCCCACCTCTGCTATGGGACAGCCACATACTGCTCTCTTGCTTGGTTTTTTGCATGTGAAATGGGATTAACAGACCACTCCAATGGATAACGTGAGAAATATCTTCTTTAGCATGATGTAACATTGCCAAGAATTAAGTCAGGAAAGTGAAAAGGAACAGAAACCTACATTTTCAAATCATTTTAAGCACGATGATACTTTAACAATACAAACATAGAGAGATTAAGGCCTTCCCTACCTGCCCCCAGAGGCTGGAACCTATACCAAGCATCACAATAAGATAGAACCAATAAGAGGGGGCTTAGGGTTTTAAAAGAGAAAACGGGAAAAGAAATGAGTCTCCTTAATTTAACGCAATGGGAAAAGAAATAAGAATCTCCTTAATTCAACGCAATAGTAGCTATTAAGGCAACAGATGGAAACATAACTGTAAGCTCAGGAGATGCTAACACTGCAATTCTGAAGACCAATAATCAGCACTGATAGAAATGGAGTGAGGGACAATGTATTAATTTTCTATTGCTGCATAACAAATGATCACAAATTTAGCAGCTTATATGTAGGTCAGAAATCTGGCAGGGCATGGCTGGGTTCTCTGCTCAGGCTGAAATCAAGATATTGGTTGGCTGGGTTCTCAATCTGGAGCTCAAAGTCCTCTTCTAAACTCATTCTTGTTGTTGGCAAAATTCAGTTGCAGTCGTAAAACTGAAGTCCTTGTTTCTTGCTGGCTATTGACTGGAGACTGCTCTCGACTCCTAAAGGCTGCTCACAGTCCTTGCCCTGTGGTCCCCGCTCTATCTCAGCAACCTGTCTCATGTAGAATCTCTCTCACACTTTGAATATCTCTGACTTCCTCTTCCATGACTGGCCAGAGAAAACTCTTGATTTTAAAGGGCTTGCCTGATTAGGTTGGGCCCAAGGATGATCTCCCTGTCTTAAAGCCAACTGATTAGGGACTTGAATTATATCTGCAAAACCCCCACCGCCATATAAGGTAACATAATCTAATATAACATCAGAGGATGGAGATCAAGGGGGCCATTTTAGAGTTCTGCCTACTATAGACAGTAATACAGGACGGGAGCCAGTTATTCCAACACAGAGCAGAGACAGAACTTAAGTCAAGAGTATTATGGGTAAACTTTGTGTTTATACAGAAACTTCCAAAGAGACTTTATAGGTAAAAGCAATCAAAATCAATTTATACTTTGAGATATTAGGAAATGAAAAATAGTTGTTACCTTGCCCAAGGTGAGTGGAAAAGCCAAATAAGAGTGCAACTTTGCTTTATTTTTAACATCTCAAGTAGGCCAAAAGAACATAGTTCACATAGACTGGAGAAAAACAGAATCTTACGATCAGATAAATTTAATTGGGAAATGAATACAGCCAAAACTTATTAGTCTATTTTAAGAATAAAGTTTTAAATAATTTCCAACATTTCACTTGGCTTTTTAAAGTTAATTAACTATAATTATCATAGCTTTAAATGGTTTCAAAATTATTACTCTATACACGATGCTTGGGTCTCAAAACTTCTTTGCTATGCTCCTTTGACTGTACTTTTCAACCCCAGATTGGAGCAGGAACAAAGAGAGGAAAGTCCTTTTCTCTGAAAAGAAAGTGCTATTCACTGACATGGGGGGAAACATGCACTACCATTTAAACTTCCACGCATCTCTACCTCCTGGGATGCATCCTACCACTGCTGGGCACTCGCTCCCGCTGACTCCTCTGCCCTTTGGATTCCACATTCCTGAACCGCCACCCTGGCTGGGATTAAACCCACCACCTCGCTCATCCATTCAAAGGACCACCAGGAAACCACACATCTTTTGGGAGGTTTATAAAGAACATTTCCATTTAAATTGTAAAGAATGGAATCCAAAGCTGGATGCAAGAGAGCTGCATAGTACTCAATCCCATCGGTTTCATAAACATGAACGTTACATGCTGCTGAGCTGTCTTCATTACAAAGAATCCAGCAATCTTGGGGTCCCCCAGACTATTCCCACTTATGCTGACACTGGTGTTCCCTTTATGCTGCATGTACCTATGTAGAGAAATATTTATAAATACTTCTGGGGAGATACAGAAAGGGTACAAAGTAAAGTTCCACCCAGAGTCCTTCGGATACAGGGGAATTACGAAAAGGTGACTAAAACCATATTCAGCTTTGTCAATTTGTTAGTTTGTCCCGGTATCAGTTGTACTTAGAGTGATACATGACTGTCAAGCACAGGCCCATCTGAGCTCCAGGTCTATATATCCAGGCCTTCTTGATTTCACCAGCTGAACACCCCACAAGAAACTGAAAAATTGATATATCCCAGAATTATTATCTTTCCCCCAAAAGCCCCTGCTCCTCCTCTCTCAATGAGTGACAGCTCCACCCTCCCAGTCAACCAAGCAGACATCGTCAACAGCTCTTCTTTCTTCATCATCTATACCCAACTCCTCCCCAAGTCTTACAGATACCTATTGATTCAGAGGCAAAAGAATGCAGTAAAATTAAGAATGTGGACTCTAGAAATAGATTTCCTCAGTTCACATCCCCAAACTGTCACTTACTGGCTGTGTAGCTCAGTAAGTTATTTAATGTCTCTGTGCCTCAGTTCTCTCATCTTTAAAATGTAGATAATAAAGATAGTAAATAAAGCACTTACAGCAGGCACCTGGTACTTAGTAAGCACTCAATAAATCTTAGCTAATATTATTGTTGTCATTATTCTAACTCAATATCTCTTTGCTCCATCCCCCTCTCTACATCTCTTCTGCTCTTGGCTTAATACAGGCTCCCAACACCTCTTAGTGAGAATATGTGAGGGTGTCCCTGTCTAGATTCTCACCCCTCTCTAACCTAGCTTCCATGTTGCTGCAATTAGAGTCTTCCAACAGCAAATCTGCTCTCATTATAACCCTGCTTGGAAACCTTCAATGGCTCTTCACCGCTAAGAGAAAAAAGTCCAAACTTCATGGAGTGCAGTATGAAACCGTTCCTGACCTGGCTACAGCAATTACACTGGGAAAGTCTGAGGGATGAGAGGGCCAAAGAAGAGCCTACAGATGGAGATAGCACAGCCCCATGTGCTATCTATCTCGGGTCTCCACGATTTTTTCTCAAGCTTATTCTGTTGCCTGGAATGCCCCTGTCCCTATAGTTGTTCAAGCTAGAAATTTCAGAGTCTAACACTGCCTCTTCTGTCATCTTTGCAAGAGATCTGTTCTTTACCTTCTTAAACTCTCGTTAATGCCTAGGATGGTCTCAAGTCCATATAAGACTTTCCCAAGCCAGAGGCAGGTTACCTTTCCAACATGTCATCCTTCAGGATATGATACAAACAGAGCTACCTGAGGTTCTCTGAAGTGGCCTCCTTAAGGCCTCTGCTCCTCTGTACCTGATTCTTTCTGCCTAGAATCCTTTCTTCATCTGGTAAAACCCCATTCTTGGTGAAGCCTTTTGCTGGTGCATCCCTTCTATTTTCCATCCCACAGATGGAACTGTTTCCTCTCTTGGCACTCTGTACACATCTCCCAGGATCCTTTGAATCATAGTGACACTTCATATTTGTGCGTTTGCCTTCCACGCCAGGCTGGGAGCTCAAGGTCTTGGCAGCCCAAGTACTTAATACTGATGCTCAATTTACGTTTGCTGAATGAACTTCTGTGTAAGTGGCATTCTGCTGTCATTTTCCACTCGTCAAATTCAGGATGAGTCTCACCATGTGATACTATTTCTTACAGAACAGAATTTGGTATAAGAAAAGTTTTCTCAGAATCACCACAAAGGGATTTTGTTACTACACTATCCAAAACCCAAACTTATCAATTCCTGGCACAGACTGTTAGGAGAAACTTAATGTAAAATTTGGGCTAGTCATATGAGGCAAACAATGTTTTTACAGCAACAATTCTGAATGGAACAGTAATAATTAAATTTGGAATCACAGAATTTTAGAATAAGAAGGAAGCTTGGAGAGCCAACTGACTTCATTTTATAATTGAGGAAATTTATACAAGGTCCCCAGTCAGCTAGTGGCAACAGAAGACTAGAATCCAACTTCTTGCTTCTTAGTCTTAAACCACTCTATCCAATTATGCCAGATGAAAAGGAAAACTAAATCACCTATTCTGTAAATGAGATACTCAGATTTCACACAAACACCTACACAGTTCACCTAAACTGTATATCTCAATGTAGTTTCAAAGCAAACCTAGTCCAGGAGAATACTGTGAAGAACAGACAGTCAGACAGCTGGTTTTGAAGTCTAAGTGCAGAGCGTGAATTCCGGCTTGACACTAGCTGTGCGATCCTAGTTAAGTCAGAATAATCTTGGCAGCAGTTTTCTTACTGAAATGTGAAGAACAGTACCTCTTTCATAAATTGTTGTGAGGATTAAATGAGAACGTCGATGAGCATATTCTGTGAATCATAAAGGCCACACAATTGACAGATGTGAATAAAATAAAAGGTAAGGTATTAGTTTACACTGTATTTTTTTTTTTAGTATTGAAAACTAGTCACTAGTTAATTGTTCTGTTTGTCCTTATCTCTCTCTCTTTTCTCACGATGGCACTTGTTCAGCTCTTCAGAATTGCACTAGCTCCCAAGTAAGGAAAAGAAAGTAAAGGTAGGTATAATTTACCTGAATAGGCAAAAATTTAGGTTTTCCTTAGGCTCCATCGCCAGTGACAAAATATAAATATCTCTTTAAAATAAGGCTATGAGTATATTATCAGCCTACAACTATATAACACATATTGCTACTTACCCACATATTCAGACAGACTACAGATCTTACACAAGCTCAATGCCAGAAGCACAGAATCTTCAAGTGCGACGGGCATTAGGGCTCATCTAAATCATATCATATTTAAGTGAGAAGCCTAGCTAGAAAAAAAACTCAAACTATACTATTTTATACTTCAACACACAAGTTGATTATTTCATAGGCTGTACCTGACTATGGATTATAGATGTCTATGAATAGAACTGTTTGAATGTCCCATGGAAGTACTTTCATATGCTAAAATCTATGATGAATTAAATTTGAGATAAATACTTAGCTTCTGATACTGAAATATAAATAGAAGTATTATAAAAATTTTTGAGTTATTTCTCCCTTTGGACATTAAATCTCACTAACCTTTATTATATACTATACATAAACATATGAAAACACAGTATAATTTCCACTTGGAATTCCATTTTTAGGAAAGAACCATAGTTACTTACGATTATAAACTAAGATACTAAGATAAAGTTGAGAAAAAGGAATTAATCGTGGATGTGTCCCACATTACAAATCAGTATTGCACAAATTTTGGTTAACATAAATCAATTTACCAGGGCCTGATACATTTCAAACCACCAAGGCAAAAAATTGGACCCTGAAATAGCATTAACTATACAATTATACAGTATATATTTGGAACCAGATAAAACCATTTTTTCTCAGCATACATATTCATATGTATTGAATAAAATTTTAAAAATAAAGGTTTAAGCATAGCTTTATACTGCTATCAACTTACACATAAATAGAAGTTATAAACATCAGATGTTTTACCCTCTTTTCTTTGTGAAACATCCTTATAACATTCTCTTAATTCAGCATGTTGTCAAATAGTACGTATTAAGCACTATTCTCAGTAAATGAAACAGAACAGTCCCTTGTTCTGTGTTGTGATTTGGCACAGACAACGTCCACACAGGCCAGCCTTCCAAAGAGTATATCAGAACTGTTCTAAAGAAAGATTGTAACAGTAAGGCCCAAGAAAAAGGCACTTAAAATTCTGTACCAGTCCCAATTTCGTGTTTGTGATTGAGTAAAGTGTCAACTGAATGATCACTCGGCTCCCTCCCACCACTATTTCTACCGCAAGGGGTTGGCATACATTAATTAGTTCCCACTCACTTATATATTCCACCATAAATGTGCTTAGGATTTTCTATATATTTTGCTTTTAAACTCTATTAACTCAGCAGCTCCCACTTAAAAAAAAAGAATCTTTTCCATATTTAGTGACAAGAAATATAGTTACTTAACCAATTAACTAAAATATCATTATGGGACAAAATTCTATTTTGGGAACTTTTCCCTTAACAACTGTGAAAATTTCCTTAGAAAAAGAGTTTCTATTTTTAAATGTAATTTACTACTCTTTGAGCTAAATAGTGATTCCAAGTATACTGATAAACATCATGCGGGTAAGTCTCCCCCCATAGTCTGCTAACTGATCAGGAGCAAGAACATCTCCTAGTGGCTGCAAGAATTCATTTTGTGCTCTGTACTAACTTGTAATTTGGAGCAGAGAAAGTGGGGAGTTGGAGAAGGAAAAGGGAGAGACTAACATGCATGAAAGAACTAAGAAGTACAAGATGGTACAAGATGAAGTGCTACTTTTGTGGCTGAAATTTTAAGTCAATAGATGTCTAGTGAAGGCATGTAGCTGACCTCTTAGGAACACAGCCAAACATTAAGGATGCAGGGCTGTCTAGTCCAGTCAAAGATACCTGGAACAGCAAGTGTGACTGTAGACTTCATGCCTTGCTCTCTTTTACAAGAAGTCTTTCTTTTTATCTAACCTAAGTCTCTCTCAACCATTTCCCTTTCTTCAGTTCTTAGTGAGAAAGGAAACAACTGCTCAGCATCTTTCTCATGACAACCTTTCACATATTCGAAGACAGTTATTAAGTGGCCTCTTGAACTTCTCTTCAAACGAAAGACTCACAACTCCTTTCCCCTTTCCCCATGGGCCTCATTTTTTATAATCCTTTTGGTCTCTTCTACTGCTCTTCTCTGGATCCTTTCCAGTTTTCTTTCTTTAATTCTAGAGTCCAAAAGAGAAAATAAAATATTCTACTAATGGCCTGGCCAACAATGGGCAAAGTAGGATTATTTTACTGTTCTTAAAAATTGTACTCTTTTGGGCCGCCCCGGTGGCTTAGCGGTTAAGTGCGCGCCCT
Organism: Diceros bicornis minor; assembly: GCF_020826845.1. Lineage (NCBI taxonomy): Eukaryota > Metazoa > Chordata > Mammalia > Perissodactyla > Rhinocerotidae > Diceros > Diceros bicornis. Next base: position 26,899,122 of record NC_080755.1, read on the forward strand.
CCGCTGCTGGCGGCCAGGGTTTGGATCCCGGGCGCGCAACAACGCACCGCTTCTCCGGCCTCATGGCCGCGTCCCACATACAGCAACTAGAAGGATATACAACTATCTACTGGGGCTTTGGGGGAAGAAAAAAAAAATTGTACTCTTTTATTGATATTAAAAGGTGAATTCCAGGATCTAAGGTAAAATATGCATATGATAGCAATTCTCACTTCAACCTGTACTTCACTTTACTGTACACAGGTTTGTTCTTTCAGTTTCCATCTTCTACTTCAGGTATGTGAGTATGAGTCTTTAAACGCATCACTACTACTTTTTTATTCTATAGAAATTCACCTTTTAATTTTACTTAGAGCTTCCACAATTTAATCAACTCAACCAATTTAATATTACCTGAACAGCTAATGACCTCGCCACTGATTTCATCAGTTCACTCCTAAGTTTGTATTACCCTCGTTGCCCCAACAACCCATGATAGCTTCTGGGAGCTCCAAGTTTTGGAGAGCCATATACAGTTGTGACTGCAAAACAACAAAAGAGATATCAAATTAATCAGGATAGGAGCTTTTCATTGGTGATGCTACATTTCACAAGAAACACATCATTTACTAAAAATTAATAGTTGCTACCATTTAGTGAACAGTGATTATTTTCCAGGAACTGTGTTAAGTATTGTTTCTTTTCCCCTCCCCAAAGCCCCAGTGTACATCCTAGTTGTAAGTCCTTCTAGTTCTTCTGTGTGAGCCGCTGCCACAGCATGGCCATTGACAGATGGGTGGTGTGGTTCCAGACCGGGAAACGAACCCCTGCCAAAGCAATGAAAGCACTGAACTTTAATGACTAGGCTATCAGGGCTGGCTTGAGTATTGTTTTTAACTGTCAATAGCTCCATAAAGCTCTTTCCCTCAAAGGTACAGATGAGAAAAACTGAAGGTCAAAGAGGTGAAATAATTAGCCCAAAGTCTCTCTGTTAATAAATAAAGAGTTGGAGAAAGAATCAGGAATATCTGCCTCCCTTTGGTGGATGCGGACATCGAGAGCTCAGTTCTCAAGTGGTGATATGAAGGTAGCTATGGTCTGAGTACAACACTATTGCCATCAGAGGCACGAACAGAAAAATTGATAGAAGCAACATGCTTACCACCCACAATGGCACATGAAAATTTCCACTCCAAAGGAGTGTATTATTATATTCTGTCATGTCACAAAAATTAAAATCAGGCAGATGGAGATAAGTGATACTCTGCGTTTAAATTAAGCATCTCACCTTGGAGAGAAAAACTGGCATTACACTCCCTCAGACAACCAAAATGACTCACAAATATTTCCGATTTTCCTTCCAACCATAAAAAATGTGACCTTTCAAAAATGCCACATCACTTACTGATATATTAAAGCTATATTTTTAAATTTGAAAGTTAAATTTCTTAGGTCTCAAAAAAGTTCCAACACATAACAGCATGAGGAAAGGGAAGGAAAGGGGTCCAGTGCAATTTAAGTAAAACTGCATAAAAGAGGATGACTATATATGGAGGAAAAGCGTATAATAGAGAGTTCTAAAAATGGTGATGGATTATGTAAAAGGAAAGAGAAGTCATCCCTTTTAAAAAATATAATACCATTAGAAATGCAGTGATTGGGCCGGCCCCGTCGCTTAGCGGTTAAGTGCACGCGCTCCGCTACTGGCGGCCCGGGTTTGGATCCCGGGCGCACACCGACGCAGCGCTTCTCCGGTCATGCTGAGGCTGCGTCCCACATACAGCAACTAGAAGGATGTGCAACTATGACATACAGTTATCTACTGAGGCTTTGCGGAAAAAAAAAAAGGAGCAGGACTGGCAATAGATGTTAGCTCAGAGCCGGTCTTCCTCAGCAAAAAGAGGAGGATTAGCATGGATGTTAGCTCAGGGCTGATCTTCCTCACAAAAAAAAAAAGAAATGCAGTGATCTTTGTGATATAGAGCAGCCACCTGGAGGAAAACTGTTAGAGAACAGTATGACAGCTTGTGAATGAAAACGGTTGAAAAACTTATTTTACTTGCAAGTTTGATAAATGTTGTAACCTTCCTAAAGACCACACACCATTAGAGTCTTTAATTATAATAAGCTGGCAAATTTAAACATGGTATTATAATAGATAACTTTTGGGGGTTCTGTCTAGTTTAACCCTTCACCATTAAATGTCACTCTTCCCCCACAGAGGAGGAACCCCAGATAGAACATTTGGACCACATGCTCAACTTCCCGGACACAGCTGATTGGCTCAAGGGTGGATACATGACCCTCGATGAGGCAATCAGACCATCCTCCATCTTTTCAGTTCCTTGTTTTAGCTCTTTGATGCATTCTTGCTTTTGGATTCCATGACACTCCTGTATTCTCCTTTTCTGATAAAGCAGCTCGAGTTTGTTTTTACCATTTGCAAAGCCCTAGCAAAAGATTACATTTTCAAAAGCATTTATAGAATGAATTTTACGTTTCTTTGTGTACTGTCCCTTCCCCTGAAAACAATAACTCTATAAAAACGAAGACTGCAATGATCACTTCTTTTTATTAGTGGGGGGGATAAAAGGACACGCTCAATTTTGGAGATCTCTGATCCACTGCCCATATTACCATTTACTATCTCCATCAAAGAATAAAGGGAAATGCCCCATTTCAAATTCGTCTTCACTGTTAGGGTTTTTGTATACCAGTAAACAATCAAGTTAATTAAAACTATATATCATTCTACATTAGTAATTAGAAACGTGTTCCTCTTAGTTGTCCCCAGTGATATTCCAAATAATTTATAGTGACTTTGGCGCCAATGAGCTACCACTTAGGATTATTTCTATCATGAGAATCAAATATAAATAGTTCATAAAACAACTTGAGCATTCTGGATAATAATACCCACCTCCCAGAATCACTGTCATCGGCACTCAATAATCAAGCCTAAACTTTTTCCCCCAACAAAACAAATCCTTTCTTCAAAGGTAGCCATAGTCACCTCAAAAGGAGAGGCTGCCTGCCATTCTGAATTCTGGTGCTGCCACGATATTTTTGAACCTCACAGCACAGCACTGTCAAATTCTAAAAGTGAATTCAAGCTGTGAAGATATGAGTTGAGAGAAGCCAGAGAGTGCTTCAGTTTGCTGGCTGTGTTTCCGGCCTGGGTTCTTGGAGATATTTTAATCTATGCTGATAAAGAATACTTCACTTCTTTAATGAAAAGCACTGATCCAACTACAGGTGAACTTTAATTCCAAACAAACAGCCTTCCCAGCTCACCCCTTCCTGGTGCAGGGAGGAATGACATTCTTTAATCTTTATTGCTGTTGGCCTACAGTATGCATGTAAAAAAGCAAAAGACAGATAAATACGTGGGCACTTTCTGCACTAGAAAGATTGGTTAACATGTTCAAAGAAGACCAGAAATTATAGTTTGTCATGAATAATCCAGTAACATGAAATGAAGCGACATGATACAGTAACAATTTGGTTTTAAACACCATGTCACAGTATTATATCTTCATTTGAATTCTAAAACACAACGGATGTCATATGAATTTTTAAAAAGCCTTGTCCTTTTCTGTTAGCAAACATATTATAGGTCAAACGTCATGGCAAAATCATCAATCAAGTCCTAGAATACTATTTACATACCAGTGTTATAGTACTGCGATGAGAATGGACAACAGTTGTTGCTGAGTGAAATCAAAGGGAGAGGAGGGTGGTAAATGGAAGAAACAATTAACATTGAAGTACAACTTCACATACTTTCAGATCCAGGAAACAGACCACAGACAGACAGTTACGTCAGAGCGTGCTAGCGGTTCAGGGTATCTTAAACATGTGAAATCCAACCTTTAAAATGCTGTCTTACCAAATGAATCTATATTACAAATGAATGGCATACATAAACACACTGAAAAAGATGGAAGGAGATGACCCTAGTAGCTTTGGAAACTGTTTTTGACTTGATATTTTAATGTTAAAGAAAAAAAGGCCTGTACACAAACACTGTACTCCAGTTGCTATATTTGTTTCTCACAGGGGTGTGGGTTGAGAATCAGAATCAGTATCTCTTTCTCTCCACACACACACACAAAGGTTGAACAAACAAGCAAATATATTGAAAGCAAAGGGTCCTCAGCCCACTAGGACTCTCAGGAGAGCACTGGTCTTTCTAGATTCTTTTGAGATTCCAGATAAGATAGAGTAAGAAATGCCACTTTTGTCTCTCCACTGAACGCAATTACAAACCCTGGACAGAATGCGTGGAGAACTGTGAGGACTTTGAAAAGTCAGCGGGAGTAGGTAGACTGAGGAAGTGAATAGGAATCTGGCATAGCAAAAAACACCTGAGTCTTCAAGTAGTCCAGTGGCAGTGGCGGCAGGAGCTGGGTCGGTCCCTAAAGCTCTGAGGAGAGGAATCCTCTCTGACCAGAGAAGTGGTGGTCTCAAGAGGATGGGCAAATCATTGTTGCTGTTCTGTCTCTCTGTCCTCTTGCCATGAGGTCCTGGACACAGATGCAACTGAGAGAAGTATAGAGCAGAGAGGAAAAACTAAAGTTTTGACTTTTTTTTTGGCCAGTGGACTGGGAAGGGTGCCCAAGGAGCCAGAAAATGCCAGAGAGTTTACAGAGAGGAGAGAGCTCAAGATAGCAATTCCACAAAGTCGTGTACGAACTCCTGGGCTCACTTCTGAGCTGCGCATGCATAGATCTGACCTTCAAAATCTACCAAACGCCTTGGGAACTGAACTACAGCGTAGACCACTGCCCTGACACAGACTGGCTACTGGGTGGGGCACTGGAAAGGCAGCGAAAATTAAATTGCGGTTGGAACCACAGCCTGCAAAAGCAGGTTGAAACTTGTAACCTCAACCTAACCTGTTGAATGCCTGCTAACAGAAAATAAAGCAAAACAAAAATCAATCTTCTGCTTAAAATTTAAACGAGACTGAGTTTCAGACCAAAACATTCAAAATGTCCAGATTAAAAGTCAAAATTATTCAACTTAAAAATAACCAGGAAAATCTCAACTTGAAAGGGAAAAGACAGTCAACAGACACCAACCCCAACATTGGAATTATGAGACAGACTTTACAGCAGCTGTTAAAACCATGGCTTAAGAAGTAACAGTGAATGCTCATGAAATAAATAGATAAAAAGTCTCTGCAAAGAAACTATAAAGAAGGAGCAAATGGAAACTTTAGAACCGAAAATAATGCAATAAGTGAAATGAAACATTAACTGATGGATTCTATAGCAGAGTGGAGATGATAAACAGAAAAGTCAATAAATGTGAAGATAAATCAATAGAAATTACACAACAGAAAGAAAAAGGACTGAAAAACAAATGAACTGGTCCTAAGGATCCTGTAGGACAATACCAACAAGTCTAATATTTGTGTCATTAGAGTCCCAGAAAGTGCGGTGCTAAAGAAATGTTTGAAGAAATAATGGCTGAAAACTTTTGAAATCTGGTAGATATAAACTTACAGATGCAAAAATGTCAGCAAACACCACACAGAATAAGCACAAAGAAATCCATGCCCTGACACACAATCAAACTCCTGATCATTGACGACAAAGACAAAAATCCTGAAAGCAGCCCAATTAGCATGACATACTACCTAGGAAAATAATGATTCAAATGACTGCTGACTTTTCATCAGAAATCATGGAGGCCAGAAAGAGTATAATAACATTTTTCAAGTCCTGAAAGAAAAGAACTGTCATCCAGTGAATTCCACATGCAGTGAAAATATCCTTGACAAATGAAGGTGAAATAAAGACATTCTCAAATGAAGAAAAACTAAGAGAAAAACTGTTACCAGCAGATCTACTCTAAAAAAATGCTAAAGAAAGTTCTTCATACAGAAGGGAAATGGTAACAGAAGGACACCTAGAACAGCAGAATGAAGAACAACAGAAATGGTAAATATCTGGGTAAATAGAATACACTATTTTTCTCTTAATTTCTATAAAATATGTAAGATGGTTAAAAACAAAAATTATAACAATGTCTTTTGGGATTTTCAATGTATGTAGGATGCAACTAAAGCAGTGATTAGAAAGATTTTATGACGTTAAATTAAATTAAATTGCTTGTATTGTAAAAGTAGAAAGGTCTCAAATAAATCTAAGCTTCCACCTTAAGAAACTAGAAAAAGCAGAGTGAGATAAAGCCAAAGCCATCAGAAGGAAGAAAATAAGAGCAGAAACAACAAAAAAAAATGTTACCAAGAGGAAAGAAATGAGAGCAGAAATCAATGAAATGAAAAAGAAAAAAACAATAGAGAAAAAAATCAATCAAACCTAAAGCTAGTTCTTTGACAAGATCAATAAAATTGATAAACTTCTAACCAGGCTGACAAGAACAAAAGAGAAAAGACAAAAATTATCAATATCAGAAAAGAGGGGATATCAATACAAATCCAGCAAGCACGAGGATAACAAAGTAATCATATGTAAGTTCAACAACAGAGATGAAATGGACCAATTCTCGAAAAGCACTAACTACCAAAACACAGTGAAGAAAAAATAGATAACCTAATTAGTCATCTATTAAAAAAACTAAATTTTTAGTTAGAAAATTTTCCCCAAAAAGAAATCACAAAGCCCTGTTGGTTTCATCGGCAAATTCTACCAAATATTTAAAGAAAAAATAACACCAACTCTACAATCTCTTTTAGAAAGTAGAAGAGAATACTTTCTAACTCATTCTATGGGGCCAGAATGACTGTGATACCAGAATGAGACAAAATCAGTACAGGAAAAGAAAATTACATCAATATCTCTCATAAAGCTAGAGGTAAAAATCCTCAACAAAATATTAACAATAATATACCACTTCCTACTGGAGTTTATCCTGGGAATTTATGGCCAGATCAAAATTTGAAGCCAATTAATGTAAGTTACATTAATAAACTAAAAAAAAAAAAAAAAACCTGCACATGATCATTTCAACTGATAGAAAAAGTATTTCACAAAATTCAATACTCATTCATGATAAAACTTTCAGCAAACTAGGAAGAGAAGAGAATCTTTCTAACCGGATAAAGGACACCTAAAAAAACCTCCATAGTTAACATCGTACTTTATGGTGAAAGAATGAATGTTTTCCCCCTAAGATTAAGAACAAGGTAAGGATATCCATTCTTACTACTTTTATTCAACATAATACTGGAAGTCAAGTCAATTAAGTCAAGAAAAGAAATGAAAAAGCATACAGATTGGAAATGCAGAAATAGAATTGTCCTTATGGGCAGAAAACCTGAATATCTACATAGAAAATCCTAAAGAATCTACAAAAGTTCTTAGAGCTAATAAGTAAGGTTAAAGAATAGCAAGTTAACTCACAAATGTCAATCACATTTCTGTATTGTAGCAATGAACAACTGGAAACAGAATTTTAAAACATAATACTACTTACAATAGTTCCCAAAAAAGAAATACTTCAGGATAAATCCAACAAAACATGTACAGGATCTGTATGCTAAAAACTACAAAGCCTTTGAAGGAAACCAAAAGAAGATGTAAACAAACAGAGAGAGACAGCATATTCCCAGATTGGAAGACTCATTATAGTTAAGAATATCAATTCCCTCCAAAATGATTTATAGATTTAATGCAATTACAATCAAAATCCCGGCAGGAGTTTTTTTTTTGTAAATATTGACAAGCTGATTCTAACATTTATAGGGAAAGGCAAAGGAACTAGAATAGTCAAAACTATTTTGAGTAAGAAGAATAAAATTGGAGGACTCACACTACCTGATTTTAAGCCTTACTATAATCAAGACTGTGTGGTGTTAGTGAACAAATAGACACAAAGATCAATGCAAGAGAATAGAGAATCCAAAAATAGATCCACACAAATATGGTCAATTGGTTTTTGATAACGAAAGCCAGGTTCTCACTGCTGGAAAAAGAAGTTACAAATAAGCAAAGGAGAAATGTTAAAATGATCCTTGTTACTAGGTATGAATCAGAGGTTACACAGTATGAACACCTGAGTTGATATACAGACAGATGGATATAGAAATATATATAGATATGTGTGTGTATACATTTGTTAGTTTACATACATATATTTTCTAACTCTGCCTGCTGGGAGGCCTAGAAGCAGTGACACTCCAGTAGCAATAAACATACCTTCATTAAAAGGAATCAGGGCTCCATAGAGAAGTGGTTGAGTCTTAGGCTGAGGAAGGGAAAAGAGGAAATGAGCCCGGAGCATCTTGTGTTGTCAGAAAGTAAGAAAGAGCTTTAAAAAAAAAGACAGAGGCATGCCAAAGGACACAGAAGCCAACATGAGCATTCCCTATGGCCAAAGCTAGAAAAATCTGAGCAACAAAGAAAATAGCGATAATATTGGATTATAACCCAAAGAATAAAATAAATATCCATGAGTCCATGCTGATATAAATTAATGATAATAAATAAATGTGAGAGAAGACAAATGATCCTTATAGAAGAATTCCAATCCATAAATGTAGAAGGGATGAGGGAAATAGAAAATCACCATTAGGGCCGGACCTGTGGCTTAGTGGTTAAGTACGCGTGCTCCGCTACTGGCGGCCAGGGTTCGGATCCCGGGCACGCACTGACGCACCGCTTGTCCGGCCATGCTGAGGCCGCATCCCACATACAGCAACTAGAAGGATGTGCAACTATGACATACAACTATCTACTGGGGCTTTGGGGGAAAAAAAAGGAGGAGGACTGGCAATAGATGTTAGCTCAGAGCCGGTCTTCCTCAGCAAAAAGAGGAGGATTAGCATGGATGTTAGCTCAGGGCTGATCTTCCTCACACACACAAAAAACAATAATAAAAAAATATATATTAAAAAAAAAATTAAAAAAAAAAAAAAAAGGAAATCACCATTAGAACAGCGTAACATTGCCGGGGGCAGGATCCACAGATGAATGCTAAAATGAGTGGGCAAAAGTTTAAGGAGAAACAGGAGATATGCCCAGTCTCAAAGTATCTCCCCCCAAATATTATTAATTACGAAGAGAACAGCAGTAACTTTATAATGAATGGAGAAACCTGGCTGCGACCACCTCACCCGAGAGATCAAGGTTAGTATCACCTGTAATAACCTATATTGACATCACACATTGAGAAGACAACGTGGTATCACCTTTGTGGTTTCCTTCCCAATAATGTACAACCTCAATCTAATCAAGAGAAAACATCAGACAAACCCAAATTGAGGAGCATTCTACAAAATAAATGAGCAATACTCTTAAAAAGTGTCAAGATCATGAAAGACAAGAAGAGACCAAGGAACTGTCACAAGCTGCAAAAGCCTAAGGGGACAACTGAATGCAATGTGGGATTCTGGATTAAATCTTGGAATAGAAGGACAGTAGTGGAAAAACTGGTGAAATCTAAATAAAGTCTATAGTTTTAACAGTACTAAACCAACATTAATTTCATAGTTTTGATAACTGTACTACAGTTACGAGGGGAAGACCTGTCAAGGGTGTATGGGAACTTGTACTGTTTTCATAATTCTTGTTAAGTCTAAAACTATTTCAAAATACAAAGTTAAAAAAGAAAGCACAAGTTTTCTTTCTTACATTTATTATTAAATTGGCTGTCTGAATAGTGGATCATTGTTGTCTGCAGAAACATTATACATGATGGTAAGGTTTACAGGATACCCCACAAAAGTCTATTTAACCAATAATGGGATTTTTTTTTATAATGGGAGAACTCAGTGTAGTTATAATGATAGTAATTAAAAATAATTATGCCATAGGATAAAAATTAGGTTTAAAAATCTTGTTATATAATGAAAAGCAGTACATTAGGGAGAAAGATGTTGCTATACATGTAAAATTTCATGATATTGCTGAAGAGTTACTATGCCTAATTTCACAACGGAACCTGCAAGGGGGTGAATGACTGGTGTGAGTAGTACTCGTGTTTCAATTTTTAGAGTGTGCCAGGCACAGGTTTAGGTGTTTTTCATGTACGATCTCAGCTAATCTTTCTGATTACCTTGTAAGGGAGGTATTACTAGCTCTGTTTTACAAGTAAAGAAAGTTCTCACGGCTAGATAAGTGGTAGAATTGAGTTTCAATCTCAGATCTGACTAATTTCAATATCTCTTCCTCTGTATTTATTGCAGAAAACTGAGAGTAATTTTCCTTAAAGGGCACAACTTCAGAGGCTGAGAGGAAGAGTGAAAGGCACCAAAGGAGCTGAGTATAATAAGAGAATAAAGAAGGTGGGGGCCAGTCCTGTGGCGTAGTGGTTAAGCTCGGCACGGTCCACTTTGGTGGCCCAGATTCGCGGGTTCGGATCCTGGGTGCGGACCTAGACCACGCATCAACCACGCTGTGGCAGTGAGCCACATAAAAGTAAAAGAAGACTGGCACAGATGTTAGCTCAGGGCGAATCTTCCCCAGCAAGAAAAAAAAAAGAAGGTAGAACTAATCAAATGATAAAGGAAAGATGCTGGTGGAAGAGGTTTTAGTGTTCTCCACACAAGAACTTCAGGGTTGGTAGGGATGGGAAGGGATGTAAGAGATGCGGCACAGAACCAGCCTATATAAGATCTGTTTTCTCGAGAACCTCTGAAGGTCAAGTTAAGTAGAACACCACAGAACGATAGAGCCATTACAGCTTTACACTCTTGCAATTACTGTGGCTCTGCTTTACTGCTCATTTAGATGTGTGTGTAAAACTTTCAATGTTTTAAATCTAATGATTTGCAAGTAAGAAAAATAACTATTACAATGAGAAGAGGACGTATATTTATCTATATCTTTCTAACCTAAAAGAAACACTTTAAATTAACAGCTGGAACATAAATTCTGAGTAAAAGGTTTACAAAATTAAAAACAAGGCCTCAGGCCGGCCCCGTGGCTTAGCAGTTAAGTGCTCGCACTCCACGGCTGGCTGCCCAGGTTCGGATCCCGGGCGTGCACCGATGCACCGCTTCTCCGGCCATGCTGAGGCGGCGTCCCACATACAGGAACTAGAAGGATGTGCAACTATAACATACAACTATCTCCTGGGGCTTTGGGGAAAAAAAGGAGGAGGACTGGCAACAGATGTTAGCTCAGAGCCGGTCTTCCTCAGCAAAAAGAGGAGGATTACCATGGATGTAAGCTCAGGGCTGATCTTCCTCACACACACAAAAAAAGCCCTATTTTTATAGCCAAATATCAATGTCCTTTCTTATCCAACTAATTAACCTGATGAAGCAGCTAAAGTCAGGTCATTTCTGTATCGTCATTATTTCTGTAACGTCAAACAGCTTCATTATTAGGATTATTTAAATGCATCCCCCCCATTCATTCCAACAGTTCCCCTTGAATTTTATTTCTAAATTAAAGTAAAGCAGGATAATAGTTTAAGAAAAAATGCTTTATTTTGATCAGACATTTTCTGATTTAAAATTGATAAAATCTCAAGTGTGAGAGGTTAATTTATTCTGAATATGTAACTGTGAGGTAGCGAGAGGGCAGAGCTTTGGAAGACAAAGAAACAGTTTCAAATCCTAGCTCCCTCACTTACTAGCTGTGGGCCCTTAAGCAAAACATCTTTTGAGCCACCGGATGTGAAAACCTACTTTAAAAGTTATAATGGAATTAACCGAGAAATGCTGTGTCTATCTCCCAACCCTGCATCTCCACACGGTGAGCCGGTTGAGAGAAAGTAACTGTATCACATCGTTCTTCATTTCACACATGGACTTTAAACCATTATAATGAATATAATCATTAAAATGACAAAAGTGACAGCTGGGCAACAAACAAGTTTAACCAACCAAAGCAACGTGTTACAGTTAAAATAGCTCTAGACAGAGGCAGGAGACAGGGGCTTTAGCTATATTTTGACTGTTACTCAGCTATGACCTCGAGGAGGGTACGTAACCTCTTCTTCTGCCTCTTCCAACACATGAAGGGGACAAGGTGGGACTGTCTTGGTGCGTCCTTCTAGCTCCAACGTTCTGACAGCCAGAATGGTGTACTGCACTGGGGGCTTGAGAAAAAGTGTAAAGGGATAGAAACTGACTGACACTCAGTTCTGTATGGAAAGGAAGAAGGAGAAGGCAACTTGCCCGTCTACAAGCGTTTGACAGGTTATCCCAAGCTCTTTGGTGTCCAAACACCACAATCAGAGATGCTGGTGGAAACAGACTTCCTAGAGTGATTAGAGGTAAGGAAGAAAGTGAGCAGTGGGGATGATGAACATCAAGGATGACGGTTATACCTCGACAAAGGCTGCCAAGCTGAACGTCCCTGAAAAGTCAAGGCCATCCCACTGTCGGATGTGGGGACAGATTTACCTACAGACACACAGCAAACTAGGGGGCTTTCAAACACAAGAAAATAGGAGAAAGGAGACTTTAGTCACTGTATCTACTTCCTTCTTAAACATCCAATACAAATAATTCAAACAGACGTTTTAAAGAATGTTTGTTTTAAAATATTTGGAAATGTGTTTTTATTCAGTTCCTGTGCTCTTCACATTCTTAAACGAGGCAAACTGAGCTTACCTTTATGCAGTTTATGTCCTTCACGATGTTTCATCTAAAAACAACTGGATGGGTCTCTCTAAAATAGTAAACTAGGGGCCGGCCCCGTGGCTTTGAGGTTAAGTGCACGCGCTCCGCTACTGGCGGCCCGGGTTCGGATCCCGGGCGCGAACCGACGCACTGCTTCTCCGGCCATGCTGAGGCGGCGTCCCACATACAGCAACTAGAAGGATGTGCAACCACGACATACAACTATCTACTGGGGCTTTGGGGAAAAAGAGGAGGAGGATTGGCAATAGATGTCAGCTCAGAGCCGGTCTTCCTCAGCAAAAAGAGGAGGATTAGCATGGATGTTAGCTCGGGGCTGATCTTCCTCACAAAAAAATAAAATAAAAAAAATAAAAAAATAGTAAACTAATGTCTGTTAGATCAAAATAGCCAAAATCCAGCACTATTAAAGCATAGGAAAAAAACAATTTACTGAACAAACTACTGCTCCCACCAAAAGTAGGAGGAACTAAACCTGTACAACAATCCCCCCATTTCTGTGTTCCTTCTGTCTTACTGGGAAAGGAATGAACTTCAGCTGCCATTTCAGCTCTCAGCAAAAAGTAAGGAAGGGAGACGGTCTCTAATACGCAACAAAATAAGAGACAAAAATAAACACACTTTATCTGGCAGAGAAAGTCTGTTTGCTGTGGTCTAAACGCAGGTTCACATGCAAGCTAGCAGTCTTGGGATGGCCACCAGCCCTGTGAATTTATGGCTTCAATCCACGAACTTCCTTCCACAAGGTCTTGCTAAGCCCTCACACTCTCCTCACCTTGGCCGACTGCCTGGCTCCCGTGATGACAGCCAGCGCTGCTCCTCTATGTGGGCCCTCTGCCCTAGAGGCAGCTGAACCCTTATCAAGCCGACTCTTCCCCTCAGGGAGCCGTGAATCACACAAACTGTACCGAGAAAGGGGGGTCAGAAACAATGACACCCTCCATTCTGTCCTGACCCTGAAACAAAAGACTGTCAAGAACAAAAGCGTGTCAAATCCTCACCCTGACAAATTATACTGAAACTTGAAAACAAGGAACTGACTTTGGCTGATTTATAAGTTTCTAATGGAACTTATCTTTTACTTTTATCTTTGGGCAATTACCTAACTGCTGAATCTCAGTTTTCTTATCTCTAAAACGAAAACTATAACAATACTACCTTCCAAGTTTGCCTTCAAGAAATATGTGGCTACCAATAAAGATTTTAAAGTAATTATCACTGAAATAAGTGTTAAGCTTCTCAAGATGACTAATTTGGAAGTATGGTGTCCCCCAAGCAAGAGCTTCAGGGTTGGAGGATGGAAAGGGAAGCAGCACAGCTTTGACTGATGTCCCCCCACCCCCCACATACTCCCAAGAGTAACAGTGGCTCATTTCAGTAAAGACTCTTGGTGGGGTGGGTGGGGGGGAGTATATATTGTTTGGAAAAGGCTCCCAACTGATCTCCAGTCCCCCCCTCACCCCTGCTTTAGACAAAGGTGGGATGTCTAATTGTGACCAAGTTTTACTGACTATTCAGCTGGCACTATTATTTGCAAAACCAAGAGCTTAAGGTACGAGATTGCAGAGGATTCTCACAATAGCTCTCTGGAGTAAACACCAGTATCCCTATTTGAGACAACAAAACTGCAGCTTGAAGCCTTGCCAGATACTGGAAGGCAGGTCTACAGAATTCTAACGACCATTTTCTTCGCCCTATAGTTACAATTTCTGTTATTTAACATGAGGAGCTGTGGAAAAGTGAAAGTTGAGTTCTTCTCCCAAAAGAACAAGGAGGAAGAAGGTAGAATTATGTGAGAATAGAGCCTTGGTTTGGCCCTAGGCTGACTGTTAGATAAGCATGGAATTGGCTCAAAGATCCAGAACCCAAAGCAGGAAAACTGTAAAAGGAGAAACTCCGTAATTGCTTAGGTAAACTGACTTCTGATAAGGTGATGCTTCAGCAGGTTTCTCCAGTCCTATAAAACCTCTCCCACCCAAGAGGGCCCAGTAGATTTACAACCCTGTGGGTTGGGCTTTATCCTATAGGGGTCATTTCTGGACCAAATGATATTCAGGAAGCAGTTAAAATGCTTTGGTTGCAAAGTCACAGAATGACCAAGCTATCTTTAATTTGAAAAAAAAGAAAAACTTTAAAATGTAGGGTTACTTTTGGTAGAATACTCCAGGTCAGTGGTGGAGACAGTTGACGCAGGGTGGAGAACTTGAGCACCGATTCGCCCCCCTATTGTCCATCAGCCACCAACTTCCATTCTGACACACACACACAAAAGACCTTTATTTACAATCAGGGAAAGTGCTGTGTCAACTAAGGTGTAAGACCTGCCTCCCACTCCCCAGCCCACAGCCCCCAGCCCCACCATGGGATTCTCATTGTTGGGCTCCTCCAGTAGGGAAGGAGGCCCTCACCTCCAGCACCGGCTCTCTCCTGCAGCTTCTGCACATCTGCTCCATTCTCCTCTCTCTGTTGGCTGGCCTCTGCTTACACCTCGTTCCCTTCTTCCTGAACACAATAGCACTTACTAGTATATATGGCAGTGTTTTAAAGGCGCTACAGAAATTAACTTATTAAATCAAAAAACTCTGAGCTGGAAACTATCATCTTTATTTTTTTTTTAGATGAACAAAAAAAATGGGCCACAGAGAAGTTGAGTAATTTGCTTAAGACCACACAGCTTCCACAAGGCTATAATGGGCTTCTGGTACCTCTCTACATCATATTTTAGTTTCAGATCCCAGGACTGTTGATATTTCCTACTTCAAATTCTCAAGAGTGAATTAATACTGTAAATAGTACATTGCCTGTATTCTTGTTATCATTACTAATAATTCGCGCAAGCACATTCAAGAGATGAAATGATAAGCCCCACTGAAAGTGACAAAGGTAAGAAATCTGGGCTTTTGATTTTGTTTCTTCCTCTAGTATTACAATACTGTATTTTGATTCTACGATGAATCTCCAAAATTGGGTTGCATCTCACAATCACTGCTGGCCAGGTGGTGGTTGTGATGTATCCTCATTTCCTGTGCATACTATGAAAATTAATAAAGGGAAACCTCATTTAAAATGGAGTCAGGAGGTTGGAAGGGGGAGCCCCCACGAAGTACCACTTGAGGGAAGACAGTCTATTACAGACCCCAACAGAAGTTATCAACAGGAATCATCAATTACAGGAAGAAATGTACACTGCATCCCAGAGAGAAATGACAGCCACTCAGCCAGTGAGAAGCCATGACCATCCCGAACTCTTGCTTTTCTCCATGGACTTTTGATCAAAACAGCCCCTCTCAATTTCCTCCTTTTTCTCTATAAAATAACGTTCCTCTCCCTTGTTTGTTGGATTTGCATATGGTCTGCCATAGCACGCACATCCCAAATTGCAATTCTTTGGCTATTCCCAAATAAACTTGTTTTGTTGGTAAAATAACTCGCTGTTTTATTTTTAAGGTTGATAATACCCATTAGAACTTGCAGTTTGGAAGAAAATCCTGAAGACAACAGTAGAGTATTCCTAAGAAATACTCTTATGTCTCAACAATGCTCTTGATGGCACAGAGGACCATACTGTGTGGAAAAAAATGGACGTCTACAGTTGAGTGGAAAAATAATACAGAAGACTTCCACTTGGAATGTAAAGAAGACTTAGAAATACCTTAATTTATTTCACATATATTTTCTTGTTTATATGGCCCAAGAGTGAAAATTTTTGTCTAAGTCAGTCTCAAAGAGTTCATTTAACAAGTATAAAATAAAATTTAGGTGATAAAAAGCACTGTTATAGCTTATTTGGCATGTTTTCTTTGTCTTAGCTATATATAAAATAATAGTGCCTCTTAGGACTGATGCTTTTCTAAGATTTAATAAAATACAGAACTCTAATCATAAGCAGCAGACGCTGTCTCAGAGACGTAAGGGACATCAGGACCTCAGTTCCTATATTTTCTTTGAAAGGGAAAAAGATTCTCTGAGGAAGCCTAGAGGTGCAGAAACAAGTTCTCAGATAATATGCATTTAAATACATGGAAAGCAATATCTATTGTAACTAAGAATACTTAAAATTTTTCCCAAAGTTCACGGAAAGACTTTGGGCTGTGGCAGCCCAACTCCAGGGACAACTTTTATTCCCCATTCCCCTCTGTAAGATGAGGATAACAGCAGTGCTTAACTCCGTGCTGCTACTGCGAGGATCAAATAATCTCTCTAAAGACAGCACACCACTTGGTCCAGAGTAAACACTCCATAATGTTAGCCACTCCTAGTAGCCACCAATCGAGAAAATACAGCTTTTCAAAAACATGGAAGAAGCAAAGAGGGAAAGCTGCTACCTGCTGTATTTATGCACATGACTTAGACTTCTTCCGTGATCATGTTCTCTAGTTAATCACTGCTCATCCAGACACAAGCAATTTTTAAACAGACAGAAGCCTTCCCTTACACCCAGAAACAAAAGCAGCCCCCACTGCAGTTTTATTTTTCCGTATCTGTAATCAGATCCGAATCTGAAAGGGTTCCTTCTTCGGACACAAGCCAACCCACACGGCAAATCTCTCCATACACAGCCCACCCTCCCGACCCCGGACAGAAAGAAAAGTGCTCTTCAAGTCATCTGGAGAGACAATGTGCCAATATTTTTGCTTGCATTCCAAAATACAGCAAACTTCCTGTCCCTGGTGCAGCCTACCAAGTTCCTTGGAAAGGTCACTGTGACAGCACTTGAAGCAATTCACAACAAGCCCCAGAATGCAACCCCATGCGACTGAAGGCTGCTTCTATCCATATTCAAGTCAGGTGCAAACTGTAATTTCTTTTTGCAGGACAAAGCCCTCTGAAGTAGTTAGAAGCAGCTTTGCCAAATACCAAACTAAATTACTGAACCACTACAAAAAAATCATTATTGATCTATCATTTAAAGATAAAAATCAGTATTGAAAATTTGTTGTTGTATTTAATACTGCTCAGTAAACTATTTTATGGGTTTATATAATGCCCATTGCCCTTTATATGACAACTATGACAGTATTTATCAGATTAATTCTCAATGTTTATATCCACTACCATAAAGTGTGAAACTAAGCTATTTATAACAAAATATTTTTTTAACAACCCAAAAAGCTAAGTGTGCCAAAATAATAACTAAGAATAGAAACTAATTTATATGAATTCAGTGCAAAAATCCCATTTCAGCTTTTAATTCAATGTGTGATATTTCAGGGTAGCTGAAGCTCTTTGAAATATAAAGTACTTTTTCAGAGACAGTGACATTTTAAATTTAAAACATGCTATTTACAAAAAGAGCAATATCACTGAATGTTGAATTAAGTATATTAAAGAACTAAAAAAAAAATCCTGTTTTAATGAAGAATAAAAATAATAGATGACTTATAAGAAAACTTTGCAGCATATTATTTGAGGAGTAGAACAGACTGTGAAGTTTCCCAAACTCAACTTTGGTACGGACGTAAACTTTCAGCACTTACAGCATACGGGATGGCGCAGTTTCCAAGTCACCTGCATGTCTTCAGCTTTTGCCCTCTACTCAGTAGCTTTTGTTCATTGTGCAGATAAGAGGCTGATGGGAAGAGAGATGCTTTCATTGAAAGATCCCAAACAAATGTTCTCAGAAAATGAAGATATTGTTCTAGAACAGAGACCAACTGTTCAGGTTAACAGAGCAAGAGTCTTCAGTACTACACTGACTTGTATTTGCTACTGTAAAAGAGAACATGTGTATTCTTCAGCTCACAATAGCATTAGGTTAAAAAAAAGGAAATTAATCACTGTATGTCAGTAAGTAGATCCCCCCAAATGACCAAACATAAGATACAGAAGAGTGAAAAATGGAGTTTTTCTTAAAACTTTTCATGTAATTTCATGTGGATTCAAAGACCAGAAATACATTAAAGATAAAACAGCTGGAAAACACAGATAAGCCATCATTAAAAAGCAATCTATACAAAACCAACTCAAAATGTATAAAAGACCTGAAGAACCTTAGAAGAACACATAGGAGTAAATCTTTGTGACCTTCGATTAAGCAATGGTTTCTTATATATGACACCAAAAGCACCAATGACAAAATAAAAGACAAACTGGAAATCATGAAAATTTAAAACTTTTGTGCTTCAAAGGACACCATCAAGAAAGTGAAAAGACAACCTACAGAAGGGGAGAAAATATGTGCAAAACATATATCTGATAAAGGGCATGTATCCAGAATACACAAGGAACTCGTGTGTGTGTGTGTGTGTGTGTGTGTGTGTGTGTGTGTGTATGTGTGTGACGAAGATCGGCCCCGAGCTAACATCTGCCAATCCTCCTCTTTTTGCTGAGGCAGACTGGCCCTGGGCTAACATCCATGCCTATCTTCCTCCACTTTATATGGAAGGTCGCCACAGCATGGCTTGACAAGTGGCGCGGCGGTGTGTGCCCGGGATCCCAACCGGCGAACCCCGGGCCGCCGCAGCGGAGCGCACGCACTTAACTGCTTGCGCCACCAGGCCGGTCCCCACAAGGAACTCTTACAATTCAACAATAAAAAGACAAATAACCCAATTAAAAAATGGGCAAAAAATCTGACTAAACATTTCTCTAAAGATATACAAATAGCCAAAAAGCACATGAAAAGATGCTCAACATCATTATAGTCATTAGGGAAATGCAAATCAAAACCACAATGAGATAGCACTTCACATTCCTTAGAATGGCTACAATCAAAAAGACAGACAATAAAGAAATGCAGAAATTAGAACCTTCATACGTTGTTGATGGGAATGTAAAATGGTGCAGACATTTTGGAAAAGAGTCTGGTAGCTCCTCAAACAATTAAATAGAGTTACCATATGACCCTGCAATTCTACTCCTAGGCATATATCCAAGAGAAATGAAAACATATGTCCACACAAAAAGATGTACATGAATGTTCACATCAGCAATATTCATAAGAGCCAAAGTGGAAAAAACCCAAATATCCATCAACTGATGAATGGATAAACAAAATGTGATAGATCCATACAGTGGACTATTAGCCATACAAAGGAATGAAGTACTGATATATGCTACAACATGGACGAACCTTGAAAGCATGATGCTATGTGAAAGAAGCCAGTCACAAAGGCCACATATGGTATGATTCCATTCATACAAAATGTCTAGGATAGGCAAATCCATATAGACAGAAAGTAGACTGCTAGTTCCCAGGGGCTAGGGAGAGGGAGGAGTGAGAATTGACTGTTAATGGGTACGAAGTTTCTTTGGGTAGTGATAAAAATGTTCTGGAATTAGATAGTGGCGATGGTTGTACAACTCCACGAATATACTAAAAACCATTGAATTGTACACCCTAAAAGAGTGAATTACATGGTTTGTGAATTATTCCTCAATAAAGCTATTAGTAAATTTTTAAAAAGTTATCTACTCTGTGCAAATAGCATGGGGCTCAGAGGTAGGGGTCTCATTTTGTTCTGCTTATGTCCCCAGGCTTGGTAAATGTTAGTGGCTCTTTGAGTCTTAGTTTCCACGTGTGTCAACTGCTTGGCCTGGGCTCTAGGATAGAAGGCCCTCTCTGGCTTCAACGAGGTGATTCTACGCTCACGGCAGAATTCAGAACATAGCAACAATCCCATCGCATACTTGGGAGTCACTAGAAATTTCATATTCTACCTCGGTTAGGGTGCAGTCATCACATGAGGGACAATAATTCCAAAAACAAAAAGGATCACAGTAAAACCAGCTGAACCAAGCCATCCCTGCAAACCCCAACCACTCAACAGTGCCAGACTGCACCACAGTTCTTTCCAACCTGCCCTGATGGATTAAGCCAGCACTGCCAAGGGAAAAACTCTATATATCCCTTTTCCTAGATGGACTGGTTCAGAAAATTCTATATTGAATGCATACGTTCTTATGGCACAAACATTTAAAAGGGTATAACTTTCAAAGATTAATAGAAGGCTAACTAACATCCACGTAAGAGGTGTTTGAGAGAGAGAGGAAAACAGAGAAGCCCTCTTCAGGTGGCTAATTCTTATCTGTCCTTCAAGACTCAGCACAGGCAAAAATTCTTCCTGGAAGCTTATCCCGCCTCCCTTCCCAACCATCAATCTGGATTCATTGCTTGTACGAGATCCCAGAACACCCGTACTGATGGAGCAAGCAACTGGCTGGGGAACATTTCCACCTGGACATCCCACCAACAACTCAAGCTCAGCACGTGTAAACCCTGACCTCATCATCTGAGCTCCCCACTCCCACCCCACACCTGCTCTTTTATTCCTCATTTTGGAGAAGGGCATCACTATCCATACAGACTAATAAATGCAGGTGGAAAAAGCCACACACATTAGTAAAAAGAGTGAATTAAAGAATTTTTAAAAAACACATATAGCTTTCATTCAGGATCACACACACAAAAAGGTCAAAGAACTATTATATATATATCTTTCTGAGCATCTTTAGAAGAATTTATTCAAAACTAGCATACTTAGGATCTATGTGTAAAGTAGTTTATCGGAAGTGCTGCTGCTGTCTGCTCCTCAAATGGAGGTATATATTCCTCCAGAGCACCACTCACGTTGCTATTCGAAAAAAAAAAAAAAAAGAAAGGAAAAATAAATGATATAAATAAAAAGTCTTGTCAAAATTATTGCTTACAGTAATATTTAGAATTCATGAATTAATAATTTCTTGCCTCTGAATATAAACCAGAAATCTTCTGATGAAAGATGACTAAGTCAAGCTGAATGGCTGAAGCTAAGATTCCTAGTTTAAATAGCCAAAGTTCTACGTATAAATATAGTTTAGTTCGTTTTGTAGGATTCTAATGCATAATTAATTATCTTACCTAGCATAACAAATTATTTCCACCTCCTAAAAATAGTTTAAAAGCCCTACAGTAAATCTCAAATATTTAATTAGCATATATAACAATCCCAGAATCAAATTATATATTAAACTAGATTCATTTTTCTAGCAAAAAATATAAGTTAAGATCATAGCAGCATGACAGAAATTACTCTCACAAATTATCATTTCAGTAGCAAAACCATGTTATCCCAGGAAATGTAACGTTGAGGTAAATTGCATGTTGCTCATCAAAAGAATTGCTCTAAATTTTAAATGATGCTCTGCCACAAGGGTACCACAGCCTTCAAATTAATTCAAATAACAGATGGGAACATTAAAACAATGATACACAGGGCTGTGCAGTAGAATCTCTAATGATATAAATACAGTAGTAATTATTCCTTTCAAAATAGACAGTGTTGATTACCAATACACAGTAAGTAAATGGTCACCAAAATATTCTCTCCAGTACTCAGACTTCATAGTATGTACATATGTACATATATACATGCACATATACAATAAAATTGTTCACCCTCTTATAGAATTTAAGGTCATCTACTGTAACAAAATTTTTATTTTTCTAAACCAAAAGAATCACACTGTTCATTTTCACATGATTTCATTTAATCATCACAGATCACAAGTATAGGAGGGAGGTATTATCTCCACTTCACCTACAAACAGGATGTTCATATAATGTACTGTCCAAACCAGGACACTCCCGAGAGTGGAGGAGGGCACTATGAATAATTACACTAGGACAAGAAGTGCAAAGTGGGACTATCCTGGGCAAACCAGGATCCTCCAGGTAAGAAAACAAATTCAGAAAAGTTCCTTAATTTCCCAAATTCACATATAGGGTCAAGAGGGAACTGGGGTTGAAATCCATGTCTACTGGGGTCCAAAAGAATAACAATTTAAAAAAAATCAGCAGGAAGAAGTCAACAAATATAGTACCAGTGCTTCTCTTTTTTTATTGCGAGCTCATCAACATAACTTGTACGAGGCTTCTCGAGCTGATTATTGCTTCCACCAACGCCTTCTCAAATCCCTTTGCAATTCCTATAATTATGCTAGATAAACACACGTGAGAATTAAATTTTTAAGACACTGGGAAGATCAAACTCTACAAAGCGCAGAACGAAAACAGAAAAATCTAGCCCTGGTGCTACCAAGCACAATCTCCCAACAGTAACTGGGCAGTAGTGTCTTATTAAGGGACATTTACTGTATACATCATCCCAACAGGTTCAACTGCCACAAGCCATCAATGGCCCTCATTGTACTGTATACACAGCACTAAGCCCATGCAACTTTGCTGCTTTTAAAACTATATACGCTGCCCCTATTATAAGCATGCACAAACAGCAGCCACAACTATTGCACACAGATTAACAGCATCCATCACCGTCTCACTCACATTCAGTAGGAAGCTGTGAGTGGGTTTCTGATAATTCATTTACATTTACTACACAAATTATTCCTCTACTTTTTTTTTTTTTTTTTTTTTGCTGAGGAAGACCAGCTCTGAGCTAACCTCTATTGCCAATTCTCCTCCCTTTTTTCCCCAAAGCCCCAGTAGATAGTTGTATGTCATAGTTGCACATCCTTCTAGTTGCTGTATGTGGGACGCAGCCTCAGCATGGCCGGAGAAGCAGCGCGTCGGTGCGCGCCCGGATCCGAACCCAGGCCACCAGTAGCGAAAGGCACGCACTTAACAGCTAAGCCACAGGGCCAGCCCTATTCCTCCACATTTTAAGCCAAAGAATCTCTGATATGTATTACCAAATTTAAGACAAGTTCTATTTTTCTGGTTGGAATTTAAAATGTATAGCTATCATAAAAATCAGTTAACTTAGCTGTATATCAAAAGATTCAACTAAATTCTCTATTTTCAAATTTCATTTTTGCATATTTAAAAGCTTATTAAATAAAACCATTCACCAAATAAATTTCTAAGTCAGAGTCCTACTGGTATTATGATATACACTCCTCTCCATATTATAAAAACTTTCTTTGGCTTTAGAGAAAAGTAAACTTTAAAAGATGAAACATAGACACATTAATGCAACTTTTTCTTATATTATGGGAGTGGTGA